>NC_138203.1:62808420-63486753 GCF_964194415.1 Vipera berus
TAATTTGTGGCCCAAGGCAATTCCTCTTCACTCAGTGCAGCCTAGGCAAGCCAAAAGGTTGGGCATCCATGATCTAAAGTATGCTTACTAAAATCTGACTATTTTAAAAAAATAAATTTAGAGATAGATTTTCCCTCATTTGAAGGGATTATCAAGATCTAGAAATTAAATACATATCAGTGAAAGCTTTTTATATATATAAAACAGATTAACACAGTTGCAAGGGACCTTGGAGGTCTTCTAGTCCAACCCCATGCTCAAGCAGGATATTCTATACCATTTCAGACAAATGGTTGTCCAATCTCTTCTTAAAAACCTCCAGTGTTGGAGCACCCACAACTTCTGGAGGCAGGTCATTCCACTGATTAATTATTCTGTCAGGAAATTTCTCCTTAGTTTCCATTTATTGCTTCTTGTCCTCCCTTTGGGTGCTTTTGGAGAACAGGTTAAAATTGCCTGCCCTCTATTCATCTGGGGGTTTTTTCTATCCATTTAATTGTTCACATAAATAGACTGAAACAGAACAAAATGTTGTTGTGTCTTGAATAAAAGGGGGTAGTATAGTACAGGGCTTTTCAACCAGTGGTACGGGTACCACCTGTGGTACATTGGCACCTGGCAGGTGGTACGCGACCATCCTAGAAAAGTAGTGGGGGAGGGGAATGAGCTGAACCAGTGGCAGAACCGCACAAGCCTGAGCGAGAGATGGCTGGAGCTGCAGGGCTGTCAGGGCTCAGCAGAAGTACCAGGATCAGCACTTCTTCGGGGCTGTCAGGGCTTAGTGGAAGTGCCAGGATCAGTGCTTCTTTGGGGCTGTCAGGGCTCAGCAGAAACTCTAGGATAGGTGCCAGGCTCCAGCTGGAGGTCGACACTGATCCTGGCGCTTTTGAGCCCAGAAGAAGCGCCGACCAGCTGGAATGTTGCAGCATCTCCAGGGTCATGTGATTTACATTCAGATGTTTGGCAACTGATTCATATTTATGACAGTCACAGTGTCCCAGGGTCATGTGAAGTGACCAAAACCTGCTGCAATCACCCAGCAGAGGGGGGGGGGAATAAAAACCAAACACCCTCCACCTCACCCCCGCTGTCAATCCTTAACAGAAATGCTCACAACAATGAAAACCTCAGACAGGAGGAAGAGTGCTGCCGGGCGGGCAGGCAGATGTCTTGCTCGGTTGTGGCTTGGGGGGCACTTTTTTCAGTGCCGTTGTAATTTTGAACAGTCACTAAGCAAACTGTTGAAAGTCGAGGACTACCTGTACTTCATCACTTTTTTCCTTTTTTTGGGGGGGGGGTCATCAAGTTTTTGACACCTTGCTAGGCGACTGGTGGTACTCGGATTTTGCCATATCCTAAAAGTGGTACAGTGGGTGAAAAGGTTGATGAAAAGCCCTGGTATAGTAGTATATTCAGTAAAGGAATCAAGGAAACTACAAGTTATTGTTGACTTACAACTACAATTTCCAAGATAACTCGATGCGTTCTTAAAGCAAGTCATCATGTGACCAGAGTCAGTTTCATGGACATTTTTACTGCATTTGTTAAGCCAATCGTGGTCGTTAAGCAAATCTGGCTTCCCCAATTGATCAATTTTATTGGAAACCAGATGGAAAAGTCACAAATCTTGGTCACATGACTGCAGAATGTTGCAGACAGTCCTAAATGGGAGCCAGTTGCCAAATGCCAGAATTGCAATCAGATACCAGAGTAGAGGTGTGATGATCATAAGTATTTAGGACAGGTCATAAATCACCTTTTCCAAAGCCATGGTAACTCGGAGCCATTATTAATTCAGTGGATGTAAGTTGAGGACTTCCTGTAATTTGGTAACTGATGAGAAGTTTTGTTTTTTTTACCATTCCTTTCTTAAGTTGGAAAAAGCAGAAAGTTCTTTTTGTTTCTCAAGTTGAAGATAACATAAAATAAGATAATGGGATAACAAAGGAGCAGTGGTCTTATAAAAGGAATGTTTTAGACAAGCTTTCCTCAACCATGATATTAATAGCAATAGCACTTAGACTTATATACCGCTTCATGGTGCTTTACAGTCCTCTCTGAGTGGTTTAAAAAGTCAGCATATTGCCCCCAAAAATCTGGGTCTTCATTTTACCAACCTTGGAAGGATGGAAGTCTGAGTCAATGTTGAGACGGTCAGGTTCGAACAGCTGCCTGTCATCAGAATTAGCCAGCAATACTGCATTCTAACCACTGTGCCCATCACTCAGTGCTATTACACAGGTCACCATGCAATGACCACACAGTGTCACCACACAGAATTTGAATTTGAATCTTCAAATCCTGGAATTCTCAGCAATGGGCATGCTGGCTAGATACTTCCAGGTGATTGAGTTAACACATATGGAAGGCTCAAATGTTGGAAAGACTAGCTTATATTCAGAATTTGCCTTCTGTGAGCAGGGATTTTTTTTCATTTAGCAGGAAGAATCTAGATTCATTGATGCTTTTATTGGAGGGGGGGAATAGTGTTTTGCGGTTTTTTTGCCAATTCTACCTGCAGCTCCAGCACCCTTTTTTGTACATTTTTGAGGCAAATTTTGGGTTGCATAGTAGACTGCAAGTGGGAAGGAAGGTTATCAGAAACTGCCATACTTCCATCTGCCTGTACAATTAATGAATTTTGAAATCTTTTTAAATCATGACATCTTTTTTCTGGGCATTAATTTGTTGTACATAAACTGGTGATGTATGGTGGACAGAAACTTATAAATAGATAATTTTTCTACTGAGCACTTCTTATTTAACATGATGCAAATATTCACATGATATAAACCTTTGTTAATTACTCTACTTTCCACTGATATTTTTGGGGGAAAGAGGGAATTTTGGGTGAAAAATATAAACACTACCCTCATAGCTTTGCCACTTTCAAGAGGAAAGTACACCAGCTCATTTTGTCTTTTCTGTGAAATATTTAAGTGTGCAGTTGATATGGGGATACATTTGCCTTCTGGAATACCACTAAGAATCTCAGAGTTTTTTCCATTCATCAGTTCATTTTGATAGTTGAAGAGTATATGGATATGCATATATAGGTGAAACTCGAAAAATTAGAATATCGTGCAAAAGTTCATTTATTTCAGTAATGCAACTTAAAAGGAGAAACTAATATATGAGATAGACTCATTACATGCAAAGCAAGATAGTTCAAGCCGTGATTTGTCATAATTGTGATGATTATGGCGTACAGCTCATGAAAACCCCAAATCCACAATCTCAGAAAATTAGAATATTGTGAAAAGGTGCAATATTCTAGGCTCAAAGTGTCCCACTCTAATCAGCTAATTAAGCCATAACACCTGCAAAGGGTTCCTGAGCCTTTAAATGATCTCTCAGTCTGGTTCAGTAGGAATCACAATCATGGGGAAGACTGCTGACCTGACAATTGTGCAGAAAACCATCATTGACACCCTCCATAAGGAGGGAAAGCCTCAAAAGGTAATTGCAAAAGATGTTGGATGTTCCCAAAGTGCTGTATCAAAGCACATTAATAGAAAGTTATGTGGAAGGGAAAAGTGTGGAAGAAAAAGGTGCACAAGCAGCAGGGATGACTGCAGCCTGGAGAGGATTGTCAGGAAAAGGCCATTCAAAAGTGTTGGGGACTTTCACAAGGAGTGGACTGAGGCTGGAGTCAGTGCATCAAGAGCCACCACACACAGACGGATCCTGGACATGGCTTCAAATGTCGTATTCCTCTTGTCAAGCCGCTCCTGAACAACAAACAATGTCAGAAGCATCTTACCTGAGCTAAAGAAAAACAGACCTGGTCTGTTGCTCAGTGGTCCAAAGTCCTCTTTTCTGATGAGAGCAACTTTTGCATCTCATTTGGAAACCAAGGACCCAGAGTCTGGAGGAAGAATGGAGAGGCACACACTGCAAGATGCTTGAAGTCCAGTGTGAAGTTTCCACAGACTGTGTTGATTTGGGGAGCAATGTCATCTGCTGGTGTTGGTCCACTGTGCTTCATTAAGTCTACCAGGAGATTTTGGAGCACTTCATGCTTCCTTCTGCAGACGAGCTTTATGGGGATGCTGACTTCATTTTCCAGCAGGACTTGGCACCTGCCCACACTGCCAAAAGCACCAAAACCTGGTTCAGTGACCGTGGGATTACTGTGCTTGATTGGCCAGCAATCTCGCCTGACCTGAACCCCATAGAGAATATATGGGGCATTGCCAAGAGAAAGATGAGAGACATGAGACCGAACAATGCAGAAGAGCTGAAGGCCGCAATTGAAGCATCCTGGTCTTCCATAACACCTCAGCAGTGCCACAGGCTGATAGCTTCCGTGCCAGGCCGCATTGAGGCAGTAATTGCTGCAAAAGGGGCCCAAACCAAGTACTGAGTACATATGCATGCTTATACTTTTCAGAGGTCCAATATTGTTCTATGTACACTCCTTGTTTTATTGATTGCATGTAATATTCAAATTTTCTGAGATTGTGGATTTGGGGTTTTCATGAGTTGTACGCCATAATCATCACAATTATGACAAATCACGGCTTGAACTATCTTGCTTTGCATGTAATGAGTCTATCTCATATATTAGCTTCCCCTTTTAAGTTGCATTACTGAAATAAATGAACTTTTGCACGATATTCTAATTTTTCGAGTTTCACCTGTAGGTGATTCTTGATCTTGTGTAATCTTTTTTGGCACATTTAAAAAGAAATCCTTATTTCTCTCTCTCAGAAGCTCTAAACCAAAAAAGTTGGAAATACTAATACTTTCACTGAAACCTATAAGACTTAAACCGTGAAGACCAAATAAATCTGTTCACACTACCCTAATTTTCAGATGTGTTTGTGGAAAACCACATAACATATCCATCTTATTGTGCATTATATGTTTTTAACTTGTTTGATATATGTTTTTCCCACTCTTTTCAGAGTAATTCTGCAATCCAGTGTTCAGAAAAGTAAACTGTCTGAACCTAGCATTTCTGACAGTGCAGGCCTTTCTAAAAGAACTACCAGGTCTACTGCAAGAAAAAGTTTTAAAAGGTGAGAATTACTGTCCTGAATTCCAGATCCGGTCAGTTGATGAAGGCTGAATTTTTACATTTTCGTGATTCATTTAAAATCATTTTTTGGCTCTGGTGGTAAACCATAATTTAGATTAGTAAAAAGGAACCACAACTTTTCATGCTTCATGGTAGGCATAAAAAAAGGGAAAAAAATTGTAGCCATATAATTGCTGATATGGATGCAAAGTTAAATTGTGTTTTAATGTTATCTCTGAATCAGTTCAGCACATTCTTTGCATATGATTCGAAAATTGAATATTTGAACAATCTAAAATTAATTTGAAATTTCTGTCTCATAAGTTTTGTGAAATTTGTAGATTATCATCCTCAATTACAAAAGGAAGTACAATAAAAAAGAAGTTAGAAAATATTTTTTCAAGGAAAAGCCTAGAAAATGAAGTGATTCCCTTTTCAGGTTACATAGACTCAGCAGAAGCATATATATTTTTAGTTCAATATTTTGAATGACTGTTCTAATATAATTCCTTATAAAGAGCTACTTCCACTGCTTTGTGAATAAGATATTTATGCAAAAGGAGTTCAGTTCTCACCATGCTCAGAGTTTTTGAGAATAGAGTTGTTGAAAAAAAATCCCATATGTTTTTAATATGCAGCCTTTTTCAGTGATTTTGAGTGGTTCATGAAAACATTGTGTGGCTTCATAACTCAAGAAAAAAGAATTACCTTCTTTAGTAACAGGCATCCTGTTCATAATTACAAATTCCAACTTCTATACAAATCAGAGAGATAATAATAATAATAATAACAACAACGTTGGAGGGGACCTTGGAGGTCATCTAGTTCAACCCCCTGCTCAGGCAGGATATCCTATACCATTTCAGACAAATGGCTGTCTAGTCTCTTCTTAAAAATTTCCAGTTTTGAAGCATTCACAACTTCTGGAGGCAAATTTTTCCACTGGTTCATTGTTTTAACTGTCAGGAAGTTTCTCCTTAGTTCTAGGTTGCTTCTCTCTTTGGTTAGTTTCCATCCATTGCTTCTTGTCCTGCCTTCAGGTGCTTTGGAGAATACCTTGTCTCTCTCTTCTTTGTGGCAGCCCCTGAGATATTGGAACACTGCCATCATGTCACCCCTCGCCCTTCTCTTCATTAAACTACGCATACCCAATTCCAGTTAAAGACAGACTTAGAAACAGATCTCATTCTTAACCCAGAGATTACCTGCACTAAGTGAGAAAGGCTTTTACTGCTATTACTTTACTCAGATGGCACTTCCCATGTTGTTAAGACATCAAATTTTCTTAATCATGAAACAAAGATTTGGTAAAAATGTCTATATTCATGGAATTTTGTTATTATTTAAAAAAATCTTGCCTAACTGGGCATTTCAAATTCATGATCTATTATGATAGATCATTTACCAATTAATCTGGGAGTCTGGCATTTCTAGTAGTCTTTCTGAATGCTTTCCTCTTACCACTGAGGCATCAGTGTACAGAATTCTTTGCACTGTAATATTATTTGTTCCATTCCATTATTACGGTACTTAATAAATTTCAACAACACAGAATTCCTATTTCTCACATGTTTTGCCTTTTTAATAGCATTTTAAAATCACAGAGGAGAGTATTTTGGCCATCAAATCCAACCTCCTGCCCAGTGCAGGAATCCAAATTATGTATGCCAGGCAGACTATTATGTAGATACACATCCAATGAAAAGGGACTCATCTTTTTATAATTTATTCTGTTGATGAACCACTTCTATTGTTAATAGTTTTTATTTCTTATAACTTAAATCCATGGTTCCACCTTTTGAACTATAGAGGAAGAAAAAACAGGCATTGATCTTTTGACAATAACCTTCAAGTATTTGAAGAGCACCATAGTGTCCCCTTCAATTGTCCCTTCTGAAGGTTATGTATAACCAGCTACTTAAATAATTCTTCATAGGGCTTCATTTCTAGTCTTTGAATTCGTTGTTTTTGTTGTCTTTCTTTGAAACCTTTCGAAGTGTGGTAGCCAGAACATGATGCACTTTACTTTTACTGTACTTTAACCATAATAGATTATAATAAAATGATTATGGAGCCACTGCTAGTTCATATTCATTTTATTGCACTTGAGTCTATTCAATTTCAGTCTGTTACCTTTGGCAGTTTTCTCTAAGAAGTTCCTTTCTCCAACAAATATTCTCAGATTTTATTTCTGTGTTCTATCTAGGGTATTAGCTAGTGCAGGAATTTTGTATCATCTGCCAATTTTGTATTATCTGCAAATTTGACAAGCTTATCATCCACCTTATCATCAAAATAATTAGTGAAAATACTGAAGTTATGGCATCTCATTTAACTGATGCAGAACCAGTAATCAGCTTTCTCTGAGCACAATTTATAAGCCAGTTAAGCATCAGATTAATTCTTGTGTCATGCATAGCATGGCATGTGATCAA
The DNA here is from genome assembly GCF_964194415.1 of Vipera berus. Taxonomy (NCBI): domain Eukaryota; kingdom Metazoa; phylum Chordata; class Lepidosauria; order Squamata; family Viperidae; genus Vipera; species Vipera berus. Next base: position 62,815,879 of record NC_138203.1, read on the forward strand.
ACGCTTTGCTGAAGTAAAGGCATATAATATTTACAGCATCCCCACAATCTATTACAGGTAAAAAAAGTAAGATTCTGACATCTGGAAATTAACATATTGTTTTTAAAAATGATCGCTAATTTATGTTTTTAATTAAGTGCCTTCACAGAAGTCAATGTCACTAGTTTGTGGGTTGGTTAAATCCTTCTTTTACTCTTTATGGAGATAAGGACATTTACGCAGTTCCAGTCATCTGACATTTTATTTGTCCAAAATTTATCAGAGATAATAAATGAGGTTCTATCAAGACCTTCAGCTTCTTCTTCCAGTATAAATTTATCAGACCCTGCAGATTTAAATGGTCACAGTTTTCTGGAAGAATGAAAAGTTACTTTGCAATCATTGAAGACTGAAGCAAAATAAGTAAAAAGGCTCTTTTATTATTGTTACTATATGTGCTAATAGTTTGCCTTTCTCTGTTGAGCAAAGATACTTTTCCTTCTATTTTGAACCTTTCCTCCCACTGCCCCTCCCCCCCAAAAAAAACCTCCAACATTTTTGGTTCTTAACATCTATTGCTAACCTTAGTTCATCCTAAGCTTTTGTTTGCTGACAGCATCTGTACCCGATTTAGGCTATCTATCAGTGATACAGTTTCTTCTATTACACAATATATTTACAGTTTTTGTTATTTTCAATATGGACTAAATGTGCCATGCTGGTTTCTTTTGTTTAATTCCGTTTTTTTCTCTGTGGACTGCTTCAGATACATCATGTAAGTTGCATTGTATACATATATTCTTCTTTTGAGTGTTTTTAGTAGGTTTGTATCCTAATTTGTTCTAATAGCTGTCAGTATAATGGAAAAATAGTAGAAAGATTTGACCCATAATAGAGGAGTGATTGCTGAAGATGACAGAACTTGCAGAGATAGCTAAATTGACTTCCTTGATTGAAAAAAATACAATTTCTACATTTATGGTTGATTGGAAAGGCCTTCTGGACTTTTTATATGAAACAGAAAAAAATGCACTTATGATTTGTGGGTTTGATTATTAGAAAAAAAATAGAAAAAAGTGAGCTTTTTGTAATTCTAGAATAAGATAGCTTTGTAATCATGCTTCCACTTTGCTGCAAGAAAAAAATAGGAGTTTCTATCTTTTCTTTCTGCACTTCTGTATTTTTTCTTTTTCTTAAATTCTGCATTAGTTTGTGTTTTTATTTTTCTTTAAAATGTTTTGTTTGTGTGTGTGTGTGTGTGTGCACGCGTGCTTTTGCCGTGTATGTAAATTTCAGTCAATTTGTACAGCTTCCCATGTCAAACCAGTGACTAGGCTGTGATACCAAAAAAAAAATACCAAAAAAATACCAAAAAAAAGAGAATAATTTAAATACAAGTAACAGCCAAGAGATATCTGTTGATATCAATATAACAGGAAATGACATCAACATAACAGGAAAGACTTGGGACTCCAGGCCTGGGCAAATAGCCAGGTCTTCAAGAGTTTCCAAAAGGACAGCAGGGTCAAGGCCATCCTAATTTCTGTAGGGAGAATGTTCCAGAGGGCAGGGGCTAGATCGTAGAAGACATACCTTCTGTTCTCTGCCACCCAACATTCCTTGGCTGAGGGGGCCATAATCTGGGTAAAAACAACTAGGAAAAGACAACCACTGAGGAAACCCAGTCCCAAGCCAGGAAGGGTTTTAAAAGTGACAACCAGCATTTTGATTTAAACTTGGAAACACTGGAAACCAATGTAGCCTGAAGCAGTGGCGTTACATGTGCAGAATAGCCAGCGTTATTTACAACCCCAGCTTTAGCCTCCAGCTACTCTTCAGGGGCAGTCCAAATGTAGAGAGTGTTGCAGTAGTCCAAATGGGAGCAGTGAACAGAACCTCCCAGGATTGGGTGGAACTGGCACACAATTTGAAGATGTGCAAAGGCTGTCTTAGCCACAGCTACCACTCCTCTTCCAATAGGAGCTGAGCCCAAGTGGACCCCCAGATCGTTCACCAGGTCCATCTGAGACAGTGCCATCCCATCCAGGACCAGGGTTGGAAAAACTTGGTATTGGAATGCCCAAATATCTAAATGGGTTGAGCCTAAACCCATTGCACCCCATCTAGCCCCTCGGAGTGGGAGACCAACTGTGGATTGGTTTCCAGTCTTCTTTGGTGGAAAACTGATTGAAAATAGGCAGCTCTGGTTTCGTAACACTTTTTCTTTAAATGCAGAGGTTTTCTCTGTAGCATTGCAAGACTATTTCCAAAAAGGCAAAGCTCTCTCTAGGAGGAGGATGGGGATCATCCTGGACCTTCTTATACAGGATGCTTTTCTTCTGTGTGATCATCTCAGCTGACTCCATTATAGAGAAAATTACCACCCACATGCCTAGAATAGTTGCCTTTGCTCTTAGAAGATGTAGTGGAGACTTGATTGTGTGCTTTACCTCTGTTCTGGCAAATTAGAAATGTTAGACATCCCATGTTTCTTAGGTCATCCTTCCAGACAGATTTCCCCACCAGATTCCTCAACGCCTTCCAAAAATGGCAGAGTTTCTAATGTACTTGAAAAATTCTTAATTTTTTTCAGGAAGCTATTTAGAGATGTATCTGCCTTAAAAGTAGCCCATGTTGAACTGTGTAACATACTCAAACTTCAGGAGTTGACCATAGGAAAAGTTATATTATATTATGAAATGATTTATGATACTGTTATATCATAATTTTTTTTATAAAATTTGCTAAATTTCAGTCCCATGGGAATCATATGGTTCCTGGATTTCAGACATGTTCTATAAACTTAGCATATCTGAGCTACGTGCTTGAAAACGTTTTGCCCTATAATGAACCATTTCACCAATTTTACTATTTAAACAGAGTTTAAATAGTGTATAGTTTGCAGACTTAGGCATTGCCACATTTTTTTCTAGCAAGAGTTTACCTGGAGAACCAAATCAAGTAATCAGTAATTAATCTGTCAAGCATGATTTTAAATGGGCTTACAGAACATTGTTTTAAATATAAAGGAGTTAAGAACTAGCACAAAAGCAAGTAACTTTGTGTTTGGAAAACTGTTGAAAAGTAATTATTTTTTGAAGCTTCTGTTATTTCATGTACCACTTACTAGTATTCTCTCTCTCTCCCCCATTCTCTCTCTCTCTCTTTCTCTCTCTGTCACATACACACACACACACACACACACACACACACACACACACAAGATTACCATTTCTTTCTGTCTAGAAATGAGAAAGAATAGCACTCCTCATTTTAAAATATATTATCATTTATAAATGTGTGTGCTTATACCATGCTAGTCCAAAAAGCTGTGATTATCCAAAGCATCCAGGCATCCTGAAATTATTCATATAGATTCCCCATAAAACAGATAAAAATGGGTAAAGCATGGAAATATAAAAAGGCACTGAATGGGCACCATCACAAAGACATTCCATGTATTTGATTTAGCACTGGGTCAAGCAACACTGAAGTCCCTAGAAAAAATTGGTGCATTTCTTTCAAAGAAGATAGTTGCCTTCTCTTCTCCCCAAACTAACGTATCAATTTATTCATGGATAATCTTGAATGTTTCCTGATGCTTAGGAAAAAAGCTCACTCTTTTTGAAAGGGAAATGCTGTGTTATGATACGATAGGCTGGTTAATATCAACCTAAGCGCTTTATAGATACGATTGCTGCAGGGAGGTTGTTCACAAATAGTACTAATATAAGATGAAGCCCTCAGAGATATATAGATGTATCAGTCAGCTTTAGAACTGGAATCTTAAGTTCATGGAACATAATTTTCAAGAGTATTTAAATAACTCCCTCCCCTCTTTGTCTTGAAATTGGCTGGAATCCTATACTACAAATGAAAGAGTCATCCCTTGTTGCTTCAGTTAGCACTTTAGGGAACAAGATATTATGTTGAGACGATGAGTGGAGAGAGGATGGATTTTAAGAGACTTGAAGAATAGGAGCAAAACCACAGTAAGTGTTACCCTATTATTTAAATAGAGCTGTTTTTCCCCCACTTGTTGTAGTATTTTTAAAGTGACAGTTTTAAAAAGGTGTTTTAATTTAATTTTGCTTTTTACCTTTCAAAGGCTGCCACTTGCTTCTAACACTGTCAGTTGCGCTTGACTTCCAGATTTAAATTGGAAGATGAATGAAGTGACAGAGCACCATCTATTTAATCCTAACCACTTAAAATGTGTTTTTTTCTTTACTTTTTTTCTACTTTTCCCACAGTCTCATGCCTCAGAGGGAAAGAAGGAAAGGGGATACTTTACAACAAAAGCGCTTATGGTACTTTTATCCCACTGCTTTTTCTTCCTGATTCTGAGCTTGTTTTCTAATAATGTAACCTGAGTGGCTGATCTTTATTGTTGAGGTTATATTATTTTCAGAAATTTAGCCTTTCAATCACCGCTTCCCTCCTCTAAGATGTTTTTGGTTTATTTGCTGGCTTAGTTTTAACTGGTTGTTACGATAGTTAAATTGTTTTTAACTGGCATTTATGTGTGTATCTTTATTTATCTTATCTCCCATACATCTCTTTTGTCATTTCAGCACAACCCTTAACCCAAGAAAGAGAAGTGTGCTACGTTGAACAATGAAAATTCAAGAGAATGCAGAGAGAGAAAAAAGACATTGTTTTCAATTAAAACATTGAAGATTGATATTTTTTTTCTTTTAAAAAGTGGTCTATTTTAGCTCTTATACAAGAGTGTTAATTTATTGTCACTACAACAATGTTTTTTTTACTGCTTTAATAATGGCCGGTAAATTTTAGCCTTTTATCTAATATCTCTTTTATCAAGAGAACCTTTTTTTTGTACAATGCTTAGGGATAAAATGTGATGGCAATCATTTAATCTTCTGTCCAACAACTTATTGGGGGAGTGTATATATTATTTGTTTGGTGTATAAATTTGCGTCCCAAAATGGTTCTCTTTTATGATGGAAATGGAGAAATTGGGAAAGTGTACTCTTCTTCCCTTCATCCCCCCAATAATATGATTGCTCTTTGCATACATTAACTATCCTAATTGTATTAGGATTTTTATCACATATTTCTAAATTACTATCCACCAAAGAGTGCTTTATTTTCATAGATTTAGTTCCTAGTCTTGCAAATTATACCACTGCCTAAAGTGTTACTTACTACTTTTAATTAACAGAAACAGCTGGGAAGAATTGAAACAAATTGTGTGCTGTTGTAATATCACAGTCTTAATTATCACAGTCTGAATTAAAATGTGTTATACATCTACTTCAGATTATAATTGGATAAAATACACTAGCAAAATGTGGGTTTTCAAATGTCTCTATGTACTGCTTACAAATTGGCTCTCCTTACCATGAGATCCTGTTCTCAGGCACCATTCTTTCCTAACCTTAAATATTGCATGGTAGTGATTCTGCTAATAGTCAGGCATTTATTTTAGCTCTGTCTGCAGAAATAGGTGGTTCAATTTGTTTTCCTCTGTATGCAAAATTAGTGGCATATCAATGTTGTGATTCCAATGACATATCAATAGGCTGGATAGGAAAGGAGTTTCATTTGCCATTTCTCCATGTCATTAAAATTCAAAGTTTATAATTACAGATAGTCTCGATTTATGACCACAATTGAGCCCAAAATTTCTGTTGCTAAGTGAGACTTTCATTATGTGAGTTTTTGCCCCATTTTACGATCTTTCTTGCCACGGTTGTTAAGTGAATCTGGCTTCCCCATTGACTTTGCTTGTCAGAAAGTCGCAAAAGGTGATCATAGAACTTGGGACACAGCAACCATCATAATTTTAATCAGGTGACCATGGGGATGCTGCAACCATCATAAGTCACTTTTTACAAACTGTCGTAATTTTGAATAGTCACTAAAGAAATGGTTGTAAGTTGAAGACTACCTGTATTCACCTTACAATGCAGAAGAGGCAGCAGATCTCTACTGAAATCTAAAGAAAGACAGTGGACTATAATTATTAACGTTAGTTTTCAAAAGCTAAAAGGAACTGTTATAATTATTCTCATGTCCCATTTGGATTTCAAAGTCCTTGCAAGGAAACTTTAATTATAGATAATGCAGGTCATCCTGATTTTGGGTTGTGACTCCTGTTAGCCCTAGCCAACATGACTGAAGGTAAGATTTGCTGTCCAATATCTGTCAGGATAAGGGTTGCCCATCCCTGGTACAGAGGCTTTGCTGTAGCCTACTCTATATTTCTGTAGTAAAGAAGAATATGTAAAAAAAAATAAAAAAATAGAAAATTTTTGCTGGACCTGAAGCCCAAAATATCTGTAGTTAATCATACCAATAAGAATGTTGGGATTCTGTCTTGATTCTGCCTTGTAGAAGTATTGTTAAATTTTAGGAACGTGGCTTTGCTTAAAAAAGTCACACAGCACTAGTATGAAGAGATATGGGCCATGTTTTAGAGCTGATTAGTCATTTTGATATTCACAGCTACTATAATAGATTTATAATATTAAGCCTCTTATTGAATTCAAGTAGCTACACAAGACTCTCTTCATGATGATTTGTCTCCAGCCTGGCTCTTCAGAAATTTTATTGATCCATTCATTTCCATTGTAGAAGACTCTTATTTATTATGCTGCTGATTGTCCTCCTTTTCTCTTTCTGCAGTGTTATAAACATCTCAAGTCTTCACATAATGTGTCTAAAATATGATAATTTGAGTATAGTCACTTCTGCTTCAGTTGAAATTTCTGGATTTATTTTCTCTGTGATCTATTTATTTGTTTTCTTGGTTATCTATGATATTCTCAAGGAATCTTCCAGCACCAAAATTCACAAGTATCAGTACCTTTTTTTATCATGTTTCTTCAAAGTCCAGTGTCTGCTTCCATAGTGTCACAGCCTACATGATCTGATCTTTGTAAGTGTAGACACATATTGGCATCTGTTTTTCATAAGGACTTCATTGTTATTCTACCGAGTACTGATCTGTGGTGTATTTCTAGACAGTTTTGTCTATCCTAGAAAGCAAAAGCTATTCACCATTTCATTGCCTATATTCATTGTCAATTTCAAGGCTGTTTATTCCATCTGTTGTCATTAGTTTAGTCTTTTTTAGTCTTAGTCCCATTTTTTTCACTGTGCTCATTAGGTTTTATTACTAGACTTCTCAAATCATTTACAGAGGGCAAGTTGATGTTTCTTTTTCTAGTTTTAAAAACCATGCTCATCTTTTTTCAGTTCAGTCTCCTTTATTCAACTTGTGGGTTGAATAAATGAGAAGAGAGCATACAGTTTTGTTTGACTTTGGTACCAACCTGGATCCAGTTTCATCATGTTTGCTTCCTATCCCATGTACAGGCTTCACACAAGAACATTGAGATATTCTGGGATTCCCTGTTTTCTAAGGCCGTTCTATATGTTTGATACAATTGAAGAACTTTTTATAATCAATGAAATGTATATTAATATTTTTATATTCATTGACTTTCTGAATTTCCTTGAAAATACCAACAACGTCCTTTGGTCTTTAGATTTTTCTAAAATCCACTTGAACATCTGTTGTTTCTCTTTCCACATAGGGCTGTATTTTGTGCTGGAAGATCCTAACAATACTGTATGAAAGGTTCCTATACTCTGTTAACTGTCCTTTAGTGTTAGTATCTGTTCCCCAATATGTCATTCTCCAAATTTGCTGGCATAGTTTCTTCTATTGCTTACCTTCCATAAATATTCCATCAGTTCTGGTAGCCTTCCAACTTAATAATGACTGGAGTGCTGATCTAACTTCATCTGATTTTTGTAAATAAGGAATGTTTCTAAAGTATCATAGATATTAACATCTCTATTGTACAGAATTTCAGTATACTTCTTCCAGCTTTCTTTGATCCTTTTTGTATCACTTACTATCCATTGGCATCTTTTAGCATACCAGTTTGGGGTTAAATCTTCCTTTTGAGTTAAGAGATCTTTTGGAAGACTTTTTCTTGTTCTTTGAAATCTCCTATTTTAGTATTAATTTCCACTTCTTCTATTTGGTTTTGGATTATCTTTTCCTCATTTACAGTCAGAGTTTGATTTGGTGGCTTTAAATTGTCAGATTTTTCTTGCAGCTTGGCTTTAATTTGCTCTGTCATTGCCAAGATCATATCCAGTATTAGTTTATAATCAAGTGGCAGGATGTATTCATCCATTTTCTTGTTGTTTACAGTTAAATCTTCCATGGAGGCTGTTTTAATAATAGTCAAAAGATTTTCCACCTCCTGAAGAGTTGTATTCAGTGCCAGGTGTTCCCACACTTATCTTCAAGAACAGGTCTATTGTTCACTCAGCTCTCACAACAGAAAAAGGAAATTTACTTGCTATACCAGGTTTCGCCACAAGATGTCATCAATAACATAACATGCAATGTAAAAGTTTTTTCTTTTTCTTTTTCCAAATTAATATAGAACTTTTGTAGGATTAGTCCAATTTTTTTCTTTAATTCAGTTTAAAGAGAGAATAGGATAGTGAGTCCCCAGCAACAAATAGCTTCTGTTTGTATTCTAGTAAATACAGCTGAAATTGCTTAAATTCTTTGCTGCATTAATTGGATTTCTTTTGTGACTTTGAGGCTTTAAGATTTGTTCCCAAAATAGATATTCGCCGTTTTCTAAAAAAATGGGGAAGGAGATTTTCAGGAAAGTCCCACAGGAAGATGATTAAGGGAATAGGAAAGGTAAAAGCTCACCCAGGTCCTCCAGATTGCTTCTTAGTGCTAGGTAGTACTTTTGGCTTTCAGCAGGGAGCGGCTTAGTGATCGGTCATCTTTATGGCTTGTCTCTTCGGGCCAAAGGAGATGATCCTGGATTCCAGCGGAGGGCTGCCGCCCTTCCGCAATCGCAGGGAAGTCCTCCTCTTGGTAATCGCCCCTCTAGGGTGATTTTTGACCCTGCACGCGCGAACCGGAAGCCGACTTTTTCTTGTCTCTGTCCCATTTCTGTTACATATATTGTTATACTATTGCTTGTATTTTCTAACAGCTGTCCGAAATGTGTTAAGTTCTTCCTGAAATCTTTGGCTTTTTCTCTTGGCAGTTTGCTATTTGTTCTGACGTCCACTATAGTTTCTTCTATTTCATGATTTGTGACAGTCTCTTTTCACATTCATCCTTAACAACTTCCTTCTGGTACCTATTAATGAGGTTCAGAACTTCAAAATAATTCTGATGTTCTTGAAAATGGTAAGTATATGCTCAAGATTGTATTATGGATACTGTTCAGTTTTCTTTAGCTTGTCTTGAAACTTGCTTATGAGCTGCTTGTTCCATAGTCATCCTGACCATGATTTTGCTATTATCATTCATCTTTTCTACCATCTTATACCAGTAACTTAGTCAAATTGATTTCTAGGTACTTCATATAATATTCATGTATACAGGCATTGTTCTTATTGTTGGAAAAATGTGTTAGTGTGAAGATGTTAATTAGAGAGGCACAAATAATATATTTTCCTGATTAATTTCAGTGTTCTGAACTATACACTCCTACTGTATTAGGTTTTCCTCAATTGTGGGGAAACTGATTGGCTTTGTTATTGCCTAACTCTCCCTAAAATAAGTGAGCTGTATAAAAACTGCTTAGAGCAGGGGTAGGCAACCTTGGCTCTTTTATGACTCGTGGACTTCAACTCCCAGAATTCCTGAGCCAGCCATGGTGAGGGAAAAGGGAGAGGTTTCCAAGCTGAGCCATGCTGGCTCAGGAATTCTGGGAGTTGAAGTCCATGAGTCATAAAAGAGCCAAGGTTGCCTACCCCTGGCTTAGAGTTTCCAGTTTGGCATTCAGGGAAAATCTCATTATGAACTCTTCATAATTTTTAATGGGCTGTAATTTTTTATTTGCCTTCATTGCTGATTTTTTAAAAAGAATCCAACACAAATCAATATTGGTCATAACACTTTTTAATACGCAGAGATAATTCTGTGCATTCTTGTATGAAATTACTTCTTCAATATTTTGTGTTTATTTTTAAAGGTTTAGGTTGCTTACACCTCAGCTTCTTTACTATTCAGTTGAATAGTTCACCATTTACTTAACAGCAGTTGCATTGTAGACAAGAGTTCTTCATTTATATTTATAGGAATATGAGTTTTAGATTGATTTAATCTTCTGTTCTACTTTATCCACCATGAAATTGAATGCCACATGGTTACAGGTAGTCTTCGACTTAAAACTGTTCATTCAGTTACTGTTTAAAATTATGATGGCGTTAAATGGACAACCTTCTGTCTGAACTTACCCCATTGCAGCATCCCTGCCTTCATGTAATGTGATCTGGGCTTTTGCAACCCATTCACACTTAGATGGATTGCCAGTTTCTGCAATCATGTGATTGCCATTTGCAATTGTCTGCCTCAGCATCCTCAGAAAATCAACAAGGAAGCTGGCAGGGAAGGTTGCAGGTTGCTGCCACAGGACTCACTCTGGTTCCTGACAGCTGGCTGAAAAAGGTTCATCAGCAACCATTTTGGGGCAGCCCATTTCTACTCTCCAATGGAAATGGAGAGTGGAAGAGCTGTCTGCCAGATTGATTTCGCTCCCAGCGGGATCGAGTCCCTTGGCAAAGCAGTCCTTCTGCTCCCAGAGGCTGGCTGGAAAGGTCCGTGGCAAAAACCAATTAGGATCTTAGTCCGGGGTGCTTGCAGCATGGAGCTTTTAGAGCCAGGCTGGCTCCCAACACTTCATGCTTCACGACCTTCCGGTGAAAATCCCACTTTACCTAGTGTGGGGCAGAATCCCTTTGTGAAACCGTTGCACCCAAAGATGCTGGTTGGAAGCCCTTCTCCCCTTTCAGAAAGGTAACGTTACTGGCTTTCTAGCCAGAAGGCCAGCAAATTCAGTGTTTCTAAAGGCTGGCTGGGAGAGCCAGGATAGCAGTTGTTGAGCAAGGCAGTCACATGGGTGCCTCACTCAACAACCATCATGACCTGCGACTGTAATTGGCTGTCTCCATTACAGTTGTACGTCAAGGACTATATACTGAAAGACTTGTTCACACACTCAGTAATTGATTTTGGTCAGCTTTATAAATTGCAGTCTACATTTAACAAAGGATGTTCTGATACCAGTTTTGTTCGGTCAGATGTATTTCTGTATTGTTCATGCTATTTTAACTAATAATATAGATACTGGCTTTATTCTCGGTAGTATATCTTAAAATGTTTCCTGTATTTGTAAAATTTTCAAGGTGGAGTGATTTCAAATCAGCTAAATTATTTAATAAAGCCATGTAATTTTTAATCACACATTACTAAAAAATAGCTCCCATCTATGTACTACTATTTTAAGTATCAAATTAGCCTCAATGTTCAACATTTGAAATCCCATTTTATTTATACTGCATCCTAACATTCAAGCATCAAGAATCAGAGCACTACATATTTTGTGTGCCTGATAAAGTTTAAATAGACATTTGGTACATTAACTAAGGTGGCTGTCGCTTTCATTAGTACTGATAAACTAATTCTACCACTCATTTCTGTATCATGACAGACAAAAGGATCGCTTACCTATATCTCATAAGTCTTCCCCTTAATAGTCAATTACTGCTTCTGTTTATGCAACATCCATTCCTAATTTTGTAACCTGATTATTTCTAGCCATTTGTAGCCAGTATACAAAATATTTCCGTTGTCAGACATTTGTGATTAACTGCTAAGTGCCATTTATCAGCTTATTCTTGATAGGATTATGCTTGAACCTTAGATTTAGATTAAAAGATCCTTGATAGAATATAGTTGTTGCTTGGGCGTATATGTATGTTTCTACCTCCCTTGATTTTGGTTACATAAGCGTCAAGCGACTCAGAATGCCCTAATTAGCATGGAGGAAATCTGCTATTTGCTTAGATATTTTGGCTCAGAAGCTTTACTAATTAATATCAACAGAAGGTACATGTTACATGTGCACAAAAGTGCAACATCTGCTATTTTAGACATGAGAAATAAGATTCCTTGACTGTGGAACCACTGTGTTATTAATGCTATCTATGTAGACAAATCAACCATGCAAAGCCACTTTTAAACAGTCATAATCATGTTGAGCCAATCTCCCACAGAATATCATTTTTGGTAGAAAGGTATTGTATAAGTTAAATACATTAAACCACTTCTTAGATTTAGTACTAGGTACTAGAAGCAGTACTAGTATCAGGCCAGAAAAAATACTCAATATTTAGGTGTCTTAGTCAAATGATACATTTAATTTTTTTAGGCTTGAAAACCAAAGAAGGCTCCCAGTTCTTAAACTATCTTTGTAATGAATAAGCAAAATAGTCTGAAAGATTAATTTACATTCTCATGTGGAACTATTATGATTCCATATTGGTTAGCACAATTTATTTTCTAACGCTTTAAAGTTATATCCAGATATTTCATTGCTATATTGACAGCTATGCTGTGTAAAAGCTTAAAACTTTCAGAGTTGCTACTTGTAAGTCCCAATTACAAATTTTAGGGGACTTTATGTATTGTCTTCCAAACTTGTACAATTTGTTCAAACTGTGGTATAACCAATGCTGTTCGGATCAAATTATTTTGTTAATGTATTTCAGGGTTAACTTGACACTGCGTTTAAATTTTAATTTGATAGTATTTTTTCATCAGTGTAATTGAATTATATAAATCTGGAGTAACTTGTAAGAGAAATGTGTACAAATAAAATCTATTGTTTATGTGAGATTACCCAAATGTGGACAATACTTAATGGGGGAGGTGTATTGCATCAGATTCCAAAGAAAGTTGCTTCAGCAACTCTTTAAACCAAAAGCTGCTGTTTTCCATGAATTATTAGTCAGCAATGTCCAATCCCAAGAAACGGAGGTTGGTGTGGCAGGTGGGAGATATATATCAAGTTTATGGTTTAAGAAGTTGGCAGTGGTTACTACTTTGCATACTTTAACACCTTATATAGCAAGTTGGGGAACTGCACATAACTACAAGCCTCCCGTGCTTGTGACCTGACAGACCAGATGTTGTGGGGGGATATCCTTTTAGCCAAAACTTGATTCTACCCATTCATTCTGTGTGAGATAGTGCTGCTAATGTTCTTATTTTGCTGAACAATCAGCTTTGTCTATTAAAAGAAGTCAACCATAAGCAACATGAAGAGCTCCAACTCATTAAAAGGATTCCACAGTGATAAATGAATGCAACTAAAGTTGGTTTGGCAGGTGGGAGATACATACCAGGTTCATGGTTTCCCTAAAAATGAACTTATTTAATGCTCCTCTATGAAGAATACTATTCCAATCGAGTCTCCCGGACAGAAAGTTTTCCATGTATATGAAAATCAACTAGTTGGAAACAAAGTTGTTCCATAGTTTACCACCCTTTCTTCCAAAACACTATTTATTCTAGGATTTATTTGCAGCTTGCCTCATTTTTCAAATTTTAATTTCCAAATTTCAACTTTAAAATCTACAGTTTGCAGCTTTTGATATTAAATGATAAAAAGATGTAAAAATAGCACCTTGACCTCAACCAGTGAGAGCATTTCCCTTCTGAAAATTGTAATTTTAAGTATGGCAAACACACACTTCACTCAGTGAAACTGGAAAACAAGTAGTCCAAACATGTCCCCAAACCATCTAATATGGTTTACATTTGTAATAAAAGGGACAAAAACTCATCCACCTGTACCTGTTTGACACCATCATCCTGAATTTTTATTTGAAATCCTCATGTATGAAACCATAAGCCTTCATACAACTAATCCAAAACCAGAGTTACTGAAACTTGCCTCCAAACCCACTGGGTATGTCTTAACATATAGTAGTGCAAAATTCATACACAAAAGTCATTTCTCTCTGTAGACTTGGATGGTTCTCTTCTACAGCAACATAATATTTCCACAGCTATTTTTGGAGGTGTCACTCAGTTCTTTCAAGACAAAGCAGGAAAGTCCTCAGGGTCATCTGGGTTTGGAGCAGCAGTATGAATCTAAAGGGAAAAGCAAAAAGCAAAGCCAGATCAGTTAGATAAGAGCTGCGTATTTGTTTATTAAGAAGCACATAATTTTGGCTTTGTTCATTAAGTTGCTGCAATAGTCCAAGTACTATTTACTGTTAGGTTTATCCAAAATGTTTTAAACTAAACATTTGATTAATATTAAGGTTTTCTTTTTCTAGCTTTATTTATTCAACCTAGACTTTTGAAAATTCAGGGACTCAGGAATTATGTTCAATGGATCCAAGTAGTTTCTTAGGAAGGAGTAGGTTCTGAAGAAATATTTTTAAAAATGCCGATTTTTTGGTACATCTACACATCCTGTGATTTTTGCTGCCTCCTTTCTGTCCACGGACAGTGCCATTTTGATTAGGCAGCTGTATTAGAGCACTGAAGTAGCCAGAGATTAGAATTAGTACATGGTAATTACCATCACTCCTGGCCTTGGCCATGAGTTGTCAACTCTTCGGACACGCCCACGACCTCCTCGTGCTCCTCTGGCTCCTCTTCCAGGACGAGGCAGATTCCCAAAGTTAATGTCCAGTTGAGAAGTGATGTCATTTGCTGCTTTTCGGGAAAAGTGAGAATCATCCTCAAAATCTTCCTTCAGCACCTATAATAAAAATGCATCCACGTTTTTTAAGAAAGGCATGCTTGAATATCAAACAGCATTGAAGAAGGTGCAAAAAAAATCATTGATCAAAGGTTTCTAAAAGATTACTGAATCCAGTAATTTAATTAAATATTAATCCATGTTTTGTCCCAATGAATCTACAAAATTCCCTACATACTGAATAACAAATAATTCAAAACCCATGTAACAAGGGGACTTCTGGGTGGCGCTTCAGCGGCAAGGACGGTCAGATTTGACCACCGGCCCTTCGATCCTGTTGAAGCGGCGGAATAGCCGACGATCAGCTGTTCCACCGCTCGAAAACCCTTCTCCTCGGGCAAAGAGGGGAGGGGGAGCTTCCAGGTAGGGGTAGAGCTCCCCTAGACTCTCACCCATGAAAGGTGAGAGTCCCCCCGAAGCCTGGAAATGCTCCGGACAAAGGACTCTTCTGCTTTAGCAGAACAAGACGCTGAATCCACTCCTGCCGGATCTGATTGACATCTTGAGTGACGGTAGCAGCAGAGCTGACGCAGGAGCAAGATAAATATCAAGTACAAAGCTTTAACTCTGAAACTCAAACTCTCTTCCTGCTCCAACGATCGTTTTGAAAGAAGGGGAAGATGGCGCCTGACTGATTTTTTTTCTTTTTAACAAGAAGCGAAAGTGTTTTTCTTTAAAGTAAAGTGACTGTTTGAACTGAGTTGGAATATGTAAAATGGACTTTTAAACCTTAAAAGAGCTACTTATAATTTGGAGGTGCTAAAAAGTTATTTTTAAAACTTGGTTATTTCACAGTTTAACTACAAAGTATAAATGGACTAGAAAGTGAAAGTGTGTATTGAAAGTCATTAGTTGCAAAGATGGCTCCCAAACCGCATAGACCTGTTTTTAAAAGTGCGGAGGCATTGTTTGTTCAACAATCTGGAACGCAGTCTTTGAAGTTACCTCCCGAAGCTGCTGCATCTGTATTGACTTTAAAAGATTTACAATATGCTCTAAACGATGCTTTAAAAATTCAGTCTGAAAAAATATTTGAGAAGGTGGCAGAATTTATTGGAAAGGAGAGCAAGAAAATAAGGGAGGATACTTTGATGGCACTTCAAGTGTTTTCAGGCTGTATTGAGAATCTGGATGAATGTGTGGAAGAAGTGAACTAACAAAATAATCTGATGCTGGAGGCTAAAATGGGTGAAGTGGAGAATAAAATGGAAAAACTTGAAGATGAAATGATGATGATACAATATAGAGATATGGAATTCGCCCTGAGGATCAGAGGTTTGAAAGAAAATTCGCAGGAGAATCTGGTAGAGACGTTGGTGGATGCCCTGGCACCTATTTTGGGGTTTCAACTTGAGGATATTTGGATTGCTAAACAGGAAACTGCCAAGGGATGTGGTTGTGTATGTTACAAAGAGAAAGATTAGAAATGAGATCATTCAAATCTCTTATAATAAAAGACTTAAAGTGGCTAATCAGGAGGTTTTGATTCTGAAAGAGATTCCTCCAATGACTCAGCCTTCCATCCTTCCGAGGTAGGTAAAATGAGGACCCAGATTGTTGGGGGCAATTAAGCTGACTTTGTAATAATGCTGCTTGGGGGGGGGGGAAGCCCTAATAAGCAGGCATATACATAGAATGAAGGCTATTGCTAAGCTTGTAAGGTGCCCTGAGTCTTCGGAGAAGGGCAGGATATAAATGGAATTAAAATAAAAAATAAATAAATAATATAAGCAAGGTGGCCCTTGGATATCTTCTAAGCTTGTTAACCCTAGTGAGAATTATTTTATGAACTATGTTAAGATAGTACAGGTAGTCCTTGACTTACAGCAATTCATTTAATGACAGTTCGAAGTTTACAATGGCACTGGAAAAAGTGACCTATGACCATTTTTAACACAACCATTGCAGCATCCCCAAGGTCATGTGATCAAAATTCAGATGCTTGGCAACTGACTCATTTATGACGGTTGCAGTGTCCTGGGGTCATGTGATCCCTTTCTGTGATCTTACAGCTAAGTCAATGGGAAGCCAGATTCACTTAACAATCACGTTAACTAACTTAACTGCAGTGATTCACTTAACAACTGTGGCAAGAAACATTGTAAAATGGATCAAAATTCATTTAACAAATAGTTCGCTTAGCAACAAAAATCTTGGGTTCAATTGAGGTCGTAAGTCAAGGACTACCTGTATTAATTCTCCAGCAGGTTCAATTAAATGCTTTCTAAGTAATACGGAGAGAACAAGGCACAGCATACCTCTTAAGATTTGGATTTTTTCCCAAGGAACCATTTATTTATAAAAATTGGAGAAACCAACACTATTTTGCAAAAGATACTAGACTGAGTAATTTTTATGCCCAATGTTTTGTTTTATATACATTTTACAATACATACCAAATGAAATAATTTCCATTAATATAATGCTTTTTTTCTAAATCCTTCAATAGAAAAATAGTTTGAAATAGTTGTTCAAACAGAAGTTAATTAACTTAAATCACTGATGTTACAGCTTTTGCACAGGAAGCTGCTTGCTTCTTTCGAACTGAAAGATTTCTTAACCTTTTTTTTTCTATCATCCAGTACTTTGCAACTTTTGACTCAAGTTTTTCTTCAGACAAATTACTACAAATTGTAATTCAGGACAACTGTAATTGCATTTAACAATCTAAACACCACCTTGTATTCCCCCAGTACACGAATCACTTTTCTAAACTACTATATTCAAAACACAGTTTTGGCGCGCGACGCTGGCGGACGTGCTGGGAGAATCTCCCACTGCCGTCCGGTCTTACTCCTTCGCAGGACCCTGCAAAGGGTTAAAAGTCGCCTTGGAGGGGCAACCACCGCAAGGAGGCTAGCTCCCTGAGATCACAGAAGGGCGGCAGCCCTCCGTTTGATCCAGAGTTCTCCTCTGGCCCGAAGATCGGCCATGTTGGCCGATCACTAAGCCATTCCCTGCTGAAAGCCATAGCACCATCTAAGCACAATGAAGCAATCTGGAGGATTTGGGTGAGACTTTACCCTTCTTACTTCCCTAATCTCTTTCCTGTGGGACTTTCTTGGAAAATTCTCCCCCCTTTTCAAAAAATCGGTGGCTGCCTACCTGGGGATTTATAACTTTAAGGCCTCAAAAGAATTAATTAAGCTATTTTATTTTTGATTTTTGAAATTTTGGGGTAACTAAAAAAGGATTCTATATGCAAGTGAGGACATCTTGTGGCAAAACCTGGTATAGCAAGTAAACTTTTTTTTTTACTGAGATCTGGCTGTAACAGAGTTGCCCTTGACACTATCTTTAAAGATAAAAATTGGGAATACCTGGCACTGAAAACAACTTTTAGGAATAGTAGAGGTGGACATTTACTGGCTTTTCTTAAATTAGCCTCCACTAAAGGCCTATCTGCAAAATACTAAAGAAATGGAAGAATACATCCCACCAGTTGACTATAAACTCATTCTTGATACAATTTTGGCAATGACTGCAGAAATAAAAGCTAAACTTAAAGACAAATCGGACAGCATAAACTCACCTAATGAGACTCTGACTTCAACTGATGAACTGACAACTCAAAATCTAACAGAGGATGAGGAAATCACAACAAAATAGGGGACTTTAAAACACAGCAACTACAATCTACTGAGAGCATTGATGCCCAAACTTTGATCTCAACTATAAAACCTACAATCCAACAAATAACAGAAGCTGAAGAAAGCAATATTAAAATGGAGGATGCCAAAGACCATCAAATACAGTACATTAAGACTCTAACCAACTAAACAATAATTACAACACTAGACATGACCTCTTATCTAAGCCAGATGGATTTGAAAGAAGAAGATCAGATTGAATTAATGACAACTGTACTACGCCAAACAAGGAGATTGGACGTATTAGAACAAAAATTTAAGGGGTTCTTTTCTTTCAAAAATTGATAATTGGATGGTCTCTGTTAGCAAAGTACTTCTTGAGTTATTGGGAACCTTCACAGGCAAAAGCGTACTGAGAATAGTAAGAGTCACACAGTAACCACACAGATACACTGAGCTGTGATAAACAGAAAAATACTTTACTATTAGGTGTAAAAACAAAAACACAATCCGAATAAACAGTCCAGGTCATACACGAATAACAACAGATAAGCAACAGCAACAGTTCAGGGAGTATCCAAAATACAATGTCTTCTTACCGGTCTGAAGGTCAAGTACACAGTTCCTAAGGTTTAACACAGTAGTAAGCCAAAAAGCAAAAACAATGAGAGCAAAGAGAGAGAGAGAAGCCACGTTCCTAGCTCCCTCTTATGGCCATTGGAAAAACTTACACACCCATTGGCCAATTAGCATCTTAAGGTTATAACATCATGGTTTATATATTTCCAACCCAACCAGGTAGGCTATAACCATATGCCTAACATTCTCCCCTTTGGGTAGGATAATACATAACTTCTTATAATCTTAGGCCAATCTTTTCACAACTAGCCTTGTGTTTAACAGCACTTTGGACCTTAGTGAAATGGTCTGCGATATTCATATCAGTTGAACAATATTCTAGTTGTATTAGTTTGTCCTTGACACATTGTCTGACATTTAAGTAACGAAGATCTGTATGTTTGGATCTTGTTCTGACGGCAGCGTTAATTGCCATCTTTATCGCAGCTTGGTTGTCCTCATATACAATAAATGGATCCTTTACAGTTAAGCCCATGTCCAACAATAATTGTTTGTACACCAGCAATTCTGTACATAAAACCGATAAACATGAAAATTCAGCTTTCATCGTAGACAGACTTATGTGCTTCTGTCTGATGGATTTCCATCCAATTATAGAATCACCCAACATTATAGCCAACCCTGAAGTTGATTTACGAGTGCTTGTATCAGAGGCAAAATTTGCGTCTGCATAGGCTGTGAGAATTAACTCACGATTTGGCTCTAAATATAACAAGTAGTGAATAGACTGCTTCAAATATCTCAATACCCGTTTAGCCGCTTGCCAGTGTCTGACAGTCAGTTCATTATTGTATCTTGCTAATTGGTTGACACTGTAAGAAATGTCTGGTCTTGTCCAATTACTCAGATACATAAGACTACCTATTAAGGATTGGTATATAGTTTTATCAAAAACAGGACTTTCAATATTAGTGTCCTTAAAATCCAGAGCCATCGGAGTCTTTGTTGGTTTACAAAGCTCCATGTTATATCCTTTTAACAACTGAGTTATTTTACTGGCTTGTGAAACCTTGAAACCTCTGTCTTTACAATATCTAGCCCCAAATAGTGGCTTATCTCCCCTAGGTTTCTAATTGTAAATTTCTTTTGCAAACATGGAATGATGTTTTGTGCTTCTTGCTCAGTTTTTGTTATTATTGTAATATCATCAGTAAACAGCAGAAGTAAAGACAATACTCCATTATATTTTCTCCTAAACTGGCTACGAAACCTATCGCATCCAACTCATTGACTATACACTTATTCCACTCAAAACCCGATTGTTTTAAGCCACAGAGGCTTTTCTTTAACTTCCAACAATCGTTTTCTATATCCTTGGTCACTCCTGGTGGTGTTCTTAAATAAATGGTGTGTTGTAATGGAGCATGTAGGTATGCAGTTTCCACGTCTACATGATTTACTGTATATCGGTTTTTAGCCGCCCACACTAAAGCTGCTCTTAAAGTAGTTACCCTCAGACTAGGTGCAAACACCTCATCATAGTCCTCGGTGGTTTGAGCAAAACCTTGTGCTACTAATCGTGCCTTATGGGTAACAGTCCCATCTACACCCTTCTTTACTTTGTATATCCATTTGCAACCTATTCCATGCTCACCAGGTGGCAGTTTTGCTTTTTCATAGACCTTTAGATCCTGCAAAGACTTTAACTCCCTATCAATCGCAGCCTTCCATGCTTTCTATTCCTTTTCACGATACATCCTAATTTCATCATAATTAGAAGGCTCTAAGTCAATTTGGCATATCACACTGGCCTCATAGTGATCAGGTGGACGCCTGTTGCGCGTTGAACGCCTAAGTTGTACAGGGCTTTGTATTGATGTCTCCTCTTCTTCCTCCTTTATCTCCCCTATCGAATCTTCATCTTTTACAGGTACAGAAGATGTATTATCATTTCTAGTTATGTTATCAGGGGAGCTTTTAAATACAAGAGGATCAGTATTAACATTTTCTTACTCCAGCCTATCCCAACCAACATGCTCAAGGAATTTGGCACTTGCACTACAATATATATTAGTGGTGCCTTGTTCCCCAAAACGATAAGATTTATTCATATCCCACAAAAAACAATTGCCTTGCCCTATGCTGGCCTTTACTCCTGAGTTGTGCAGGAATGTGAACCCATGCTGGGGTGCCAAACGTGTGCAGGTAACCCAGGTCTGGTTTTCTGCCATGCCATAACGTGTATGGTATTTTACCAGTAGAAGATTTCACCATGACATTTAGGACATGGTTTGCACATTTTGCCGCCTCCCCCCCCATAGTCTATCTGTTAAGCCAGAATCTGTTAACATAGTGCTTGTCATAGCTTGTAACGTTTTCCCACGTCTCTTAACAAATGCATTGTGTTGAGGCCTGTAAGGGGCTGAACGCTTGTGCTCAATGCCGACTGATTGTAGCATATCTACAAAACGCCTGTTAGTGAATTCAGTGCCATTATCAGCTATTATACACTGAACTTTTCGCTTTTTCTCTCTACAAACTTAAGCCAATTTGAAAAATGTTGGAACGTGTCTGCCTTTAAGTAGGTAACAAAACCCATAACGAGAGTTATGATCCATGATGCTTAGAACAAAATATGATCCCCCTAAACTAGGCTTCATGGGGCCGATAAGATCTGCAAATACAACTTCCAAAGGGACAATGGTCTTGAAACCGTTTAAACTGTTTGCAGGAGTTGCCTTGCTCTTTTCCTGATTACATGCATTGCAATTCAGGTATCTCTTACACGGCTTCAGTCTTATTCCTTTCACTAATTCAATAGTCCTACGTAGTGCGGTAAAGTTCACATGCCCTAACTGTCGATGAAGCAAATGTATGCACTCATCATGCGGCTTCTTGTTCTCACATATAGAGTTCGCATTAGTCGTTTTAACCGGGTTGCCAGTGAGAACAAACAAACCATTTTTTAGGTTGGCAGTAACACAGGTTCCATTCCTCTCCATAATACATTTCTCCCCCTTGAACGTCACCACAAACCCAGCCTTAACCAATGCCTTTACAGATAAAAGGTTAAATCGTAGTTTCGGCACATACAGCATTGGTAAACGTTCGTCAATATATGGACAGTATGCATTACCTTCACCAGAGGCCTTCATCCTCCAACCATTGGCCAGTGAAACATGTTGATTGCTGCGTTTCATATGGACAAAACCCTCTTTGACTTGGTGATACATTGAGAAGCCCCACTATCAACCACCCACAGATCGTTGTATATGGTTGTTGGTTCACCAGAAACAGCCAAACCAATGTCCTTCTTTGTCTTCCTACTGCTATCCACATTCTGTTTTCTACCATTCCTACAGAACCTAGCTATATGCCCTTTAGCCCCACAAGAATAGCATTTCTTAACAGTATAAGCAGTAGTATAGTGATGTTCCTCTTGTGGAGATGGCTCTCTCTGCTGGTCTCTGTCTTGCCTCCTTCTGGACTCCTCCAGCAATCTTCTGGTTATCCCTGGCAGTGTCATCTCATCTTTGGACAGGACTTCCAAAGAAGATATGTATGCATCATAACTGTCGTCTAAGGAGGACAGGATGAGATAAACCTGATGCAGCTCTGAAAAAATCAGTTCTTTCTCGTGTAGCTTTTGCAGAGCTGTCTTCATGAAGTTCAAATGGGCTAACATATCCCCATTCTTTTGAAGACGAGCCCTAAACAGTTTACGTGTGAGGTGTATGTGTGCGCCCAGACTATCACAAACGTAGATATGTCGCAAAGTGGCACAACACCTAGCAGCAGACACCTCACCACGAATATGGACAAGCTGCTGGTCATTCAGTGTTAGTCCAATTATGCATAGAGCCTTTTCATTGTCACGGTTAAACTTGGCTATCTTCTGTGCATCGTCCTCATCTTCTGGATCCCAAGCAGTCACATCTGGAGGGTCATCAACTACAGCCCATAGTCCTTCCTTGCGCAGCAGCAAGCAACACTTTGTCGACCATGTAAAGTAGTTGGTCCCATCCAACCGGGTTATCCAGGAGATGCCTGACAACTGTTCTTGTGCCATTTTTACACCGGATAGCTAACACAAACTCAGCTATGATACTGTGTGTACTAACTCTCAGTACGTACCTGGGCCGATAACCAATGTTAGCAAAGTGCTTCTTGAGTTATCAGGAACCTTCACAGGCAAAAGCGTACTAAGAATAGTAAGAGTCACACAGTAACCACACAGATACACTGAGCTGTGATAAACAGAAAAATACTTTACCATTAGGTGTAAAAACAAAAACACAATCCGAATAAACAGTCCAGGTCATACACGAATAACAACAGATAAGCAACAGCAACAGTTCAGGGAGTATCCAAAATACAATGTCTTCTTACCAGTCTGAAGGTCAAGTACACAGTTCCTAAGGTTTAACACAGAAGTAAGCCAAAAAGCAAAAACAATGAGAGCAAAGAGAGAGAAGCCACATTCCTAGCTCCCTCTTATGGCCGTTGGAAAAACTTACACACCCATTGGCCAATAAGCACCTTAAGGTTATAACATCATGGTTTATATATTTCCAACCCAACCAGGTAGGCTATAACCAGTCTCCCTGGATTCAAACAACGTGTGTAGGAAGAAAGGGAGACACATTTAAGAAGTTAAAGGCAACGATATGGAAGCCTGCCTGGCACAAGAAGAAAGCGAGAGTTAGATTTAAAAAATGATTTATTGCTTTTTGTTGTTGTTGTTGTTGTTGTAAATGTGGGGATTGGCAATAATAAAGCATAAATTCTCTTTTAATGGGCCAAGGGGAACTGTTACAAGAAGTAAACTGATTTTATATTTAAGATTTAGATTTTTAAGGGAATGAAAATTAGCCACAAACAATAAAACATACTTTGTCAATTATAGATCAACTGTAAGGATGATAAATAGAATACGTATGCATTTAGATAGGGAAACTATTATATAATGAAATAGATTAGTTATTAGAACATAACTTTGAATTATATATTTTGCAATGACATATAATAAAAGATATTATTTTATCAATTGATGAAATATTAGGGGGATAAATGGAATATACTTGTTACAATGATATAGCTTAACATTTTTTTCTCTTTTTTATGGCTTAAGAGGAATCTTTAAAAGATATTCACTGATTTATACTTAATTTTTAGACTTCTAAGGGAAAAGAAAGCTACTTATTAGAACTGATTTATACTATTAAGATGTTCAACAGAACTAACCTGTATAAAATAAGAATGTATTGAAATGAACAATGTATCTATTTTGGACAGGAGAGTTACTATATATTGAAATGGGGAAATGTGGGCTACCCAAAAACTAAATTTTCATTTATATATTATAGGCTATTTTAGAACATCATTGCAATTAGGTAAAACTCAAAAACAGGACATGGATATGTATAAGTGAAAATACTCTGAAAATTGTTTTAATTGATTGTATTACAACTAAAAATGTATTAATTTGATTAATTTGTCTATGTTATTATAACTAAGGGAATTGGAGAGGGAATTTTTGTTGATGTAATTTCAGCTATTTACAAATGATTCTGTTATTTGATATTGTTTACTTTTAACTACCCAAACACCATATTGCTTCATAAAGATCTGGATGTAAAATTAAAAAATTAATAAAACTTGTATTTTTTAAAAAAACACAGTTTAGAATGAAATATGGTTAAGACTAATACATCTTCCAACTAGAAACAGTGCATCAAGAGCCAAATAACTTCTTTAAATATTTTTTAAAAATGCCCCAGAAATACAGAGGACATTACAGAGACATTCTAAATTCTAAATTCTATGACTCATGTCGCAATAGTGAAACACAACACCAAAACCAGTCTCAAGAGATGGCGATTTTCCACAGACACTTTCTCAAAAAAAATGTTCTTTGGTAAGCTAAGAAAGCAGCTGCTGGTACATGGCCATTCATTAGCTGATTTTTAAGCACTGAAACTCAACTACACTGGCCAACAAAACTTGAAAAATACTGATATTTCTCTAGTAACCTCCTTGCGAACATTTCTATGCATGTATGTAAGTATGTGTATGTAAAACATATCTAGAGGATTCTTCACAAATTGACCAGAGTGGGAAAGAAAGAAGCTCAATTCATTCTAGCATTGATGGAGTCATGTTACATCAATGCAGCTCTGTGCAGTTTAATATATATGCACACGGCTTCATTCTTTCATGTGAACATAAGGCAGTCAGAGTGAAATCCATTGTTAATTCTCCCTTTCTCTCTGCTGAACATCCTGCTAAAGAGCATACTCAGCAGTGGGCTGTAAACTAGAAATTTAAACTGAACAAATAATATTGAAGATCCACAAATCGGAAACGGTAGCAAAAATTATTCTCTTACTGCTATAAATGAAGTATAGAAAAAAGTCTGTGTTCTGGACATTTTTTTAAAAAAAAATGGTCTGTGGCTGAGATATGTTCTAGTAGTATTTTTCAATCTATTCAGTCCCTAGCTTTAAATTTCAATTTAGTACACCTAGAAATGTTAACAGATTTGAAATGAAGAGCGCTCTAAATGCTAAGGTAATACTTACATCATCTCTATATTTTGACTTATGAATTACCACTGCTTTGGAAGGAACAGTGGTTTCTGGCTTCCGGATGTTGAATTCGGGCTTTGGTCGATTTTGTTCCTGAAGATTTTTCCATTCATCCAATGTCATCTCTTGAACTACCTCTTCCACTGGCTCTCCTTCAGCAATTCTAAGGGTTTATAGTTGTAAAGTAAAAACCATTAGCCTGTGAAACGCCAGTGAGAGAAAGATAAAATACAATTTAAATGAAAGCAGCTACTTGAATTTCTATAGAACAGGGGTCTTCAAACTTGGCCCTTTTATGACTTGTGGACTTCAACTCCCAGAATTCCTCAGCTAGCGTGCCTGGCTGAGGAAATCTGGGAGTTGAAGTCCACAAGTTATAAAAGGGCCAAGTTTGAAGACCCCTGCTATAGAACATTAAATGGTTCCTTTCTTTCCACATGATGGGCTACTAAGCGTGTAGAAATAGAATAGCTTGGAGGACCTCTATTCAACCAGTCAGGTCTGTTCTCTTCAAACATATTCTTGTCCCTATCCACTCGAGACCAGATATTCGGTATCTTTTTTTTTTTTTTATTGAAAAGTTTTAAAATACAATTTTCCTTTAAAAAACCCACCTTCCCCCTCCCTGCTCCCCCCCTACCTCCCCCCAACCTCCCTCCCTCCTCCCCTCCCTCCATCCCCCCTCCCCCCCCGACTTCCCAGAGCTAAATACAAGGTATATATCTATAAAAAGGCAATCATAACCATATACTACCCACTATAAAGTCTAAAATCCATTACTCTCTAGCTTATATAGGATAAGACACACCTTAACAATATTAACTATATATAAAAAACTAGAATAAAAAAGAAAAAAAAAACGAAAGAAGACTTATTCGAATGCTACATAAAACTTCTTAACCCTATACTTGTTCTGGATAAACTCAATCCATTTTCTCCATTCCATAATATAGCGTTCTTGCGAATGATCTTTCAAATAGGCCGAAATCTTCGCCATCTCTGCCAGGTTGGAAACCTTTAAAATCCACTCTTCTATGGTCGGCAATTCCTCTTTCTTCCAATATTGGCCTATCAGAAGTCTTGCTGCCGTAATTAGGTTCAACATCAACTTAGTGTCCACAACTGTAGCGTCTGCAATTATTCCCAACAAAAAAAGTTGCGGACAAAACTTTATCCTCTGTTTAAAAATCTTCTGCATATTCCACCAGACTTTTATCCAAAAAGCCTTGACCTTCTTACATGTCCACCATATGTGAAAATATGTTGCATCTTCATCACCACACCTCCAACATTTAGGCTGGTAATTCGGATACATACTTGCAAGCTTTTTAGGATCTAAATGCCATCTATAAAACATTTTGTAAAAATTCTCTCTTAGATTTTGAGCTTGAGTAAATTTTACGTTCCTCACCCAAATCTTTTCCCACATGTCCATTGTAATAACTTCCTGGATGTTTTGGGCCCATTTTATCATACAATCCTTAACAAGCTCTGTCTCTGAATCAATCTCTATCAATGCAAGATATATCCGTTTGATATGTGCTGGTCCCTGATTTCTAACTTGCTTTATCAAATTTTCATCAGTCATTGTAAAACCATTTTTCTGGTCTTCTTTCCACCTGGCCCGTAGCTGAATATATTGAAACCAGTTTTGAACAACCTTCTCTTCTCGCAAGAGGCTATATGACTTCAAACACCAGACATTTCTTTCCAAAGTTAGAATCTCCTTGTACGTAGTCACATCATGTTTGAAGCCAGCATGTATATTTTCTATTGCGTGTTTTGGAATTGCCCACAATGGTATACCAGATATTCGGTATCTTGTAGTTCACCATAGGATCAGTCTGCATCAGGCTATTTTGGTAGGGTTGGGAGACAAACCTTTTCCTCAGTAAGATGCTTTCCTTCCGTGCCCCATTTGCATATTTTTGGACCTTTTCTAAATATGTTTTTTCTCAACAAACTCTTTTGATAAGAAAGCTATGAGGACTTCACTCCTACTGTATTAAAAGGAAAATAAGCACTTTGAACACAGTACACAGCAAACTAGTTTCTGGTTTTAAACTTTTGAAGGCATGTGGGAGCTCAACATAATTGCCACGGAATGAGGGCTTGCTTATTCAAACGTTGGTCGGTTTTGTAGACATAGCTAAACATAGAAAGTAAAGGAATAGGTTATCCCCCTTCCTCTTATCACCTAAACTAGGGGTGTCCAACCATGGCAACTTTAACACTTGTGGACTTCAACTCTCAGAATTCCCCAGCCAGCATGACTTAAACTGTTTTCCTAGCCAGCTGTATACATTTCCTAACAAAGCAGTTGTTGAAGCCAGAGGGAGACCATGATGATGAAGAAGATGCCAAAGAGACTACTTTGAAGCATACCAGATTAATTCATTCATTAAAAAGAGAAATGAAAGCAATGTAGAGCACGGGTGTCAAACTCGCCACGTCATGTGACGTGTCACGACGTATCGCAACTCTTTTTGCATTGCCGGCAATGGGGTGGGTGCGGCTTCATTATGATGAAACCGGCCTGTGGGCTGGCAGTTTGACACCCCTGATGTAGAGGGATGAGCTAACAAAGGTTCATAGAACATCATGTTGCCTATAGCTTATGTAGCATAGCACATAAAAATGTTTGCAACACATAGAATGTGCTTTCTTGCTAAACCTATTATCTGTTCAATGTTAGTAAATTTAAGGCTTATTTGGTTAGGAAATGTCTACAGCTGGCCAGGAAAACCCGTTTATATCAGACATTTGCTCTACATTTTGTGGGTGTATATCAAAAATTACACTACGGTTTTGCTATCTCTTATCTGCTTCCTGCATATCTTAGCAATCCTGGTGTATAATCTCCCTCATTTAGTAGGCTGAAATGTTTAGGACTTAAAATACTGTATGTCTTGTTACAATCTCTGGCAGCCTTCCTCAACCTAGATCCATCTAGGATATTGAGGAGTATAGATTCAAATTTTCACTTGGTTGCAAAACTCACTTGGTTACTCTGAGCTAATCACTCTTTTTCAGACCAATATACTTTACAGGGATGCTGTCAAAGAGATTTGGAAGTCCAATACATAATGTATTTTAAACACTCAAAAATTATAAATGCAAACAATTGAATAAGCATCTTACTTAATTTTACTATAGCAAATTTAAGGTATAGTATCAAGACCAGTCCCCATTAATAAATGGGAGAGCTCACACTAGAGATAGATCCCTTTCTTGAAATTAATTCAAAATAAATGTTAGCCTATTTTATTAGCCTGCCTGCCTCAAACCTCATGAATAAACAAGGCCAGACATTGTCAAACAAACAAACAAAAAAAGAATCCATTTTTATTCCAAACTATGAGATCAATATATCCTGACGAATGTATAAGTATTCTAGAAAAGTATATTCAAGAACCATCCAACCCCATGGCGACTCTGGTGATATGCTATCTAAATTTAAAACAATATGAGAAGTACAGACATTTTACAGCTGTGGCAACAATTCTGTTGCCAATTCAGTTCTAAATTAATTTATAGGGAGAGCAGATTTTTTTCTGGGGTTCTTGCTATTCCTTTTCTGAAATATTCTTTTAAAACCATATTGTTACCATATAGAGTTCAATGGTGGTAAAGCAATACAGATTAAAACAAAAATAAAAAGACTTCAGCGAAGGAAGGAATGAGATAAAAAGATCAAGGAAATATTTAAAGACTCATCTCTAATATCTAGGTACTAGGTTTTGCAGTTTATCCAAGAAAATTATAGCCTACCAGTTGTTTGACAATACGGCGTTACCAGCTGGCAAAGCCTGATGTAAACCATTTTACTAACCACCTGGGTAAACCACAACATATTTTGCAATCATTCCAACAATTCTTAAAGATCAGCTGAAATCATAAGGCATTGTTATAATGCTCTGGGATCAATTCCATTTTCTAGTGGCCATGCTGAAATCAGGTCCACTTGGCACATAGTTGGAATAAACTTCTAAGCAAAAGGCCAGATCTTCTGATGGGAGATTTAAGACGGTGGTCCTTGGTGCTCTCTGAGCTTGCTTGTTTTCTTGCAAACGTTTCATTACCCTAATTAGGTAACATCATCAGTGCTAGGGATTTAAGGAACAACAAAAGCCAGATTCTCAAACCAGGCCATACTTCTTTGGAGGCTCTCCATCAGGTGCTCCTGAGCTCTCTTCTGTTTCTGCAGTCTCTTCCATAGGAGTCTGTTCCAGCTCACTATAGAGATAGTAAAGCAGAGGTGAAATACAAAAGCTATACTAGACAGGATCCCTCACATGGCCTAAACAAAAAACAAAAAAACGTAGTTCCTCACTACAACCTCTCACATCACCAGACTGGGAAAGCTGTTTCAGAGTTTGGACTCACAGAATGTGAAAGTTTGCAAGTAGCACGTTGTATTACGCACTGTATGAATCTCAGTAGTAGTATGTCATTAACTTAACAGAGACTACACAAATCTCATCATAAAAAACCAGAAAATGCAAGCGCACTCTTCTTCTTTAACCCATTCCTGTGGCACAAAGCCAACAAGGAGATACAAGCATTTAGGTTCTGTCACCAATTTTTTCCCAAGACTTTTACCATTGGCCAATATAGCTAGAAGTCATGTTTCTATTTAAATGTCAAACATTTCACTTTCCCACAGACATGGCATATATATGGATATGTTTACTTTTCCTTCATGAATTACAATCTTTAAAGCTATCTGAGCTGGAATGTAAGAAACCCATCAGTCTTCAGAGTGAGATAAAAAGTTTTTCCAACTCCTGCTTGAAAGATTTAATGTGAACCCACACACACACAAATGTAACCACAAGGCTATGTCCTTTTATTACAGGAACTTCAGGATTTTCAGTGAAGCAAGACCCAACATGTCTTCCTGTTCAAATCCTGCTTCCAAATGATTAAAAGCTGAAGAAAGCCTCCAAAGGTTAGTTTCTTTCTCAGTTCTTATAATCTAGGACAAAAAGAGACAGATGTGTCCAAGCTCTGCCAAAGCGCCTTGAAAAAAAGAGGCCTTAGGGAAAAATAAAATTCTGTACTGCAGCAAGATTAATCTAGACCAGGGGTAGGCAATCTTGGCTCTTTTATGACTTGTGGACTTCAACTCCCAGAATCCCTGAACCAGCCATGCTAACTCAGGAATTCTGGGAGTTGAAGTCCACAAGTCATAAAAGAGCCAAGGTTGCCTAACTCTGGTCTCGACGAATGTTTCAACATAGAAAAGGTGGCAAGATGCTGTGGGGGCAGGACAAGACTAAAGACAGAACTGTCTTTGGACATAAGGTGCGATAATTAAGGAAATTCACCAATAACAATTTGCACCCTTTCCTTCCCCAGTGGCCCTCAAGGGTTACATTACAAATAAGCCTATACATCTCCTATTATTCAGATGCACACTGGGGAAAAAAAACTTTTCAAAACAATAGTCAGCATCCAATAGTTAAAATAAATCATTTTAATGTTACGGAGACCTGGAAATGATTCCCTGGAAATTACTAACACATTTCTCATACCTCATATCATCCTTAGCAGTTCCCCAGTTACGTGGTCCACTTCCACCCCTTTTATCTTCTGCACGGACTCCCCTGTAGATAGAAATTTTACACTTCTTAGAAATTAAATCTTGTACATTCACAGAACTATACAGGTTTTACCAATTTGAGATCATTTCCACTCCAGATTTCTGCAGCCAACAGGGTTATTTTTGAGAATTCTAGAGCTGAAGTCCGAATCTGGAGAGAATCCCCCCAAAAGCAGAGCTACAACAGATTAAATCCTTCTAAAGTATCAGCATCCCCATCATATTTACTTAGGTTCCTTATTATGAAGCTATTATTTGTTTTGTAAATATATAAACCAGCTGATTCCAAGACAACAGTTTACAGTTATTAAAATGTTTTAAGCATTAATGAAACAAATATAAAAAACATAGAGATTAATCAATTACAAGCCATAGAACAGCAAAGCCAATTTTCATTCCAAACTCCTGTCTGAATATAAATATTTTGTCTGTTGACAAAAGGATAATACACAGGGAGCCAACATTTCATAGCAACGAGTTCAAAGATTGATTAAGAAATGACAAATGCACACACAAAGCAGCACTTACGTTTTGTCACTCCCGCTCTGCCGGTCAAATTCCCGCTTCCCTCTTTGATCAAAGCCATTGAAGGTCCTGTTCATACCACCACCTCTGCCTCTGCCCTGCAGTCCACCTCTTCCTCCCCCACGACCTCTCATTGGCCTTTCCCGATCAAAACGCTCTATTGGTCTGAAAACAAAATGAAAACAAAACAAACTGAATGATTCTTCAATTGTTTACCAAGTCAAAGGTAATATTATCACACCTTGGTCCTTAAATCTGTTGTCATTATCTAGAACAGGTGTGGGGAACTATGGCCCTTTTATGACTTGTGGACTTGCTGGCTCAGGAATTCTGGGAGTTGAAGTCCACAAATCATAAAAGGGTCATAGTTCCCCACCTCTGATCTAGAATGAGTCATTTTCAATAAGCTTTGTCAATATTCCAAATGCAGCGCTAAACAAATTTATAACTTCAGTTCATTCATTCTGCACTTGAGGGACTCAGCAGGTTAAAATCAAAACACTACAACATCCATGGAAGAATTATAGAAGAGCAAGCAATAAACATTAAACCACAGATAATAAATAAAAATAATAGAAAATGGGTGCCAATTTTAAATAAAAATGAAACTGTTAATTATGCCAATTCCAAAGAACCTCCCAGCTCAGAATAGCAGACTTCTACCTTTAAAGCTTTCAATCCTAGTACAGAATCTCATACAGAGATTTGTACCAATCTCAAATGTAAATTTTTCCATTTATAGACTTTATGTTTCAACTTCACAGGAAACTTGATTCATGGTATCCAATTTATTACGTCTTATAATTTTAGTCAATGATTTATATTCTGTTAATATGACTTCTAATGTGTTAAAGCTTAATAGTGATGTTTAAAATTTTAAGTTATAATAAATTTTATTTCATAAGCAATTAATGATATATTGGAAAACTATCATCTCCTTGACATATTAAGATTCCTTGTTTACTTACTTGAATCTTACTGCTTGTATTTATCTCAATGTGCTTTTACATGTCTTTTTAACAGATCCTGTCATTCAGTAACCATTCAAAGTCATGACAGCACTGAACAAGTGTAGTTATGACTGGTTCTTGAAATTCCAGCTGTTCTAATAACCTTGCTGTCATGATTGTGATATTTGCACTTGGCAACCAGCTTGTACTTGTGACAGTTGCAACATCTCATGGTCATGTGACCACCATTTGTGACCATCCCTCATAGCTCCCCACAAGCAAAGTCAATAAAGAAACCAGCAGGAAAAGTCACAACTTATTCCTCTAAGTTGCCCCCACTGCTTTTTCTCCCAAGAAAAAGGGATCATGTATTCCATAGCACCTGCCCATTCACTCCATAGCATGCACCTGTGGCCCCCACTGACCCACCCATATTCCATAGCACCCATTCCTAGCCAATGTCTCTCATACCTGCCTATAGCCCTCACCCACACACTGCAGAACTCACACATTCCCTGTCTGGGATTCCAACCACTTCCTGTTTAAAAACCTGTGAAGTCCTGGAGTTACAACAGCAACTGAGACTACCACAATTGTTGTCCCTAAGCCAGAGGTAGGGAACCTCGGCTCTTTTATGACTCGTGGACTTCAACTCCCATAATTCCTGAGTCAGCTGACTCAGGAATTATGGGAATTGAAGTCCATGAATCATAAAAGAGCCAAGGTTGCCTACCCCTGCCCTAAGCGATGCGGTCACTGCACAACAAAAGTTCTGGTCCCAATTGCTGTCATGACCCAAGGACTATCTGTAATAACTGCTAACATTGTTAAAAAGTTTAATTTTTCTTAGTAAATGATTTTACATTTTCCAAATTTACAATGTATAATAAAGCCTCCAACAGCACATACCTTTCTAGTGTAAACTCTGCTTGTCTTTCCATTTCGTGAGGACAGTATTCTTTGAAAGGTTTCCATTCAGCTTTATCTTGTTTTATCTCCGTACCACGGTTTTCATTCCAACCCTGTTGTTCTCCTCTTTTTGGAGCTCGCTTTTGACCTGTGGAAAACCAACATATTTAGACCAGTGGCATTAGTTACATTTAAAACAAATTTAATTGCCCCATGTTTACCATAATGACCCAATTCTATTGCTTTTGATGCTAGTTTCTTTCTGTTCCAGGCAATGTCTTTGATCATAAGGCAACGCGGAGCAGCAAATATACCAAAGTGATAGAAAAGTTCCTTGTAAATCTCAATATTTAACAACAAAGCAACAACAGCTATCTGTCGAGTCACTAATAACCTTAACTTCACCATACAGATAGTCCTCGCTTAACAATGATAATTGGGACTGGAATTTATATCACTAAACAATGTAGTCATAAAGCGTGACTGCCTCCCTTAGCAATGGCAATCCCTGCAGTCCCCGCTGCTGTCATTAAGTGAGGTTCATGAGTTGTTAAGCACGGATCTTCTCACAACTTCCTATAGACTTCCAACAACCAAAGACATTGGGGAAACCGGCAGAAAGTTGCATGTCCCAAGCAGCTCGCAAGCAAGCCACTAGGCTGATAAATGGCTGCTGCCAAGTAGAGAGAGGCAGGGGGGATGTGCAGCTCAGGGACAGTATGCAAGTGGCAAAAGTGGTGTAACACAGGCACAGAGAATTTCAGGAAGGGTACGTAGGTAGCTGGGGAGACAAGGCTCAAGTGCAAGGCTTGGGGAGGTGCGTAAAGTGCGTGAGAGGCCAGTTTGAGAAGGGTGCACAGGGGTGTGCAAGTAGGTGGGATGGCATGGGCGGAGCACAACGAGGCTTGTGAAGAGAGCACGAGGGTGGTAAGGGTGCATGGATGACTGTCAAGATGTGGTATGAGTGCAGAGTTGCTGGGAGAGAGACTTAACTGCGTGACTTGTGAATTCCAGCTTCCCCATTCACTTTGTCTCTGGGAAGCTGGCAGGGAAGATCACATGACTGTGGTACACTGCAACAATCGTAAGTGTGAACCATTTGCCAAAAGCCCAGATCATGATCACATGACCATGGAGATGCTGGGACTGCCAGATGCAACTACTCCTCATTCAGCACTGTCATAACTTCAAACGATCATTGAATGAGAGTAATCTCTGAATGTGCTGGCATACTGCACTCACAAATTAAGACTGATCAATGAAACAAAACTGTCAAATCAACTTTAGCCCAATACTCAGAGCATGACTGGATGCAACTATTACAGCAATATCTCCTGTTTCTAAAAAAAAATAATGAGTGGAGTAACTCTGCATTGTACATCTTAGTGAATCTGGTTGCACTGCTGATACTAATCATATTATAACTATATACTTTTAACTTATACCAAGATTCCAAAATTCTGATGCACACTGTTAAGATTCAAAGGTAGTAAGCATTTCTCCAAGGTGCAAGCAAACAAAATCACAGTCTCTTTAAAAGACTGATGTTACAGGGAGATATTTGCAAAAGGAATTAAAGGGCAGAAGTAAACAAACCAAGGGTTAAAAACAAAGAGCACCACTGCACCTTGACAGTTATCAAAAACCCTTTATCAATTCTGCTTGTGTTAACCAATTCAATATTGAACTGAACTGAAAAGTTTATTTGCACAGAAGTCAGAAAATATTCCAAGGTATTATTCAAATTAAATTACTATTAGAGGTTCTTTTAATTCAGGTTTCCAGAATTCAATTTTGGCATGTAACCACTGAGGCTTCAAGTTTTGCAAAATCATTATTTTGAAGGAAAGGATGAAGGCAGAATCACATGATAAGTAACCTGACTAAAAGTTTGTCAATCATTTATTTCACGAAGAAAGTTTACAAAACCCAATTTATGAGAAATGGTGGTAGAGATTCCAGATAGCTATTATTAATCAGAGTAGAATAGTTAAGTAGATGTCCAAAGACGATACTTCAATAAGGCATGTATACATGAGACTCCCAAACCCTGCAAGCCACTTCCTTAGAACCAATGAAGATCTCAGAAGTGGATGCAATACTGCAGTATTATTTCAATTGAGCTAAAACTGAGTATCAATATGATTGTTCTCATATACGGTAACTAGTTCCTAATCGTCTCCTCCCCTTCATGAATTACTGCCTTGTCGTGGCGAAGGGGCTTGCGTAATTCAATGAAGCTATGAGCTATGCCGTGCAGGGCCACCCAAGATGGAAAGGTCATAGCAGAGAGTTCTGACAAAACGTGATCCACTGGAGAAGGAAATGGCAACCCACTCCAGTATCTTTGCCATGAAAACCCTATGGACAGTACCAAAAGGCAAAACGATATGACGCTGGAAGATGAGCCCCTCAGGTCCGAAGGCATCCAATATGCTACTGGGGAAGAGCAGAGGGCTAGTACTAGTAGCGCCAGAAAGAATGAAGCGACTGGGCCAAAGCCGAAAGGACGCTCAGCTGTGGATATGTCTGGTGGTGAAAGGAAAGTCCGATGCTGTAAAGAATTTTTCTCCATAGGAACCTGGAATGTAAGATCCATGAATCAAGGAAAGCTGGACATGGTCAAACAAGAGATGACAAGACTGAACATCGACATCTTAGGTATCAGCAAACTAAGGACAGGAATGGGTGAATTTAATTCAGATGACCATCAGGTATACTACTGCGGGCAAGAATCCCTCAGAAGAAATGGAGTAGCCTTCATAGTCAATAAAAGAGTAGGAAAAGCAATACTGGGATACAATCCTCAAAATGACAGAATGATCTCAGTTCGAATCCAAGGAAAACCATTCAATATCACAGTAATCCAAGTCTATACCCCAACCACTGGTGCTGGTGCATAGACTTGGATTACTGTGATATTGAATGGTTTGCCTTGGATTCGAACTGAGATCATTCTGTCATTTTGAGGATTGTATCCCAGTATTGCTTTTCCTACTCTTTTATTGACTATGAAGGCTACTCCATTTCTTCTGAGGGAGAATGAATGAAATTGACCAGTTCTATGAAGCCCTACAGCACCTTATATAATTAACACCAAAAAATGATGTTCTTATCATCATGGGGGATTGGAATGCTAAAGTAGGAAGCCAAAAGATAACCGGAATAACAGGTAAGTTTGGCCTTGGAGTACAAAATGAAGCAAGGCACAGGCTGATCAAATTTTGTCAAGAGAATACGATGGTCATAGCAAACACACTTTCCCAACAACCCAAGAGACGGCTCGACACATGGACATCACCAGACGGTCAACACAGAAATCAGATTGACTATATGCTCTGCAGCCAAAGATGGAGAAGCTCTATACAGTCAGTAAAAACAAGACCAGGAGCTGACTGTGGCTCAGACCATGAGCTTCTCATTGCAAAGTTTAGGCTTAAACTGAAGAAAGTAGGGAAAAGCACTAGGCCACTCAGGTATGAATTAAATTATATCCCTGTTGACAAATAGGTGACAAATAGATTTAAGGAATTAGATCTGATAGACAGAGTGCCTGAAGAACTATGGACAGAGGTTCGCAACATTGTACAAGAGGTAGCAACCAAAACCATCCCAAAGGAAAAGAAATGCAAGAAAGCAAAATGGCTGTCTGAGGAAGCTTTGCAAATAGCTGAGGAAAGGAGGGAAGCGAAAGGCAAGGGAGAAAAAGAAAGATACGCCCAATTGAATGCAGAATTCCAGAGAATAGCTAGAAGAGATAAGAATGCCTTCTTAAATCAACAGTGTAAAGAAATAGAAGAAAACAATAGAATAGGGAGGACCAGAGATCTTTTCAAGAAAATTGGAGAGATGAAGGGAACGTTTAATGCAAAAATGGGCATGATAAAGGACCAAAATGGCAGGGACCTAACAGAGGCAGAAGAGATTAAGAAGAGGTGGCAAAATTACACAGAAGAACTATACAGGAATGAGCTTAACGTCCCTGATAATCACAATGAGGTGGTCACTGACCTCGAGCCAGACATCCTAGAATGTGAAGTGAAGTGGGCCTTAGAAAAGCTGAGCAACAACAATGCTAGTGGAGGTGACAGTATTCCAGCTGAGCTATTCAAAATCTTAAAAGACAATGCAGTAAAAGTGCTACACTCAATTTGCCAGCAAATTTGGAAAACTCAACAGTGGCCACAGGATTGGAAAAGATCAGTTTACATTCCAATTCCAAAGAAAGGCAGTGCCAAAGAATGTTCAAACTATCGCACCATTGCACTCATTTCTCATGCTAGTAAAGTTATGCTTAAAATCCTACAAGCTAGACTCCAGCAGTATGTGGATCGAGAACTACCAGAAGTACAGGCAGGATTTCGAAGAGGCAGAGAAACTAGAGATCAAATTGCCAATGTACACTGTATCATGGAGAGTTCCAGAAAAACATCTACTTCTGCTTCATTGACTATGCCAAAGCCTTTGATTGTGTTGATCATAACAAACTGTGGCAAGTTCTTAAAGAGATGGGCGTACCAGACCATCTTATTTGTCTCTTGAGAAACCTATATGTGGGCAACAGTGAGAACTGGACACGGAACCACTGCTTGGTTCAAAATTGGGAAAGGAGTCTGGCAAGGCTGTATACTGTCGCCCTGCCTATTTAACTTACATGCAGAGCACATCATGAGAAAGGCAGGGCTAGATGAATCAAAAGTTGGAATTAAGATTGCCGGAAGAAATATCAACAACCTAAGATATGCAGGTGATACCACTCTAATGGCAGAAAGTGAAGAACTAAAGAGCCTCTTGTTGCGAGTGAAGAAGGAGAGTGCAAAACTTGGACTGAAACTTAACATTAAGAAAACCAAGATCATGGCATCCGGCCCTCTCAATTCCTGGCAAATAGATGGGGAAGAAATGGAGGTAGTGACAGATTTTATTTTCCTGGGCTCCAAGATCACTGCAGATGGGGACTGTAGCCAAGAAATTAAAAGATGCTTGCTCCTGGGGAGGAAAGCCATGGCAAATCTAGACAGCACATTAAAAAGCAGAGACATCACCCTGTCAACAAAAGTACGTATAGTCAAGGCTATGGTCTTCCCAGTTGCAATGTATGGCAGTGAAAGCTGGACCATAAAAAAGGCTGAGCGCCAAAGAATTGAGGCCTTTGAACTATGGTGCTGGTGAAGACTCCTGCGAGTCCCTTGGACTGCAAGGCGATCAAACCGGTCAGTCCTAGAGGAGATCAACCCTGACTGCTCTTTTGAAGGCCAGATCCTGAAACTAAAACTCAAATACTTTGGCCACCTAATGAGAAGGAAGGACTCACTGGAGAAGAGCCTAATGCTGGGAAAGATTGAGGGCAATAGAAGAAGGGGATGACAGAGAATGAGGTGGCTGGATGGAGTCACTGAAGCAGTAGGCGTGAGCTTAAATGGTCTCCAGAAGATGGTAGAGGACAGGAAAGCCTGGAGGAACGTTGTCCATAGGGTCGCGATGGGTCGGACACGACTTCACAGCTAACAACAACAAAATCGTCTCCTGCAAAATTCAAAATTGCAATTATTAGCTTAGAGCTCAAGCTATACACTTCTGCCTTAGCAGTTGGATGTTGACTACAATTTTAAAACTTTAATCCAATAAATTATTCTGTACTTTTAAAGCTATCTGTATAGATAGTTTACTTCAAGTGGGCATTTCTGCTAAACACATAGTAAAAATGAGGTCAGAACGACATAATTCTGTGTCAGAAGTATATCCTCTGAATATCTTACGTTGTGGTAGAAACAATAAAGACGACAGATAATGCATTTCTGCTATATGGGCTTTTATGTAATTTAGAAGGCTGAAGCCTCACCACAAATTTCACACATATGAAGAACACTGCAAGACAACAAGAAATTAATACTGCTTTAAAATAAAGAGATTAGCCTTCTGAACCCTCCAGGCAACCTCAGTGCACTAAAAAAAAGTTTGCTGAGGCACTACATATGCCTAAAAGAAATATCTTCTAAGCAATCCAACTTTCCTTATCATATAAATAGCAGAAAAAACCTTCAGAAGGATTAGACCACATATTTAAATGCCCTAAAACATACATAGATGAAAAAAGCCTATTTTACATTATTCAAGACAGTTTCATTTAAACAATGCTAAACAAAGCATATGAAGAGACCTTCTAGATTCTAAAGAATACTGTATTTCAACACCTGCAAACATCTCATGTAAACAAAATTAAGTTTCTTCAATAAAAATTATTTCAGTGCAAGAAAATAGTTTGTATCTGCTAATCAAACTGAAGTATTACTGAATAAAAACTATGTTTGCATTTATTTAAAAATCCTAATTTTATAATCAGAACTATCTTAGTTGCCCTGTGCAATGATCTACAGTATATCACAGGAAAAGAACATGGAAAAGATCCTATTAATTCTCCCACATTTCTCAGTGGTTTTCTTAATTGCTGATCATTATAGCACATCATACAAATACTGCATCACCTTCAGTAACTTCCATATAAAACTCTTCATAATTCAACTCTAAAACTGTTTTCCAGAGTTGGGAACTTCTAAAAGCATGTACTTCCAATTCCAAGAATTCCTAGCCAGTGTAGGTTTGCCACAAAATTCTAGGAGATGAAATCTAGAAATTATCCAATTAAGCTAAATAATATTTATCATATATTTATCAGGTCATCAGAAACCCTGTTCCACAGATTGAAGTACATCTGCTCGGCCATTTCTTAATATTACTTTTAATAATAACCCATTAATGAGCTCTAGTTATGATTGCAGTATTTTATACAGCTTGACAAAGTATATATGGAATCACGTTATGAAATAACCTTTAAACAGATCTGCCAAATGCTTCTGTTCTATCTTTGTATTCTCTGGATTTTTAATCTTCATATAAATTTGTTATATTTGTATTAAAGTCTACTTCTAATATCTTTTTGCATTCTGTGGAGTTAATTTTCATCTTATTTACAATTTAGGTTCAATGAACACAGCTGTATCCTGATCTAATGCTATGTAACAAAAGATTCTGTTATATTGAGCAGGCCATTTGCTACAGAGTGAACAGTATATTTTAAAACTAAATGATAGAACGGTATCAGAATTATGTTATCAATTCTAATTAAAATATGCTGACATTAAATATAAGAAGCAAACTGACAATTATTAGTTTTAGCATTAGTTTTTTTTCTTCTTTTTTCAGCGAATTCTATTTAAATACTAATGTTCACTATAGTTATTTTAACATACTGTTTTGATGACTATGAGCCACACTGAATCTATCACATGAGGTGGGATATACGTTTTGTCATAAATATTTACATGAAGGATGAAATAACAAAATATCAACATTTGCATATAAATTGAACACTTCTAATCCATGAAGGATCATTTTTATTTATTAAAACATCCTTGCATCTACTTGGAAATATAAGCCCTATAAATTTTATATTACAGAGAATAATATGAAACCCTAGAAAACCTAGATACCAGCAGACTGTGAGTTAAAATCTCGCCTTAGTCATGAAAGCCAGCTGGGTGACTTTGGGCCAGTTATTGTCTCTCATCCCAACTCATCTCAAAGGGTGGTTGCTGTGGAGAAAATAGGAGGAGGAGGAAGTATTAGGAATGTTCGCTACTTTGAATTATTTATAATAATAAAGGTGGAATATAAATAAATAAAATTTAAACCAAACTTCATCAAAACATCCATTTAGAAAATATTATATTTTCTTTTCATGTGTATACTTATACATACACACACACACACAAACACACACTGTTTCTCAAGTTAATTTCTGAGG
Source organism: Vipera berus (assembly GCF_964194415.1). Classification (NCBI taxonomy): domain Eukaryota; kingdom Metazoa; phylum Chordata; class Lepidosauria; order Squamata; family Viperidae; genus Vipera; species Vipera berus. Next base: position 62,856,986 of record NC_138203.1, read on the forward strand.
AAAAACAGATATATCAAAAGCAATTTTACAAGCTAAGGAAAAATAAGAGCAAATCAACCGATGTTCTTCATTATATAGAAGAAACTCAATCTTCCTCATCTTTGATAGATGGTTTCAATTTGGAAACCAAGGGCAGTAAAACATCTTACACTAGAAAATAAAGGAATTACATGTGCATGTGACATAGTGTACATTTTTATAAACCCAAAATGACTTTGGAGACAAAATGGCTTTGTTTGTGAATTTTCACATTACCTGTGGGAAAAGTAAGATAATTTGTGACAGGAAAGTAAGTACTTTGTACGAGTTAGGATTTGAGAATTCTTAAAGAATAGAAACAAATGTAAGTACTTGATGAGTTATTTAGACTGACCGCCCTGCAAAAGTTTGTGAAAAATTCATGAATTGCCAAATAATACAGGCTTGAGAATACAATTACACAAATTTGCCAAATCAAAACCATTAGATTTGCATACCTCTTCACAGGATCATCAGAAAATATGTTGTAGCAACGTAATAGATTCTACTACAGGAAGTTATCAACTTGTACATTTAATGAATGCTGAATTAAACCTGAATTAAACCCATATAAAAGACTTTATAAGTCCTTTACATTAGCTACGGTAATTAGCTTTCAAAGATAAAGAATGAACTAGATTGTCCGATAGGAGTTGCTACTGCTTATCAGTCATTAGCTCTTTTGTAGGATTGGCTGAGCAACCTTCAATCTGTTTCTGCCTTAAAAACATCAATTTTACCCCTTTCAACTACCCCCCCCACACACACACACACATACATCCAAGGATGTGCAAACTTGGCAACTTTAAGACTTGTGGACTTCAACTCCCAGAATCCCCCAGCCAACCAGTTGAAGTCCACAAGTCTTAAAAGTTGCCAAGGTTGGACACCCTTCTAAACTTTAGTCTTGTGCACTTTATAGACTCTGAAAGCCACAAAGGTGATGCTGGAGAGGCTTTATGAAGCCTTCACTTTGTTGTAAGGATCACAAACTTTGTTCCTAGGGAGCCAAATATCCATATGCTATTCAAACGATGGTCAGACAATGACTGGGAAAATATGGAGTTCTGCTGACTTGGGGAAGATTCTGTGGCTTAATGTGCTCATATCTTAAAGAGAAGCCTGTGTTCTTATTCCTTACTTGTTCATTTTAGCTTTTGCTCAATACCCGGAGATATAAGAACAAATATACCGCAACTTAATTTCCACAGTCATGAAACTCACTAGCACTTTGGAGAAGTTGAAATTTAAAGGATAAAAGGCCATTTGGATTGCCTGAGGGTGCAGATGTCTCATCTGTCTGCAATTCCTTAAAGCAGCTGTCATTGGGTCTACTATATACAACCAGTTTAGTGTGATGGTTAAGGTGCTGGCCTAGAAACCAGGTGACTGAGGATTCTAGGCCTCCTTTAGCCACGAAAGTTGGTTGGGTGACTTTGGGTCACTCTCTCTCTCTCAGCTTAACCCACCGCACAGGGTTGTTATTGCTGTGGGTAAAACAGGAGGCAGGAATATTAGGTATGTCTTATATATGTATATATACAATATAAAAGATGGAATACTAATATAATGTAAGCATTGAGGCCTTATAGCAACAAACCCTCAGAACCATCTTTTCCCTATCAAATCCAAACAGCCCTACAAATTTTTATAATTCTGTGACAGAAAATCAGTGCTGCCATAATAAAACAATTTCTGTAGGACAGGCAGCACACAGTTCCTTACTTCTAAAAGCAAAGTTTCTGGGATTCTTCACTTCAGTTTATCAGTGCATCTTTTAATTTAGCTAGCTATTGCCATCCTCTATGTATCAGGAGAGTCCTAAGAGTGCCATAAGAACTAAGAACTGTGGCATTTTGAAACCACTACTGTAGTACCTCATATAGAACTATAAACATCTATAGAGACCTCATCTTTCTGCTTGGCAATATCTCAGAGTTAAAAGTGTGTATGCATATATAAAATAACACTCATTTCTGTGGTTCCTACGACACTCAAAACACTACTAGTACAGTAATTCAGGTTCAAGCCAGTGGCGGCTGGATACAGTAATAAATACTTATGGATTTTATTGCTCCAGATAGCACTATGCTTCATTATAATTAACAGTGCAAGAAAAAACTTCTGGCATATTTGTCATGGCACACATCCGTCTGCTTGTCTCCCTTTAACCTGTTTCAGTCATACACTTATTTTTTAATGATAATCCGCTGGAACAAGGAAAGACCAGTGAGAGAAGGTTAGGGAAGGCTCTGCAAGACCGGAAAGTTTTAAACAATGATTCAATTAATGTATGAATCTTCACTTGCATGAATGTCATTTCAAAACAAAAAAAACCATCAAAGTGTGTTAAAATGGTTTCCACTAAATTAAAATGATGTCACATATCCGGTTGGGTTTAAGGCTGCGGGCCACCCCAGCCAGTTCATATATGTACACGCGTCTTGAAAAGAGCCAAGCCAGCTCGGTGGAAAGCGCCTTTCCGCTGATGAAGCGATGGGCGGGGAAGGCTTCGCTATCTGTTGGCGCCGACTAGCCCGGTTAATTACATCTGAAGGCGAAGGCCGAGCACAACGGCATGTTAGAGCCGCCCTTTGCTTTCAGCACATGCACCACCTGCGGTAAACGCCACTGGAAAATATATATAGATATACTGGCCAGACGCCACAATAGCTCGCGCCTTTACGCGGATAACCCGCCCGGCCCGCCCAGAGAGGAACTACGAGCTAGGGCAAGGCCAGCAGGTGGCTGCTCCGCCCGCGTCCCTTTCACTCCCAAGCCAGGAAGCTCCCCCGGTTCGTTGGCGGTATTTTCAGGCGAGAAGCTCCGACGACTGAAAAGCAGAAAGGGAGGGAAGAGCGCACGTGCGTCCGGGTCTGCAAAGGGACAGGACCGGCGCGAGCTCAAGCCCTCCCGCCTCCGCCTCGATCCAAACGGCGACTGCCCGTCTCCAAGACTTCTAATAACTCATAAACTGATTCTAGTTAATTCCTTGCTCGCATCGCTTTGAAGCAGACTGCTTTAACGAACGCCCAACGTAAGCGTGCCCTGAAGCAAATGTCCGTCCGTGTAAGCCTGCGGGTCATCGCTCATTTACCTTAATGAGATTTGCTGGGGAAAGGCGCCTCTAATGCTGCAATGCGAGTCACCGACTCTACGGGCAAGGGGAGAGATCAAAGCGGGCTTATTTCAATCAAAGTAAGCCAGCCGAATTCGGTCTGCACCACTGGCCACTTTCCCACTCCCGGCAGCATCAACTGCTGATCACATTCCTGGTCCGCGCAAGCCCCCCTCCCGCTTCATACCGGGTGCTGGGGGGCTCTCCGATTGCAAGAACGGGGAGCCTTTTCGCTCCTTCTGGGATTCTCTTTTGACAGCGGTGGCGGCAGCTCCGGGGCCAGGTTTTCTGCCGGTTGAAAAAGCCGCTTCTTCGCGCTTCTTGCTCTGTTGCTTGCGCTGCTCTGCCTCCCGGAGGATGTCGAAAGGGTCGGATTCGTCATCGAGCAGCTGGTGGAAGCGGTTGGCGACGGCACAGCCAAAGCTCTCCTGCATAGTCGTGGCGGCGGCCACGGGGCTGGCCAGCGCGCCTTTCATTGTCGGGGTGCCGTCAGCCACCGCAGCACCACCCGCCCCTTCCCGAATGCGACAGAAGGAAGCAAAGCTCTCCTCAACACGGCCCAAGTAACCACGCCATGACCACTCGCCCGCCCCGTCCGACTGCACTACCAATCGACGCGCCAGCAATACCTCCAACCCTGCCTGATCAACCAATCCAGAGCTCCGCTTTTTATCGCCCTACCCAATAATGAGCCTCACAAACGTGTAGAGTCATTGACCAATCAGCATCCGGAATTCTGCCTCAATCTAGCAAAATAAACACGGGATCCCCACCTCTCAACTATTTCCCACGCCGCTGATCGATGACGTAGAGCGTCTGTGGCGTCACGTGCTAGAGCCTTGAGTTATTAGGATTTTTTTTGTAGTATACCGTATTATCAAAGTTCCCTCTAGTCTAGGGAGAAAAGAATTTGAGTGCTGCTTGACTACTATGCTACACTGAATCTAACACTGAAACATCTATTAATTACTCTAAATGAAGAAGCTGTGACTGGTCCAATGACTGAAGATGACTTTGAATCTGATGGTTCACTGGTACTCTCTGAACCTGGTTATTCTCTTTGCAAACCTTTTATTACCCAAACTAGGTGGTCTCATTTCAGCTCTGAGCTACAAATGTTCTCTTCTATTGATTTTCAATTTCTCTGGTTTTAGTTAAAAGTCTTTACACTGCACCCTGACTCCATGCACATATGAACATTATATTAATGTGCAAGTGGGAAGAGCAAAAAAATACAAGTACCAGTGTTAAAGTTAGAGTAAGATTAATTTAAAACATAGTTTTATGCAAGCTGATATACCATACATCTCACTGTTAAGTGAATCTTACTAAATTACTATGCTGTTGCTGTTTCAGGTTTTTGCTTTAGGACTTCTCTATTGTTACATTGGCAAAGTAGAATCTATATCCTTCCTCAAACTAATCAAAAACATTTCAGCAAGAAATATTCAATAACATTTTAGCCACATGATCTTTTTATTTGAAATTATATTGAAAACATACAGTGAGCTTAATTTTCCATATATATATATATATATATATATATATATATATATATATATATATATATAGAGAGAGAGAGAGAGAGAGAGAGAGAGAGAGATGGATGGATATTATGGCAACAATACTGTACACATGCCCATGTATTTTCCTTGGCAATATTGAAGAGGCTTATATTCCCTTTTCCCAGGTTTGATCAATTGATAGATACCTGTTTATCCTACAACACTAACATTTCCTTTTAGTCATATGTTTAATTATTAACCAGCTCTGACTTCGCTTAGCTTTTTGAGATCAGACAAGATCAGTTAGATACTTAAGCCAAATATCTTCTCTTTTATTATGCCAACCAGCTTCGATGAGATTTATTGATTTATACAGTTAAGCCTCAATTTGAAAACTTGTTGAGAGGAAAGGGTTTCCATTAAATTTAAAGATACTTTTGTGCATGCTTCCTAAATTCATAATCATTCTGCATGTGTGTAAAAGTATGCATTAGACTTCCTGGCTCTCCCAAATCAAGACTTGGTTTTGTAGTTGCCATCTTGTCCAGCACCTCCCTCAATTGCTATGGCAACAGCCAGGAAGAATCAACTTTTTTGTTCTTAGGGAACAGAAAAGACTTGTCAAACTCTACAAAATCATGCCTAAGTCACTTCACTAGATTGTGAATGAGAGTTAACGAAAGCACCTTCCCACTGCTATTGCATCAATATCATGGCAGCATATATGACTGCACCTATCAACACAATCTTTTCACTTGCTTTACTAATTTGAATCTTCCCACTGACGCACCCATTCCCTTGATCTTCCCAGAAGCATTAAAAATGCTAGTTGATAGAATTTCTCTAATATTTGGAATGTGTCCATTATACCTCAAGTATGTCAAATTATGGTATATTAAACTGAGATTATATAATTATTTAGATTCTGTTCTTCTGAGGTTAACATGTCACAGCAGTTATCTGCAACCAAAATCATAATATAAAAATGAGTATTTTAAAGGAAACAGAATACACACACACACACATAGAAACACACACACATACATATATGCACCTTCCTGAACAAAAGGGACAAGCTGGAAAATTATCAACAGAGGCACAGGCAGATTGGAGGGGTAGAGTGAAGAAATGTGTTTTCATGGCATGACAAAGTACATGATCTACCTCAGGGGTGTCAAACTCACAATAGGACTTGTCGTGACCTATTGTGACTTTTTTGCCATTGCTGGCAATGGGGTGGGCAGTTTCACTATGATGCATCTAGCCTGTGGGCCAGCAGTTTGACACCCCTGATCTACCAACTTGCATCTGAAATCAAGTACAAAGCAATACACATGATTTCTTCATCATTGTAATGACCTGTAGATTTATTAATGTGTGGTCTTTGATGCTCTGAACTGTTTTCCTGCAGACATTTCATTACCAAACTAGATAACATCATCAGTGCTAGTAGGGAATGAGGTTTGCTCTCATTTTATATATGATGTTTCCCAAAAAATAAGATCGTCTTTTTTTCTTTCTTTTTTTGCCTCCAAAGGAGGCATCTGGTCTTATTTCCAAGGGATGTCTTTTGCACTCACTTCGTGGTGGTGGCACCGACAGCCCATCCAGCCAGCCCACTTCTTCTGCAGCTGAAGTAACAGCTTCATTCTGAAGCAGAGAATGGAGCTCTGGCCTGCATTTTACAGTCAGAGGCCATTCCGGAAGGCCTATGCAGCCAAGAACCAAGCTACAGATTGAATCTTGGCTGCTTTCCGGAAAGGCCTGACTGCAAAATGCAGACTGGGAGTCGCCGCAGAGGAAATAAGCTGGCGAGAAGAGGCAGCTGTCAATTCATGGGAGGCCTGGTAAGTGGGTATGGGGCACTTGGGGCAGCTCCAACCCCCCCCCACCTCCACTTGTTTTTTAGGTGCATGCCTCTCCCCAAAACTAGGGCTTATTTTTGGGATAGGGCTTACTTTCAGGGATACACAGTAGTAATGGCTTGCCTGACAGTTTTGATGGAAATGGTGTTGATGGTTCCTTGATTGGGCTTTTGTTTACTGTTAGCTTGTTTGTCTGAATTGGTAGTCCCTTGACTGGGATATTGTTTGCTTCTTGATTGTTGGTCTGTTAATGTTGGTGTTAATCTCTGCTCATAGGGTTTTGATTGCTGATGAAATGCTTTGGTCTTTTTCTTTTTTTAGCTTTTGGATTGTCTTTTGAACATTATGTAGATGTTATTTATCTGTGCTGTTGATGGCTGAATTGTCCAAGTGCCAGGCTTACAGGAATTCTCTAGCATTTTTTGACTTGGTTTATGATGCTTACTGTTTCCCATTTGAAACTATGATTATGTCTGTTTATAAGTTTTCATGTTGTCTAACTTCTGATTGGCGTTCATAGTTGCGGCCTGCTAGTCTTCTGCCTTTTTGTGGCTGTTGCAGTCTTTACAGTGTATTTTATTAATATTGAAGACTCATTGTTATCCCCAGTTTGGAGTACACATACATAAGGGGCAAGATTACAACCGTACAGTTATGACTACTATTTTTATTTCTCTGCAGACACTTCAGCAGCATGCTTCCAAAATCAACTGAAGAACAACAAGTGGTAAGTCTCCATCTCCTGCTTTCAAGCAACCCTAAGTCATGATTGGCCAGTATGAAAAATAAAATGGTAGAATAAGATGGGTCTAGCAATACAGTGTTAATCTTTCTATCTTGTTAGGAAAAACAAAGCCTTTTCACCCAATAGTAGAGAGCAGCAGGATTAATGTGAGAAAGGATATCAATAAAATGTTCAGGATAATTCATTATGGCTTCAAATCATTATAAAAACGGAAGCTACTCCAAAGCAGCTAAGTAATCATGAGTGTTGGCAAGGCAAACTTTTAATATGATTTTGCAGTCACCCAACCAGCCTTTCAACTGTTTTTATTCTGACTGAACTGCAGTTTCCAAACATTCCTCAAAAGCAGCACCAAATAGAACACATTCCAATAATCCAATTTTTACATAACCAGGGCATGTGTCAGCATGGCTAGATCTTATTTCAGATATCGACACATTCTGGACAAAGACATTTAAAAATGCCTGGATGAGAAAAGGGTAAGTGTGGATAGTTGAGCCAAAAGGATGTCAAACCTCTCGCTTAAATCCGGATAACCTTAAGGGCTCGTGGGCAGATTTTAAGATCAGAGCACATCTGTACTGTTTACTCGGAAGACTTCGCTCCAGCGTTTTTCAGATACTCGGCTTTTCTCGTAAACCGAACAGCTTCTGAAGTTGCAATTCGTGTTTACTGTTCCCGCACTCTGCTCTTTAAATGCATCACGTGATAAAAGGGATCACATGGTACCCTGCAAAGCGCGCCTTGAAAGTTGAGCTTGAGCAGATTTTTACCAAAGGCTGGATCCAAACGTATGCTGCAAAAATATGTTTGTAATAGATTTCACTACCACCAAAAGAGACGCTCTCTCCAGCCCAGTCCTGCCGCTCATAACCAAACCGCTCGCATGAGGAAAGATGGAGGCCGGCTTTGATAAATACCGGCGACCCACCCTCCCAGACGACTTTCGAATTCTGTTGGCTATTGTCATAAAATGTTAGCCAATGGAGGAACCCGTACACCCCGAAGCCACACCCAGAGTGTATTTTTTCTAAGCGGTCCGCCTTTGGACTGAAGGCGGTAGGCGCTGCCTTTCTTAATTATTGGCTGGAAGAGTCTGTCACTCCAATGACGTCTACAGCCGATTCGGCGATTGGTTCCGCCCAGGCGCGAAATGTAACGCGGGAAAGTCTAGGGCTCGGTAGCGGTGGTCGCGGTTACGGCTGCTGCTGCTGCTGCTGGTGAGGAGCCGCGGTTGCTTCAGAAAGCCGGGCAGAGACTGCACGGGGTTGGCCTCTCCACGAAGGAGCCTTCCTATCATGCACACCTGAGGCGTTCCTTTTCGGCCACCAAAAGAAAAACTAAGAAAACCACCCGCGGGGGGACAGGAGGTAACGACAACCGCGGATCGAGAAGCAAGAATCTCGGACCGACGCGGCATGTCTGAGCTGCCGGGGCCTCCTCCTGTTATCGTGTGTTCGGGAAGCTCCCCGAAGCGCGTCTTGGTCTCGGTAATCAAAACCACCCCAGTCAAGCCGCCACTCGCCAGCAGAGAGGATCCCGCCCTCGTGCCCGTGCCCGTGCCGCCGCCGCCGCCACCACCACCCATCCCTACCAGCCCGGGCTTCAGCGACTTCATGGTCTACCCATGGCGCTGGGGGGAAAATGCGCACAACGTCACCCTCAGTCCTCCGCCCGCCGCATCTCAGCCGCTCCGCGAGGGAGGAGGCAACGGCGACGGGCTCCGAAGTGCGGTTGAGCGCTCCACCGGAGACGACGAAGAAGCAGGCAGCCCCGACAGCGGGGCTGGGAGCAACGGGCACTTGAGGGTGAGCGAGCCCGAGAGGCGGCGGGATGTGGGGAAGGACAGCGTGGGCAGCGACGGTTGAGAGAAAGGGCTTCGGTTTAAAAGGAACCTTATTTGGAGTCCGGGGGCCCCCGCCCCTCGCTCCCGAGTGTCTCGCGGGGTTGCAGTTAAGTCATTTCCGCGGGTGATTCACCCTCAATGACGACACCTCCGCGCGCCAAAAACCTCCTTTTCTTTAAATGTCGGCCGCGAGCCCCGGCGCGCGCAAGGCGCTCCGGCGAGGCAGGTGACGCGCGCGCGTGCTGCTCGCGCCTTTGCCCCCCCCTCCTCCTCCTCCCCCTTGGTCTTTATTTATTTTATTTTTATTTTATTTTAATTCCATTTATATCCCGCCCTTCTCCGAAGACTCAGGGCGGCTTACAAACTTAGCAGTAGCCTTCATTCTATGTATATGCCTGCTTGTTAGGGCTTTCACACACACACCCCAGCGGCATTATTACAAAGTCAGCTTAATTGCCCCCAACAATCTGGGTCCTCATTTTACCTACCTCGGAAGGATGGAAGGCTGAGTCAACCTTGAGCCTGGTGGGATGCGAACCTGCACTAATTGCAGGCAGCTGGTGTTTGCGGTTATTTTCCCTCAGTTTTCACGAGCTCTTTAATTCTGGGTGGGTGCGCTTTCTCCTATAGCAGGGGTCTTCAAACTTGGCCCTTTTATGACTTGTGGACTTCAACTCCCAGAATTCCTCAGCCAGCTTTGCTGGCTGAGGAATTCTGGGAGTTGAAGTCCACAAGTCATAAAAGGTCCTATAGGATAATTAAAAGGTGCGGTAGTTGCCGCCCCCTGAACATTCCCTCTGAAGAAACCGGGGGGGGGGGGGGACGGGGGACAACACAACAAAAAGCAGTGTCATCTCGACCAGAGTTCCTTTATTTTATTACATTTTATTTTATCTGAAAAGCATCTTATGTAAAACTACTGTGTCAAGATTCTTTAGCATCACAAGGACTAAAGTAGATTTATATGTGCAGTGCCTTGGACGAATAAGAATCCCCTGAATTAGGAGCGCAGCCCACATTAATGCTCTCACTAGCTCTTTATGGCTTAAGGCATATCTTTTCTTCTCAATCGCGCACACACACACCCATCCGCTTTCTGCATAGTACTTTGAGAAACAAAAATCATTGTTGTAGATTGTTAATGCTGGTAATGACCTATAAAGCCCTAAATGGCTTGGGTCCGGACTATCTAAGGGAACACCTGCTGCCGGCATCATCTTCCCATCGTCCTGTGCGCCCCCACAGGGAGGGCCTTCTCAGGGTACCGCCGGTTAATGAATGCGGTTAATGAATGCCAGCGGGTTATTCCCAGGGGAAGGGCGTTCTCTGTGGGTGCGCCTGCCCTATGGAACCAACTACCCACAGAACTTAGGACTGCCCCCGACCTTCACTCATTTCGCCAGGACCTGAAAACTTGCCTCTTCGATCTGTTTGGTCCAGACTGTGGGGTTGTTAATTTAACTGGGTTTTAGATTTACTCTTGGGGCTTGAATTTAATTTAATTGTTTTGTTTTTAATTTTTTGTATTCATGGTTTTAACTGCCCTGTAAACCGCCCTGAGTCCTACGGGAATAGGGCGGAATGAATGAATAAATAAATAAATAAATAAATAAATAAATAAATAAATAAATAATAGACTTGTTAATTTACTAGGATGGGATTAGAAGAGGTCGACCAAGAGCAGAGACAGTCCGAGATCTAATAAGTGAGGGAGAGCATTCATCTAGCAGAATACGTTGTAATGTCTGCAACAGAGTTTTCCCAAGAGAGAAGTCTTTGCAGGCACACAAAAGAACACATACTGGTAAGTGGACTGGATAAACAATATATCTTATTAGACTGACTACTTTAGAATGATTTGTCATGCAATGGCAATTTTGCAGCAACTTAATTCTGGACATGCTGCAACCCTCAGATTTTGAATAAGGTGGGACTTGTCCGTGAACAATCATAGATGAGAAGTTATTTGCTTTGAAATAATGTGAGTTGGGATTAGGGTGTCATGTGGATTGTGTTTTCCCATCTATAGGGAGAAGCAATAATTCCATGAGTTTCTTCTTAGTTCCTTAAAATTTTCAGCTACTAAAGAGCTAGCTGCTTATAAACACTATAGTAATATAACGAATAATGCTGTGCTTAATATATATTTAATTTTTAGACTTAATGCATGTGCTTAATTTTCATGAAATTTATTCTGTTCACTCCTTAAAGTTTAATTTGGAATTTTATCTCTTACTAAGAAATCTTTGTATATAAATGCAACAATTTTTCAAGAGGTTGTGATAGGAAGTTTGTTTTACAGAAAAAGTCTTTAAATGGTCCAGATTAGAAAATGAACTTAGTAGCATACTTGCAAAAAAACAAAAACCTTTAGTTGAGCTGTCTCAATTTTTTAGCATCCTTTCAAACTAATGAAAAGAGTTAAAAATAGTACAGATAATCCTCAATTTATAACCACAATTGGGACCAGAATTTTGGTCAGTAAAAGATGTAGTCAGTGAGCAAGTCATCACATGAGTAGACTCATTTTTACAACCATTTTTATCATGTTGAGTCCCATTAAGTGAATTGCACACTCAGTAGGCAAATCTGGCTTCCCCAAATGACTGCTTGTGAGAAGTGAGGGAGATTGTAGACCACTATCATAAATATGAGCTGGTTGCCAAGTACCCAAATTGCGATCACGTGACTGGAAAGGCAGTACACCAATTGTAATTTTGAGGACAGGTCATAGGTGGGTTTTTCCAGCAGTCATAACTTTGAACTGCCACTAAATGTTTGTAAGTTGAGGTCTTATCTGTAACATACCTCAGGCAGATTTTAGCAAAATATATTTTATGCAAGAAATTCCTGGAAGAAGCTCAAAAGATTATTTTTTAATTTTTTCCCCTTAGGTGAAAGACCTTATTTGTGTGATTACCCAGAGTGTGGGAAAGCTTTTGTTCAGAGTGGGCAACTTAAAACACATCAGCGTCTCCATACAGGAGAGAAGCCTTTTGTCTGTGCAGAAAATGGTGAGTTATGAGAAAATTGCTTTTGTTCAAACGGCAATGAATAACAATCATGAAAATAAGCCAACAAAATTTCCCAATTTTCATCTTATTTTACTAGATCTAGGTATCCTATGTTTAGCCATGAATAGCTTGGAAAAACATGATAGCCTCTAAGCAATATAGTTTTTTTAAAAAAAATTACAGCATAAATTGGCAAGGGGCAGATTCAAGGGTAATCTCACTTTTCTGTGTTCCTTCAGAAATCAAATTAACTAGGGACAGACATTCTTCATATGTTTTTGTTTGGGGGGAGGCTAGGCTAACTATATTTCTGACTGATACTTTCTTCAATTAAGGATGTATAAGCAGATTCACACATGCAAACCGCCATTGCCCCAAGCATCCATATGCAAAATTAAGACGAGAAGAACCTACAGACAGACTGAACAAAAAGCAAACTGCAGACAACAAAGCTGTTGCTGAATGGCTGACAAAGTACGTATTTATGTAAAATGCAACATTAATAATTGAGAGAGATTGGACAGTCACTTGTTAACCAACAGTTCTGTATTCTGTGCAACCATAGCCAGGATGCTAATAAAAGCTTCCTATTATTTTTCAAGGCATTTTTGTCTTAATTTGGGAACTAGTTGATTGTAATATTTCAGTAATGGTTTTCTAATGCTCAGTTTTATCTTTATTAACAGGTATTGGGAAATGAGAGAACAACGCACTCCTATATTGAAAAATAAATCTATTCATAAGCCTGACCAGGAGCAGCAAGATCCCATGGAATATCTTCAGTCTGAGGATGAGGAAGAAGAAGAAAAAAATACTGCTCACTCATCCCTTTGTAGCCGCCTTCAAGAACAGCGTGAACGCTTACATGGGGCACTGGCGCTCATTGAGCTTGCCAACTTGGCTGGAGCCCCACTGCGACAGTAATAGAAGACCTGGAGTGTGGATTAACAAAATGTACTGAATTTTGTTATTTAAACCAGTTAGCTTCTGGCATAAGCTAAGCACCTTATTGGCTTCCATAGGCTGCTATTATGTAGAATTTTATGAAGAATGTTGTTACCCTAGAAAATAGGGTAAAAGAATTGCACTTTTTATATGGTAAAGCTTTTAAAGTATTTTGTAAATAGGAGAGTATATGATGCAGTGTGTAACATGATCATCTTACAGAAAGCTAGATTTGCAAGGTTAGGGTGCTTTTAATCACAGTTACATGGAAGTAAGTCACTGCAACCAGTGAAATTTGCTTCCATAAAAACAGTGTTTAAAGTTGGGATGCCTTTGTTTCAGTTCTCACAGGAAGCACTTTCTGAACCTGTATGGGAATAATGGTACATACATTCAAAGAAAATTAATAGATTTTTTAAAAAATTGGATGTAATCAGTGATGTACCCATGCTGTTTTGAAGATATTTTATCTAATATTACTGATGTATGCTAGAATGTCTTAATTTTACAGCAGAATAGTTGAATTTCATTTAGAATCTTCTCTGTGACTGCTGACATGGAGGCTGACTTAGCTTTTATAGATAGATACCTTAAAGGTCTTTGGTTGAGCAGCACTTAGTGTTTCCAGTATATATATATGGGAATATTTGCACATTGTTGGACTCTTCTATTATCGAGTGATTACTCTTGCAAAATCTAGGCATTGTAATAACATCAAGTATGGGTTTCGGTCATTGCTCTTAAAACCTGCAACAATGGCATTTGTGTTTTGTTCATGGAGATATTTACAGGGTAGCATTGGTTTTTAAATATATTTTAGAATTTCACTAGCAAACACTAAAATGTTGCTTCAAAACATTTTCCTGCAGATAGGGTTTTTTTGTTTTGTTTTTGCGTGATGCCACCTTATTATTTTACCTGAAACTTAAATGCCAAGTTTGTTTTCACTAATTGTAGCTTTCAGCAGTAGTTACAAGTGTGAGATGTTTAGGCTATATTCTTTCCCTAAGTGAACATGTAGTACAGCACTTAGTGCTTTTGATCACTTAAAGGAAAACAAAAGTTCTAGTGGTATACATTAGAAATAGTTTTAAGTAATTTATCATATGCCAGCAGATGTGTGCCTTGCTAACTGTGTAAACAATGAGTACAAGTGCATTATAGGTTAACATGATTTTAGGAAGAGTCAAGGCTTCTGGCATAAGAACATAAAATCAGTGATATTTATAAAAATATTTTTTTTCAATGATCCAAGCTAATATTAGATGGTTCTTTCCTAGTTCCAACTAGACTTTGATATCCTAGAATTACATATTAATATTGGCAAATGGCTATAAAACCAGATAGTGCAGTTTATACATTTGACATAGTTTTATTTGGGGATTGATAGGTTTTTCTGAAACCGGCACCCTTAAAGCACTTCAACTTTGACCTCTGGGCTACATTTAAAGTTATATTAAAGCATTTAGAAAATCAGTGTAAACTCTGATGCTTTCTCTGTATCTGATTTAGCAGTAGAGAAAGACATTTGCACTTCATGGAATCCAGTTGAAGCCATTGTAGAAGTAAATTTATGATTATGTTGCCCAGCTCTGAAAGTAAGGCCTAGTTTGATGATGCACAAACATTTTCCCCCAATTCAATATTTTATTTACACTGAATGCATATTGAAAATATGTACTTACTTAAAACACATTCTGCCTAGCTATAGGCAAATCAAGCTGCTTTACCAATTATGTATAAAATACATCTTTGGGCAAAAAAACCCTCCAGATAACCATTTGTAAAAAGTTGGATTTTTTAAAAAAATGGAAGTTCAAGAATTCTCTACTGTGTATGATTAAGCTGTACTTCTGGCATGAGTTAAAATGCTGTAATTCTAATAAGCTTTGAATAAAATGTTGCCTGAATTTTACATCTGTATTCATGGTAATGACATGAATTCTCATTGCAGTGTAGAAATCTTTGGATCCGGGTGGATAATAATGATTTTTTTAAAAATCGGATTTTTTTTATTTCAATCAGATTTTTTTATCAAATTTATTTTAATAAAATGCTTTTGGAGTAAAAATATCTAAATATAGTTTTCTATTTAAGATACATTAATAATTTAGTTTATTCGTCATGAAATGGAGCTTAGTTATGCAGCATGAGGCTGTATATTCTGCAATATTTACATTTTTGGTAAACTCATTCAATGAATCCAAGCTTTGCAAGCTGAGATAACATGCACTGCATTGACGCATTCACACAATTTCACAGTAACCATGAGATAAATCATAAAACAAAGTTCAGGAATATTCTTTTATCTCATTGTTTTGCAAATCTATGTACACTACAAACTATGATTGAAGAAAAATGCATCTGTATCAGGCTCTAAATGATATATAAATAAAAGAATTTGAGTAGTTCTCCAACTATCATGTTTCCCCGAAAGTAAGACCCGGTCTTATATATGCCTCCAAAAGAGGCATTAGGTCTTATTTTTGGGGGATGTCTTATATTTTTTGTGGCGGCACCAACAGTCCTGTCTAGCAGGTGGCTGCCAGCCCCCCCTCTGACCACTCGCAGCAGGAGATGCACGGCACATCGTGCCACTGCCATCACAACAAGGCAAGGCCAGTGGAGGGGGTGGAGCTGCCCCATGCGCCCCGCACTTGCTTACTTCAGGGCCCCACCGGCCAGGCCATTCCTTGCTCAGCAACTTTCCCCTCCCAAGCCGGACTGTCATGCTATGGAGCCAGGGGGGAGTGAGCGAAAGGCTTTGCTGCTGCTGGAGGGGGACATGTTAGGGCCTATCCCAACATGGCAGAGGGGGAACAGGCCTATCTCACCCATCCTTTGTAGCATTGGTAGTCCGGCTTGGGAGGGGATGAACGGGAAGGTCACTGAGCAAGGAATGGCCTGACCGGGGGGCGGGCGCTGAAGTAAGTGGGTGTGGGGTAGCTCCACCTCCTCCCCACCTGCCTTCCCTCATGGCAGCAGCGGCGCAATATGCACTCCTGCCCCATTGTGGCAGTGAGGTGGGACAGTGGGCAGGGTCCCAACTAGGGCTTATTTTGTGGGTAGGGCCCACAAAATCAGTAGGTCTTATTTTTGCAGTAGGTCTAATTTTCAGGAAACAGTACGTGTGATTAACCTAATATCGGTTCTGGTATTGGTGTTTTACTAACCTGACAGCTTATTCTAAATAAGAAACCTTCATTTTGTTTGCAAATAATATTAAAGATTCTAATTATCAGCAAGAATGAGTCCTTACATTTAAAGAGCACCTGTCATTTTAGATCCTCATGGCAGCGCCTGTTAGCGGGCATCCATTCACCTGCTGCCCGCCATGTCCCTCATCCTTGTGTCACTGCCGCATCACCAGCTGTCCCATTAAAGTGAATGGGACTGTCGGTGAGTCAACAGTGGGTCAGAGGAGGAGCTGCTGTGGGACAGATGACAGTTGCTCTTTAAAAATTATGATTTAAATCGAGTTGATTTAAATCAAGCCTTTTTACTAGTGATTTAAATCATGATTGAAATTGACTTGATTTAAATCAAATCCACCCTGCTTTGGATATATCATTCACTCTTCCTAAATTCCTGGACAAGTCCCTGTAGATTTAACAATTATTTTGATAGTTTGATAGCTATTTTGATTGAAGAAAATAAATCCTTCAGTTTAAATTTTCATTATGGAAATCTTTGGACATATCTCACCATATTCCAAATATTTTTTGTAATTCAGTATGCCAAATGTTGATACCATCAATATAAACTGGGATTCTGATGCTTTGTGTTTTATTGCTTTCCTAATTTCTAACTGCATTTGTGTTTTTTACAATAGTAACAATGTAGACATTTTAGGTTTTTTTTAATGGAACCTTTTTCCAAACTTCAGTCAATTCAGAATCAGTCTATATTTGAACTCGGATTTTTATATTATGTGGATGATCATTTTACATTCAGAGACTGATCCAATTTTCTGATAAGACAAGTACAGAGTTTTCAATTACTTATAGCCATCTATTACATTCCTTCACAGGAATGTAAAGCTGTATTTGGGAAAGCTGTATTTTGAGAAACCCATTAAAGAGAAAAGAAAAGAGAGATATTAAGGATAACTTGGAGAAGAGGTTGCACAGAAGAAGTGTGAGAAAGAAACTGCTTTGATTTTGTTTTTGTGTAAGAAAAACTTGGCCAAGCTTTCTTATTACACCCTACAACAATGATGAATAATGAGGTAGCATTCCTGGAATTTCAATAGTATCTCCTTTTTTACTTGGTCTATCTTAAAGGGTTGACAAATTTCAGAGGAAAACAAACAGTTATTACTCTTGCAGTGATTCAGCTGAGGTGAAGAAGGAGAAACATTTAAACTGGAACCAGTGGGATAATCTAATGTGGAAAACACATTTCTGACATTTTTAAAATGCTGAGATGATGGAGGTGCAGTCATGACCTTTCCTAGTAGCAGTAGCTGGTAATAAGATGACCTTCCCTGTTTTGTTGTGCTAATTTCATACTTGCGGTGGGAAAGAAAACCTTTTTGCTTTATATATTAAAAGATAGGAAATGAACATCTTTAAACACTACTTCTGGGTAGCTGCACTTCTAGTCACTTGGCTAGAAACTAACATCTGGCAAAAAATTCTTTTATATGCCTTTTTTAAAAAAAGAAAATTACTGGAATGTGGTACATAGTAGAAAAAAAAGTTTTTCCCATGACCTAAAACAGGGGTCCCCAATCCCTAGTCCAGGGGTAGGGAACCTCGGCTCTTTTATGACTCATGGACTTCAGCTCCCAGAATTCCTGAGTCAGCTGACTCAGTCCATGAGTCATAAAAGAGCCGAGGTTGCCTACCCCTGCCCTAGTCCATGGACCGGCACCAAAGCCCCATCCGTAGGATGCAGGCAGTACATGAAACCACGCCCCCTCCGGTCCGCAGGAAAACCTCTCTCCACGAACCGGTCCTTGTTGCCCAAACAGTTGGGGACCTCTGATCTAAGAGATGGCTGCTAACAACCAACTTATTTTATTTATTTATTATTTATTTATTTAAATTCCATTTATATCCCGCCCTTCTCCGAAGACTCAGGGCGGCTTACAAGCTTAGCAGTAGCCTTCATTCTATGTATATGCCTGCTTATTAGGGCTTTCACACACACACCCCAAGCGGCATTATTACAAAGTCAGCTTAATTGCCCCCAACAATCTGGGTCCTCATTTTACCTACCTCGGAAGGATCATGGAAGGGTGAGTCAACCTTGAGCCTGGTGGGATGCGAACCTGCACTAATTAAAGGCAGCTGGTGTTACTTAAGGAGGCATTAGCCCACTGCTCCACCAAGGCTCTTAGCAAACTTAGCAATTTGCTTCCCCCCAGTTGATAGATCACCATCACACTTAACAGAAGAAGGGTCACCACGTTTTTAGGACGGGAGACAGAGCACACAAGGAAGAATCCTGCCAGATAACAAGTGTCTTTGATCGAACGAAGAGAAACGCTGCTTCTGAAAGAGAAAATGTAGTGATTTTGGCTAAGCTCAACCTTTCCCAACTTTCTGTCTTCCACGTGTGATGAGACCACAACTTCCAGCTTTCTCAGCAGCAGCAGAGCTGGAGGGCGCCGGGCTGGAGAAGGTTGGTCCCGGGCAGGCTATGGTGGCGACTTAACGCTCCATCTTGTCATGCTCGAAATACGGCAGGAAAGCCAGAGCAGCACAAAGCGCCCCAAAAGCGATCCTCTGATCTCCAAAAGTCGGCCAATTAGACGAAGCTTGCTCGCGGCTGCCCGGCTCCGAAGCATTTTAACGGAAGAAAGGGGGATGTTACAGCCTGGTGCAGGGGTCGGCAACCTCGGCTCTTTTATGACTCGTGGACTTCAACTCCCAGAATTCCTGAGCCAGCTAAGCTGGCTCAGGAATTCTGGGAGTTGAAGTCCACGAGTCATAAAAGAGCCGAGGTTGCCGACCCCTGGCCTGGTGGGTGGAGACAGCCAAGCCGGGTGCAAGCTTCTTCCTGTTCAGCCTCGTTTCCTTTAGCGAGAAAGGGCTAAAGTCGCCCTTTGCCTGGCTGGCGGGGATGTCATTTCGTGTGACCGGCAGGTGGAGACCTGTTGCACAGGTGCGAAACGATGAAAGCCAAGAAGCCGGACCAGGAGCCGGTTGCATCTCTCCCTGGCCCTTCTCCGCTGCCCAAGATGCTCTCCGCCCTTTTCTATGGGACCTGCTCTTTCTTGATCGTTCTGGTAAATAAGACAGTGCTGACAGTTTACAGGTGAGATGAGAGGAGGAAGGTGCTGCGCGAACCTGCTGGGCAGCGGTCGGCCGGCCTTCAAATCAGCCCACTGTCAACTGGTCAAAGCTACGCCTTATTTTCTCTTCGTCCCCCTCTCTGCGGAGGGGGGGGGGGCAGGGGTTTCCCACGCTGTGACCTCTGGCAACGCGATTGGAATTCTTTGCCTGCCTTCAGCCAGGTTCCAGCTTCTTATCTTATTGAAGCGTCTTGGGCTAATCCTTCTGCTTCCTCGTTCTCTGCAGGACTTTTATGCCCGGGCCCCAAAGAGAAATGTGCTTCTTTAGCTCAATAGGATTGTCTCCAGTTCTTCCTAAACTTACCGGTGCATTTTAAAAAGGTGGTTTTGATGGGCAGCCCGGGAAATACGAGCTTGTAGTCTCACAGATTCTGGTTCCGAAGTCCTGATTCCAAAGTTCTTGCTCAATTTATAATACAGTTGAAACAGATAGATAGGAGAATTGGACATTGGGAATGCATTCTTCAATTACAGTTGTTTAGACCAAGGCTTGACTGCCCAGATCTGAGCTATAATATTTAGCTGGTGGCAGTGAATACTGTAGATAGGTTTACACTAAATGGATTCTTTCTTGCCATCTAGTGGCTGTCTGGAATTGGTAACCTGTAGCCTTTACCAACAGTAATGGCTTTGTGATTCAAACAAATGTTTTCATTCATTTTTACAGTTATTTTATTAGATCAATAAATTAAACATTAAGCCATTTTATTACCAGTCTACAATATTATTGTTGTAACCCAGAAGCAAGATCTTTCCCAGGAAATTCCCATTACTTTAATTCAGTGCTTTTTTTGTAAAAAAAAAACAAAGAAAGAAAAGAAAAGAAAAAAAGAAAAGAAAAGAAAAGAAAAGAAAAGAAGAAAAGAAGAAAAGAAAAGAAAAGAAAAAAAGAAAAGGTGCCAAAACTCACACAGGTCATAGAACCAGCCTTGCCTACCCTACAAGGTTCCATCCAAAAAAGGTGCCGGAACTCCGTTCTGGGCGTTCTATGAGAAAAAAAGCCCTGCTTTAATTCCTCTGGGATAGATGAGATCTTAGATGCAGGCCCAGAGTCCTGTGATCACCCAGGAGGAGGAAAATAATTTGTGCTGTATATTTGAAAATTAATTATAATCATAAAGATGAGAATTTGTACATTGAGGCTATAGCAGTTGAATGACAGTGGACGAATAAAAATATCTCGATGTACAAACAAAGCAGCTTTTCTCTAAGCAAAAGAAGCATTTTGGCTAGCAGAGAGAAATCTTTGGAGCCATAATTTTGCAGGCTGATATGGGTGCATCACACCAAGCTATGTATGTGCATGGGCTGCCAGCTCCAGAAATACTTCTAACTTTTTGTGGCCATCTAGCAGTTAATCTGGTATCCAGATCTTGTGTCGAGATCTTCTATTTTGGTGGCTTACCACCACTTATGAATCTGCTGTAATTGTTGAGTTGTGACTCATGATTTATGACTTACCAGTATGATGTGTGAACATGGCTTTTTTATGAATACATTTCAAATACATTGACCTCTCCCCAAAATTTACCATCCACATTGAGTCTAAACCTTGCACCTGCAGCAAGGATTCAGCAAAAAACTGATAATAACTAGCGCAGGTGAATAAGGACCTCAGGTTTGGCAGCAGAGATGAGTGAATAGCAGGACTCCATAAGGACAAAGATCAAGTCCCTTACAAGCCAGGCCATATTTCCAGACAAGTCAGGATCCTATACAAGATTGTATATTGTGCCGTGGGAGGGCTCATGAAGCCAGTATTGTTGGATAAGCAATGTGATATTAATTCTAGCCCCAGCAGATGGAGCCTGCAGGCTTTTAATGAAACAGATTGGCATAAGGAAATAAGTCTTTCAAATGGCACATGCATAGAACAGAGAAGAGTAGCTTCTTTGCAGAAGAAGACTCCTAGAATTGATAAGCAGCAAACATTCATGTTATTGGATTTCTATCATGATTTGTTAGGGAACACCTGCCACTTTACAGCCTGACGTTTCACTTGCAGGTTTCTTATTCCTGACATTTTCCTGGTTGTTTTTATTATACGGTCTTTTATACCCTTGATGTTGGGATGCGGTGGCTCAGTGGGTTAGGACGCTGAGCTTGTCGATCAGAAGGTCGGCAGTTTGGCGGGTCGAATCCCGAGTGCCGCGTAACAGAGTGAGCGCCTGTTACTCGTCCCAGCTTTTGCCAACCTAGCAGTTCGAAAGCACGTAAAAATGCAAGTAGAAAAATAGGGACCACTATGGTGGGAAGGTAACAGCGTTCCGTGCGCCTTTGGCATCTAGTCATGCCGGCCACATGACCACAGAGACGTCCTTGGACAAGCGCTGGCTCTTTGGCTTTGAAACGGAGATGAGCACCGGCCCCTAGAGTCGGAAACGACTAACACGCATGTGCGGGGGAACATTTACCTTTACCTTTTACCCTTGATATCCACAGCTTTTTAAAATACACTCTTTATTATTTTGTTACTCTATTACAGAGGTGTCCAACTCTGGCAACTTTAAGACCTGGGGACTTCAGCTTTCAGAATTCCCCAGTCCACAAGTCTTAAAGTTGCCAAGGTTGGATACCCCTGCTCTATTATTTTGTGTAATTGGAAATATAGGCTTGATTTTCTTCCAAATTTCACACTGTAGATTGCAGTTGCATACAAATAATCCATACACGACTGTATTGCATTGGACAGCCAACATTTCTTTGTTTAAACAAGTTGCAGAGTTTTAACAATTTAAATTTTGATAGCTTCTGATTCGTGCATGTTTGCATATATAGGACCTTTCTTTCTAAACTGAAGTATACAATAGAATCACATAGACACACAAACACACACACAAATATGTGCATGCATAAATGTCACTTTTATTTTATTTCTAGATTCCCATCTCCAATGTTTCTTGGAGTAGGACAGGTATGTTCATCGATAAAAGAGATTAAATGGTAAATATTCTAATTTACAAATATAGGGTTTCCAGTGGTTGAAAGATGAAATGCAGATGATTTTCTTCCTCCTGAGAGAATTCTCTTCACTAAAGCCCATCTCAAGAGTTTTTATAAAGTAAGATTGTAGCAGGGATGGGTCCTGTTCTGGTGACTGAAACTATATTAGTGTTTTGGAATCTCAGAGACACAGGTAGGCATCATGATACAAAGTGAGCAGGGCCAAGATTTTTCTTGGCAGAGGGGATTTTTCTTTATTTTTGTAAACAATGCTACTTTAGGATTAACATTTTTAAGCATGCTCTAATTTTCTGGAGGAGAGCACAAAAATGTATGAAAATATCCATGCAGATCAAACTGGAGTTCTGTGTCCATTGGCGTAGTTTGCAAACCTGAGGGGTTATTAAAAACAAAGCAACAGGTCTTCAAAACAGCAGTATCTATAGTCCACCTCAGCTACATATGGAAATTATATTTTGCTGCTGTATGTGATTGTTTTCTCTCCCTTTTAGATGGTAACCACTATTCTCATCTTATATGTGTCAAAATTAAATAAAGTCATTCATTTTCCTGATCTTGACAAAAGCATCCCTAAAAAGGTAAGAATGACTTAACTCCTTGCATGGGTTTTAATATTGCCAAGTCGAAAAAAAATATTCCTAAATTCTGTTGGCACATATAAGTGACCCAGATCCAATTAGCAGAAGTTTGTGGCACCCTTTGTGCCCCTTAAAATATCCCAATGGGGAAAAAAAATAAGGGACAGGCACCAATCAATGGGTTAAAGCCCACCCCTTTTAAACATGCATCATAAACATTGCACACATTTTATGGTGAAGGGAAAACTCTAGCATGTTTGGAAGTCACCCTCATCACCAAGGATTAAGTATTTGCAGGCAGAATGTAAGAATTCAAAGTCTGATGATGGAATGGGGGCCCTTTTGGAGTGAGAGGAGAGTTGAACATCAGCTGAGACAAAGCAAAGGGTGGAAGAAACAGCTGTGGGCCTTCTTTGTTCATGTCTGCCAAACTCCCCTGACCCTTCAAAGGGGCCTGGCCTTGAAGCAGCTCCCTTTCCTGGCTCAGAACAAGGCTCTTCCCTACAAAAGAGATGCCAGCTGGACAGCAAGGGAGCCAGCTTTTGCCAAGAGAAAGGACTGCCCACACATTCTCAGCCTAGGCAGCCATCCCAAACTTGTCTGCCAGGTGGGAGAGACCACAGGACATGCATTCCTACTGCAAGATAAGTTATCTCTTCGTTTGTTGAAAGTTCATGTAATTATTTAACCGACTGAAGCTTCAAAGGAGACAGCATTTGTTGTAAAGTTTTGTCCTTGAAAGCTTAAAAGGGCAAGTGTGAATCGCTCAATCTTCCTACTCCTTGGTTGATCCAATATTTGCTTTTAGACACTTGCAAATTCTCTTCATTGAGGAGTCATTGCCACTCATTTTACCTTTACAGGGAATTTGCATGGTAGAATTGCTAGATTCTTTCCATGCATGATGATTATTATTGTTTTCCATCATATCCTTTTTAAAATAAACCCAGCAACATACAAATCAGTTGCTAACGCTTATGCATCTATGTGAATTGCACAATGATCATTGTTTCTGAATAAAGATCAAACCCATAAAATATTGCAGATTGTGGGGCTTGGGTTAAAGTAGGGTCTCCAGATAAATTGGTTGAAAAAAACCCTTTGCTAATCTAATATTCCAGCTCTTGGGGTTTTGATTCTAG
This sequence comes from Vipera berus, assembly GCF_964194415.1. NCBI lineage: Eukaryota > Metazoa > Chordata > Lepidosauria > Squamata > Viperidae > Vipera > Vipera berus. Next base: position 62,881,027 of record NC_138203.1, read on the forward strand.
ATCAATCTTACACAACCAAGATGTTTATGACCATGCAGTTGTTAGAAAACTCCATTGTTCTCAGTAGATGGCAGCACTTAGCTAAACTTGGTTTATCTCAAATAACAATACAGGGCTGGTTAGTGCTGGAATGAGGATCACCAGGAGATCACCAGGCTATTGACAAAACTGGGAATTGGGAAAAATAAACTGGATGAAGGAAGTAGAAAATGATTTCCATACTGTTGCCAAGTAACCATCATGGCTATAGCCATATAGTCACCAGAAATCTAAACAGGTTTTATATTTATTAATCCCAAGTGAATACAAAGAGATGTACTTCTAACTGATAATCTTCATCTGCACATATGGTAGTAAATGCTTAGAGAAAAAACATTATGTATATTCATTCATTGTAGGTTAAATATAATTGTATAGATATAAGCAGGAGTAAAGTCATGCAAACAATCAAATACTAACAAGTGATGTACCTTTATAAGGCCTGCTAATTTGTCTGTTTCTATTGGTGTTATAGGGACGCGGTGGCTCAGTGGGTTAGGACGCTGAACTTGTCGATCGGAAGGTCGGCAGTTTGGCGGGTCGAATCCCGAGTGCCGCGCAGCAGAGTGAGCGCCTGTTACTCGTCCCAGCTTCTGCCCACCTAGCAGTTCGAAAGCACGTAAAAATGCAAGTAGAAAAATAAGGACCACTACGGTGGGAAGGTAACAGCGTTCCGTGCGCCTTTGGCGTCTACTCATGCCGGCCACATGACCACGGAGACGTCCTCGGACAAGCGCTGGCTCTTCGGCTTTGAAACAGAGATGAGCACCGGCCCCTAGAGTCGGAAACGACTAGCACGCATGTGCGGGGGAACCTTTACCTTTACCTTTTATTGGTGTTATGAATTATATGGTTTATGAATTGATTTGAACAGATTTCTTCCAAAGTGGAGTGAAATGGCATAATCTGAATGGTGCATTTATTTTATTACAGTTGTTTCCACTTCCTCTGATTTTTATTGGAAATCATATAAGTGGATTATCAAGCATAGGGAAGCTAAGGTATAGTAATGTCCAGGTAGTAAACTTAAACTGATAATTTCTTTGTATTTAATCCTTTGTAAATTTCAGTCTTTTTTTCAAGACTGTTAAAAATGGACTATATTTTTGCACAAAAGCATCCTCATCTTGCCAAAGCATTCCAGTGTATTGTTGTTGTTAGCTGCGAAGTCGTGTCCGACCCATCGCGACCCTATGGACAACATTCCTCCAGGCCTTCCTGTCTTCTACCATCTTCTGGAGTCCATTTAAGCTCACACCTACTGCTTCAGTGACTCCATCCAGCCACCTCATTCTCTGTCGTCCCCTTCTTCTATTGCCCTCGATCTTTCCCAGCATTAGGCTCTTCTCCAGTGAGTCCTTCCTTCTCATTAGGTGACCAAAGTATTTGAGTTTTAGCTTCAGGATCTGGCCTTCTAAAGAGCAGTCAGGGTTGATCTCCTCTAGGACTGACCGGTTTGATCTCCTTGCAGTCCAAGGGACTCGCAGGAGTCTTCTCCAGCACCATAGTTCAAAGGCCTCAATTCTTTGGCGCTCAGCCTTTCTTATGGTCCAACTTTCACTGCCATACATTGCAACTGGGAAGACCATAGCCTTGACTATACGCACTTTTGTTGACAGGGTGATGTCTCTGCTTTTTAGTGTGCTGTCTAGATTTGCCATGGCTTTCCTCCCCAGGAGCAAGCGTCTTTTAATTTCTTGGCTACAGTCCCCATCTGCAGTGATCTTGGAGCCCAGGAAAACAAAATCTGTCACTACCTCCATTTCTTCCCCATCTATTTGCCAAGAATTGAGAGGGCCAGATGCCATGATCTTGGTTTTCTTAATGTTAAGTTTCAACCCAAGTTTTGCACTCTCCTTCTTCACCCGCAACAAGAGGCTCTTTAGTTCTTCTTCACTTTCTGCCATTAGAGTGGTATCATCTGCATATCTTAGGTTGTTGATATTTCTTCCGGCAATCTTAATTCCAACTTTTGATTCATCTAGCCCTGCCTTTCTCATGATGTGCTCTGCATATAAGTTAAATAGGCAGGGCGACAGTATACAGCCTTGCCGGACTCCTTTCCCAATTTTGAACCAATCAGTGGTTCCGTGTCCAGTTCTCACTGTTGCTTCTTGACCCGCATATAGGTTTCTCAAGAGACAAATAAGATGGTCTGGTACACCCATCTCTTTAAGAACTTGCCACAGTTTGTTATGATCCACACAATCAAAGGCTTTAGCATAGTCAATGAAGCAGAAGTAGATGTTTTTCTGGAACTCCCTAGCTTTCTCCATGATCCAGCGTATGTTGGCAATTTGATCTCTAGTTCCTCTGCCTCTTCGAAATCCTGCCTGTACTTCTGGTAGTTCTCGATCCACATACTGCTGAAGTCTAGCTTGTAGGATTTTAAGCATGACTTTACTAGCATGAGAAATGAGTGCAATGGTGCGATAGTTTGAACATTCTTTGGCACTGCCTTTCTTTGGAATTGGAATGTAAACTGATCTTTTCCAATCCTGTGGCCACTGTTGAGTTTTCCAAATTTGCTGGCAAATTGAGTGTAGCACTTTTACTGCACTGTCTTTTAAGATTTTGAATAGCTCAGCTGGAATACTGTCACCTCCACTAGCTTTGTTGTTGCTCAGCTTTTCTAAGGCCCACTTCACCTCACATTCTAGGATGTCTGGCTCGAGGTCAGTGACCACCTCATTGTGATTATCTGGGACGTTAAGCTCATTCTTGTATAGTTCTTCTGTGTAATTTTGCCACCTCTTCTTAATCTCTTCTGCCTCTGTTAGGTCCCTGCCATTTTGGTCCTTTATCATGCCCATTTTTGCATTAAACGTTCCCTTCATCTCTCCAATTTTCTTGAAAAGATCTCTGGTCCTCCCTATTCTATTGTTTTCTTCTATTTCTTTGCACTGTTCATTTAAGAAGGCATTCTTATCTCTTCTAGCTATTCTCTGGAATTCTGCATTCAATTGGGCATATCTATGTTTTTCTCCCTTGCCTTTCGCTTCCCTCCTTTCCTCAGCTATTTGCAAGGCTTCCTCAGACAGCCATTTTGCTTTCTTGCATTTCTTTTTCTTTGGGATGGTTTTGGTTGCTACCTGTTGTACAATGTCGCGAACCTCTGTCCATAGTTCTTCAGGCACTCTGTCTATCAGATCTAATTCCTTAAATCTATTTGTCACCTCTACTGTATATTCAACAGGGATATGATTTAATTCATACCTGAGTGGCCTAGTGCTTTTCCCTACTTTCTTCAGTTTAAGCCTAAACTTTGCGAGGAGAAGCTCATGGTCTGAGCCACAGTCAGCTCCTGGTCTTGTTTTTACCGACTGTATAGAGCTTCTCCATCTTTGGCTGCAGAGCATATAGTCAATCTGATTTCTGTGTTGACCGTCTGGTGATGTCCATGTGTAGAGCCGTCTCTTGGGTTATTGGAAAAGAGTGTTTGCTATGACCATTGTATTCTCTTGACAAAATTCTATCAGCCTGTGCCCTGCTTCATTTTGTACTCCAAGGCCAAACTTGCCTGTTATTCCAGTTATCTTTTGGCTTCCTACTTTAGCATTCCAATCCCCCATGATGATAAGGACATCATTTTTTGGTGTTACTTCTATAAGGTGCTGTAGGGCTTCATAGAACCGGTCAATTTCATCCTCTTCAGCACTGGTGGTTGGGGCATAGACTTGGACTACTGTGATATTGAATGGTTTGCCTTGGATTCGAACTGAGATCATTCTGTCATTTTGAGGATTGTATCCCAGTATTGATTTCCCTACTCTTTTATTGACTATGAAGGCTACTCCATTTCTTCTGAGGGATTCTTGCCCGCAGTAGTATACCTGATGGTCATCTGAATTAAATTCACCCATTCCTGTCCATTTTAGTTCGCTGATACCTAAGATGTCAATGTTCAGTCTTGTCATCTCTTGTTTGACCACGTCCAGCTTTCCTTGATTCATGGATCTTACATTCCAGGTTCCTATGGAGAAAAAATCTTTACAGCATCGGACTTTCCTTTCACCACCAGACATATCCACAGCTGAGCGTCCTTTCGGCTTTGGCCCAGTCGCTTCATTCTTTCTGGCGCTACTAGTACTAGCCCTCTGCTCTTCCCCAGTAGCATATTGGACGCCTTCCAACCTGAGGGGCTCATCTTCCAGCGTCATATCGTTTTGCCTTTTGGTACTGTCCATAGGGTTTTCATGGCAAAGATACTGGAGTGGGTTGCCATTTCCTTCTCCAGTGGATCACGTTTTGTCAGAACTCTCAGCTATGACCTGTCCGTCTTGGGTGGCCCTGCACGGCATAGCTCATAGCTTCATTGAATTACGCAAGCCCCTTCGCCACGACAAGGCAGTAATCCATGAAGGGGGTTCCAGTGTATAAAATCAGTTTATAAAGTTTATAAAGGCTTAGGAAAAAATACCTGTAAAGAAACTTTACAACTAGCCATTCTATTTTCTATTTTTTGACATTTTCTTCCTCCCCTTTTGGTGACTGATATGTTCTTCATCTTTGACTGATGAAAATGGACGTTGATTAGACAGTGGGCCATTCATTGTGTGAAAAATTGGGTGGGGTAGTTAGAATGCATTGTTTGGGGAATCTGCTGCCTGAATAGATAATTGCATGTCATGTAACAGTTTTATTTGAGATGGTACTCCAGTCTCATCCAATTGCTTAACAGATATGTAGGTGAATCACAAATCTCCATCAGTACATCTAGGAAGCATAACTAAAGCAGTGCTCTTGGGTATAGCTCAGTAACATGGCATTTAGGATTCTGACACATAACGCTACCCTCATATTTGCTGATCTCACAAGCTTATGCCAGTTATTTGTTTGATGTCTGCATCATTGCATGCAACTGTGTGGAGATATCTGGAAAGGTTGCTAGCCTTTGTCTTGGGCACACACTAGTCATTTCGCACTAAACTGAAAGAAGCACACTAGTGTAATGTGTGATTATTTTGGTTTTTTCATAACTAGGAATAAGTATTTAGAATTTGCATTTGACTTAGACACCCTATGAATTTCTAATTATCTATTAATATAATACAGTAATACTGGTACATTCTTATGTATTAATATGGAAAGGGTTATACAGCTCAACTTTAGTGAACATGTAGGAGTTCTTCCCAGCTTGGGGGCTTCCAGTCCAGGTTAGAGAAAACTATTTATTAGTTTCTGACCTGGCTCACCAAAATCTTTTCCATAGTTGCCTTGATTCTCAGCATTTAGATAGCTATTCATGGAAAATACCATATCACTGACTACTTGAGAACTAATTTTAACTCAATTAAAAGGAAATTACTGGAAACAAATTGTATGAGGCAGATGCCAAAGTTTTTTTTTAAAATAAATTATTCTTACTTCCAACTATTCTACTGTCTAAGCATTCTTTGGAGTCAGACTGACATTTGGCTTTGCAGCTGAAAATTTATTTAGGGGCATTCTTAATGTCAGTTGAAGCTGAGGATGAAAGTAGTGAAGATACATAATCAGTCATGAAGGAGTTTGCCACTGACATGAACTGTCTTTAAATACAGCTTGCCAATGTTTACAGTCCTGAGGAAGTTTACCATTCCTCTTACATTACTGCTGGAAATTATTATTCTTGGGTAAGTATTTGCCTCTCATTTCTGAAATACCACAATGGTTTATCGGGTCACATAATGACCCAGTGTATTTTGTTGACTAATTAGAAGAGACAATATGAACTGCTTAAAATTATTTGGGCACATAATTTCCTGTCTATGAATAATAGAAATCTGGAGCCAAAGATTTGAATTGTAACCTTGGTTCAAGGCAGCTCTTCTGCTTCATGGCTTTCTTCCTAACTCCCTGTAGTGTGATAGTTTGATCAAGCCCAATCTTTCTCTTGGCTCTTCCTTTTGGCTTTTCATCTAAGTCACCCTTTTCCTGATTTTTGTTTGGCTACCTTAGTTGTTTCCTTCTCTTTAGCTACTTTATCTCTTTCCTATCCTCACCCTACCAGTTCTGGCTTGCCAAAATTTAGATGACCCCTAGAGGGCAGCAAAGAGCTTTCTGTTATGTCTTTGCTACCATCTACCCCAGTGCTTGTTTATATTTCTGAAGGGAATATCTAGTAATCCTGCCCCTGCTCCTCTTCCTTCTTCTGAATACAAGGTCTTCATTGTCGTCTTCTTCTGTCTTTTTCTTCGTGCTGCATTTTAGCGACTCCACTACTTTCCCTGTAACTATGTAGATATTCTATTCTCAAAAATATTAAAAAGAGTGTATCCTCCCAAGAATGTACAGAGATTACTATGCTGTATTATTTATTTATTGCTTGCTGCCTCTGGGTAACTGAGTTTTTGATTCAATCCCTGGGAATCAGTTCTATTGAACTCAATGTCTTTCCCTTCTTAGAATTTGATAGCATTTGTGGAGTAAGTTGTTCCACATTACTGCTTAATTTCTAGAAAGGTATAAAAGTGAACACTGGTTTTGACTGACCAATTAGTTAGTGAATGAGGCTGGATTTATAGGCAGCTGTTGGATTTATAGGAAGCTATTGTATATCAGATTGGGCCCTCTAGTTCTGTACCGTCTAGTCCAGGCATGTCAAACTCGTGACGTTGCGCGACATATCACGACTTTTTCCCCATTGCCGGCAATGGGGTGGGCGCAGTTTCAGCATGATGCATCTGGCCCACAGGCCGGCAGTTTGACATGCCTGGTCTAGTCCTTTATTGAGAATTCTTTTTTCTTTTCTTTTTTTTGGAACAAAGAATTTTTCCAACTCTTTCTGTATATATACCAAGAATTGTATTTGGCCCTTCTACATGTAGAGGCTCTTTCAAATCCTTTGGGATAAACAGGTGATTTTATTCTCCTATGGATCAAGTGAAACAAAGAAGGCTCACTCATTCTAGAATCTCAATGTCTTAATTCTTGAATATGCATTTAGAGAGATATCATTTATTTTTCACAGGAAACGCTTTCCCTTGAGCATTATAATCAGTGTGTTTGCAATCATTTTGGGGGCTTTAATAGCAACAGGGTAAGATTTTAAAGTTTCCTTCAGAACTCCATATTTGTTTCTTAACATCAGTGAAAAATAATATTCCTTTGTAGGTCAGTGTTTGGGTGAATAAGTAGATACTATAAAATATTTGTACACTGCAGTTTTCTGTAGCAGCCTTCCCCTACCTAGTGCCCTAAAAATAGGTGGTGTTTCAACTCCCAGAGTTCCCAGCTAGCTTGGTCAATTAGCTGGAAGTTCTGGGAGATGTAATAATAGCACTTTCAGAGAACTATGAAATGGGTAAAGGTGGTCTAGATCAGAGGTCCCCAACGTTTCGGGCACCAGGGACCAGTTCCGTGAAGAGAAATTTTCCATGGACCAGAGGGGTGTGGTTTCATGGATTGCCTGTATCCTGTGGATGGGGCTTTGCTTGTTTGTGTGGACCAGTTTCTGGCATGCTGCAGACTGGTGCCAGTCCACAGAATGGGGGTTGGGGATCCCTGGTCTAGATCAGCAATGACAATGGTCTGGAAATCATCTGCAGATGATCTTGACTGTGCTGCAGAACATAAGAATTAACATGCCATTGACATTTCTTAAACAAAGATGATCCAAAATAAATGGATGTGAATTGTGCACAGAAGTTCAAATTTTGGAAGTCAGCTGGGGAAATTATTCTAATGCATCACAGAAGGAGGAGGATGGAGTCACTAATTGTAATCACAATGGCCTGAGTCCACAGTTAATTATACTGAAGGTCTCACAATAAATCATGCTTTATATTGCATGATAAAAATGTCCTGGTAGATTGGGTAGTACTAATAGCAGAGGCCTGGGAGAACTGCAGCTTCTAGTAATTTCCTGCCAAACAGAAAAAGTGTATTTTCAAAGCAATTGAATATGAAACATAGCCCTGGTGGCACAGTGGTTAAATGCTGTATTGCAGGCAAACTGTCCACAGCCTGGAGTTCAATGGGGCTCAAGGTTGATTCAGCCTTCCATCCTTTAAGATTGGTAAAATGAGGACCCAGATTTTTAGGGTCAATATGGAAATAATGCTTACATTGTAAACCATCCAGAGAATGGTATAAAGCACTATGGGACAGTATATAAGCCTAAATGCTATTGCTATTGTTATATATTACAAAGGCTATATTTTTATTTATTGATGTTCATGTGTATGTTTGTGCTCATATAGTAATATTCTATAGAAATTCCTTCTCTATTAGGTTGTCCTATGTCTTATCCCACTGTAATTTTAACATCTCCATCAAATATTTTACTGTTGGTGTAATTGTTGTCTGATTAAACTCTCACACACTAAATATGCTTTAAATGGCAAACCGACTTATACATAATATATTCTGTAAAATGACCACGACTTTATGTAAGTTTTGAATTTTCTCAATATGTTTACTTTATTAAACAAGACTAGATTTTTTTTACCCCAGACTTCTTACAAATTTATCTCTCGTTTGTAATATGGATACAACTTGGAGAGCAGACAGAATATGTCCACTGCAAAGAAAGCTATTGTTTAAATTTATGCTATTTAAATTAGTCTCTCTTTCCATATTTTATTTTCCAGATCAGATTTAGCTTTCAGCTTGGAAGGCTATGTTTCTGTTTTGCTCAATGATATCTTCACGGCAGCAAATGGTGTTTATACCAAACAAAAAATTGACCCTCAGGTAATTATGCAGAGATTTTATGTGTTGTTCTTTGCATTTTTAAACATATGGGTTTAACATGTGGAAAAATAGATTTGAAAGTCACCTTAAAGTTTATATGTTGTATAGTTTTCTTAATACTCATAAAAAGCCTGATCTAGTGGAATATCTCTTTTTTTAAAAAAAAAAAGTATTTGTAGACCACTTTTTATAACTGTCTTTTCACAAGGTCATAAATATTTTACTGTAATATCTTTGTGAAAGTTTCATCCACTTTTATATCTTAAATACTGCTTTCTGTCAACTTAAACAATCATTCTGTAGCTGATTGCTGTGGCTGATTCATGTAAGCAAGTAATATGTAAGCTATGATCTCAGGGCTTTAAAATGTTGACAAATTGACATTTTAAAGGGAAAATCAGTAAATATGCTCAAGTATTTGATTCTTGAAATTATATTTAATTAATGTAATTTGAACTGAATTTGAATGCAAATTAAAGTTAAGTTTTGTCCTGCCTGAGCCAACTTCCAGAATGCGAATGCCAATCAAGGATTCAAGTGTCATCATTGGTTTGGAAAAGGTTTTTCAACCTGGTTTAAGCCAATTTCTATTCTAGACTCTGATAATTGTACTTCATACTTCTAGCCATACATATTGCTTCCACCTGACTAGACCTTTGCATGGGAAGATTCATGCTATTGGCTCTTTGTTCTGTTTTAGTTAAGAATAATTAGTTCAGTCATTATCATCTTATTATTCCCCCTAACATTTTTCCACATAGAATCTGATTTGATAAACAGTTTATATTATCCAGGCTTACATGCCTTTCAAACAGAATCTTCAGGATTCATTTAATTTACTGGGTTCTATATATGTTACTGTAGATATCTCAGTGCTGAATCCTTCAGGAACTCTTAAGTAATCATCTATCAGATTTTTTTAACATATGTATTTATTTATACAGGAGCTGGGAAGATATGGAGTAATTTTTTATAATGCCTGCTTTATGATAATTCCTACAGTTCTCATCAGTTTTTTCACTGGAGATTTCCAGCAGGTAAATAGAGCTTAGGAACCAATCAAGTACAATAAGGATTTAATTGGCTTGGGTCCTAAATTTATATTTCTGGAATGATAGGTGTTTGGGATCCTTTTGAAGTAAAAAATGTAGGATTTTGTCTTCTAAGAGGTGATTGATTTTATAATACGATAAGTAGTGGTTTAGTATAAGATATGAAGCCTCATTTTGGTGAGTTAGGAATAGAACAGGAGATTAAGGGGAAATATTAGTCTTCCATAAACTTTATCCATCCATCCTTTCAAGTTATCTTGGCTGATATTTGGTGTTGACTGAGAAGAACTATCTTTCTCTCGGAACCTTCATTCAAACATTTTTTTTCTTCTGTTCATTTGTGTCTGATAGTCAGTGATTGCCTGGACACATATCCCTGCAGTGTTGTTGGTAAGGTTTTTCCAAAGTGGTATGCCATTGCTCCTCCCTGAGGCTGATAGAAAGTGACTGGTGCAAGGTAGAACTAGAACTCACAATCTCCTGGTTTCTAGCTTGATACCTTAACACTACAGCCAACTGGCTCATTCAGCGATTACATGGCTACTATTAAATGGCTACCAACTGTTTGGGAGTGGGAGGAAGGAACCGCAGGAGAGCTCTTGGAGGGAAGATTTTTTTTCTTAGCTAAACTAATATCTTTGGACATTACCTAAACCAGGGGTCTTCAAACTTGGCCCTTTTATGACTTGCGGACTTCAACTCCCAGAATTCCTCACCCAGCGTGCCTGGCTGAGGAATTCTGGGAGTTGACATCCACAAGTCATAAAAGGGCCACATTTGAAGACTCCTGACCTAAACCCTCCAATCCTGTGTGCTCTTAATGGCTACTTGTGAAGTCTGTGGGAATCTGCAAGCATGCATCTTGGCAATTCAGAGAGAGACACACACATAAAAAGCCCCCCAAAATCAGTAATTAGTGATTTACAAGTAAAAGGAAATCTGTGACATGAAGATGTGCTGTCCTGTTGGAAGCCAGCAGAACAACACTTGGTGTGGTTTCTAAAGATCAAGCAATTTTTCCCCCTCAAATTCAATTGTTTTTGTGAATTGGATTTTTGAATAAATAATTGGTAATTTTTCCCTCTCTAAATATATCAAAAATCTTATCTTTTTTATTTGTACAGGCCACAGATTTCCAGCAGTGGACAAACGTTTTATTTATCTTTCAGTTTCTTCTTTCTTGTGTGTTGGGGTAAGAGGATCTTGGGCAAATTATCAAGTAATGACTGGCATAAGATAAGCTAAAATGAGAAAGATCCCAAAGATTCATGCTTTGTTCTCATAGTAAAGCTTTTGTATCCTACTGCACAACTTTTTATTAAAGAGCAAAAATAATTTCCACATGCTCTCTGATTCTTTTTCAGTATAGCTTGCTTTGGGACATTTTCATTGGCCACATCAGTGAAATTAGAACAGGAATCCCTTGATAGCACATTTTAAATCTTGCAAATCAGGTGATAGTTTCCAGAGGACACTTGGCGCTGTATAAAAATGATGGAGTCAGTAGAAGCTCAGTTTTAGTTTGCCTAATTTTATATCAGATCTTCAAATGCAGCAGGTTTTAGATTATACTTAGGCTATTTTAAATACTGAAACTCAACATAAAATAGGGTAATGAGTGTCAATATAGAATTATGGCATATGTCAGTTGTTTATTTGACAAAAAGCAGGAAACCAAGTTACGCAGTCCTTTTTTGTTTTTAATGCTAGGTTTCTTCTGATGTATTCTACAGTTCTCTGCAGCCATTATAATTCTGCTCTAACAACTGCAGTAGTTGGTGCTATAAAAGTAAGTAACCAAAAGCAGTTGATATTAGGTTACTGTAGCTGAATACACACATTACACTACACCAGGGGTGTTAAACTGCCAGCCCGCAGGTCGGTTGCATCATACGGAGACCATGCCCACCCCAGCTTCGGCAATGTGAAAAAGTCGTGATACGTCACGACATGTCCCATGATGTGGAGAGTTTGACACATGCACTACACTGTCAATATGGATTGTTTGTTGTGACTTTAGCATAATATATGAATCCAGTTATTATAAGTTGGATAGCGTGGTTTATAATTTGGGACTAGGTCTGAACTAGATTACTAATAATTTTAACCTATAATCCATAGTTAAGAAGTACACATGTAATGTGTGAACCCAGCACCATTAAAACTAGCTGCAAAAGACAGTCCTGTGTCTTGAGTACAGTTTTGACCTATGACTATGTATATGAATATCTTGGTGGCAGTTTTTGTAAAACATTTTCTTACACGAGTAGTGGGAACATATAAAAATGTGACAATCCTTAGGTTTCTAAAAAGGCCAGGAATAATTTATCCAATTATATTCAGCCCAATGTTATTTGTAGAGTCATTTTTACCAAGTGATGTATCAAATAGAGGTCGGGTCCCACTTCAAGACATAAGGGTTTGAAAATAGATAGAGGACAGTATGGATCCAAGTAGCAGAGTAAACAGTGAGATATATTTGCATTCAAAGAAATATGAGCCTCTTGGCTCAATACCCAGGGGTTAGGTTGCCAGCATGGTCCTGTTCTCCACCTACTTTCTTACTTACTTTCAAGTTCTCCGATGTTCAGATAAATGACTGAAGAGGGCTCAGGACAGAACAGCATGGTATATTTTTCATCTTCTACTCCCCATGAAGTCATGTAAGATCAGGACTCTTTCTTCATAGTTCTTACCTTATATTTTATATAAAATGGTATAAACAAGCCATAGCTATGTTTTGTGTTTAAATGTAGATGGCAATAGCAAACATTCTAGGTTCAGACGTGAACAATAAAAAAACCTGTTATTAAGTAGTCAAGCTCTTTAAGAGAAAGGAGTCTGTGGGTGCATTCATGCTAACCATGCTTTATAGCTTATCATAGTGGGCATTTGTAGTATTTACACACACTGCTTTTTCTTTATAGAATGTGTCTGTTGCTTATATTGGGATGCTGTTTGGTGGAGATTATATGTTTAATATGTTGAACTTCATTGGACTCAATATCAGGTAAGCGAGTTTTGAAAGCATGTCATAGTCTCAAGGAAGTTCATGGTTTTATTATTGTGTCTATTCTTTTCTTTCCTCCTCTAGCATGGCAGGAGGCCTGGGATATTCATTCTTGGCAATACGGGCACAGGACAATCCTAATTGTCCCCCCATAGATGAAGAAAAAACAACTCCAGATTCCAAGAGCTAACTGAAGCAAACAACATGAAAAACTCTAAGGATGCTAAGTAGGCAAAAAATATTTCCTTCGATATAAGATGATAACTGAAAAACATAAAAATGCACCTGAAAATTCACTTGCCATATTAAAGCAATCTTCAACGTACAGAAAATAGTTTGCAAACTTTTGAGTTTCCAAGAATTGTTCATGATTAAAATTCCAAAAAAGAATATTCAGGGTATATAAAATGCAACTTTTGTCTAGGCTATGTCTGCACCAGGCTTCAGATGGTGTGTGTGGGAAAAAATTGCAGACATTCAAAAGCATTCTTTCTGGTACAAAAGTAGCATTAGCCTGTAACAAAATAAAGTCTAAAGTGCAAAATAGAAACCAGTAGATTGCTGATGTATTTGGTAATTTAAACTAACTGTAGCAAGTTTTGTAATAGATGGCAGAGGTCAATGAATCTTCACTGAGAATCAGTGGGATTGGTTAAATTAAATGAACCTTGAATAATCCAGCCCTCTTATTGATACGCTAGATGTTGATATAAATATAACACTGCCTGCCTTGCCTGTATTTATGGATCCCAGCCATTCTCTTTATTTTGACTAACTCTAGATTGTATACTGCAAAATATTGGTGACTCGCCAGTCTTTTGAATACCCCTCCGATTCTTAAAAAGATCTGTACTCTTCATGGCCAGTCTGAATTATGAGGCTTGTCTATCTTTCAAAGTTCCACCAGGCTTGATAATCTACAAGAAATATAACCAATCATCATTTGGAGAGGCAGGAATAGTCTTTCTGAGTCAAGTGAGAATTGCCAGAAAACTATCCATTCTGTTTAAAAGCCAACTATGACTTCATAAACATTCACAACAGTTTGTCAGTGTCTGGACCTCTTGTGGCATCTGGAGACCTCTAATGCATTGCCCATTCGGTAATCTACACATTGAATGTACATAATCTGTACCTAAAATAGCAACTACAGGCTACCACTTAGTGTCTGGTTCTTGACTTCCATGAATATCATTGTGAAATCAAAAGTTGCTTCTTTGTATCTTGTTTTATAATCATGGATGGATCTTCCAAATTTCAGCTGTTGAATTAAATACAAAAGGCCATGAATGACCAACAGAACAGAGAGAAGTCACTTTCAATCCTCTAGTCTAGAAGTACTTAAACTACAGTTAGAGATGGTGAAAATTCTTTTTAGCAGCTTCTGGATTCTCTTCCCTCTATAACAATGTTTCTCAACCTTGGCAACTTTCACATGGGAGCAAGAAAGAAAAAAACCCCTAATGTATCATGAAACAGATGTTTTTTATACTAGACCAGAGGTGGGGAGCTATGACCCCTTTATGACTTGACGTCAACTCGTCAACTCGCAGAATTCCTGAGCTAGCTATGCTGGCTCAGAAATTCTGGGAGTTGAAGTGCACAGGTCATAAAAGGGCCAGAGTTCCCCATCCCTGTACTCTAGAGGATATTTTTCCATGCACAAAACTACTGCTCAAAGGATTTATGAAGGAACTACAAAGCAGGCTGTTCGAAAAACCTGTGTATGATGTTTGCTCTTTCTGTCTTTGCCTGTCTAACCTTGAGAAGGGATCTTACGGTTATAGAGCTACTTAATATGAAGAATTGATACCAAGTTGACATATTTTGTAATGAATTATGCTCACTGGCCTATTGGTATGTTTTTTATTGTTTCGATCTATGGCCACTCACGAAATAAATGGCTTTAATTCAACCATTGTTTTAAATGAGTCCCTATTTTTGTAATAGAACTACTTAAAAGAACTATTTTGGGAAAGCATAAACTGACTTAAGTATGTGTTTTTTTTCCCCCTTTATAGTACTTATACTATATGTGTAACCATAAGGATGCAGATATTCATGGCCACCTTTGTTCTAGGCAAGGAAACAAAACAAGAAATTTCCAGTGAAGACTGGCTAAGAGCAGGATAGAAGTTATCGTGTATGTAAAATATTAAAATATAGAGTATTAGCTGCTGATTTTGGAAAAAGCCAGCTTGAGCACCAATCTTCTTTGGCATCTTTAGGCCTTGTTAAGGTAAAGTGCTATCACACATATTTTTGATCTGGCATAAAGATTTGTACAACCACAATATGGTTTATCAACTTTATTTCATTTTTTCAGAGAAAATGTTACCATTGTTAGGAATGTTTGAAGGCCATGTGTCAAATGAGTAAGAGGTGTTTAGAAGAAAAACCAAGTTGAACATTTAATATAATTTATATAATAAATTATTTGCGGGGTTGACTTTTGGAACAGCCTCTATGTGTATATGCAAATGTGTGCTGTACACACACACACACACACACACACACACAGAGAGAGAGAGAGAGAGAGAGAGAGAGAGAGAGAGAGAGAGAGAGAGAGAGAGAGAGAGAGAGAGAGAGAGAGAGAGAGGTTTGCACTACAGGATGTTCTTGACTTACAACTATTCATTTAGTGACTGTTTGAAGTTAACCGTGGCACTGAAAAAAGTGGCTTATTATGATCCATTTTCACACTTATGGATGTTACAGTATCCTCATGATCAAAATTTGGCATGTATCTATGACTGTTGCATTGTCCCAGAGTCGCATGTTTACCATTGGTAACCTTTCCAGCCAGCTTCTGACAAGCAAAGTCAAACCAGATTCACTTAATGGCTGCATGATTCACTTAACAACCGCAGTTATTTGCTGAACAACTGTGGCAAAAAAAGGTTGTAAAATGGGATAAAGCTCAGTTGCTTTGCTTAGTAACAGAAATTTAGGGCTCAATTGCGGTCATAAATTGAGGACAAGTTATATATGGCGGTTTTCTCTGTTTGCCTAAGTGGATGCCTGAAGCAAGAATGATGCAGTGTGATCGCTGAATTATGAACCAGATTTTGATCATTCTCCTACCTATTGGCTCTGTTCTGAATACCTCGGTCTGACATATTTAATACACTTACACTTACATAGCTATGTTTGACCTAGGATGGAATAGCAGTGATAGCACCTTTCAGATTTCCTTGCCTTGTGTCCAATTGATGGCTGTCAGGGTAACTGTATTTTCCTCAGGTATAAATGTCATTGCGTGTTTCTTGGGAATCTGCAGCTTGTAACTAACTCCAAGAAAAAAAACAACTTGGATTTTCCCTTTAGTGGACATTTAGCTACATTCTAATTTGAAACAGAAGGACAAAATGTTGGAATAGCTACATTTTAATACTATAGACCAGGGGTAGGCAACCTCGGCTCTTTTATGACTCATGGACTTCAACTCCCAGAATTCCTGAGCCAGCCATGCTGAGGGAAAAGGGAGAGGTTTCCAAGCTGAGCCATGCTGGCTCAGGAATTCTGGGAGTTGAAGTCCATGAGTCATAAAAGAGCCGAGGTTGCCTACCCCTGCTATAGACAAACACTTAACTTGGGATTGCAACCAACAGCTGCAATGATTCACAACTCTCTCTAGTTTCATATTTGGTTTCTATTTTTATTTCTTTATGGACTATTTGGCATTATACTTCTTTTAATATCCATTTCTACAGATACCAAAAATTGCACTTCACCCAAATAGTGAAGTGAATCTCTGAAAAGTATTTTTTTCTAAGCTGGAGTTAGTTATTACATTCTCATCATTTCTTATGGAAGAAGAACAATTCATTTTAATAGCTTTATGGCTCTACATCTTATCTGCATTGCAAAGTATTCAGACATAGTGAGGTTGCATGAGAGTTTCTTCTGGGGAAATTTTGGAAAATATTTCTTCTAATACTTAATTTCATTACTCTTATTCTAAGCTTCAGAATTACAGGCAGTAGATACATTGCAGTCTAAACAACTTAAACGTATTGAAATGTTTTCATTAGTGACCTAAGGCAATCAAGTAAATCACTTTGTACTTAATAAATACATAAATTTAGCACACATGAACCGGAGAAAAGAAACATAATTGAATATGAAAGCATTGCTATTTATTTCAAATAGAAGAGTGATGTGACTTGGTTAACTCATGGAAGAAAGATTTGTTTATGGCTTTTAAATATTTATAATGACCAAAATGATAAATGAAATAAACTGGGTATTGTGTGTGTGTGTGTGTGTGTGTGTGTGTGTCTTTCTGTGTGTGTGTGTGCACGCATAATCATATGCACCTTTTAGGCAGAAGCTGAATACAAAGAATGTACTCTCAATAGAAAGGGTTAATCCCCAGCTACAAAAAAAACGAAGGTAAGAAAATGAGGAAGAAGCTGTATTATCCCTTTCAATAAAAGATAAGTGGATAAATTGTTTATGTGCTGAGTTGCACAGAAGTGGGAAAGAGCAAGATGGTGAGTGCTAATGGATAACTAGACTGAAAAGGAGTGTAAACCAAAAAAGTAGAAGGAAATGGTTTTTATAGAAACAATATGTAATATGTACTGTGAATAAGCTATATACTGTAAAGGGTGAATACAGGTAGTCCTTGACTTACGACCACAATTGAGTCCAAAATTTCTGTTAAGTAAGACATTTGTTAAGTGAGTTTTGCCCCACTCTATGACCTTTCTTGCCGCAGCTGTTAAGTGAATCACTGCAGTTGTTAAGTTAGTAACCCAGTTGTTAAGTGAATCTGGCTTCCCCATTGACTTTGCTTGTCAGGAGGTTGTGAAAGGTCATCACATGACCTGGGACCCTGCAAATGTCATAAATATGAGTCAATTGCCAAGGAGCTGAACTCTGATCACGTGACCATGGGGATGGTGGTAAGTGTGAAAAGCAGTCAGAAGTCACTTTTTTCAGTGCTATTGTAACTTTGAACAGTCACTAAATGAACTGTTATAAGTCAAGGACTACCTGTAGAGGGAAGGGAATAAATATGAATAAGTGTGGATGTGTCTGGCTGCATCCATTGTCAGTATGCCTTCTTTGTATAGATTTTTTCCATTTGCCAGGAAGAATGTCCACTCTATAGCATGTGTTGTGCAACAGTGGGAATCTTCAAACATTTAATTGGTCTGAAGCCAATAATCATGTCATCTAAATTGCATTGCCAAGCTGATAATGGTGTGATAACATATTGGAACACAAAAATACAAGGCAAGTATGGCTTAGTAAGATTGATATTATTACTTGCCTGGTTTGAGCACTGTTGAGATTTTATGGTTTCGTCTACCTGACTTCCAGTGTAGTTTCCTTTTAGTTAGTAAAAGCTCAAATACTGACTATCATTAATCAGAGATTAGCAATATGGGTTTCTGTCCATAATCAGAAGCTTCAGGACTAGTCTAAACTTCATCTGGAAAAGCAAAGGGGACAAATGTAATCCCAACTCCTTTTTTAACATGGCTAGGATCAGATAATCCATGTGCAAAGGACTGCCTGCTAATACTGTGTTGGGCATAAATTAAACTACTCATAAGAACTCTTGTCTAAAGTATAGCTCTAACACTTGCTTTAACCAAGAGTGTGCGGTTAATAAAATTTAGAATATTTTTTATTGGCCAAGTGTGATTGGACACACAAGGAATTTGTCTCTGATACATACAGTATACATACAAACAACAAAGTGAAAAATCATAAATAAGATACAATCACAAATCATAAGATGCAAACAACAAAGTGATAAATCATAAGATACCAATGGAAGAAGGTGATAGGAAAGATGAGAAGGATAATAGCAATACAGCTCAACTACATGAGTAAATATCTTTTGGCATAAGGCAGTGCTGTGGGAATTAGGTGTTTAGCAGAGTGATGGCATGGAGGGAAAAAACTGTCTTTGTGGCTAGTTGTTTTGGCCTGCAATGCCCTATAAAGGCATCCTGAGGGGAGGAGAATAGGAATAGGAAAATAATAACAGAAGAATAAAAGTTACAGGGTATAGTTCCCAGCTTTTGTAAATCTCCAGGCATTGTTCTTGAGATGAAAAATTAGCTCTCCTAAAATGGAAAATTATGGAAGCTAAGAAAGAAAATGGGAAAACCTGCTCAAAAAGTAAGATAGTGAAAGGAAAAAAAAATCTGTGGTATTTTGCTTTGCTTGTCGGTTCCAAAAGATCCAAACGGGATATCAGATGTCACTTTTCCCAAGGTATAGCCAGTGACAATGCCAGCTGTATGCAAATGTTAGATATTTGTCTTGAGCCTTTTGTCTTTTGGAAACCACTAAAGTTATCTCTCTGCTTAAGAAAAGAAAAAGTAAAGCAATTGGGAGTATGTAATACTGACTAGATTATTTACATATATTGACTGCATCCACCACATACCAGACTGAGTCAAACTTATTACATATTTAAACTGTAATTGAAAGAGAAGACAAAATAGTGTACCAAATCTATTCATCAGTAGCATTTTCAGAGACATTCAGTCTGACATTTTCCCCACTGGAATCTCCCTTTTAACATTGACTCATACATACACCCAGGATGTCCCATGAGGAAAATGGCACATTGCCTTCATAGACGTGGCGGCAGTATTCAGCTCAATACCCAGAAACAAGCTTTGGGAGAAAATCTCAGCCTCTTCCATTGGCTGATACCTTCTTGTGAAGAACCATACAGTGATGGTGCATGGTGAGTTTGATAGGCATCCTTTATTCACCATCTCATTTATTCAGAAAAGGATGAAACAAGATAGTCACAACACAAGTACAAAATTGGCAGAACTGGAATCACATTGTTGCAATCAGTGCTTTTTTTCTTAAAAAAAAAAAGGTGCCGGAACTCAGAGGTGCTGTCACTGGGAGCGATGCCGGTATCATGATACGGCGTCACCACACATCCTTTGCACTCCCGCCCCTGCGGCTTGGAGCCACATGCTGCGGGGATTCCCCTTCCCACAGCTGCCGTGGGGATTCCCCTCCCTGCAGTTGCCATGCCATGGCCCGTGCTGAGCCCCCACCCGGAGCTGCTCTGAACCCCGACCCAGAGCTGTGTTCCTCGTGGCAGTGGTCTCCGGTGCCAAATAGCCTCTTTCCAACCACATCCAGAAAAATTTGTAACAAACATTGGAATTCTCAAGGCCATGTTTGGTATTTCCCAGCAATCTGTTATTGGAAGGAAAAAGCAATCCCTGCTGTGTTACTGATCCCAGAAAAGCATTTGCATGTATGCAGGTATCCTTAGGGTGCCATAGTTATGGATGAGAAATATTGGTTGCAAAGTTGGCTTTTCTGGATGTAATACAGATATTTTGGACTTATTTTTGTTTCTTTCCATGTTTGATATTTTTAAAAAGGCATATGCTACTGACTACACTTATGCACATATGTAACATCTTTTGCTAGGATAGATGACCACTGCTTGTCCAGAATGTGAAAAGTGAAAGATTGTGACTAAACAAAATTTTAATGTACAGATAATACCACCAGAAATTATTTTAGTCTTTTTAATAAATGTTATTGATGTTAAGCTCACCATGGAAAACATCATATATTGTTATGTATATACTAGGTTAATTATTTAAAGACTGAAGTGCAACATAACTAGATTCTAAATAATCTATTTTTCAAAACACACAGCAGTCCAAACAGTAAAAGTAAAGTCCAAATTAAGAATATTTCATTCTTAAGAATTGTTTAAAGTGGTTTAGTTGTAATAGATGGTTATAGATTCAAAATAGTTTTCAAGAGTATGTACAAAAGATACTATTTTTTTTCTAGCATCAGCTAAATTAGACATATTACATTGAGAAAAATGTTTCTCATTTCTTTCCTACCTTTATTGATTTCATTGGAAAGATGTTAACATAGGAAATAGATTATTTTGTTATCTAATTTTACCTTCCAAAAGACAGAAGCAGATGAAAAATGTGAAGTTCTTTCCTGTTGGCTTTTTTGAATTAGCTGTTTTAGATTCTAAAAGTTTATTTCCTAAAGAAGTAACCTTGTAAATAATTTTAATGTCCTCCTCTAGTGCAGAGTAGGCAACCTTGGCTCTTTTATGACTCAAGGACTTCAACTCCCAGAATTCCTGAGCCAGCATGGCTCACCTTGGAAACCTCTCTCTTTCCCCTCAGCGTGGCTTGCTCAGGATTTCTGGGAGTTGAAGTCCACGAGTCATACAAAAGAGCCAAGATTGCCTACTCCTAAAGCCAATAGATGGAGCTTTTTTTTTTTTTTTGCAAAAAAAAGGTGCCGGAATGCTGTTCTGAGCATTCTATGAGAAAAAAAGCCCTGGTTACAATGTTGTCATCATCTGCTAGTAAAGTTCATGGAGCACGGTTTGACCAAACCTTGAGGCAGCAGAAAAGATTGGCTCAGTAATTGGACTGTATTATTGCAATATGCTCTATAAGGGCTTGCATTGAAGATAATCCAGAAGCTTCAGTTAAGGCTCCAGATCAACCCTAGCAAAGTAGAGTGGTTTGGGGGCTTCCCAGGACGCGGCCGGCATCAACTTCCCTCCGTCCAGTGCGCTCCCACAGAGAGGGCCTCCTCAGGGTGCCTCCGATCAAAGAATGCCGATTGGTGGCCCCCAGGGGGAGAGCGTTCTCTGTGGGCGTGCCAGACCTATGGAACCGCTTACCGGTCGAGCTCCGGATGGCCCCCGACCTTCGCTCCTTCCGGCGCGATCTCAAAACCTTCTTTTTTGAACAAGCTGGCCTGGTCTGACGGGATGGGGTTGGGTTTTTTATAATTAGTTTTAATTTTTAATATGTATCAATTACTACGGGCATAGTTGTTTAATCACTTTTTAATTTTTGTATCCTGTTTTTTATTATGTATTGCCCTGTTCACCGCCCTGAGTCCTTCGGGAGAAGGGCGGTATACAAATTAAATTATAAAATTAAATTATTAAATTATTAAATTTTCATCTTTGAACTGTGATAATGTTGTATTTCTCCTGATAGAGCCGATGAAAACCATGGTAGGGGAACGTTTGCACAGATTCCAAACTGAAATGGTGGGTGTAATATATGGGTCTAGTTACAGTACAAGAACTACAGGAGGAGCTGTTGCTGGACAGCTCCGGTAAGGAGCAGCACTGGCGGGAAAACCACAAAAGACTATTGGCTGATCGCCAGGCGTGAAACCAAGGTTTGAACCTATTGGTCAGTGCCCTCCTGGACAGGTATAAGAGGACCCAGGTAACCCCTGTTCCCCAGTCTTTGTTACTACAACCTGCCATCCAATAAAGGTTGTTTGCAGCCATCACCTATGCGTCTCATTCCTCCGCGACTTAACAGTGGTGACGAGGATGGGATCCTGTTTCGGTAGCCGCTAGACAACCGCTGAAGCAGCCGCGTGCAACCGGTCAACCCAGTGACTGCCGCAGAGGCACCCGCACGCAACTGGTCAACCCAGCGGAAGCAGCCGCGTGCAACTGGTCAACCCAGTGACTGCTGCAGAGGCAACCGCACTTAACCGGTCAACCCAGCGGATGTTCAGAAGCACCCGCACTCAACCAGTCAACCCAGTGGATGCTCGAAGCAAGATCGGAACCCAGGAGCAGAAAAACGGAAGGATCGGGCATGATGGCACAAATCAGTCAGATACCTGTGTTCGATATCATGCGTCCAGAACGATGGGAGTTGTATGTGGGTCAAGTGGAACTGTTCATGAAAATGAACTGTATCAGGGACGATGAGTTAAAGGTGTCAGCCCTACTCTGCATGAGTGGCCCAGATGTTTATGACATAGCAATAGGGTTGTGTGCCCCGACGGCCCCAGACAAAACCGAATACAGCGATCTCCGGGCCAAGTTGGATCAGCATTTTAACCCGCGCATGTCGGCGCTGGCCTGGAGATACCAGTTCGAGAAGTGAGATCAGCAGCCCAGTGAGTCAGCCGCTAACTTCATCGATGGGGTCCAGCAAGCGGCCCGGCTGTGCCAGTTTGACAACCTGGAAGAGCAGTTAAGGGACAGAATCCTCTTCGGTCTCCGGGACTGAAAGCTGAGGCAGAAAATTTCGCGTGACCCAAGCTGACGCTGCAAGAGCTCCAGAATGAGGTCCTGGCCCATGACATGGCCAAACGATCAGAACAGTCAGAACCCCAAACCAGTAGTTCGGAGGGAGCTGTACACCAGGCGAATGTGTTCGGGGGAAGCGGTGACACCAACGACCAGACCGGAGTGGACGCGATTCAGACGAAACCGAGCCAGCCACCAGTGTGACGCGACAACCAGAGGGGACAACGGACGGCAGCGATCAACCCAGAGAAGAAGTGCTCCGGATGCACATGCTGCAACACCAAGCCGAAATGCGCAGGGTGCAGAGGCAACCAACCCCGGTCTACCTGTAAGTTCCGGACGGCCAAGTGCAGGGCGTGCAGTAAGACTGGCCACATCGCAGCCGTCTGCCGCAACCGTAACCGCATCAGCCTGCACGACATGGACGTGCAAGACCAGCAAACGACAGGTACTGTGGTTCCACAACAAATCATGTTGGTTAACAGTTACGAGGGCCAGCGGGCCATCTGTAACACTGGGACTCACTGGCCGTTAACTCCAAAAATCAGGCTGGACATGTAGCTCCAGGGCATCCCCTGCAACATGGAACTTGACTCTGGCTTGGCAGTCTTGGTGATCTCACACGAGACTTTTACCCAGATATGTAGCCGGAGCAAGCAAAGGGCCACCTTGAGGCCATCTAGTCTCACCCCAACAGACTTTCAGCAAACACCCATCAAAATTAAGGGAGAGGCAACATTTTCAGTGTGGTATGGGGGATTCCAGGGGCAATTGGATGTCCTAGTGGTCGAGGGGCAGAGGACTAGCCTCATAGGATTAAACTGGTTCAAGGCCCTAGGCATCAGTATCACAGGAATACATACGACCCGAGCCCACAACATCGAGTCCGTCTGCAAAGCTTTTGCAGATGTATTCGATGAGACACTAGGGAAGTACACAGGGCCACCAATCACGTTTAAATTAAACCCCAATGTTTCACCAATAAAAATCAAACTCCAGAGGGTACCGTTTGCACTTAAACATAAAATAGACAGGGAGTTGGACAAACTGGTCGTGTAGGGAGTCCTGAAACCGGTCGAGGGAGCCGAGTGGGAGACTCCTATAGTCACCCCACTCAAGGCAAACGGTGAGGTGCGGATCTGCATGGACTATAAATGCACTATAAATAGAGCATTAAATCAGCATGCTTACCCAGTCCCAACGGTCAGCAGCATCCTCGCGTCTTTGCAGGGCGGTGCCATCTTTGCCAAACTCGATCTTGCACAAGCGTATCAGCAGCTACCAGTCGACAGGGAAACAGCCAATGCACAGACCATAGTCACCCACAAGGGGGCATTCCGGGTAGACCGGTTGCAGTTCGGAGTTAGTGTAGCTCCAGGCATCTTTTAGGAGATCATGGAGCGAACGCTCAAGGGCATCCCAGGAGTATGCCCTTACTTCGATGACATCCTTATTGCAGGGAACAATGAGGAGGCATTGACTGAGCATTTACAGGCTGTGTTGTAAAGATTCAGGGCTGCAGGCCTCAAACTTAAAAGAGAGAAATGCAGCATTGGGGTGACAGAAACTGAGTTCCTGGTATTCAGGATAGATGCTCAGGGCATCCATCCTGCAGCTTCGAAGGTGGAGGCAATTAAAGGACCCCCCATCCCCCAAAACAAGGCAGAGCTACAAGCTTTCTTAGGTCTACTCAATTTCTACCATGCATTCTTACCCCATAAGGCATCCATAGCAGAACCCTTACAGAGACTCCTGGATAAGAACACTGCATGGAACTGGACAAGCACTCATGCCAAAAGTTTCCAGGCTTTAGAGGACCTCTTAGCGGGTGATGCCACAATCACTCATTTCATAGAATCTAAGCCCATCTGCATTGCTTGTGATGCATCCCCTTATGGAGTGGGCGCAGTCCTAAGCCATTTAGAAGACAATGGGAAACAAGTTCCCATTGCCTACTACTAAAGAACATTGTCAGCGGCAAAGCGGAATTATGCCCAAATAGACAAAGAAGCCCTGGCGATAGTTGCTGGAGTGAAGAAGTTCCATGATTACTTGTATGGCAGAGAATTCACCATATTCACTGACCATAAGCCTCTACTAGGTCTTTTTACCACAGATAAACAGACCCCCCAGAATGCTCAGGTGGCCCATTTTACTGTCAGCATACTCTTGCAAGCTGGTCCATAAACCAGGCAAGGAAATGGGCCACACTGATGGGTTAAGCAGGTTACCCTTAGCCAGCACTGAACCCGATCCAGCTCCCGCATCTCAAATATTAGCATTGCAGGATCTCCCTGAGTGCCCTCTCAGTGCAAAGGACATTGCAGCACCAATGCCTGCCAAGAAAACACTGAGTAGGGTACAGACGTGGGTGAGCACAGGGTGGCAGGACAAGTCCCCAGGCCCGGAGTTCCAGGCATACTTCATCAGGCGACACGAATTGTCTACACACAAGGGTTGTTTGTTATGGGGGTGCCGTGTAATCATCCCGGAGAAGATGAGGGACAGAGTCATACAATCTCTCCACGAAGGGCACCCCAGGGTTGTGAGAATGAAGGCTTTAGCCAGGAGCTACCTGTGGTGGCCAGGGTTAGATAAGGCAATAGAGGAACAGGTAGCTGGCTGTTATATCTGCCAGGGGTCCCGGCCGGAACAGCCCCATGCACCAGTCCACAAGTGGGAGGACACACACACTCCCTGGTCCCAAGTCCATATTGACTATGCGGGACCATTTCAGCAACAAACATTCTTAGTGGACAGCCACTCGAAGTGGTTGGAGGTGGTACCAGTAAGTAGCATGACCACAGGGAGGACGATCCAAGTGCTCAGGGAACTCTTTGCCACACATGGCCTCCCTGACATGTTAGTCTCGGATAACGGTCCACAATTTACTTCCACGGAATTCCAGGTGTTTACGAAGACCAACGGGATTAGACACGTCATGACCACCCCGTTCCACCCGTTGTCTAATGGAATGGCAGAGTGCATGGTGCGCACAACCAAAGACGCTCTAAAACGCATCATCCAAGGGGACTGGAAGCAAAGGTTAGCACAATTCTTACTACACCAACATACCACACCCTGCACATCAACAGGAAAGAGCCCAGCGGAACTACATTGGGGCAGAAGACTCATAACAAAACTAGACAGACTCCACCCTGACAGAGTGGCTGCTGACACAGACCAACCCAAACCCAACCCCCCCAGACACCTAGACATTGGAGAATTGGTCTGGGCAAGGAACTATGGCTCTGGGCACGCATGGGTGCCAGGGGAGGTGGTTGAAAAGACGGGGCCACTGTCGTTCATTGTAAGGGTGGAGGGGGGCCATCAGTGGAAAAGACATATAGACCAGGTCAGGAGGAGAGCTCCTGAGAACATACCAGGAAGCACACATCGGGCGGGCCCAGCGGTGCACTCCAGCCACTCTGACCAACCACACACAGAAGAGTCCAGCGGGGACGCTGACCTGTGGACAATAAGACCAACACAGTCATGGCATCAACAGGGCCAGGGGGACTGGGCACCAGAAACAGCCATTGTTCCGGGGTTTCCCCACACTCTGAGGCAAACCAGCAATGCAGATAACACCACACAGGACTCAGGGGGAACACTAAGGCGGTCAGGCTGGGAGCACAGGCCCCTGGCCTACCTCATGGACTATGTGTGGTCGTGAAGGAAGCAGGGGGTCAACAAACAAATGTAAATAGTTACAAGTGTAATTAGTTATGTTGGGCGGGTAAGCTCGCAGTCGGTGTTGACGGGAGGGCAGAGGTCCGCCCCGAGGCCTCTCGTTTGTGGAGTTCCTCAGGGGTCGGTTCTCTCTCCCCTCCTGTTCAACATCTATATGAACCGCCCTGAGTCCTATGGAAGAAGGGTGGTATATAAATCTAATAAAGATAAAGATAAAGTGGATTGGCATTGTCTGTTCTTATGGGGGAAGGGGTGTAATGTATGGGTCTAGTTACAGTACAAGAACTACAGGAGGCGCTGTTGCTGGACAGCTCCGGTAAGGAGCAGCACTAGAGGGAAAACCACGAAAGACTATTGGCTGACCGCCAGGCAGGAAACCAAGGTTTGAACCTATTGGTCAGTGCCCACCTGGACAGGTATAAGAGGACCCAGGTAACCCCAGTTCCCCAGTCTTTGTTACTACAACCTGCCATCCAATAAAGGTTCTGTTTGCAGCCATCGCCTACTCGTCTCATTCCTCCACGATTTAACAGTGGGGAAATTTGCAAATATAACAAATGCTCACTGAACCAATAGCTTGGAGGTTTACATTGTTTAAATAGGCAAGGCAGTGAATTTATGAATGCCAGCCTTTGTTAATCCTGTTTTATATGCTTTATTGCAATGTAATCTATTTTCTATGTAGGAAGGTCATCCTTCAGAAGAATATGCTAGCTTAATTTTATACAAGACTCTATTTGGTAGAATAAGCTCCTGAGAAATATTCTTCTATAAACGTTTATTGAAGGTCTGTTTAGATTTTGCTTTATATCTTAAATTCATCTGCAATTATATGCAGGAAATACATATCTATTGTATAGTCCATGAAGGAAGCAAGACAATATGGCATCTAAGCTGGTTCAGGAATTCTGGAAGTTGAAGTCCATGAGTCATAAAAGAGCCGCGGTTGCCTACCCCTGGCCTAGTGGGAGTTTTGTTGGGAGGATACCTTTTGTGGGAGGGGGGAAAATGTATTTCCAAGCATCCAGCAGGTCAAAAATTTTGCCTACTCACCTTTTCTTGCTAAATTCCATCATCTGGAAGTGGTCTTATGACTTCTGGAGGTTCCCCAAGATACTCTCAGGGATCCAAAATTATTTGCCAGCCTATGTTGAAAAATTATACAATATTTAAAATCCCATCAAATAATTGTGAGTAGCAGTAGTGGCAGCAAATGCATCCATTTTAATTTTTAATACTGATAAATATAGATAAACATAACTCGTACAAACAAAAACTAACCTCCATTATTTTTTAAAAGTGGGAAGGGGTCCTGAGAGAGAGAAAAGTGTAAGGAACACTAGCCTAGCACAATGTTCTCTGATCTTGGCCACTTCCAGATGTGTGGTCTTCCATTCCAGACAGCCTGGCCATTGCTGAGAAATGTTGGAAATGAAATCCATGTATTTAGAACTTGTCCAGTTTTGGGAAAAGAGCCTGATAAGCATTATTTGGGGGAAAAATCCATGATCAGATTTGCCACATTGCGTATGGGGCTGTGGCTTTTAATAAATTGAAAACAGGTTATC
Source organism: Vipera berus (assembly GCF_964194415.1). Classification (NCBI taxonomy): domain Eukaryota; kingdom Metazoa; phylum Chordata; class Lepidosauria; order Squamata; family Viperidae; genus Vipera; species Vipera berus. The sequence goes on from NC_138203.1 coordinate 62,909,122, forward strand.
AGTAAGTGAAGCTCTGGCAAGGCAATAGAATAGTATTTTTCTTATCAAAATTGATGCCCATTTTCCACCCTGGGCCCTCCTCATAATAAGTCCATGCTGGTAAGAAAACAACTTTGGATTTCTGGGTTCCATACTATCCATGCTGTTTGAGAGCTGAGCTAATTTATTGAATGCTCAAACACCCATGCACATCTCTGTACACATTCATACATCATAATAAACAAGCTCATATTCTCTACTGTGCTCCTGCTGAATCCTGCCCGTTTGGCTGCTCATCACTTTTGGAAGCTGGAAAGGGATCTGGAGAAGGAGGGCATCAAGAGGCCGAAGATGGTCAGATAGAAGACAACGGTGTTGGAGGAGATCAAGATACAACCTCGTTGGATGAATCTATAAAACAGAGGGTGACGCGTGCTGCTGCAAAACGATCTAAGAAGAGAAAGTAGCAGGAATCGCAGAAGTCTTTGGAACTTTTACGATATAGTCAAGTAGTCAAGTAGGGGAGGGGGGAAAAGATTTGGGTGTAGACGCAATATATTTCTATATTTGGTGGTTTTGTGGAAAGGGTGAGCTTTTTTGTGGGATCCTTGGTTAATTTGGAAAATTATTTGTAAGAATGTTATATCATGGAATGGATAAAATGGATGGAGTTTATTTAGGATAAGTATAGGGTTGAGAAGGGTTTTTTTTTTTCTTTTTCCTTTTTTTTTGTTTTTAATATATGTTTAATACTATTAAGGTTTGTTCCATTCTATATAAGCTAGAGAGTGTCCTTTTCTTATTCTAGTTTTTTTTTATATATATATTTAATATTGTTAAGGTTTGTTTTATCCTATATAAGCTAGAGAGTGATGGATTTTAGAATTTATAGTTGTTAGTATATGGTTGCTTAGGTTTGCTTTTTTTTATATATATATACCTTGTATTCAGCTCTGGGAAGTAGGGGGGGGGAGGGGGGGAGGTAGGGGGGGGAGGAGGGAGGGGGGAGGAGGGGAGGTAGGGGGGGAGGAGGGAGGGGGAAGGGGGGTTTTTCAAGGGAAAATTGTATTTTAAAACTTTTCAATAAAAAAGCTTCAGTTCACAAAAAAAAAAATAAAAAAATAAAAAAAAAATAATAAGAAAAAAAATAAAAAATAAAACAAAATTGATGCCCATTTTCCACCCTGGGCCCTCCTCATAATAAGTCCATGCTGGTAAGAAAACAACTTTGGATTTCTGGGTTCCATACTATCCATGCTGTTTGAGAGCTGAGCTAATTTATTGAATGCTCAAACACCCATGCACATCTCTGTACACATTCATACATCATAATAAACAAGCTCATATTCTCTACTGTGCTCCTGCTGAATCCTGCCCGTTTGGCTGCTCATCCACAGTGCTAGTTCTAGTAATATTAGTAGTAACAGTAATGCTACTTATAATTCCATTTGGAAGAAAGGTGTCATATGGATTGCAATCCTATATTAGTTACCTAACGTATTTAATGAGATTTATTCTTGAGCAGAAGATTGCTCTGTGACTCCACTAAAGGATGCTGCCAGAAACAACTGCAAATTCAATGATGATATATAAAAATCTTAAATAGGGTTAATGCATTTATAAACAAGGAGATAACAGTGACCCTCAGTAACAAATTGATAAACCAGATGATCATTACCAGATGATGATGACATCATGACAGCTTCCATGTGTTAGGAGTGAGCTCATCCCAAGATGTTATTTTTGTAAAAGAAGAAAATTATCAAGTTGGCTCTGGAAACTCATGTTTTGGTTTTTTTGTCTTCTATACTCTTGCATATCAGGACAAAGACATCATTTTGTTATTATTCTGAGTGTATTCCATGGAACAAGATTCAAATGACTTGAGAAGTTATGATTGGGCATATTTATTTCTCTTCTGCCAGTTCAGCTTTCAAAGCAGTTGTTGGTGGGAAGAGAGGACAGTTTCAACACTTGTCCAAGCTCTCCATTTATCAATTTCTCATGGATGAATTACAGCTCCTGCTTGCTCTCCTTGGAGGCATCTGTTGTTCCATTTTCCTGCTAAAGTGCATTTGGTTTTTGAAGTATTTTCTTCCTTACATATGGAATATTTTGCCTTCATCTTATTTTTGTTCAATGGGAGAATGGGCAGGTAAAGGCACCTTTGCTATTCTTATATGCCAGTGTGGAGGGAAAAGATATTAGCTCAGTGCTGGAAAATCAGTTTTTCATATCATTTCTCTCTAAAAGTCTGGAGAATTTGAGAGATAGGAACTTATTTCATTGTTCTGAGACATTGCTACAATATTCTTTTCATTTTCTTTTTTTACTGCACAGCATAGAACACTATTTTCCTTTATTTGGAAAATGTTTAAAATGGGCAAGTAATAGCATGGAGAGTTACAAAAGGGGTATTTGCTTGTGTTATGCAATTTCATAATATTTTTAATACTAAATGTTCTGCTTTTCAAGAATGCAATTGCTATTTTGTGTGTATACGTGTGTATATTTTTGTTCCAGTATGATTCTGTAGCTGTCCTCATTTTCTACATGCAGATAAATTTTCTCTTGTCTAGGCTGTAGTTCTTTAATGGTGGGATGCATTACAGAATAAGACTGGAATTTTAACCATGAATAATAAGTATCTTAGATCACCTGTAAACATATAACTGCCATTCTTGGGAAGAGATGACCATTTTTATTATAATAGTGGGACTTAGATTCTTTGTTAGAGGTATTGGATGGAGAAGACATAAAACATTGGGAACCACTGTTTTTTTTAAATTTCTCATTTGAACCTGCAAGTATCCTTAGAAAAAACAAACAAACAGCTTATCTTACTAGACGTTGGTAGGATTGTATCACAACTATACCAGGCTTATGATTACTGAACTGCCTCAGGTTTTCTTTTTCCTAATCTCTTACAATTTTCTACATTGTATGAAACTTTGCTACTCTTGGAAGGAAACAAATATAAGCAATGTAAGCATTGTGAAATTAATTTGTAGTCCTAAGTGCCCTGCCCTAGGAACAAGTCTTATTGAAAGCGTCATATTCTGATGTTCGATAATTAAGAAACATTAGAGCATTTATACAGATATTATTTCCTATGTCTATATAAAATCCCATTGAATTCACCAATATTTATTTTTCAGTGAAAAGGGACAGATTTTTACTTTTAGATATATCATGATTGGATATCTTATTCCCATATTTTCTATAAATAATATTTTCTCTGCATGAATTTAATTATGCACGGAATTTCTATACTACTGTACAGCTTCTAGTTTAGATCTGTTATTATGTCCAGTTGAAGAATTTTCAGTGAATTTGCAGAGTCCAAGAAATTAAGTAGTAATTTACTTCCTTCTGATTTTTGATATCCAAACTGTTACTATTTTTAGGACAATGTCTGTCTTTACTTCCAAACTCTCTTAAAGTGCAGCCTTTTGAGTAAGCTCACTTGGTCTTTCCACTTTCCAGCAAGTATAGCCCTGGACTACAATTTAAAGAGATTTCAGACAAGCAATTTGATTGATGCGTATTACAAAACCAAATCACCAAATTCCCCACTTGCTGCTATTTCAAAACTAATGTAGTAAAAAACTTTGTTCTAATATAAATTAGGTCAAATGCGTTTGCTAGGCCCCTACATGTTTTATCTCTAAAGATGAAAGTGAAAGGAAAATATATACATATTAAGATGTATAATAGGAATAAGATAATTAAACATTATATTCTTTTTTTAGTGGTCACTGGAGCAGGAGATGGAATTGGAAGAGCCTACTCGTTGGAGGTGGTAAACATCTATTTCATGTTTACATTGGGCTCGGATAGTTTAGAATACATTCTAATGTGCTGTGTAAATAGTTTATCATTAATACTGTGCCAAAATTCTTCTTCCAACTTCTTGAAATATTTTTTTTCCTTTCTTGAAGAGGTGTCAGGTTTTTGTTTTTGTTTTAGCTGCTGTAGCTGCTGCTACAGTAATGGTATTTTGGGTTGTATATCATTCCACCAATCTGTCTAGCACTCTGGTACATGCCCGTGCATTCACCTGAGGGGTAGAAAAAAAACAAATCCCCTTTTTCTTCATATTTAATTGGCATCTGAGAACCAGAGAGGCTACAGATGATTGGCAGGATGGTGGCAGAGTGAAAGATTTGCCATTCACCCACACTGCTGAAGGACAACATAAACTAACCCTGCCCCTATCTATGAGAATTCATCTAAATTTCCACTTGCATTGGATTCTTTTTAATGGCTAATTTCTTTTCCATCAAGGTGCATAAGAGGTAAAAGGTAAAGGTTTCCCTGCCCAATTTTGTCTGACTCCCTCTTGGCCGAGGGAGCCAACATTGTCTGAAGACATTTTTTGTGGTCATGTTGCCAGCATGGCTACATGCCAAAATCTCATGGAACACTGTTACCTTCCCATCAAAGTGGTACCTATTAATCTACTCGCATTTGCATGCTTTCGAACTGCGAGGTGGACAGGAGCTGGGGCGGGAATGGGAGCTCACCCTGTTGTGCAGCGCTCGTGTCTTGAACCTCTGAGCTAGTGTGTCCCCTGTTGTGTAGGAACACGAATACAAAATACATACGGTATTTATCTTTACTTCAATAAAGGGGCAATCATTGCCTACAATAATTATCCAGCTTTAGAATAACTTGATACAAGCAGACCATGTTCTGCATTATAAAGTTTTCTATGGACATTACTAAGCATGCCTTCAAATCTGACTATCCAGGAAGTGAATTGAGCTCTCTGCCAGTAAGTTGATAGTATCATTGGATACTTTCCATGCCATCAGATTCCAGGAAGTAAGATGAAAGCCACCTGTTTGCACAGAATTTTGCCATTCCAGCTGAAGGAAGCTGGGATCTATGTGTGATGAAGCATGCCAAACAACAAACCAATATGCTTCTCAATATGAAAACTGAATATGCTTCTTGTGTAGAACTAACACTAGGTTTTATGACACCATATTTTATGACACCATAAGAAAATAGCTTTTCAAAATTTAAAAGGTTAAAAAGCAAATTATTTTGGGTAGTCACCCAATAATATGTATAGTCTTGGATATAAGGAATGGTTGCCATATAAGGAATGGTTGCTGGAATTGGGAATGTCTAGTTTAATGAAGAGAAGGATGAGGGGTGACATGATAACAGTGTTCCAATATCTCAGGGGTTGTCACAAAGAAGGAGTCAAGCTATTCTACAAAGCACCTGAAGGCAGGACAAGAAGCAATGGATGGAAACTAACCATAGAGAGAAGCAACCTAGAACTAAGGAGAAATTTCCTGACAGGACAATTAATCACTGGAACAACCTACCTACAGAAGCTGTGAATGCTCCAACACTGGAAGTTTTTAAGAAGAGACTGGAGAGCTATTTGTCTGAAATGGTATAGGGTTTCCTGCCTGAGCAGGGGGTTGGACTAGATGACCTCCAAGGTCCCTTCCAACTTCTTCTTCTTCTTCTTCTTCTTCTTCTTCTTCTTCTTCTTCTTCTTCTTCTTCTTCTTCTTCTTCTTCTTCTTCTTCTTCTTCTTCTTCTTCTTATTATTATTATTATTATTATTATTATTATTATTATTATTATTATTATTATTATTATTATATTCTAGTTTACAGAGAAGAGAATTTTGAGATCATTTTTGTAACACAATCATACAAAAATTGATTAATTGATTATGTGCAGAGATATTTTTGACTTTTAGAAACCACATTGATTTTCTCCATGAAATCATATAAAGAGAATGTATTATTAGAATTAGAATAATAGAGTTGGAAGGGACCTTGTAGGTCATCTAGTCCAACCCTCCCAGCCCGGCCAAGCAAGGGACCCTAAACCATTTCTGACAGGTAGCAGTCCAGTCTCTTCTTGAAAGCTTCCAGTGATGAAACTCCCACAACATCTGGAGGCAAACTGTTCCATTGGTTGATTGTTCTCACTGGTTGTTTGTTTATCCTTATAATAGGTTGAATCTCTCCTTGATCAGTTCCATCTGATATTCCTTGTCTGGCCTTCAGGTGCTTTGGAAAATAGGTTGATTCCCCCCTGCCCTCCTCTTTGTGACAGCCCCTCAAATATTGGAATACTGCTATCATGTTTCCCCTGGTCCTTCTCTTCACTAGACTAGCCATGCCCAGTTCCTGTAACCATTCTTCATTAAATTTTACACAGTAAATATATAAAGACACACCCACAACCTCCCATGCTCATTCTTCTTAATGGTAGGATTGGGTTTACAGCATTTAAATAAAGTAGACTTTTTCACATAGGAGGTGTTTCATTAATTCAGCATAAAATTCGTTTTTCAGCTTGCCAAGCATGGATTAAATGTGGTTCTCATAAGTCGGTCACTCAGAAACTTGGAGAAGGTAGCCTTGGAAATTGGTAAGCCTGTAATAAGAAGGAGCTTTGCCCAAGGTATCTCATGTTCACATTGTAGCCTCACAGCAGAAGAATTCTTCATTGCAATGAAGCAAAAATGATACAAAGCAATGGGCAAGCTTTCAAGTTTAATCAGACTGAATGTTAATTTGGAAGAAGGGAATAGAGAAAAAGAACACTGGTTTAATACTGCAGGCAGAAATCTTTACGTTCTAAAATAATGCATGGGTAGGAATGGCAGACTTAATGCAATTAAATTCCAATAAGTGCAATTGTGGAATTTGATTTTATTTTTTAAATGAACCCATCATGGCTTCCTGTACAAGTAATCCTCACATTCACTCGGCAAGTGGGACTAACAGTTCATTAAGTGAATCACTGTGGGTTAAGTGAAACATCATTTGACCACAACTAGCAACTTCCTGCCAACTTCCCTATTGACTTTATTTGATGGAAGCAGACTGCGAAGCCTGCAAATGGTGAACACACACGACTGTGGGATGCTGTGACCATCATAAATGTGTGCCAGTTGCCTGAACTGTGATTAAGTGACTGCAGGGACCTTGTGACAGCCACAACTTTGAGAACAGGTCATAAATCTTCTTTTTCAGTGCCATTGAACAAATGGACAGAAAGTGAGAACGACATGTATTATGTTTCAAATGTCATTGTGATCAATAGATCAAAATAATGCATTATTTTGATCTAAAACTATTTTTATTGAACTAACATGTCATCCATTAAAGAAATTTTGCAACAGCAGTAGAGATAATATTGTCCCATGATTCACTGTATCTTCCTCAAGCAAATGCTACTGAATCTAATAGAAAAATTGCTGGCAGACAAAAATTGATTTATTCATGGCACAACCTATGATACCTTTGTGTCTTGCTTACTAAGGATTGTGACTAACATTTAATACTAAAGCTCATATGCTAATTCATCTGTTAACCTCTAAGGTAAACAAAATTTGTGTAGTTTTTACTGAAATAGATATAAATTTTAGTAAAAGTTACAATAAATTTTGGAAGCTGCTGTGACTTCCAGCATTGGGTATGAATTAATTGAATGTCTGATACTAAGTCATATAGTAACTGTTTTCCAGTGATTCTGCCATTCTCATAAGCAGTAAACTGGCTCCAAATATGTTTAAATGGATGTAATATTCCAGGTAAGAGCCCTGCATTGGTGTGCTCATGTATTTAATCTGTTTAAACTTAATACAATTATAGGGGGAAAATAAATTAATATAAAAACTCCTCATTCTCCTCCATGCAGAGCAAACGACTAAGAGAACTGTGAAAATCATACAAGCCGACTTCACAAAAAATGACATATATGAAAACATTGAAGAAAACCTTGAAGGATTAGAAATTGGAATTTTGGGTAAGTTAACCAAGAATGGAAGAATGAAGTCACCCAAAATTAAGCTGGTTCAAAGGAGACTTTCCTTTTTATGAATTAGTTAAATGTGATCAATTTTTGAACATTAGAACTTTGGGATTTTTTTTTAAGTCATCCTTCAATAAAAGAAACCAGCAACAGGTGAAAATAATTTGATTTTTAACTACTATTTTGGTAGGAGGAGGAGTACTATTTGGGGATACTAAAAAAACCATTTTTGTCAGTTGCCCTTTTTACCTTTTCCCTATACAGGAGAGTGTTACTTGTCCAGAGTTAAAAGTCTCTGTTCTTCTGACCCTGAGGGTCCAAAATCCCACTGCACTTTGCTAAGACTGAGTCACAGCCAGCTTCTTCCCATCCAAAGCCTTACAGCCTCCAGGCATTAAGTCAGCATCTGATGAGTATCACTTGCCCAGCATGGGGTAGAAATATATAATTGGGTATCATCCATCTTACTGATGATACCAAATCCCATGTTGGTGAATGACCTCTCCCAGTGGCTTCTTAGAAATTAGAAAGGAGGGGAGGGAGAGAGACTTGTGTCATGAAGTGCCCCTCATAATAGTGGCCCAGGATTGGATCCCTCTTCCCCCCACTAGCACTGAATGCTACCAACCATGGAGAAAGGAGGAGAATTACTGCAAAATAGTGTTCTCCACCCCCAGTTCCTGGAGCCAATTCAACAAGATCAATAGTATCAAAAGCTACTGAGAGATCCAGAAGGACCATATCACCCTCATCCAGAGCCCTCCAAAAGTTATCCACCTATGCTACCAGTGCTGCTTGGTAGCTCAGCTGAATCATGCCTGAAAAGCATCCCAATAAATTATTCAGCAAAACATTGTATGTGATAGTTTCTCTTCTTCTATCCTTTAAATTTACATAGCATTAAATTGTCTTCATCAGACAGACACAGTTGATCTGACATTAGTGTTATTAGAAAACAGCATTCAACAATCATGTTTATCTGTGAATGAATTCTGTGTATTCTCTATCTTCAGAAAAAAGCATCTTCAGTCAGGGTTGAGAACCTATTATAGTGAGCTGGTTATTTCATCAAAAAAAGGCAGGGGCATAGATGTTTTGGTCTCTTTTCTCATTTTTTCAGCCGAGAAAAATGGATCCTTGCCTTTAAAAAATACCAATACAATCTAGGAGCCAAGGAGCTCTGGAGATCAAAAGAGTGGGACTCTGGACTGCACTATACTTCATTATTTTAATTTGCTTTTTTTTCTTTTTTATTAGTTAACAATGTTGGAATGCTACCTAATCGCTTTCCATGCCATTTTCTTAATATTCCCGACAAAGATGAGGTAAGGATTCTTCTATAATAGTAATAAGATCATGTATTTGTGTTTTCATACAAAATGTAGTATCAGCCACACTACGTAGATCAGACTAGAGAATTAACTCCACAGGGATGATAAAATTATACTTTATTGAGATGAGCTATAACACAGAGTATTGTAAGCTCAAGAGGCTTACAATAGAGCCTTTTGAGCCTCTTCACAAAAAAATTCTTGTTTATCAGGACTTAAAGCATGTTTCAGGTAATATTTCTATCATGATCATCTCCCATTTTTTCTAGAATACAGTACTAAATTTTGTTGAAGTAAATAGGTAGCTAATAAACAAGTTTTCTAAATTTGATTGAAGCTTGATTCACATCTGAATTATTTTTTATGAAGTTTTGTGTCAGGAAGCGCTCGATCTGGTAGGGAGGAAAGTTCAAGTGCAGAGTAAGCCTGGATTTAGTATACAACAGCCAAAGGGCTAGGACTGACTCCCACTAATTTGTTTGGAGCCTTATCTATTTGTTCCCAAGAGAAGACTTCCAGTCTGGGGAGATTCTTGGATTATAGGCAAAACATAATAGTTAGCTTGAACTCTGCATGACATTTGCCTGTTCTTGCCTGACATTTTGACTAGAATCAAACATGCATTTCTGGACACAATTGTATGTTTGAGGAAGTGTAATGGGTTGTTTTGGATCGTAGGCAGTCAAGATGTTTATTTCTGCAGCAAAATACCAATTTCATAGAAAGGAAAAATCTCAGGCTGGGGAAAATTGACTTGTGCTATGTACATGCCATTTTGCTAAATAATGTTTGGGTTATCCTGTAGAAGCAAATTAATCCTCATGAAATAGGAAGGCTCATGCGGCCCTGGTGGGAACAGATTTTTTAAACATCTCATTCTAGAAACTGAGGCCAAACTGAATTTTCTGAGCATCTTGTCTTCTTCAAATCAGCACAACTGCCATGTAATGCATGTATTATTCTCAACAGGACCTCATTAATTGCAACATCTTGTCTGTCACTAAGGTATGTATCACAGACCAGACCAGCTCTTATGTTTGCTTGCCAAAAAGTGAGGCATGGCATTTGAACTGAATGCAAAGAAACATAGGCATTGACAATGTCTGGCCTTCCACAAGTTGCTGGGTTGCAACTCTTTGTCATTCTACAGACTGAGGATGGACCTTACTCAATTTTTCTCCTTCTGTTGTTTCATTTGCATCCAAGGGATTTTCTGCTCCTCCACTTAGCCTATATGCTGGTTCCCTTCCTCTTTGGATGTCGAAACATATGATATCAGAATGGGTAACCACCTAGGCGAGGCATGTCAAACTTGGGACGTCATGTGACATCACATGACATATTGCGACTTTTTCCCCATTGCCGGCAATGGGGTGGGTGCGGTTTCAGCATGACGCATCCAACCCGTCGGACGGCGGTTTGACATGCCTGACCTAGGCTAACCAAAACTGAACATGGCTACTGCATGATAGTAAAACAAAATTTCTAAAGCTAGCACACCATTTTACTTTCCCATCACATCATACAATCAAAACAATTTTAGTGGTAAATATGTGAAAGCAGATATATTAGTATCCTTGCTTATCATTTAGCTGTAGGCACTGTAGGAAAGTGTAGACTTCCAGTGGCATAATTTCTCACTGTGTTATTTTTATAACAAAATGGGTGCTTTGAGACACCAACAGGCATAAAACCTGTACCTCACCTCCAAACTCTATACAAAATGACTGGATTGTTTTTAAACATGTCTCCTTCAGTAGAAAAATTGTTTGTCCATACCTTTAATCAGCAATGTTTTATATAAACATGAGGGTCAATTTTCTTAGCCAGTGGGCACTAATAAGACTATTCTTTTGTATCTGTCATAAGTTCTTTCTTTGTGAACAATAGCTTTACTTCAGCAGAAAGATTACTGGCTGGTTTTTCCTTCCTTCAAAAGTATTACAATGCAGCATTTAGTTCTTGACTCTTTTCCTGACAAAACTAGGACTTGTTTCTTAGCAATTTGGGACAGCAACATAACTTGAACTGATGTAATGTTCATTGCAGCTTTAACTGATCATATAATAGTAAAGCCTTTGCTATCACATTTCCTTCTGAGCAGTCAGGAAAAGCTGCTTAAGCTTTGTGTTTACAAGTTATCTCAAACATCTTTAAGGGATGTCAAATGTTTTTTTTTTCCTTAAACAGAATCTGACAGCTGCTGCTTTGATATTTGTTCAAACGCTTTTGTTGGTTCAAACCAACAAAAACAAACCAACAAAATATGCAAAATATTGTGGTTCCTATAAGCATTTCTAAATAGGCCCTTTGATTCTTGATTGGACAAATTGTCAAAAATACCATTCAGTGCAGCTTCAGCAGAGATAAGTGAACTGGACCTTCCCATATTGGCAAGTTTGTTTTTTTCCACTTAATTTGTTTTTCTTTCTAGTAAGAAAAATATGAAAGAAAATCTGAATGTTATAAGCAGACAATAGCTGCATAACAAAAGTGTTATCTGGAAACATTCGTGGAAAACTTTAACTATCATTTCTCATTAGTTTACTTTAACAAGATGTAAGAGGTTTTTCTTGCTACTTGAATCCATGTTTTTAAGCAGGAGTCTTCAAACTTAGCAACTTTAAGGCTTGTGGACTTCAACTCCCAGAATTCCTCAGCCAGCCAGGGCTGGCTGAGGAATTTTGGGAATTGAAGTCCACAAGTTTTAAAGTTGCCAATTTTGAAGACCCCTGTTTTTTAGGGTGGAGGGCACATTTGAAATGATGAGAGTACAGCTAGTCCTCAACTTACGACCAGTTATTTAATTACTGGTCAAAGTTACAATGAATTTCAAAAAGGCTACTTATGATCTGTCCTAGAAGTTATGACTGCTGTGCACAGCCCAGTCATGTGATTGCATTTTGGGCATTTAACAATCAGTTGGCATTTACCTCCTTCATGGGACCTTTTGACTCAACAATTCTATGATTGTTTTCAGGAGGTGAAGTACTTTATTTCAAAAGAATAAAGTCAATATCTAATTTGGGACATCAGTGCAGTATATACTGTTTAGGGCATTGTGGTGGCTAAATTGCCAATGTTTCTTGAATTGTCTCAAGGAAGTTGTGAGGGCTAGTTCTAATTATACTTTTTTTTTAGATGACGCGAATCATTTTGAAACAAATGGTGGCAAGGTAAAGCAATTTTCCACATTATAATTTATTTATTAATTGTTTTCTTCAGGGAAGCTTTTTGATTTTAATGAACTTTGGGCTGATTTTGGTTGGCATAAATTACACCATTTCCAGAGAATGTCATAGTCAGAAACCAGATATTAGGCCATATCACAGGGTCAATGTATGCAGCCCATCCCATAGGATAGAAAGGATGTTCCATGGCAATTCTCTTCTGTCCATACATTAAGCAACTTCACCTGCTAATGATCTATAAATTCACCAGACATTTGAATCCATTAGTTAATGTTATTCTAGCAGTTTGCAGGCTGGCCTTGAAGGATACACAGCAGCGGCTCCCAACCTTTTCTATACCCCGCACCCCTAGAATGCTTCTGATATATTCTTGCACCCCTTACAAAACTTCAAAATAACGACAATGAATTATGCATATACACTATAATTTTGAGAACCCAAGTTTTCACACCCCTTGGAATATTGTCTCGCACCCCCAGTTGGGAACCCCTGATGTACAGTATGGCAGGGTTTTTTTATGGTGGATTTCTCCAGATGTCAAATGAAAGACAGGGATCTTGCAGTCCTTGTCTTATATAAGGGCAAATACTTGTTAATGAAATGCCATAAATCTCCTTAGAGATTTCTAAGAAAATCTATCTATCTATTTATTTATTTATTTATTTATTTATTTATTTATTTATTTATTTATTTATTTATTTATTTATTTATTTATTTGGTTTATATACCGCCCTATTCCCAAAGGACTCAGGGCGGTTTACAAGGCAAAATTTAAAAACAATCCAATATAACATTAAAACAAATTAAAATTAAGCTTGGATAAGTACTGGCATCTATGAAACCTGAGTAAGCATTTTAGTTTAGTGCATGCAAGATACCTAAAAGTTATTTTCAATTTACATTTCAGAAAAAAAGGTCTAATTCTTAATCTTTCATCAGCCATTGGCACCTTTCCTTGTCCTTTATATGCAATCTATTCTGCATCTAAGGTATGACTTTAAATTTTTTTTGTACTTCAGTTTTTATCTATGGTCATTGGTTTTATGATATTAAAAAAAATACCTTGCCATTTCTAAAAACTGCAATCAGACATCATATACTTCCATTACAAGACTGTGATGAGCTCTGCAAAGATTATTCAGAGCCCTGATGTTAAAGAAACTGGAAGGCCAAAAAGAAAGTTTTTTTCTCCCATGAATGATGAAATAGGAACATAGGACAACTTCCCATCAGCCCATGTACACATTTACTAGTCTGCTAGCACAAACTAAGCAAGACATAAGAAAAGGCAGAAACTATGTCTAAAGTGTGTTTTTATTTTAATCCCAATTTACTTAAAAATGTTACCAGGAAACAAATATGATTTGTCCAAAACCTGAGGGGGAGAATTGGGTAAACTGTCAGTTTTATTTTGAACCATTTTATCTTTCTTCCCCATGATGATAGCAAGCCTGTTTACCTGTTCCAGTTCTTAAATTAATATTCTTTTTTCAAATATTCATTTGGAATACATGTTAGTTGTAAAAATAATTTCCAGTTCACTAGAGGGAGAGAATGACATTTTTTTTTATATATGCAGCCTTCTTGTGATTGGGATTCCTGGATAATCCTGTTTTCCAAATTAACATATATGTTGCAAATGTCTCAAGGGATCTTTTATATCTGAATTAACTGAACAAATTTTGGATGCAACTTTCTATATTCTCAGTATTCAGCAATGATACTAGGTAGTGATAGGAAGAACAAATGGAAATATTTTGAAAAAGGGCCTTGAATGAAATCAAGTTTTAGATCTACAAAATAATTTCATAAATGTGTACAATCAATGTAATATTCTTTAAAACTGCCCCTTTATTTCTCTGTAATTCTACCTAGGCTTTTGTATGCACATTTTCCAAAGCACTTCAAGTGGAATATAAGTCAAAAGGAGTCGTGATACAGGTAATTACATTTCTTTTTTCTTTTTGCAATAAGCATTGAATTAAATCAACTGAATAGATTGGGGCTTTGGAAATTTTTATCAAGTTTTTTTTCCTCCTGCTTCTAAAAACTCCTCCTTTTCTCTTTTTTGTGTCTTCATATGTATTTTTTTCCAATAAAGGATGAACACATTGCAATTTTCATTTTACAACATCTTCTGGAATGTGAAACTGTGACTGGTTTTTTTCCTTATTTTAGGCAGTGACTCCCTTTGCTGTTTCTACTCCGATGACCATGCATAAACAGCCCAATTTGATCACCAAAACAGCAGAAGAGTTTGCGCGAGAGTCACTGAGATATGTTACATTTGGTGATGAAACATTTGGATGTTTAGCCCATGAAATCTTGGTAATCCAGTTACAAATTTGAATTAGATTGCAAAAAATATAGTGCTTTCCTCTAGCAGTGTTTCTCAACCTTGCCAACTTGAAGATATGTGGACTTCAAAACTGGTTGGGGAATTCTTGGAGTTGAAGTCCACAGCTCTTCAAGTTGACAAGGTTGAGAAATGTTATTCTGGCAGCAGTTTGTACTGTGTTAGTCTACTATAGCTAAAAATTAGTAGTCTGGTAGCATTTTTTTTTCAACTAATGCATTTTATTAAAAGGCCTAATGTGATGATGATGATCACATCTGTTGAAGCAAATTATAATTCATGCCTGTTAATAAAAAAAATGTTAATCTGAAAAGCTGCAGATTCTTCTGAGATTTAGCTAGCAATATGTGAGACACTGATGTTCTACCCTTAGTTTTAGCTTTAGTAACTCACTCTCTAAAACTAGTCTCAGGAAGAAGACCACTGGCCTGCCCATATATTATATGATTTTTTATGGCCATGCAAATACCACATTGAATTGTTGATATTTGTGAAGAATCCTATCACAGAATTAAAATCAACTCTTGCCTCTTATTTCTGTTTTTTTAATCTGAAAATTAAGTTGGCTGTAAAAAAAAGCTGAGAACCATGTATGATACAGAGACTAGTGATTGTACATTCTTACTTTAGATAATAGATTTTGGATTATGACATACTAAAGAAAACTTTAGATCTTTTTGGTGCTCCGCTGAATCCACATTGACTATGGATTTTCATCTGGATGTTTATAACACTATAATGGTGAAGGATCTCTAGCTTACATCACATGTTTTGCATGTAGAAAATCCCCGGGTTTTGTAACCAGACAATTTCTGGCATGTTTGGTTAAAGAAAGATCTTGGATATCAGTGATAAGAAAAACTGTTTCTTGATACCTTCCATATATGATTAACGTTAATGCCCATAAATGTCAACCAGCATAATTGTTGTCTATGCTGCTTGGATATTATGGCAATCGGCAGGGCTTTTTTTGTCATAGAACGCCCAGAACGGAGTTCCGGCACCTTTTTTGGATGGAACCTTGTAGGGTAGGCAAGGCGGGTTGTATGACATGTGTGAGTTCCGGCACCTTTTTTTTTTACAAAAAAAGCACTGGCAATGGGAATCCAAAACATCTGGGTGGCCTAATGTTACTTGAATGTCTATTCAAGTAGGTTGACTCAGCCTTCCATCCTTCCGAGGTAGGTAAAATGAGGACCCAGATTGTTGGGGGCAATTAAGCTGACTTTGTAATAATGGCGCTTGGGGTGTGTGTGAAAGCCCTAATAAGCAGGCATATACATAGAATGAAGGCTACTGCTAAGCTTGTAAGCCGCCCTGAGTCTTCGGAGAAGGGCGGGATATAAATGGAATTAAAATAAATAAATAAATAAATAAACAGTTAGAAGCTTGCTGAGAGCTGAGCTAAATCATGAATGTGCAGCAAGAATACAATACAACAACTCCAATGTATTGTTAAAGGTATTTTCTATTGTGTAGTGGGTTCTGGACCGCATGGCAAGGAAGAGGCAGATGAGTACAGCATGTCAGCTCTTTATTGGTGGTAGGCTCGTACTGAACAAACCTGTACCCCTTATATACCCTGCCAGGTGTACCCCTGGCCAATCCATCCATCTGGATCTCCCGCCGAAAACTCTTCGGCCAATCCGGCCATGGCACAGTGCCACCTTGTGGTATTTACAGAGCTGCTGCTTACACCTCATACATAACACCCCTTCCCCCTTAAAAGAACAAACATATATTGGATACAATTTAGCATGCATAGTACGATACAAGATTAATGATACATCATGACTTAACTCTGGGCCTTGTTCCCATCCCTCAAGATTGTACATAGTCGGCAAGATATGTTGGTGGCCTGTGAGTCCTGGCAGATCGTCTCAGACCTCGTTGCTCATCCAGATCTTCAGAGACAGTGGGTGGGTCCTAGACCCAAGGTTCTGGTTGACCCACCCCATTGTCTGCCCTAGCCCACATGCTGTCGCTGTTGTCCTGTGCCTGTTGTTGTTCAGACCAGCTCTCCTCCAATCCAGTTGTTGATTGTTGGTTTTGATCACTTGGTGACCCTTCAGGAACTTCCTGATTTGATCTACATGTCATCTGAACTGACGGTCTCCCTTCACCCCTACAATGTAGGACAATGGCCCAGTTCTGTCAACCACCACCCCCGGAATCCATGCATGTCCCAGACCGTAGTTCCTTGCCCAAACCAGATCATTGGTGTGAAATTCTCGAGAGGGCCTGGGTTGCTCAGTCTCAGCAGCCACTCTGTCGGGGTGCAGCCTGTCCAATTTGGTGATGAGTTGCCTGCCCCAACGAAGTTCCGCTGGACTCTTTCCTGTGGCTGTACAAGGTGTGGTGTTTTGTGCTAATAGGAACTGTGCCAACCTTTGATGCCAGTCACCATTGATGATGCGCCTCAATGCGTCCTTGGTTGTACGTACCATGCGTTCAGCTAATCCGTTGGTCGATGGGTGGAAAGGTGCCGTTGTAACATGCCTAATAAAGTTGGCCCTGGTGAATGCCTGGAATTCAGCAGAGGTGAATTGAGGCCCATTGTCTGAGACCAATACGTCAGGGAGGCCATGTGTGGCAAAGAGCCCCCTGAGCACTTGGATAATTTTGGCCGAGGTCATGCTAGTGACTGGTACCACCTCCAGCCACTTGGAATGGCTGTCTACCACCACCAGGAACAACTGTCCCTGGAAAGGCCCAGTGTAATCAATGTGGATTCTGGACCAGGGAGTGTGTGTAGCCTCCCATTTGTGTACTGGTGCATGGGGCATCTCCGGTCTGGACCTTTGGCAGTCATAACAGCTATTAACCTGATTCTCAATGGCCTTATCGAGACCAGGCCACCACAGGTAACTCCTTGCTAACGCTTTCATCCTGACTATTCCTGGATGTCCTTCGTGTAGTGACTTTATGACTGTGTCTCTTAGCATCTCAGGTATAATGACCCTGTTTCCCCATAAGAGGCAACCCTTGTGGGCTGACAACTCATGCCTCCTAATGAAGTAAACCTTGAATTCAGTCCCTGGACACTTTTCTTGCCACCCCGTGACTACCCAAGACTGAATTCTGCTCAGGACTCTGTCTGCTGTCATTTCAGCAGCTATGTCTTTTGCCTGTAGGGGGCACTCTGGTAGCTCCTGAATGGTCATTATGTGGTTTGCAGGCACTGGATCAGGTTCTGCCTTTGCTAAAGGCAACCTGCTCAATCCATCTGCATGGCCCATCTCTTTGCCAGGTTTGTGAACCAGCTTGCAATTGTATGCAGATAGGAATATGGACCACCTGAGCATTCTAGGAGATAGAATTTGAGGTGTCTGTCTGTTGTGAATAATCCCAATAGAGGTTTATGATCCGTGAATATGGTGAATTCCCTGCCATAAAGGTAATCATAGAATTTCTTGACCCCGGCCACGATGGCCAGGGCTTCCTTGTCAATCTGGGCGTAATTCCTTTCTGCCCCTGACAATGTGCGTGAGTAGTATGCAATGGGCACTTGGTCACCGTTGTCTTCAAGATGGCAAAGCACTGCGCCCACTCCATAGGGAGATGCATCGCAGGCGATGCAAATGGGCTTTGACTCTATGAAGTGGGTGACAGTGGAATTACTAGACAGTAATTCCTTTAGTTTTCTAAAACTTTTTTCGTGAACCTCAGTCCAGTTCCATGCAGCTTGCTTGTCTAGGAGCCTGTGCAGAGGTTCAGCTATGGCAGCTTTGTGTGGGAGGAATGAGTGGTAAAAATTCAGGAGCCCCAGGAATGCTTGTAGTTCCCCCTTGTTTCTGGGGGTGGGGGCCATTTTGATTGCCCTTACCTTGGATTCTGCAGGGTGGACCCCCTTGGCATCAATCCTGAACCCTAGGAACTCAGTAAATGTCACCCCAATGCTACACTTGTCTTTTTTGAATTTGAGACCTGCAGAACGAAATCTGCTTAAAACAGCCTGCAGTCTCTCAGCCAATACTTCCTCAGAGCTTCCAGCGATGAGGACATCATCAAAGTAAGGGCATACTCCTGGAATGCCCTTCAGGGTTTTCTCCATCACCTCTTGAAAAATTCCTGGAGCTACACAGATACCAAACTGTAAACAGTTAACTCTGAAAGCTCCTCTATGCGTTACTATGGTTTGAGCATCTGCCATCTCCCTGGTAACCAGGAGCTGCTGATACACCTGCACTAAATCCAGCTTTGCAAAGACGGCACTGCCCTGGAGAGAGGCGAGGATGTGGCTGACCATTGGAACAGGGTAAGCATGCGAATTAAGGGCCTGGTTCACTGTGCACTTATAGCCAGCACAGATCCTCACCTCCCCGTTAGCCTTTAGTGGAGTAACTATAGGGGTTTCCCATCCCCCCCTCTACAGGCTCTAACACCCCTTGCTCCACTAGCTTCTCCAACTCCTCCTCTATTTTGTTTTTTAGAGCAAAGGGAAACCTCCAGGGTTTGATTCCAATGGGCATTATGTTGGGGTTTAGCTTGAACTTAATGGGGGGGCCCATGTACTTCCCTAACTTGCCCTCAAATACGTCTGCAAACGCTTTGCAGACGGATTCGAGGCTCTTGGCCTGGAGCCTATGGATCCCTGAGATCCCTATGCCCAGGGCCTCGAACCAGTCCAGCCCCACTAAGCTAGTCCTTCGGCCTTCCACTACTAACACATCCAAGTGCCCATGGAACTCCCTGAACCCCACCAACAGGGTGGCCTCCCCCTTAATTTTCACTGGAGCATGCTGGAAGTCGGTTAATTTTAAGTTGGTAGGCCTTAATTGAACCCACCGGTTGCTCCGGCCGCACACTAGTTTAAAAGTCTCGTCAGAAATTATAGAGACGGCGGATCCAGAGTTGAGTTCCATTTTGCAAGGTACGCCCTGCAAATGGACCTCTAGCATAATTTTTGGGGTGAGTAGCCGATGGACCCCTAAGTGGGAAACGGCCCTTAGGTTAACTACGGAGTTGGAGGTAGCAATTTGGGGTGTTCCAGTACCTTTCGGCGAAGCTTCCTTGTTCCGCGAACGACTCCGGCAGACCACTGCGATGTGGCCTGTTTTTTCGCAAATCCGGCACTTAGCTGAGCAGAATCTACAGGTCACCCTCGCATGGTTTCCTCTGCAGCTGGCACACTTGGAAACGGTCGCTCCGGCCCCTGGGGTAGCCTCGGCACCAGTCCCTCCTGCAATTCTCTGTGACGCCGTCGGTCTCCGCTGTGCCCCCTGGTCTCCCCGCAGTAGCGTTGGTTGTTGTACCAGCCTCCAGTTTACCGCATCAATCTCTGCTGCTTTGTCGTTGTCCACTCCACCGTACGCAGCGCTCTCCTGGTGTACTGATCCCCCGGAGCTGTCGCTGGGTCGGTGCGTGGTCTGGCCATTGCCGCTGGCCACCTCATAGGCCTGGACCTCGTCCAGCACCTCTTGCAGGCTCATAGTCGGCTTTGCGAGCAATTTCTGCCGCAGCCGCTTATCGCTTAGCCCGAACACGATCCAATCATGCAAGCGATCTTCTTAGTCAGGGAACTTACAGAGGCGGGCAGCCAGTCGCACGGCTGCAATGAAATCGGTCGTTGACTCACCTGGTAACTGGATCCGCTGGACGAATTGGAACCGCCAGGACATTTTGGATCTCTTAGGCATGAAATGCCTGTTTAATTTGGTTGTTAGATCACTGAAGGATACGGTTCCAACAGCTGCCAGTGAACACAACCCAACAGCTATATCATAAACTGCGGGGCCACTGATGCACAGCAGGGCAGCCGCCTTCAATCAGTCTTCTGTGATCCGGTTGACCATTAGGTATCCCTCAACCTGGCCCAAATGCAACTCCCAGCGTTTGGGATATCGGACGTCGAACTCGCGGATCTGCCTGAGTTTTGCCATGTTGTGTCTGGTCCTGTAGATGCTGCTTCAGAAAGAGATCGGGAAAAGAATTCTTTTCCTCCGATCCTAGTGACTTCAGCAAGTGAGTTCAGCTAGTGAGTTCAGCTCTGTGCAAAACAGCATCCCACCCTCGTCAGCACTATTGTGTAGTGGGTTCTGGACTGCATGGCAAGGAAGAGGCAGATGAGTACAGCATGTCAGCTCTTTATTGGTGGTAGGCTCGTACTGAACAAAGGGGGTTACCTGTACCCCTTATATACCCTGCCAGGTACACCCCTGGCCAATCCATCCATCTGGATCTCCTGCCGAAAACTCTTCGGCCAATCTGGCCATGGCACAGCGTCACCTTGTGGTATTTACAGAGCTGCTGCTTACACCTCATACATAACATTTTCACTGCCAGGGAAAGTAATTTGGTTGTGTTTGGGTGCCATGCATGCCAATGGCTGTGATGGGAGATTTGAAGCCCTATCTCTGGCCCCAAAATGCTTTTAGCTTAATCTTGTTACGGTGCACCAAATGTGTTGTTCTAATACATAAAAGTGTAAGATCATATTTGGAATCTTAATTTTTTCCCCTTTTTTCCTTCTCTTTCTTTTGATAAAGGCACGATTTGTACAGTGTATTCCTTTTCAGTTGCTCCAGAGCAACAAAGTACAAGAAACTGTGATATGTTATATGATGGAGCATTCCAAAAGATAAAATCTTATCCACCTCGGTGAACCTGCTTCAGAACCTGGTATGAATTATAGCAGCAGTCAACTTGATTAATTGCAAGATTTGGAAACACGCATGAAAAGAGCCCTTCCATATCTTTTTTTAAAAATCATGTATTCATTTCTGCTTTGTTTATCCATTTTTATTGCTTCCATTATTTGCTGATGCATATTCTTAAGCACTGTTATTTCCACCATGATTTATATTGTTGATTTGATTTTCACAATGACTTTAGTGGGAAAAAGTTCAGATATGAGCAAATGGAGCAATGAATATTTAGTATGTATCCCTTCTGCAAATCAAAGGTATCATATAATTTTAGTCAATTATCTGGTTTAGCTTGTTGTAATTAAAAGTGATAATTCATCCCAAAGGAGAATACTTTTATTTTTAAATGATAGATGGCAATCATTTTAAAAGAAATGAAGATGCCTTTTTAAAGATAATGCTCTCTATCTATCTTTCTATAACTTTCTATCATCATCTATATAATCTATTTTTTGAACTACATGCATTTTTTGCAGCTTAATAAATATTAATTACAAAGCCACTTTTTTTCTTTTGCTTCTATATCTCCCTTATTTTTCTTCTGAAGCATTTGGAATTTTATAAGCATCTCATGGGTTACTAGGGCTACCTTGAGAGAATCAGGACTGTCCATTCATGAAATGGCTGCCACAGTTCCATAACAATAGTCACTTGAAAAGAAAAGCAGTGGGCGGAGATAGAAGGACAGGGAGCTTTGAGACTCAAGAAACATGTTTATAGGAGTTGTATAGGGAACACCAGAATTTGATTTGGTTGTTGTCACCATCTCTGCTGGGCTAAAAGTATTGATCTATAAAGCAGTTAAGGTTTTTTCACTTTGTTTAGATTATTTGCACACATGCATACAGGTATTTGTATTAATCTGTGGTGAATTTTTCCGTATACACCAGGAGTGTCCAACCTTTAAGAGTTATAGACTTCAATGCTTAGAATTCTGGAAGTTGAAGTTCACAGGTCTTAAATTTGCCAAGATCGTATACATTTAATCTCACATGTTCACAATTACACGTATCAAGAGAATTTTTCAAGTCATTTAGGGATGTGGTATCAGCACAAATATGTTTCTTTGACAAGTATTTGCAGATATTCATTTGACTGAAGAATGTTTTTATGATACCTTACTTTGCCATCTTTCTATGAGTTAGGTTTTTAGAAGCATTTCTCTAGAGAAAGATAGTTCCATTAAAAAGATTTTTTTCTCTTTAAAAATCATGCTGAAATTTTAAAAATGGGCTCCTCTCTCACTGAAAATATGAATATCAGCTACAATGCTTCTATGTGCAGAGGATGAAAATGGCTAGGATAAACATGCACTTGTGAAATCAGATGATCCTATGCAGTCAAAACTATGTCTTCAAATAAAGCTTTATTGTGGACCATCAATAAAACAATTCACTTCTAAGCCTGCTGATGCCCATTGCAAGCCAGCTAAATGCCCATTTCTCTCTTGTCAGGCTCTGTGCATACATTTGAAGCTGAAGTAATGTAAAACCATAAACCAGGAGAATATGATCAAACATCTCTCTGTTATGATTAGTGTGGATCTGAATGGAGATAAAAATAAGAAAGTTGTGTTGTCAAGAAACAGAATCACTAAAAACAGACACTAGAGAACAGAACAACCACAGCGAAAAAACCACAGAAACACACAAACACATACACATATAATATTCTAAAATGTGATAAATATTCTAAGCTAAAATGCTCCTCAGCTTAATAAAAGAGTTAAGTCAGGTTATGAGGAAAAACAGTCCAGCAAGGCTGCCTATGTTGCCATTGAAAAGCAAAGAGAGGCTGGCTGACATGAGCTAAGGGGATACAAAAGAAAGCGTCATTCAGATCAACAACAGAGTACCAAGTAAGATGTGGACTCAGTTGAGAAATCAACGTATAGGGCAGTGATGGCGAACCTTTTAGAGACCAAGTGCCCAAACCACAACCCAAAACCCACTTATTTATTGCAAAGTGCCAGGGGCACATCAGCATTATGGTGCCCTTGGGTGGGGGAGGCAGTGCCGCCTCTGGCATGCAAAAACCAGGGGCGCAAAAATGGGCCACTGTGCTGCAAGGCGCTGCACCACACAAGAACGGGGCAGGACTAGTGAGTATCATGCAGGCACTAGCCCCAACCCATTTGCAGCGCGTGCATGCTCATGACCTTGTGCATGTGCACATGCATGTAAAATGCTTCCCCCTCCCTTTTCTTCCAGTCCACCAATCGACAATGGTTGCTGACCTCTGCTCTACCATCTCTACTCGAGCTTGCTAGTCGGCTGCTTCACCTCCTTTGTGCTGGGCGGGGCTGTGTGCATGCCAACAGAGAGGGCTCTGAGTGCTGCCTCTGGCATGCGTGCCATAGGTTCGCCACCGCTGGTATAGGGGTTAGGTACCATTTGATGCAATGTCACAGTGATATTATTGATAACTCTCAAATCTTGGCAGAAGTGTATAGAACCATCCAGCTGTTTTAACAGGCCATATTGGTGTATTATAAGGACTGACAATTTCCCTTAGAAGCCCATAAGCCAAGAAATTAGAGATAAGGGCTTCTAATTCTTGTAAAGCCTCCAAGCTAATTGGATATTGAAGAATGGAGACTGGCTGTGCATCAGGGTGCAAGGCTACTTCCACTGGAACTGCATTAACAGCCTGGCCGGGGACCCTGAATACCATACATTAGGGTCAATAAAGCAATCTAACAAACTAGAACACTCATGTGTATCTTCAGATGAGGAAAGTTGAAGGGTCAGGAGATGCCAGGCTTGTTCAGGAGGAACTGTCAATTCAACCTGGTCCCCTTTGAAAGAGATAGTTGCCTGTAACTTAGCAAGCAAATCACACCCTAAAAGAGGCATAGGGCAATCTGGAAGGTAACGAAATTGATGAGTAAACCAAATATCACCTAAAGAACATTCTAATGGGTCAAGTATTGCTGCTGACATAGATTGACCACTAGCCCCAATAACCTGAAAGCTTTGTGAAGAAGAAATTCCAAGGGGTTTATTTAATACTGAACGTGATGCCCCTATATCTATCAAAAAAGGTATTTTTTCCCTCTGACATTAAACTTTACCAGGGGTGCAGAGGGAGAACCATAAAGGACATTCCCTGCCCCAGTGGCCAAATTTTTTACATATACGACATTGGTCTTGTCTTATGGCAAAAGACTGCATTGGACGTTCCGGGGGTGCCTGGAATCTTGGTGGCATCATTCTACTCTTTTCCCCAGGAAATCCTACTGCTCCTCGCCCTCCTCTTCCGCAAGTCCTACTTCTTCCCCCATCCACTAGGGGCGTCCTTTGTAGAGTTTGAGCCAGTAAAACAACACTCCATTTCTCATCCTTTTTAACCCCGTTGGCTGTTACTTCTGATCTTGAAACATAGGTTTTATAAACTACTTCCAACAATTTTCCAATTGTGTCAGCTGAAGCTCCCTCCAACTTCTGTAATTTGCGCCTAATGTCTGGAGCACTCTGCCCAATAAAGAGCATGTTCACCAAACAGGAATTTTCTGGAGCTTATGGATCCAAATCATTGTATTTTCTGAAGGCTTGGTAGAGGTGTTCAAGGAAGTAACTGGGGCTCTCTGATGCCAATTGATGAACCTCATAGATTTTACCCAAATTCTTCTGTTTAGGGATAGCAGTCTGCAATGCAGTGACAAGAAGGTCTTAAAAGCCTTTTACGTATTCACAGTCTTTACTTTTATAAGTATCAATGACCCATCTAGGGTCAGTTTCAGGCCAAAGAACCTTCCTTTTTTCAGCTAATCTCTTTGCAGTATTTCCTACTGTTAAAAAGACATCCAGCATGGCTTGAAGGTCTGCCCAATTAGGGTTATGTGTGTGTGTGATAAAAAGAACCAATTCAGAATATTTATGTGGGGTTGCAGTATAAGAACTTAATTGGTCCTTCCATGCATAAAGATCAGATGTGGAGAAGGGGGTATGAACCAGGACCTTATTAGTGTACCCCCTTCCAATAGCCACCTGCTCCGTGAGGAGGTAAAGTTCCTTATAAGGTGATGGAGAAGAGGATAAAGCAGGAAAAGGTGATGCTGTGGGAAATTGCCACAACCCACAGTTTTTAAGCATCTACTTATTCCTTTGTAAAGTCCAAAAAAGTGCATAATAAGCCTGTTGATCATGATCCATGCCTCTTTGAGCATAATCTCCCATAGCTTCAAAAACTCCCAAATCTATGGACCCCCCTTTGGGCCAAACAGTAGGCATATCTTGATACCAAAGAGCATAGTATTTAGTTAGAGTGTCAATTTTCATATCCCGAGGGGTTTTGAGCTTATCAAAGTTCCTAATAACACACTCAAGGGGGCTGAGGGCACATTCCTTTGTTTTATTCATTTTAATAGGTTTTCCCTGGGCTGAACCCATGTGTCTAAATCTCTCACACCACATGCACAGCCTGTTGGGCCACAAGAGATCAATCACTTCCCCTTGCTATGCGAGACCCCCAGTCAACGGTTTACCCTCACAGGGGCCCACGGGCAGCTGGAGGTGATATCACGCCTAGGCCTGGTCAACAGCAGGAAATTTATAAGGAACAACCACAAAGCACACACACCACTCACAACCCATTGGAGCATGAGAGTACAAGGCTAGCCCCCCTTGCTATCTAAATGCCCCCCAGATATGAGGGGGGGGTGTCTAGGGGTGGCTGGAGCAAACCCTTCCACTCAGCTCTGGTCAACGGTGGGAAATAATTCAAGGAAACAGACACATGTTTATACGCACACACCCACACTCCCCTGGGCAAGCTTGTGTAATGTACGCTTACCTTATCTTCAGCCCTCCTGAGTATGCAGGAACCAAGTGAAGGCAACAACCACAATAAAAAGAAGGGGGGAAAAACTAGTACCTGTAGAAAAACCACAGGGAAGAGTCAATAAGGGGGGCACCTCCAGGAAACCCCAGAGTGGGCTCGGCGCCTTCAATGTCCTGAGCTCTCCTAGGACCAAGCACCTCTCCTGTGCCTGAGCTCGCCAAAAATGATGTGCAGGTTCTGAGGTTTTGCTTGATAACAAAATACAGGAAACCAGAATTTGCCTTCAAAAGTACGTGTTTATTCAACTGAATAGAGACGGGCTTCTCTAAAACAAATGCGAAAAGCCTCACATAGCAAAGATGTCTTATTTTTATACCTATTTTGGTTATCTAAGCAATTCACCCAGCAAAGCTGACACACAGAAGATTAAGACTTTGCCCCTTAGGGCTGGCACATTATAGATAAGAAACTAGAAAGCAGAAGTAGCTAGCAGGGTCCCTTTTGCGTGTTTCCCCACAACACCATCTGTTTGCTCTGGGTGCTTCCCCAAAACTCTAGCTGTCCCTGGGTGAGTTAGAACATTGGGTGTTTCCTTTGCTGTCCTTTCATGACCCAGCATTCAGAGGCCTGCAAGTGACCAGAGAGAGAGGGGCCATCTGGATACATTCACTACCTACCTGCCTACTCACATATCTGTTTATTTTGATTAAAATAACCTGTCTGACCCATTGAACCTTCATGTCTGGAAACCTGAATCTGAGTCTCCCCACTTCCAATCCACTACTTTTAAGTAATGTGGATAATGTGAATTACCAGTTTATTTGCTGAGCCAGGAATATGGGGAAAATTTGCTGAGCAGGAAAAAAACAGAGACCTTGGTCAGTACTCTTGACATTTGCTACACATATTGTATACTTATGAAAAACAGCATAAGGAATTTATCTTGTATTATAACTCACCTGTGCTACTATTTTATTCTCTGTCTGAGGAAAGTGTTGATTGGGCTCAATATATAGCCAGGAATTACATTTTAGAGTTTCTAAACATGAATTAATTTTTCACTTATGAAGCTTTCTGGTTGGGCTGGCTTAATAGGGACATCAGTCCATTCAGAATATTTACACTGTATCTGTCATATGCTAATAGACAAGCAAATATTTAAGCAAACCAACGAGGACATATATAACAATTTATATCAGTTCTACTTTATAACTCAAAGTCTCAGGTCTCAATAGCAAGGGACATATCTCAGCATGTTGGCAGGATTTTCTGAACAATGTGGCTTGAAGATTGCTGCCCTAAATGAGCCTGAGTTTTTGATTTTTAATTTTTTTAATTTTAATTTTAATCCCATTTATATCCCTCCCTTCTCCGAAGACTCAGGGCGGCTTACAATCTAAAGCACAATGTGCTTAGCAATAGCCTTCATTCTATGTATATGCCTGCTTATTAGGGCTTTCGCCCCCCCCCCAAGTGGCATTATTACAAAGTCAGCTTATTGCCCCCAACAATCTGGGTCCTCATTTTACCTACCGCGGAAGGATGGAAGGCTGAGTCAACCTTGAGCCTGGTGGGATGCGAACCTGCACTAATTGCAGGCAGCTGGTGTTACTTAAGGAGGCATTAGCCCACTGCTCCACCAAGGCTCTTTTACAGCAATCATAGCTGCAAACCCATGAATACTAACAATTTACAGTGGGGTGATGATGATGATGATGACGACGACAATAACAACAACATTTAGTATTGGCAGGCCTCTTCTTTTTACTGTGTATACATTTAGCCACAATATAATACATACAAATGTATATATCACCGTTTCTGGTGGCTACTTTATTGTCCTGTCATGGTATTACTTGTAAAACCGTCACAAGAGTTTGGTTCTTGATGATGGAACAATGTATTTTTTTTTTGAAATGTCCTTCTTAAAAGTAACAACAGGACAACAGGCAGTCTACCATTTCACGAGACAGCTGGATACATTGGCCCAGGTTCCTTGCCAAATACGATAACAAGTCACGAAATAATGAAAAAAATGTAGTTTGATCTTCATATCACTTGACCTTCTTAGTGAAAAGGAATGTAGAACCAGAAAGTTTTATCATAATATGAAAATATTGCTACTATCATCATATTTTTAATCTTCTTTAACTGGTTGCCCTCCAGATATGTTGAACTAAATAGTAGCCTTGTTCTCTTTTGTCATGTTGCCTGAAAAGTGTAGTCTTGCAAGCCTATTTTTCTCAGAGATGTGCTGTTCCTGGATTTAA
The DNA here is from genome assembly GCF_964194415.1 of Vipera berus. NCBI lineage: Eukaryota > Metazoa > Chordata > Lepidosauria > Squamata > Viperidae > Vipera > Vipera berus. The sequence goes on from NC_138203.1 coordinate 62,937,475, forward strand.
TAGGAAGACTGGCTCTTATTGCAAAATCATCACAACCATAATCATAATATATTCTTCATTTCTGTAGACCTTTCATGCACATCTCCAAGATTTCCAAAAATTTCCCAATTGTGATGTTTTAAAAATGTTGAAAGAGGGAGATTTTTTTTAATTACTGGAGTATAATCCAATTAAATGTAAATTCAATCAAGCCTACTTTCTGATCTGATTCCACAGTTTAATTTTGTACAATGCCGCTACTAGGATGCCCCTCAAAATTCAGTCTAAATCAGGAAAAGATGCCACTTCTATTTTGGAAAATATCCCAGGTCCATTAGTAAGTTAATGACTCATCTAAAGATTTCACTGTTGGCTTTCCTACCCTAACTCCATCCCATTTCCAGGTTACTATCTGATAATTATTCAGTGATTTCCATGGCTAAGCAAATAAGGATTTGAAGTAAAATTCCCCCTTCCTTTGGTTCAACATTTGGATCACTAACTCGTTCTTTCATAGCATGCCAATATATTTGACTTTATAATGCAACCATATGCCCCAAATTATTTTATGTAATATTTTTAACTTGCCTTAAATTTGAGGAACTTAATGTGTCATATATAACTCACCCACTCCCCTTTTGTTCTCCTATTTTCATTTTATGCTACACATAACTCTGGGAGATATATATTGATCAGTAGAACACCATGCGAGCTTTAGAATCATATAGAGATTTGATCCAGAGGGTCTCTCTAGCCCCAGTTCTTGGATGTCCAATGGGTTGAATAGATTGGGGAGGGGTATTTTTCCTTGAGACATTCTTAGGAATTAGAATTGACTTTGATAAAAGGGAAGAAATGAGCAACTCAGCACATTCATGGGAAGGAAGTATGAGAAAAATCTTGAAACTACCCCATTTCAATATGGCCAGGTTTTCAAAATTTTGAAGATCTTATTATAACAGACATACCTAGAATTTGTGCTATCCCTGCCTGTTGATCTGATCTAACTTGAAGGGCTAACAGGCATAGGCCTTTCCTTTCTTTTTTAAATTATGTAAAGCCAATTTTATGCCTATTGTTTTTGACCCTGGGATGGGTGGAACTTATCACTAATTCAGCTACTTTGTTCAACAAACCTTTTGAATAGTAGAGAAATTTCCGGAGTTCTCAGTGATCTCTTTTTCCCATTTACATAAAGATACCTCTGTTAGTTACATTATTACATAAACAAATGTAATAAAACTATTATACAAATCAATTATTCAGCCATTACTTGAAAATATGGTTTCATTCTCCGTATTTTTATGTGTTTTGTGTACTTCTTTGAATCAGCATTTTTTTAAAACTGTGAACGCAAATTAACTTTTGTTGACTTAATTGACATAGTCACGTTGTACCAGTAGAAGAGAATATTAGTAGCTCAGGGTTGAACTGTCCTTGGTGCTCTCCGAGCATGGTTGTTTTGTCACAAACATTTCATTTACCAACATCTGATAGTGTTACCTAGTTTGGTAATGAAACATCTGCAAGAATTGCTTTTTAATTATTCAATTTGTATGGCTACTTTTCCTATCTCAGCAAGTGACTCTGGGCAGTAAGCAATCTTAAAATGTATTAAAACAATTCCAACCTCAAATATAAACATCAAAATACACATGGAGAATGTTCCATAGGGCAGGTGCTGCAGTAGAAAAGGCACAGCTGCTGGGCCCAGACAACCAGCATTCCTCGTCCGATGGCACCTGCAGCATTCCCACCTTGCTGAACCAGATCGGAGGGATAGAAGCAACTGGGAAAGGAGGTCCATTCAAGTAACTCAATAAGACTTTTGAAGAAAAGATTGCAGGGAGCAAGGGAAAGAGAACTTCTCTGGTGTGGTGTCCCAAAGGTGTTTTTCCAAGAAGCAACTGGACTTTCTTTTTTTTTCTCTGAAGACATTTCACTTCTCATCCAAGAAGCTTCTTGGCTGAAGCGAAAGAGCTGAAGAAGCTTCTTGGATGATAAGCAAAATGTATTCAAAGAAAAACAAGAACGAAAGTCCAGTTGCCTCTTCAAAGAGCACCTTTGGGTCAGCCATGACCTGGATGACTGAGAATATCCACAGACATGTCTGGTGTGGTGGTTAAGATGCTGGAGTAGAAACTGGAAAGTTGGGAGTTCTATGCCTTCCTTAGTTAACAAAGCTAGTGGGGTAAATTTGAGATAGACAGTCATTTTCTTATAGCTCAGTTCACCTCACAGGTGAAAATAGGGAGGAAGAGGAGGAGGAGGAGGAGGAGGAGGAGGAGGAGGATTTCCTGTATTTGCTGTGACAGCTGAACCTAACAGGTCTAGAAGAGCAGAAGGATACATGCAGTGTGCGGATTTAATGTGTTCTCCTTCAGTCCATTAGATCAAAACTGAGGCTGAGAAACATGGAGCTAGAAAGATGCCTGTAGGAATTCTTTTATTTGGGGTAACCTACACTGAGCAGGAGGTTACACATGATAGCCTAAATTGTCCCTTGCAACTTAAAGATTCAGTAATCTCAAAATGTGGAGAACAACATTTCTATAATTTCTATAGAAATATTCTATAATTTCTATAACAAACAAATCACTGCCCTGCTGTAGCAAAAAGATCCTCTCCTCTTACTCTGCAAAAGAGAAATAATTTACTTGGGCCTTTGGCATTCACCAATTGAGCAATAACCTTTGTCCTTGAAAGGCCAAAGATTTAGGCCAAAATCAACTTCTAGCCAAAACAGTGAGAACTAGACAGAAATCAGAATAGACAGATTTGCCAATTCTTAGCTGAGACAGTCTTTAGAAATACAGCATAAAATATTTGTTTATTGATAGAGTAAAATTTTATTTTTTATTCTGCCAGAATGGGAAATGCGTGTATGTGGCTTAATGACAAAGTGATATTGGTTCAGTAAAAAAGATCACCCAGTGGTTTGTGTAAACTCTTCCACCCCATCCCAGATTTATTATATAACATTTTTAACGGGGCTGCCAAGAATTGCTTGAAAATTCCCACACGAGGGCACTGTGGCACCATATTTCTCAAAGCAACCTTGCCCACCCACCCCCTTTCTCTGCCTACTATGACCTAGTTCTTATAAACTGTAGAGGAGGAGGTGATGAACTTAAGTCTGGATTGGAACACTTAAGACCATGTGTGAAGGTTCAGTTGATGGAATGTTCTCTTTATGCAAAAAGATTTTAAAAAAAAATACAACGGCATGCCAAGAAAAGAATAGGTTATTTGGCAGCTTGTTTTACATATAATGGGAACTACATTTATGAGTGAGCAGTGTTGTATTCAAAAGGTCCTGAAAGTTGAAGTTCCAGTACAGATAGTCCTTGACTTACGACCACAAGTGAGCCCAAAATTTCTGTTGTTAAGTGAGGCATTTGTTCAGTAAGTTTTGCCCCATTTTATAACTTCTCCACTGACTTTGCTTGTCAGGAGGTCACAAAAAGTGATTGCATGACACAGCAATGGTCATAAATATAAACCACTTGCCAATCATCTGAATTTTGATCACCTCATCATGGGGATGGAGCAAAGATCATAACTGAAAAATGGTGGTAAGTCACATTTTTCAATGCCGTTGTAACTTTGAACAGTCACTAAATAAACTGTTGTAAGTCAAGGGCTATCTGTATATCGGCAGTGTTGCAGTAGAACTATGGCTGCAAATCTCAGACCTCTTTCCCTCCCATATGTAGTACTTTCTCTTTGTTTAGCCTAGATTTAAAAAAAAAAACAACCCAAAAGTTTCCACTAAACCTCAATGGAAAAAGAGTCCAAATGTTCTAACAGCTGTGACCAGGGGGGCTTTTGCCCAGGTTCGCCTGGTGCGCCAGTTGCGACCCTACCTGGACCGAGATGCCCTACGCACAGTCACTCATGCGCTCGTGACCTCCCGTTTAGACTACTGCAACGCTCTCTACATGGGGCTGCCCTTGAGGACCACCCAGAGGCTTCAACTGGTGCAGAATGCGGCCGCGCGAGTCGTGATGGTGGTCTCCCGATACTCCCATGTAACACCTCTACTCCGCGAGCTGCATTGGCTTCCGATTGCCCTTCGGGTGAGATTCAAGGTGCTGGTGATGACCTATAAAGCCCTAAATGGCGAGGGTCCGGGATATTTGAGGGAACACCTGCTGCCAGCATCAAGTTCCCTTCGTCCAGTGTGCTCCCACAGGGAGGGTCTCCTCAGGGTGCCGCCGGTTAAAGACTGCCGGCGGGTAACACCCAGGGGTAGGGCCTTCTCAGTGGGTGCACCTGCCCTGTGGAACCAGCTGCCTGCGGAGCTTAGGACTGCCCCCACCCTCCGTTCATTCCGCCGGGACCTGAAGACCTGGCTCTTCGAGCTCTCTGGCCCAGGCTGAGAATATTTTTAATTTTAATTTTAACTGGGTTTTAATTTTCTCAGGGTTCTATTTAATCTCTTTTAATTTGTTTTAACATTTGTATTTACTGTTTTTTAAATGCCCTGTAAACCGCCCTGAGTCCTTCGGGAAAGGGCGGTATATAAATCTAAATAAAATAAAAATAAAAATAAAAAATAAACTTGTTCAGATAGTCCTTGACGTACGGTGGTAAGTTGTGATGTCGTCAAGTGGGTTACTTCTGTGAGTGACCTGATTTTATGACCATTTTTATGCTGGTCATTAGGTGAACCCATTGTTTGCTATGGGACATTTTTACCAAAAATCAGAAGTAAGCACCAGTTTTTAGCAAAAATATAAATCATGGTTATAATGGCTGCAGGATACTGCAAACAGCCATAAATATAGGCCAGTCGCTGAGCACCCTAAATATAGTCACATGGCCATGGGGTGAGTAGCCATGGAACTTCAAATCCAGATCATAAATACCTTTGGGGGAGGGGTCTGTCAGAATTTTGAACAGTCGTTAAGCAACCAATCGTAAGTCAAGGAGTATGTGAATGTGATTGCATCAGTTCATTCATTTCAAAACAGTATCTAACAACAACAACAACTTTATTGTCACTTTGAATGTACACCAATCGGCATACATCAACATGAAATTTTGTTGCATACAGCTCTCAAAGGGTCACCACCCCCGATATACACTCCTTGTTCGTGGCCAGCTCAAGTTTCAGATCACCCATTTTAATCTCCAGGGAGCGAACGATGGCAAACAGGGCAGATGGAAACGGAGCTCCATGTGGATTAGCCCTCAAATTAGCATGTATTCCTGCACGACAATCTTGCCTCCTTTCCTTTATCTGATCCTGTCTCTTCCACCTTTTCCTTAAAGAGGAAAAGAATTCCTTCCTTTTCACACACACATTATGGCAACCCATATCCAAAGCAACATCTATAATGGCTCTTATGACCGCTAGAAGGCATAAAATAATATTGAACTTAAATTCTCAAAATCAAAGTAAGCTGCTGTTGAAATGGCTTCAACATAGTGAATAATTCCTATCCAGCCTGCAGTCACTGGGCTGGCTTACAGATTATGGTAAATCATGGTGTGCATAATCAGCTTATTGTAACAAATACAATTATCTAGGTTTACACACCATGCTGAGACAAATCCCATTATGGCTTTTTGCAGTGTTTAAACCCAGCCATAGAGTTGGTAAAAGGTAACATCTCTTCTAAGCCAGCTCCCCATGACTGCATGGATGGTGTTTTGTTTTCTTGTAAGAATATAAAACTGATTTGCCAATGCCTTCCTTCTTCTGGGATAAATTTCCAACTTAATCTATAGCCCTAGGATTTCCTTGTAGTATCTCATTCAATAGCTAACAAGTCTATTTATCTACCAGGCTATTCCAGTCAAAGCTGGCATTGGATATAGTATGCAATTTCCATCTTTGTAAAAGCCATCCAGTGCTTCCCCAATTCTGATGATTTCATCAGGACAACAGAATGAGAACTGCAACGCTCAGTACATGCTTTGCCCCTTGTAAACTTGAGTGTATTATCACAACATTCTTATAAAAGGAATGAAGCTTGCATACAATGGAGCTTGCAGTACAACATTCATTTTTTCTCTTGCCCTCCCTCAGCAGATGCTCAACTTCTTTCTGATGAACTCCAGAATTCCTGATAGATAGCCATTAAAACCCCTACAGGAAGACTCTTAATGAAGAAGTCAGGACTCTCTTCCATTGCTGAAATGCCTACCAGTCCAGCTGGGCAGTTTTTCCTGAAATGTAATCAAAACCTTTGTTGTCCGGAGCCATTATTTCAAGTTCTTCCCATCTGAGTAACAAATCTGCTCCATCATCTACAAGACAGTTCTTCAGAGATCCTGTCTATCATTCTCCACCAGGCTGAACATGTCCATCTCTTTTTAATTACTGGGAAAGCTTGCCAATTCAGCTCAAGCAACTTTCTCCACAGATGTAAATTTTCATTCTATCTAAGCTCTACCAGGAATGCAGACAAGAATACTCTATAGGCACTGAACTCTGTGGCAACATCACTTATCAAGAAAACATAATTTGGGATGAGGAGAACCTTCTCAGTGGCATCTGCCCAGTGATCGTGTTAAGGTGCTCAGCCCAGGTAGACTGATTGCACAGGGTATAATATTGTTCTGCTGTCATTTCCGTTCATGCCTCTCTATTTCAATGTCCTGTGATCTCTCTGCCTTCCAGGAAAGTATCACAAATCTTATGCTGGTGGCCGAACCGCCCAGGCTGAACCCTCCCCCCCCCCGCCACCAAAGCAAACAGAGTAATCTGATGCAGGGCACAGCATGCAGATCATGTGCTAGCCATATGTAGAAGTTGAATGGCTCAGAGCAAGCATTGCCAGGTCAGGATGATTATTCCCCATTAAAAGAATATTATTCAACATTTAACTGACTTCCTCGGTGGTTGCCGCAAAACAGTTAGTTTGTATTTCCAGATCAGAGTGGATGGCACAGTTTACTAAATGGAGCAATTCTGAAAAGCAAGGTGATTATCATCCAGCCCAAGCCCACCCTGGTAGTATGAGGCAGGAGATTTTCCAAAATGGGAAACAAATTGGCATTCACTGTGTACGAGTGACGTTTCCGCACATGGCAGAACTCACTGCCTGCATTGCAAATACATTGTCCTAAGCATGGTATGTGTGTATGCAAATGGGAGGGTGGGAGAGACCATGTGGTTCTACCAAATATTTGTACAAAGAAGTAATCTTCCTTCCATTTTATTTGTACGGAATGAGTGAAAAAAAAGAGGATGCAGTCAAAATATAGGTAGTCCTCAACCTACGACCATAACTGAGCCCAAAATTTATGTTGGAAAATGAAAGTTTGCCCCATTTTACGATTTGCCTTGTCACAGTTGTAAGTGAATCACTGTAGTTGTTAAATTAGTCAAACTATTATTAAATGAATCTGGGTTCCTCATTGACTCTTGCTTGTCAGAAGGTCGCAAAAAGGGATCACGTAACCCTGGGACACTGCAACCAACTTAAATAAAAGTCATGGCTTAGGCCCGGGATACTTGCAGGACCATCTGCTGCCGGGAACGAATTCCCATCGCCCAGTACACTCACACAGAGAAGGCCTCCTCAGGATACCGTCGGCTAGACAATGTCAGCTGGCGACCCCCAGGGGGAGAACCTTCTCTGTGGGAGCACCAGCCCTATGGAACCAACTCCCCCCTGAGCTTCGGATGGCCCCAGATCTCCAGTCCTTTCGCCGCGGCCTCAAAACACTCCTTTTCCACCTAGCTGACCTGGACTGACAGGGATTTTAATTATGTTTTTAATTTTTAACTTTAATTTTTAATTTATTTTAATTTTAATTTTAATTTATTGTACAGGGGCCTTTAATTTTAATTTTATCTTAACTTCTGTATTTATTGTATGTTATTGTTGTTAGCCGCCCTGAATCCTTCGGGAGATAGGGCGGCATATAAATCCCAATAATAAATAAATAAATAAATAAATAAATAAATAAATAAATAAATAAATAAATAAATAAATAAATAAATAAATAAATAAATAAATAAATAAATAAATTTGCTAAGTGTCTGAATTTTTATCATGCTACAATGGTCGTAAGTGTGAAAACTGATCGTAAGTCACTTTCTTCAGTGCTGTTGTAATTTTGAGCGGTCACTAAATGAACTGGTGTAAGTTGAGGACTGCCTGTAAGAGGAATTGCTCCATCAGTCTAGACAAAGGTGCTTTTTCAAAAGGCAACTGGGCTTTGTTTTTCCTTGAAGATGTTTCGCTTCTCATCCAAGAAGCTTCTGGAACTGAAGAAGCTTCTTGGATGAAAAGCAAAACGTCTTCAAAGAAAAAGAAAGTCCATCTGCCTTTTGAGAAAAAAAAAAGCACCGTTGGGACAACCATAACCTACATGACTGAGACTCTCCCTAGACAACCTAGACAAAGTTTTTTCTAGAGTCTCTATAGATGGCTTCACATATGATACATGTGTGATAGTCAGTTATTCAGTATTATTTTCAGTGGAACTTTTAGGTATGGCAGGGAGCTTTATGGATGCCCCCTTCATTTATACACCGATATCTGAAGACACTTAAGAATTGTGCTGTGAAAATGTAACCCCTGGCTTAAAGGTTTGGTTTTGCTGCTGCCCTTTTGCCTTGGGTGTATCATTCAACATCTCATTTTGCCAGAGTAGTTGGCACTTCCTTGGGAATTAAGGAATTCTTTTGGCCCCCTTGGAAAGAGCAGGATGGGGACCCAGAAACCAGTCATCTGAAATGCCTTCAGAAGTTTTCAATCAGCAGGGTCTGAATAACTTCTCCTGTGCAAGAAAAAGGAAAATAGGAGATGAGAGTGTTAATTAACACCTGTTGGGGGCCTTATATCATCAGCTATGAAACCAGGCCATTAACTGCAGTAGCACAAAGAGGTACGTTTAACAGCAGTGAGGGCTCAACTTTAGTTACCCCCATGCAGGAGACGAATGGAGTATCTTATTCTTATGCGTACATGAGAAGTCGCAAGGCCTTTGGTTATGCCAGGTGGGCAGGCCAGGTCTTTCCCCAGAGAAATCCTTCACTGCTAACTTACTTCACAATATCTCCAAGCTTCCCCTGCCTTTTTCTTCAAAGATAACTCGTGTTATGTATTCGGTTCTTGTAGGCACTGAGCGAAACGAAGGGTTCAAACAGCAACAAGGTTTATTGAGAGTCAGAACATAACAGAAGCAAATGAATAGCTGCTACGCAGCTATTTATACGGTTGGCCTCTAGGCAGCGACCAACAGAGTTAAAGAAGCAGTTTCCTGCCCAAAACCTACTTTACCGGCTGGAGACAGCAAGTCTAGCTCAACCCAGCAACCCACATGCAAAGTATGTCAGCCATTAACAAACAGTTTAAACACAATGCAGTAATTTAAGCATATAAGGCCAGTACATTACAACTCGCATACGGCATCTTTCGCAAAGTTCAGCTTAAAGAAATCCCTGTGAAAACTGGCAAAACCAAAGTGGAGTGTGTGCATGAGTTTCCAGCATTAATTTCAGCTACTTTTAGGCAAACATGCTCAGAAGTAAGTGCCACTGAATCCTTTAGGACTTAATGCCTAAGTTTTCTTCCCTGAAAACACACAGATTTCGACAGTTTCTAAAGGTAAAGGGCCCAGGCAAACTGAAAAGAAGAGATATGTGCAACAAATTTATTGGAACTAGAAGGCTTATTTATGCTTTCCAGTGATATGGTGGAAATAAATGGATATGAGTTCAAAATTTTGTCCACTGTCTGAAAACGGAACAGAAGGAGACCAAATTTGATGTGGAAGGAGAAGTTAGGAAAACAAAGTCTGAGTTTAAAAAAAAAAATAGGCTGAATCTGGCCATGAATTATGATGAAAGAAAGAAAAAAAATCTCCAAATATATTCTTATGAAGAGGCAATGGGTTGCCAATTGTTCCATATTAGGCTTCCTGATCATGTGACCAAGAGGGTGCCATATATAGCTCACTCTGTACTTCCCAATGTACACATACACACAAAAAACATACATACTGTGTAAGTAGAAACAGAGACACGGAGACGACAAATAGGCATCCCTGGGTGCCTGCAAGCTGTTGCAACTTGGGTCACAATGATGAAAATAGCATTGTGCCCTTGCAACCATGTACAAACTGATTGGAATTGCCTTGTGACATTGTAATGCTTTCTTTCATTAGATTGGCCAGAGTGACACATACATGCTTTTGTGGTTGTTCATATTTGTCCTCTGCTGTGTGCGTGCATTGATGCAGATATATAAATCAAATATCAGAAATAATTGCAAATGAAAAGCGTGTTGTGTAGTCAATCAAAACATGTTGTGCATCTACTTCAACTTTTCTTCCCTAGAAGACTTTTTGTGGCAAGAACAAAGGTGTAAGGTTATCTTCCTTAGCCCCTCCAGGTAAAATTCCGCAAATAAGGCAGGGCAAAGGCACAAATTAAGCCATCCCCTACAGCAACTGTTCCTGTTTCACCACATCTTTTATTAGCTGTGCTGTAAAAAGTGAGACACTTGTCAATTTCATCCCAATAAGGCAGACATGTCAAACACAAGGCCCGGGGGCCAGATCCGGCCCGTGAAGTGGTTTCATGTGGCCCGTGAAGCCATCCTGGAAACAGTGAGGGAATGGCCCCCACTGCCTTGGCCCTGGACCAGAGACCCTCCTTCTGCCAGAGCCCCTCAGATCTGCCCCACTCCTGCCCAGGCCCCCATAGGCACCCTTGATGCAAACGATGTAGAGCTGGCCACGCCCACCCAGTAGGCCATACACACTCTAGCCATGCCCACCCAGTAGGCCATACCCACCCTGGCCACACCCACCCGGCCCCCTGAGGGCAACCACAATGCTGATGCAGCCCTCAATGAAATTGAGTTTGACACCCCTGCAATAAGGCAACTCAGCTGAAAGCATGGCAGGGGGCTCACATTGGAAATGCAGATGCTTTGGATTGGATTGACACTTCTTTTGATCACTGAAAAGAGGTACATATAGAGATGGAAGTCCAATTTCATTTAGTCAACTAAACTACTTTATGGTCCATCTGATGATTATATCAGGGGTCCTTGGTGCTCTCTGAGGTTGCTTGCTTTCTTGCAGACATTTTGTTACCCTAACTAGGTAACATCATCAGTGCTAGTAAGGAGTGCTGTTTGCTATCAGTTTATATTCCGCTGTCTTGCCTGTCTGGGTGGATGCGGGAGGTCTTGGGGATTCTTTGGTTAGGCTGTTTACTATGGCTCAGATGGTTACATCAGTTTTAAGATCTTCCTATTGTCTAATCATTTGTAAACATTAGGCCTGAAAACAGCAAAGATGCTTACTATAAATGCAGAAAACCTCCTTAGAGGTGGCATTGAGAAAGTGGTACTTTACAGAATTTTTCCATGTGGTTTTTGCCACATTCCTTCCTCATTTGCAGATCAGGGATGCAAAAAAGCACAATCTGCAGTCCATATTCAGGAAATCTTTTAAAACCCCTGGAAACATCCTCCCTCCCTCCCAAGTATTGGAGAAGGAATTAAGAGAGAAAATGAGTAAACTCACAGAAGAAAGACAATTATCAGTAAAGGTAGCCCTCATTTAGCAACTGCCCTCGACAGCCACTGTTCATAGTTATGACTGTGATGAAATTGTACCTTTGCACCCAATGTCTGCATTTACAACCGTTGCAGCTTCTGTCTCTTAGTCATGTACTTGTCATCACAATCAGTAGGTGTTGTCCTGTGCGACTCTTGCCCCCACCCCAAACAAGCTCGCTCTTCCTGAGCCACTTTTTCTCTCTAAAAATGCTAACCATGAGTTAGTAAGCTCAACTCTATGATCTTAATTAGTTGATTAGAACTCTCTCAGCTGCCAGCTGCTGCCTGAAACTGACAAGAGACTAACCAGTTTCAAACTAAAGGCTTTTGTTTGGTTCCTAAAGCAGTGCTTCTCAACCTTGGCAATTTTAAGACATGTGGACTTCAACTCCCATAATTCCCCAGGCAGCAAGGTTAAGAAATTCTGTCCTGAAGGACTTCAGGCTCACAGCCGCCAACTTGTTAGGAAAACAGCAGGCACATTCCTTTCCATGTGTATTCCCCACTGTGTGCCTGCTTACTTTCTTGTAATCTTGTAATCCCTTTCTCTCTATTTCCCTTCTTGTTAATTATCCCTCCACCAGGGTAAGCATTCCAAGGGGTGGGGGGAGTGGGAAAAGGGGGTAATATGATTTGCCCTTTTACTTGGTTTTCTCATGAGTCAAATTCTAGAAACCATCTCTCACCTGACTGTTTGGAATTGTACCTTTCTGATGCTGTAAAATAAAGGAAAGATGAAGTAAAAATGTAGGCATGGTCATGTGGTTTTTCCACAAAGTGAAACACTCAGTGACTGAGTTGCTCATCATAATTGCAGTTGCTAAAAGAGGACTACCCTATTGTATCTATAAAGATGATTTAGCCTGTGAAAATGACATTGAGTTAATGGTTAAAGGAGGCTCTTTCATTGAACTTCCAAACTACAAGCCAAATGGCAATCCACGAACAGGGAAATAAGCTCTATTAAGTTGTGGTACCTGCAGCAATGTCCTTAGCGTGGAGTGGGCGTTCTGGCAGGTCCTGGATTGCCATAATCTGTTCAGCAGGTGCTGGATCTGGTTCTGTAGTGGCTACTGGTAATCTGCTTAATGCATCAGCATGACCCATGTCCTTTCCTGGTTTATGAACCAGTTTGCACGTGTATGCTGAAAGGAATATGGACCACCTCATCATCCTTGGGGATAGGATTTGTGGGGTCTGTCTGTCAGTCATGAACAACCCCAACAGAGGCTTATGGTCCGTGAAAATAGTGAATTCCCTGCCATATAAGTAATCATGAAATTTCCTGACCCCTGACACTATTGCCAGGGCCTCCTTATCTATTTGGGCGTAATTCCTTTCTGCCCTTGACAGTGTCCGGGAGTAATAAGCGATAGGTCTCTGCTCCCCATTGTCCTCTATGTGACTTAGGACAGCACCCACTCCATAGGGGGATGCATCGCATGCGATGCAGATGGGTTTGGTTTCAATTAAATGTGTGACAGTTGAGTTGCATGACAATAGGTCTTTTAAATTCCTAAAACTCTGGGTGCACGCTGGAAATCAGCTAACTGAATGTTGGTGGGCTTCAAAGGAGCCCACCGTTTACTCCGGCTGCAAACTGCTCAAAATGTATCACTAGAAATGATGGAGACTGCGGATACGGAGTCGAGTTCCATCTTGCAAGGTACGCCTTGCAACTGGACCTCTAATGTTATTTTTGGTGTGAGAACCCGGTGAATGTCTGTGTGTGAGAATTTGGTAGGAGAGGGCTGAGGAGAGTTGAGATGAGGGGACTCAGTACCTTGCCACACATCCACCGATTGAAGTTTGTGCAAGTTGTCCCGCGTGCGATTTTGGCAGACGGCCGCGATGTGCCCTGTCTTACCACAGGACCGGCACTTAACAGATCTGAACTTGCAGGTCGCCCTCGGATGGTTTCCCCTGCAGCTAGCGCATTTTTGAGTGGTTTCTTTGCAGTTGCAGCTTGTGCATTTGCTAGTTGTTGGTGTCTTCCGCTGGCTTCCATTGTTGTCGCACCGCGGTTGCTGTCTTCCTTGCTTTTGATGCACGGCATCAATCTCAGCTGCCTCTTCTCCAATTCCGCCGTCCACAGCCTCCCCATGATGAATGGAACCGCCTGGGCTGCTGGGTCGAGTTTGATGGGTCGTGTTTACTGCTCCCCCAGCGGCTTTGCTGGCCAAGATCTCATCCTGAGCATCTTGTACTGTGATCATCAGCTGGGCGTATAAGCGCTGCTGCAGTTGCTTGTCTCGGAGCCCACACACCAACCGATCCCGCAACCTTTCTTCTAAATTGGTAAAATTGCACAGGTGCGGGGCTTCCCATAGAGCAGCGATATATTCAGAAGCCATCTCACCTGGCCGCTGGCATCGTTGGTCGAACTGGCCTCGCCATGCCAGTTCAGACATTCACGGCTTGAAATGATTATTCAGCTTCTCCACTACATCCTTGTATGACATGGTCTCAATCGCTGTCGGCGCACACAGGCTAACGGCCAGGTCGTGGATCGCGGGGCTGCTCAGGCAGGTCAGGAATGCTGCTTTCTGGATATCATCAGTGATCTGGTTAGCCCACAAAAACCCTTCTACCTGGCTCAAGTGTGAAGCCCATCTCTCGGGATGCTGCATATCGAATGGCAGAACCTGCCCATACTGCGCCATGGTTATCCTGTTTCTCCGCTTTGCTGACCGCAAGCGCTTGCTTAGCCGGCCGAGGAAGGTTTGGGGAATTGTTTTTTCCACCGTTCCTTAGTGACTTCAGCTCCTCACGAGAAACAGGATCCCACCTTCGTCGCCACTATTGTGTAGTGGGTTCTTGGCCGCATGGTCAGACAACAGACAAAGGACTCAGCGTGGCAGCTCTTTATTGGTGGTAGTACTGAAGTGAACAAAGGGGTTACCTGTACCCCCTTATATACCTGGCCAGGTGCACTGGCAGCCAATCCCTAATTTGGTTTTTCCCGCCGAGCGCTTACCAGCCAATCCCGTTACAGCACAGTGCCACCTGATGGTAACAATGAACTGCTGCTTATATTTAATTATCCCCATACATAACAATTTCTCTGTTGCATTCATAGGAATGTCAACAATATCAGAAGATTTATTCACAGCTATTCCATGCCAGGACAGCTATAGCCTGCTCAACCTCTTCAAGGAACATTTCTTTTAAAATATACATTTCGTAAATAAGAGTAAAAGGGAAATACACATGTGTCATTTGAAGGATTCCAGTGTGACTATTTGCATGTCCAAACTCTGTTATGAGATCAGTAAAAAACTTGATTTCTGGATTATTTTCAATGCCTCCCAGATAAGAATTGGTATGTGCAAAAACACTAGTTTTATAGAGCTACATATTTGTGAACTTTTCATAAGCATTTCTTTATGATTCAGCACACTGACACCTTCAGAGGGCCTATAAAAAGGGCAGATGTGCTAAACAGCTCGGTTCATTTTTGAAAGGTCTGGAGTAGATAGCTGAAGCTGTGAGCACTGCCTATTTCATCATTTGCTGGTTGTGGGTCAGCTTCTCTTCCTTACCTTTAACAAATTGCTAGACAAAAAAGTCCTCAGTAAAAATAAGGACCCAGATTGTTGGGGGCAACATGCAAATAAAGATTACATTGTAAACCACCCAGGCTTCTATACCACTATGGGGTGATGTAGAAGCCTAAATACTATGGCTGTATAATGATGAGATTTAAAGAAGCAGAGGTATAAATAAATCACCTGTCATCAACAACAACTGGAAAGCAGCAATTATTTCCATGTCCATACATGGTTTAGACAATTAGTATTCAGGGATGTCCCAAAAAGACAGGATGTCAGATGCAACAGTAAAGCTCTGCCTATTTTTATAGGTGTGTTGCACATATGAAAGACACAGGTACCATCTTGAGGAAGAGGACAGACAAACAGGATAGAAAAATCTTGGGAATAATTTTCCCAGCAGCTTTTGAACAAACACCTGGTCAGCTCTGGACCAATTCATACTATTCTTTTTTTCTTCAAAAATCCAAAGGTGATAATTTAGAAAAGTTGAGGGTTAGGAAAAGTAGCTAATCCTGGTAGGCCAGCTGGTAATGAAGCTGAGCCAGAAAAGAAGTACCGTAAGCAAAGAAACTTCAGAAGACTCAGGGAAAGGCATGTGGTTAGGAAAACAATGATTATGAGGTTTGTGGAGGGCAGCCAGGCAAACTGAAAGGGAAATTTTGAACAGTAGTTTTATTCATGCAGCATAAATCCTTGTACAAGGTAGCCTATTGCACCAAACCACATTTTTACCACCATGGTTTGTTGGTTAAATTACCAGCTTTGTGTTTATACATTATACTTGGCCAGGATAAATTCTATAGACCAGGGGTATCTAACTTGGCCAACTTTAAGACTTGTAGACTTCAACTCTCCCCAACTAGCATGGCTGACTAGAGGATTCTGAAAGTTGAAGTCCTTAAAGTTGCCAAGGTTAGACAACCCTGCTATAGACTATTGAAGTACCTGTCACTTGCTATGCTTCCCAGGTTTGCTGGGAATTAGTTTTATTGGTTATATATTCCACCAATAGTTCACAACCCATTAGACCAAACTCAGATATATTACTTTATTGCTTAACTGTTGAACAGAAGTTAATTAAAATATTTTCTAAGGACCATATGTTTTCTATCAAGTATCCTGTTGTTAATGGAAATTTCTTCAAAGTTTTTCCTTGATCCTTTTTTTCATTATTAAAGATGTAATTAATTTTTTTTAAAAAAACCCAAAAGGTAACATCTTTCCTCAGTATGAGCCATGAAAGCTACAATTAAACCTAGATGCAAAATTCTGGACAACCATTAGATGGTAGCAGAAGGATATAGTAACTCTAGCTTCTTGCTATCGTCTTGCCATCGTCTAATGTCATTTGCATTTTTGTAAAGCCAAAGCAAAGCAAAAAACTTGCTAAGGGTGAGTGTGTTTCCACAAGTGTTTAATCCAGTCAACCACTACCTATACAGAGGATTATGGTAGTACACAATCCCACTAACTGGAACCACAATGTTGACAAACTTAATGTGCCCAGTCATGCTCTCCAGAATGTTACTAACAAACTATGAGCCTTTGCACGAGAAAAGAATTGACCAGGCTTCTTAACTTCACAGCTCCCTTCCCCATTGACCAGTCCAGCTAGAAGTACGCATGGCTTGGCAGGTATTTTCTGGGAAGCCAGCCTTGGTGGCAAATTCTGTAACAGATAGAGTTGCTTTTTCAGCTATCTTATCTCTTGAGCTCCTTTTCTTGAAGGAAGGCTAGGCAAAATAGGACAAAGGACTAGATTCAGAGATCCTCAGGAAAATGAGGCTGCTAGAATTGGGCATCAAATAGATAGAGAAAACCCTTTGCTGCCATCTAGTAGCTGTCCAGGCTTTTGTAGCCCAGATCTGGTGGCCCTTTAACTTTTTTGGTGTTCTTATACCATATTCCCTCTGACCAAATTCTGCACAAACAGGTTCTCTGGGCATGGTATTTGACACTATGCTAATAAAATACTTTGCATTTCTTTACAGCCCAGTTTAGACACTTCCCAAATGCAATGAGACAGCAGGCATTCTAAAATGTCACAAGACCTACTAAAATGGGCACCAATTCACCATTTCTCATCTTGGTCTTAAATGCTCAAGCTCTCCCACCTCAGCAGTTTATTTCAGTCAACTAAGAAAAGCAAGCAAAAACCAAGACTCTTCCAGACAGACAGGATTACCATTTGAAAAATCTCTACTCTTAGCTTGGGAATGTTGCAGTTCTGGATGTACCGATTGTTTCATGCATGCCTGTCAATGCGATTTCATAAATACCTTCTTAAACATGGCTTCAGGCAAACGGGTGTTTCAGTGTAGACTAATGAAGGAAGAACCCACATGGAATTCAATCCAGGAGCTCAGTTATTTCAGGTGCAAAGGGAGGGGTGGTGTGTTGACAAGATTTTGCTGTGGTTCTCAAATGACGCTAGCTCTCAGTAATATATTCTTGTGAGGCATTTTGTGCAGCATCAAGATAACTTATTGGGTGGGCTCATGCGATGAGAGACGTTTGGCACTGCTGTTGGTTCTCCTGGATGCCAAAGTTTCAAAACCTGTAGGAGGAAAACAACAACTTGTTATGCTGCTCAGAAGTGCTTAAGATGGGAGACTATAGAAACTGATAAACAAACAAACAAATAAATCCTATCTATATAAAATGTTCCTATAGCAAAGTTTTAAAAGAAGAGTGCTTTGGAAAGAGGGTAAAATAAAATTCACATATCCCACAGAGATCATTGCTACCATTTGGGGCTTTACCTTATGAAGATACTGGCACTGAGATTAATATATACTTTTTCTGCATCAATATATCATGACAGTCCTTGGAGTCCATTGATAAAGATCCTAATGTTGCTAGGGGAATCAAATGCAAAACAACTTTCTTTCTTTCTTTCTTTCTCTTTCTTTGTTTCTTTCTTTGTTTCTTTCTTTGTTTCTTTCTTTCTTTCTTTCTTTCTTTCTTTCTTTCTCTCTCTCTCTCTCTCTCTCTCTCTCTCTCTCTCTCTCTCTCTCTCTCTCTCTCTCTCTCTCTCTCTCTTTTTCTGGATGGGAATGCAGAACTTTTCATAGAGAGAAGTGTAGTGTGGCATATGCAGAGAGAGAAAAAAACAGGATGCTTTCTGCTGTAATTTCTTGTTAGGCATACAGAAAGTTGTCTGAACTGGAGTTAGGCTATTTATTGGTCTAGAAGCTAAATTTGGTCCCTGTATTTTCGATTCTTCAGGGCCTTAGTTAGAAATGGATTTCCTATCTCCAGCTATCTGCTCCTTAATATTGGAAATGCCAAGGACTAAATCTGGCACTTGCAAATTTCAGTCAATGGATTTTATTAATATTAAAAACAAACCCTGTCTCACAACACAATAGGAAACTATTTTTTCTTTGTTTATAATGGGTTAAAATGCATTTTAAAAAAGGTGTAGGATTGCCACTACTGGGTTTCTGTTTGTTCTTGTCCTTCCAATGTGCAAGAAAGCCTTCCCTAATTGACTATATTCAAAAAAACATGGAACTATAGCTCCCATCATCTTTAAGTAGCAGTTAGGCATTGGTTAAGGAATATGTAAGTGAAGTTGAAAGCCATGTGCAGATCTGGAGGACTGCTAGACTCCATTACCAAAGAGATAAAGGAAACTCTTCTGACTTCTATAAGATATGGAAGAATATAGAACACTCTTTGCTGTCACTTGTTATTATCTGGAGTTTTGATGCCCAGATCAAAATTCAATATATTTGAAGGCCCCTCTCTAGGAAAGGCTATTCTGATATAAATAATGGGTATTGCTTGGAGTCACTACGCACCATCCAATATCTTCCACTTAATGATGTGAGGGGGACTGGGAGATGTACAGCATAATGGTATCACAAGGAATACTGTTTTGGGACATTCTTTCAAGAATAGTAAATGAGGCATTTCACTGACTTCATATTTGCAGAAAATTAACATGACATAGCCTCTAAGTCATATTTAACATAAGATAAAAGTTTTCTGTGGGACACTTTTATCTAACTAGTGGGTAGCAGGTTTCCACACAACTATATTATGCATTTGCTTAGATCAGGGGTCTTCAGATTTGGCCCTTTCATGACTTGTGGACTTCAACTCCCAGAATTCCTTAGCCAGTGATGCCAGCTGAAGAATTCTGGGAGTTGAAGTCCACAAGTCATAAAAGGGCCAAGTTTGAAAGCCCCTGGCTTAGATTCATCATGGTTAATGGGTATGGAAATGATGCATCAGAAAGTATTTTGCACAATCACTACCTAAGATTGCCATACCCATACTTCTGTTTTCTTTTTGTAGTTTAGTGTCTTCATTTCCATTCTTTCCAAAGTTAAGTCATCAAGCCAGGATGGTGCTACAGCATATTTCCATTCCTTTATCCATTATGCAGATTTTAGTAGCAGAGACTTTATTATTTGTTATTTGTTATTCTATGTAGCAAACACTCAAGTTGCCAAGACATCTGATGTTATGTCACAATCCGGCTTAGGAGGCAGAGGCTTTTAGTTTTATTACAAGTAATAGATTAAAAGTACCAGATTAAAAGTAGCAGTGACTTTTGAAATCTGTTTTGTTAGCTACAGGGGAAGTGATGAAAAGTGGAATAAGCATTTGCAGTATGCCTGTAGGAAGGAGCAACAATAAATCAACCTATATGCATGTGCCTGACAATAAAGATTTCGCCATGCTGTTTTCTTTTTTCAAAGTCAAAATACGGAAGCTCTATTGTTTACAATTCATGGGGAAATGTTGATTTCTGGGAAGCTATGTGCCATCCTGACATTGCAATCAGGCTGTCAGTCCAAAAAAGGAGTGGTCACATCAAGGAGATAAGCAAAACTGTAAATTCTTCCTTTTGTCAACACTGCATGTATAGAAACTGGATCCCCTTCTACCCTTGTCCTTAACTAATGGCACTGTCCTGCAATCAATTTTAGTCCTCTTCCCCTCATATGATATTACACATTCTGAGTAACAATTCAGGTAATTCAGCAGTTTGGTATAAATCACTCTTTGCACAGACACACCAAGATAAACAATATTAGCTATAACCCGACAGTCTCTCTGCTGATGTAATTTATTTTGAAACAAGCAGTTAAATCTGGGGCACTGTTTGCTTGCACAGGCAGGATTAAATATATATATTCAGAAACTCAGGAAATATAACTTTAAAAAGGTCTAACAAATATTGCTAGTTCCTGTCTTTCTTCCTACATTTTTTTGGGGGGAGGGGGGATAGATGTACACTGCTTAATTAAGCAAAAGACTGAGTTTTTAAAATTTATTTTATACATCTTGTGAAACACAGTTCTGGGCAACTAACAACAATGGTAAGGAAAAATGCAACAATGAAATACAATAATTAAGAGGTAAGGTAAAGGTAAAGGTTCCCCCGCACACGCGTGCTAGTCGTTTCCGACTCTAGGGGCCGGTGCTCATTTCCGTTTCAAAGCCGAAGAGCCAGCGCTTGTCCGAGGACGTCTCCGTGGTTATGTGGCCGGCATGACTAGATGCCAAAGGCGCACGGAACGCTGTTACCTTCCCACTGTAGTGGTCCCTATTTTTCTACTTGCATTTTTACGTGCTTTCGAACTGCTAGGTTGGCAGAAGCTGGGACGAGTAACAGGCGCTCACTCTGTTACGCGGCACTCAGGATTCGACCCACCAAACTGCCGACCTTCTGATCAACAAACTCAGCGTCCTAACCCACTGAGCCACCGCGTCCCTTCAATTAAGAGTTACCCAGGTACAATCATCTACATTCATCCAGCTGTACATAAATAGTTAATTAATAATTTATTAATTATTAATACTTTAATTAATAATTTAATTTCTATACCGCCCTTCTCCCAAAGGACTCAGGGCGGTGTACAGGGCAATAAAATGCAATAAAAATACAATATACAAAAGTTAAAATGAGAATTAAATAGAATAGCCCAATTGCAGTAAAAAGTTAATGGATCCTTGTCGTTATAGGTTTGCTTTTCAAAAAAAAAAAATCTTCTCCAGGCAGTACAGTATTATACATAGGTTAAAAATTTTGTAAAGAAGGAACTGGATTCTAAAAATAGATAGGATAGTAGCCACATTATTTTTCCACACACCTTGAGTTCTAGAAGGGCTAAATAACTGTTAATTTATTTATTTTTAAATTAAAACTAAAAATTCTGAGATTATGTCCTCCCTCCTTTAGGGTGCTATAGGCACCAAATTATCCTAAGGAACTTCATGTCAATTTCCTCTCCTTGGACAAGAAAAATGTTATCACCCATAATGTAGTAAAGTTCTGTACAGCTGTTGTGGATGCATACAAACAACTGACATTATATATGGCTGACATCCTCATACTTGATTCACTTTTCTTTGGTTACATGGATGGTCGGCTCATTTTTTCCTCTCTTTGCTTTATTTAGTTATAAATGTTTTATTTTATCTGGTCACTGACCAAAATAGACATTATCTTACTGTATGGCTGGCATCAAAGCTTGCCAAGGTATATTTTCTATCCTAGTAAGCAATCTACTACTGAGTACCTTCTACTTTGGTGCTCAGGTTTCATCTCTGTTTGCTAATTTACCCTCTATCACATTATGAGTAAGAGATAGTAGCAACAAACAGTTGGCCTCAGAGATTGAGGAAGGAGAACATCAAGGTATTTTTGCTTTCCCCTTCCCAGTAAACAAATACATAGAGAAGACAGTAATATGGAACTCACATGGATTTTATGCTTACATTAACCTCTGTTCATGATTTCTTTCTGTTATTTGAGAACTGTCCTGTGCTCTAGATGTATTGGGACACAATTCCCACAATGGGTTAACATTAGTTATGATGGTTGGGGCTCAAGGAAGTTGGTGGAGGATACCACATTTCTGTTGTGGCCCTGACCCCCGAGCCTGTCTTACTCGAGGAAGAGGACTCTGAGGATGATGGGGAGGAACTGGCAAGGCCTCCCTCTCCAGGACCCTCCCCTCTGGCAAGGCCTCCATCTCCATCTGAAGGCTGACAGGAGCAGCCTGTGATTAGCCAGGCTGGGAGTGAGCCAGAGCAGCTGCAGCAGAAGGAGAGCAGTGGAGATGAATCATGGCTAGATCCCCGAGAACGGCGCAGAGCCAAGCATTTACAGCAGCGTAGGAAGAGTAGGAGGGTCAGGGATTAGCTGTGTCACTGAGCCACACCCCACAAGGTACAAAAGGGGGTGTGGCTGCTCTTAGGACTTTGTGACGAACAATAATTTAATCAACTTCTGGTCACATCTTCGGAGGTCTGTCAGATTTATTACCTGTTTGAAACCCTGGCCTGAATTCTTGACAACGCTTCTGTACTTCTGGTTCTGGACTGTTTGCTTGGACTCATTTTGAGTAATTGTTTGGAAGATATCTCATTCCAGCAGACGCGTGGAGCCTATTTTGGCTGACTGTTTGTATTTTGCTGCCAAGGCCTTATCAGAAGGCAATTACTAAAGCCTGAGGAATTAACCCTTGCTAGTCGTGCCTGCTTGTCTGTCTGTTTGTAGCCCGGGGGGAGGGGAACAGAACAATTTCCTCACCCCCTGCTCTATGATTAAAATTCCCCCATTTCTGTTCTTTATGGTATTTGTTGTGCATAAGATCTGTCTCCCAGGCTGGCTATTTACTAAATCACAAGTATTTAATACCGATGTAGCCCGATAATAGCATTTTTGAAATTTAACATACTATCTGGTTTTGAGGGGGAGAAAAAAAATCTAATCAACACTACAAGTTTAAACATCCCTTCCTTTAGGACCACACATGGTAAACTAACATGGTATTTATCTGATCCAGAAATGAGAATGACTGTAATCTTCATTTTGCAGCAGCTAAGATTAGTAAATTTGTAGGGATATTATATCCAGTGGCTCCACCCTCAGCCAATCTATCTCTGCATCAGGCCTCTGTGAATTAAAGGTGGCTTTATTTGAAGCTTTGTTACCTGTAGATTAGGCTCTCTCCTTCAAATGCTATCAATTTGCCACATCTGGAAGAGAGGACATATATTTTTAAGTCCAAGTATTAAAAGAAAGAAGAAAACATTACATTATGGCTTTTCCAAGACACATATGAAGTCTGTGAACAATAAAACAACAAAAAGTAACTGTTTTATAACTTTCCCAAGAAGGCTAATGTGCAAAATACTACCATATGCACTGGGAGAGAAACATAACCTTTTCATAGAGGAAGGATCATCACAACTAGTGAGCATTACAGCATCTCTTCCATTCTTCCACAGGGTTCAAGTATTTGCATATCTTTGAAGCAGAGGATGTACCTTCAGGAGGATAATATTTAACAGCTAAATTCAATATTCTTCCCCAACTAGAGTCTGAACTTCATAAAATAACTTGACTAACACTCATCCTTACTTGTATAAATAAAGTCAGCTGCTGTGTCTGCAAAATTATCTGTACTTGCCGTAAGAAAAAAAATAGCCAAAACCATATCAGTCAATGTCTTGCTTAGATTCATTCAGAGGTTATAGAACTGTCCCACTGTTTAGGCGATGGTTTTGTGTGTGTGGGACATCTTGAAAGCAGAAACAAGAGAGCCACATCTGAGCCTAGGATATTGTGCCATGAAGCCCCTGGGATTAATTTATGGTTCAAAGTGTGTTGTGTGCTCCCTGAACATTGGACTAATTTGCTAAATCAGGAAGTACAACATGCTTCTCCTGAACAAATATCAGTTGTTCTCTTCTTGTTCTCTCTTCAAAAGGGAAAAAATGAGAAAAATAGAAATGAACAAATATTTACTTAGTTAGGTAAAACAAGTCTCTTCCCAAAGGGTTCAGGTATAACTCTAAAAGAACATATATTGTTGATCAGCATTAGTCTCTGACTTTCATTTTATGTTCTGCTTCCTCAGTATTGAGAAAAATATATATATTTTTCTATCAGAATAATTTGCTTGGCAGGATTTATTTACTGAAGGGGGATATCTGTGGACATGATACACACGTTTAAAAAATGGTGGTTTCCGTCATCCAGTCACATTGCCATCATCCAGAGACATGTGACGTTTCTGCAGTCATCCCTCCATGTGGGAGTGACAGTATTCTTTTTTTCTCAAGAATCCAAAATATTCAATAATCAAGGATTTTCAGGAGCAATGTTCTCAGATCTATTGCAGACCAACAAGGGATGTAGCAGTTCCTTCTGGTGATCGATGGCTCAGTGTTTTACATCTGTGTGCTCTCTTGCCAATAATTCAATTATTTGTGGGTTGAGAATCCACAAAAATGTCTGCTTTATTTGTTTTCACTTTGTCAATAGATAAAAACATAATTATTAAGGCTAAGCAAGTGACTGACACTTGGCTTCTTCACCCAAAGATAATATTACAAAACATGGCAAACCAAAAGAGCAATGCCTCTAGTAGCAACTACTTATTGCTCAATCCTATTTAGGTTTTTATCACTCATTGCATATCATTTTACCAATATTATCTGTCAGTGACCTTCTTGAGTCCTTGGAAACACATGCCTATGTCATCAGTGATGGTATCTAGCTACCTTCTCTTCAGTTGGTCTCTGCTTTGACTGTCTTCCATTTTTCGAAGCAATAAGGTTTTCTTCAGTTACTCTTGCTTTCATATTGTGAAAGCAAAATACCCAAACTTTTAGTTTCATTAGTAGTGCTTGCAATGAGCAATCTACTTTTACTTCATCTAGTATTAAATTATTTGTTTTTCTTGAGGTCCAAGATCTTTTCAACACTTTTTTCCCAGCTCCACAATTCAAAGGCATTGTTTTTCTTTGTTCAGACTTCCTGTTGGTCCATCTATTACAGCCATATGTTACAGCTAGGAAAAATAAAACATGGCCCTGACAATACACACATGCATTTTATTATTTTGTCTATATCTGTCATAGCCTTTCTCTCAAGTAGCAGACATCTCCTTATTTCATAACTTCAGTCACCATCCCTGGGAATTTTTGAACCTAGGAAGATAAAACATTCAGCTTCTTCTCCTCCTATTTCTTTGGCTTTCATTGCCTCTTGCCGTAAACTAAGGGTTTTTTGTTTTCTGTTTTTAATACTAAGCAGCAACTAGCTTTTGCCTTCTTTTCCCTCCAACAAATGACTTTTTTTCTGCGTTCCAGACATCAGAATAATAAGATCAGCATATTTGAAGCTGTTGAGATTTCTCTTATCAATTTTAATTATAATTCTATTTCACTCCCAATGATCTAAGCCACAGTGTCATTGGGTTGATAAACCCTTTTACTGCTATAAAGAAACAATTCCTAAAGGCTCTAGCCTTCTTAATGTACCTTAGAGGGTGCAGTTTATTTTTAAATAGCTCCTTTAAACCTCTTAGCTAGGGCTTCCAAGTGATCATTTAATAATGTCTTGCTGTATAGAAATGAATATAGAAGTTTTCGTAACATAGGAACAAATACAACCATCTGCACATTTTTAGTTATTTGATTTATTGACGTACTTGTCCAGAACTCATAACTGCTAAATACACATTTAGAAACAAATACACAAGGAGCAAATCAGAGTGCCTTAATGACTAGTATTAAACAGATCAGAGAAACAGTAGCTGCTGCTTTAAAGGAACTGTCCTGTTTCTGGATTAATGTTAAACAACCCTGGAAGTCTCCACTGTTTTGTAGAAGGATTGCCTTCCAATTTGAAGCCTCGGTTTCAGACTATAGAGACTACCTAATAATAACAACAAGAAGAAAAAAAGACAAATCCTCTTAAATGCTTTGCACCACAAAAATCCAGGCTGATCCTTTTATTTTCTTTCCTTAGCACACTAAATACAGGCGGGCTTCTTAAAGCCGAGCTCTTAATCTATAGAGAAATGTAGGATGGGGTTCACTCACTTCATAAAGGGATCATGAATAAAACTTTCCTTGTTACAATTCTGCCTGTTAAAAAGTAGAACCATCATAAAATTTTTGCTGGATAAGGCTGTTCCATACAAAAGGGGACTCTTCACTCAATAGTTCCCTTCTAAGCTCTTCCAAGTCACCCTGACTTCAATAAGCTCAGCTCCCTGAACAATTGAGAATCGGAAATAGTGTGGCTTCTATGGGTCTAGCAGCTGTTCAATATCCTCTCTTGTGGGTCTCTTTATGTCTGCTTCTATCCCATTTTGTCTGGGTTTTCTCCCCCCACTCTTTTACATAGCCTTTCATTAGGGCAAAGAAAAAACCCACTTTCTTCAACAAACCACAGTAAAAGATGAAGGAGAACACATTTCCAAAGAGCGAAGGAGTTTGCCATTCTTTACCCCAATTTTTTTTAGTCTGGGGAAGGTATGGATCATTAAGGACTCGTCTGGGTTTATGTAGGAATTTTCCCTTTAGCAAGACTGCTTCTCACCTTTTGTTAATAGCAGTTCTCAACTTGTTCCACTCTCCTGTTACAGCAGAGATGGCCAGACTTAGACTTTTATTTTATGTATTTAGTAAACACCTAAGATTTAGTAAGAGTCCCATGCAAAGGACCTATTCTCAAAATTTTAAAATTATAGGTTAGAAATGTATTCTAATACATTCCTAAGAGCCGTGGTAGTTAGAATACAGTATTGCAGGCTAACTTTGCATTCCCACTGCCGGTGGGGGATCGTAAAAGGTTGGTAAAATGAGGACCCAGATTGTCCGGGGCAATATGCTAACACTGTAAACCACTTAGAGAGGGCTCTAAGCGGTGGTGGGATTCAGCCAGTTCACACCACTTCGGCAGAACCAGTAGCTAATTTTTTGTTGCCCAGGCCCAGAATGGACCTCCGGAACCGGCATCCACACAGAGAACCGGTTGTTGAAATATTAGAATCCCACCACTGGATCTAAGGCACTATGAAGTTGTATATAAGTCTAAGTGCTATTGCTATTCTGAATCCTAGCAGATGGAAGTAGAACTTCACTGATCTTCTGTGGGTCGGATCTGGCTTGAACCTAGGAAAGCACAGAACTCCAAGGACTGTAAATTAGACTAGGGAGAGAAGAAGGAGGAGACAATAGAAGGAAGCGATGCAAACACTTCCATCTTTTTTTGCCAAAGAAACTACATGGATATATTCAAGAAATCATCTGGAAATCAATTTAAAAGGTACTTTACCAGAACTTCATAGAACTTAACTTATGGTCTTTCCGTCAAGAATCTGTTCCTGAATATCCTAAGTTCTTTGCTTCAGTAGTTTGTTGGGAAAAGAGGGGCTGTCATTTCAACATTTGGAGACAGAACTTCTCTAGCTTTAAGTGATATTTACAGAGTGGTCCTTTATTTGTAGATCAGAATTACCTTCTACCCATCCCTGTTTCAGAATTTTCTTCTTCTTCTGTTCAATTTTGTTTGATTCTCAGAGACTGTCTGGACAAGTGCCTGAAGTTTTCTTGGTGAGGTTTTCCAGATATGGTTGGCCCAAAACTACAAAATCTGCAGAGCAACTATAAGAGATGCAAAGTATTTTTCATGACCTATGAGTAATATATTGGAGGCATACCTCAACAAGAAGCAAGACCAGATTATAAAAGATGCTGGAGACAGGGAAAAACATCTAAATTAGATTCTGTATTATCAACAGAAAAAGAATAAATAAGCCAATAAACAATTATTTGATTGTCTATATTTATACTGCACTTGGCATTTCTGGAGCCAGCCACAGTCGAAACTAAAGTCATGTTTTGGAGAAACGTTAACTTTGATTTTATTTCATTTAATTAAGAAAATACGGGGATTCTGCCTCTTCCTGATAATTAATTATACGTTACATTAAAAAAAGACTATTGGTGCAAGTTCTTTGGGGCTAAAGGAACCCCATTCTGGGAATGCAGAATGCAACCACATCTTGTGTACTCTTTGAAATCACTGATGGAGTCTATGATATGATATACAAAACTCCCAATGTCTTTTCCTATTCTGTATCAAACTTTTATTCTATATTACTCCCTCCACTTTATAGGTATATGCTAAGTCATTCACCCATGTGACCTGATCTTTAGAAGCATTTCATACACTTGAATAGTTTAGCCTTATAAGCAGTTTGCAGTCAGGTAAAATTAGACTAGGTGGGGTGGGTGTCGACTGAGTTGATCCATTGGTTGAAATGGGAATTGACCAACTTGCTTGTCACCAGAGCCTGATGTTGTGGGCTGAGGAATATGTATTTCCTTGGGTCACAATTCAGTCAAGAGTAAGAGACGTTCATTCAGTGTTACCATTGTTCCCAATAAGACTTCATCTTAAATCATATTGGCCTCCTCTTATAACAAATTATTACAACATTTAGCCAATAAATATTTTCAATTTCCATGAGAGCCTAAAGTGGACAGGACATCAGAGAGCTGAAGAATAATTTCTCCTGAACTCAGCATGTGACTCATTCTGGTAGATTAATTATTTGCCTTGATTTCAATTGTCCCCAGTGGAAATGATACATTCACTAGTTCTGGTGCATTTTTTGAACTTTGCTGAAGCAGATGTACATGAAGACAGCATTAGACCAAAACAGTAGTTGCAACTTTATTACTGAAGACTTCAATTCTTTTGTAAATGCATATTTTGAAGTATCAGTTCCCCATGACATTCTTGATATGACAAGTGTCATGTTTTTAATATATTAATATTGGGCTAAGAACAAATAGACTATGTACAATACATGTTACAGATAGTTAATGCCATAAACCCTTAAATAAAAAATCTTCACGACAGCCACACCCTTAATGGGTAGACCTCAGTTACTTTTGTTATAGAAGCAGGGACCCATCTGCTATGTGGAGAACATACTTAGCCCCAGTGATTTTGCTCCCATCACCATTTCTAGGGAAATCAAGCCTGCAAAGGATAAAATGTCAGAATTGATGAGGCGGAGGGCTCCTACTATAATACATTTTGAGAGTTTCAGTGTGAACTAATTTGCCCCAAGTTTTCTCTTCTCAGAGAAGGAGATGGAAAATGGCTATCCTCGTAAGTAAGAACAGATGGATATTGATTAGCAAGTGGATGGGACAGAGATATATGTGTATATGTGGGATAAGGTATTGTTTGGGGGTAAGGAAGTATGTGTGTATGTGTGTTGAAAACCTCAGTAAATTTAAAAAAATATATAAATACAAAAAACGAAGAAAAGGAGCCAGAAAAAAGGCAAAAGAGCTAATAGAAAATTATGGAGTGCAAGCAACAGCAATAAAAAAAGGAACTTCTGACTTTCTTCAATACAAATAAAAACCTATAAATCAACTATAAATCAACTAGAATACCATAACAAACAGTATTTCTCTCATCATATACAGTCACGAAAACCCAAAATTATTTTTTTTCAGTTTCAATTGAAAAATCCAAGAGTAGTTTCCAAGTAGAAATGTGTCTAAATAAAGTATTTTCTATAATCAAACCAGTCAAATTTGCCATTTCTGCCAATTCTATCAATTTTACCATCCATTCTTCCATTATGGGTATATGTGAGTCCTTGCATCTCTACAAAGCCTTGTAATCTGTTGTTGTTGTTTTTATCAAGTCTCATTGTACATTCAGTTTAAGAATTCTCTGAGTTAAAATATATCTCTGATTCCTACAAATCTCTGCTTTCTTACATGTCCAACAGAGGTGATAAAAAGTCCCTTCAAATTGTTTACATTTCCAGCATACATTTGACACAGCCTTATACATCTTTTGACAGTTTATCAGGTGTTAAATGCCAACTGGGTAGTATATATATCTAAGCATACAGATGGAAGTGGGATGTATATACATAGGTTTGTGTTTGGGTATATCTGCTAAATGTGATGGATCTGTGTTCTCATGTACACATAGCCTTCGAAGTCTCACCCTGGACTGAACCCCAACCCTCCTTAAGGACTCACATTTAGCTACCACTGCCATTTGGTAAAAGAACCCTCTAGCAAACATTTGAACATTTACCAATGAAAAGAGCCCTCTTAAAAGGCTGCCATAAAGATTTTTCCTGCTATTGCATAGAAAATACACTTAGCCTAATGCTCTCCTTGGAGTATTTTTTGCAATACTGAACTATAGCAATTTCCTCATCATACGTTGGCATACCTTAAACTCCTTTGAAGCTTTCCTTTCTTCCTTATTTATCTATATAAAATAACTGATTCTCTGTACAGTCCTTCACTGTGGGCGTTTTCTTCCTTTTTCTTTTTCTGTTCCTCTTCAAATAATTTTGTCCACCGTGGAAATGATTTCTAAATGCCCTGCTTTCTAGAGAATACTATATGTCCACTGAGGGAATAGAAATCTTAATGTTGAAAGAGAAGGAAACTGTATAATATTCAAAGAGAGGGAAATTGTTGATGTTCAAAGAGAGGAAAAACTTGGTATTTCTTTTCTATTTGAACTGCAGAGCAATGGCTCTGCTCTATGGAATCTCTACACAGCCACTACTACAATAACAATACTGCATATTATAAATTCACAAATTATAGAGTGCTTTTCATATACATTAATAACAATAATATTTAAATTTGTAACCCACTTTTTTCCAGGAACTCCAGATGGTACTGGATATAACATTCTTAACGGCAAGTGGCCTGCTTCCAACATTATAGTTTTACATTTCCTAAAGAGCTAACAATAAGTACTGCTTTCTCCATGGCTCAGTGATTAGAATGCAGTATTGCAGACTAACTCTGCCCACAGGCAGGAGTTTGATCCTGACTGGCTCAAAGTTGACTCAGCCTTCCAGCCTTCCAAGGTAAATAAAATGAGGACCCAGATTGTTGTGGGCAATATGCTGACATTGTAAACCGCTCAGAGAGTGCCGTAAAGCACTATGGAGTGATGTATAAGTCTAAGCGCTATTGCTATCAGTTTAAGATATTCATAAGTTGAAACTACCTAAATATTCATTCTATCTTCCAAGTTAGGGCTCTGAAATATATTTGAAGCATGTGTATCTTTATATAAGGTCTACTTATTGGAATGTTTGAAAATGTCCCCAAGCTATTTGAAATAGGTTTTTCTACATTCCATGGTTTTTCCCAAGTAAATGCAGTTTAAAAAAAAACAACCCCCCCAAAGCTTTAATGGGTGCATATAAATACACCCAGATATTTCTGAGTTGAGAGTACCATGAACACACTGTATGCCCCAAAGGCAGATATTGGAGAGATATAAAATGTATCCTGCTTTTCTTTTAAATATCCAGGATGTAAAGCCTTTTTCTAGCACAGAGGGAGAGTTAATTATTTTCAAATATTTTGTGGTCCTGAACTTTCAGTACTTTGTGTACTGGCCCTTGTCTTCAGCTATTATTTCGCTCATTCTGCTGAATTATAGTGGCATACAGGGCAGAATCACTCAATTTTCCATAGGGAAATCATATCAGTTACATCAAACATGAACCACCTTAGTAGAGTGGTTTAGGCACCAGGGTAGAAATTGGGAGACTGTGAGTTCTAGTGCTACTTTAGGCACCAAGTCAGCTGGGTAATCTTGGGTGAGTCACTTTCTCTCAGCCCCAGGAATGATGCAATGGCAAACCACTCTCAGGGACTTTCCCAGGCAATTTCCAAGAGCCAACACTGAGTTGAAAGGACAACCCTCCCCAAATATAGCGGCTAAAATCTTTGCAGATTTTCTGAAAATATCCAGTAATTATGAGACAAAAGGCTTTTCATGTATGATAAAACCTGGCAACTGTTTCTTCCAAGAATCATGAGGTCAGGTTAGTTAACACCAAAATGTTCAGGAAAAGAGATCCTTCCTTCCTTCCTTCCTTCCTTCCTTCCTTCCTTCCTTCCTTCCTTCCTTCCTTCCTTCCTTCCTTCCTTCCTTCCATCCTTCCTTGTCATGGTTCTGATAGATGAGACCAGTAAAAGCAGAACTCCCAGGCAAGAGGTATCCTTAAAGAAGATGTTTATTGGCTACAAAGTATCAGCACAGTCAAAAGTGAAACCAAGTCTGGAGTTCCCTCCCAAGCATTACAATGTTACAAAGTTGAACTTCCCACCCCAGCACTAGGTCATTATCCATGTTCCCCAATAGAATACTTTGGCGGCTTTCTAATGGAAGGCTCAGCCCACCAAAAGTCAGGCAGCTATGACCTTGGTCCCCATGGGACAAATTATTGTTTAGTCTAACCTTAAAGCCACTCATCTCCCCTCCCAGCACTGTGGCAACTGAAAACAAAGAAAAAATGACTTTAGCCAAGATCTTTGCAGTGTTGACACCTTCCTTCCTTTTCTCCTCCTCCTCCTCCTGCAGCAAATGTTTTAGAACTGGGCTCATTTGTATTTAAATATCTGCCTTCACACAGACCATTGACGTGAAATCCAACTGTCTCCCAGAGACCTTTAAATCAGCCAGAAATGAGACAGATAGTTTAAATAGTTTCTCTCTGCTTCCTTTGGCTTTCTCATAGTGTTTCAGTGATTCTTCCTGCCTCCCTCCCTCCCTCCCTCCCTCCCTCCCTCCCTCCCTCCCATAAGGCATTTTCTAACATTTCAACTTCATTAATGGATAGAGCCTTACTGGCAACCAGCAACTAATCAAAATCTCCCAGTAATAAACCAGGAATAGGCCTTTGTAGGACACCATTTCTTGTTTCCATCTTTCCATTTGCTTTCAACATTTTGTTTCTCATATTCAAGGGGCTGTTTTCATCTTCACAATTCCTGCTTGCCCGGAAGTCTTTTGTTCCCAGTGGTCCCCATCTAAAATGAAAGGTCACTTTTATGCCCGGCTCTTAGAAAGCTCATTGTTTTGTTTGTTTACCCAGCATCCCCCCTCCCTCTCCCATCTTCCCTCCAGCCAACCACTCTGGCCTTTGTGCCTTTTGTACAAAGAAGAGTGAAAAGAATGGGGAGAGGCAGGGAGGGTGGAGGCAGAGGAAAATAAGGAGCAGAGTTTTGCCTTTGGCTATTAGCAAACAGCCTGTGAGATCCTTTGCACCACACACAGACACACACACAGAGACACACACACTCAAGCTGTCATTTCCTGGCAAGGAAAGAGCCCTGTTCAATGTGGGTGGGCGCCTGTGAAGACACACTGTCTCATCCCAATTTAGGAACTGCCCTCTGTCTCCATACTCCTGCATGGCCGAGGGTTTGCTTCTTTGACTAAATAAACCAGTCAGTATCTCAGGCTAGCTTTGAATGCTCTTTCCTCCCACAACATACTCTCCTCTCCCATATCCCCTGGGATTTATTATGGTTCTTTTTTTTTAGAGAGAGAGTTTTAAAAAGAAAGAAGAAGAAGAAGAAGAAGAAGAAGAAGAAGAAGAAGAAGAAGAAGAAGAAGAAGAAGAAGAAGAAGAAGAAGAAGAAGAAGAAGAAGAAGAAGAAGAAGAAGAAGAAGAAGAATAGAGGAGGGAGATTTATAAGATGGCTCAAAACAAATATATCCAGAGAATCGATGCCACCCACTAAGCGCTAACCTTCAAACAAATTATGAGCAAACAGCATCAAGACTGTCCCAGCCGTGTCGTGTTAGCCTTTGGTTTTTCTAATAGGCAGGGCAGACACAGGTCGGCTTCGAAAATCTCTTGCTTTAAAAAAGCAAAAGCAAAAAAAAGTGAATTCCGATGAAATAGTTGGAATTGTTTCAGATGGCATGTGGTCCACTATTTATAAGCATTCATGACTAATTATTATTATTATTATTAATTATTGTTTTTAACCCTTTAACCTTATACAGTACAGCTGGACTCTTATGCTTTTTTTCTCATGGATTACCCATTTTCTCACAAAAATCCACGCTGACCACTGTTGGCTACAGTCTTGGTTTTGGGTCTATTTTGAACAATATTATGAGGCAAGTTTGTGAGGACTTCTTGTCCTAAATAGAGCATGGCCTGGCGTGAATCAAATTCATACAACAGGCATGAAGATAAGAGTAGCACAATCTTCTTTTACCTAGCAGCCTTGATATGCATTGAACTGTAATGCCAGCAACCTTATTACATTATAATTATCTGTATTTTGCTGGTTTCATATTATGGCAGTTGCAGCCCAACACATCAGCAATACTTTATGCTGGAGAAAGCTGGCTTTGCATGCTTTTGTTGTCTTTGTTGCAAGCTCACACATCCACAAATTATTGTTTTCTTCTTTCTTATTTGACTTAGCAAAAAGTAGACTCCAGTTGAATAACCATTCTGGTAAAATCAAGCATCCACTCTCTAGGCTGTAGTAAAAGGCAAAGATTAAGTCCTACAAAGTCTGCTGAATATATGAGGCATCCCCAATCCAGTATCTTCAGGTAGTATGTATTAAAACTCCCAATATCCCCTCAACCAGACTAGCTGTGGTCTAATAGATGGCATGAAGATAAGAGCTAGAGGCTGCCTTTGGTCTGTACTCCTGATCTCCAAATGATTTCTGAAAATGAGAAAAGAACTGACAAGTCACATACTATCTCTTTCCACAGGCACTGACTGATGGTGCTAGGACACCATCTAGATCTTTCAAGCCTTCTGGCTTCTCTGAAGTGCCTCCATTAGGAGCATATCATGATTAAATACTATTTAATTCTGTTGCGAAGAAGGAGGAGGAGGAGGAGGAGAATGAACGTTCAAGCATTACAGTTTTGGAATTTGTCTTTTGGGCTGAATGTTATTCACAATCCATACCAATGCAAAACAGATTTCAAATTTTGGCATGAAGAGTCCAGAGACTTTCAGGCCAAAGTACCCTGGCTTCTTTGCCTTGTGACTAAGGAGAGGTCAGCTGCCAGAAGCCGCTCTGAGAGAACATTTATATCCTGAATGTTAACATGAACTTGGGCACCCTATGGTAATGTGATCAAAATTTGGATGCTTGGCAAGTGGCTCATATTTACAATGGTTGCAATGTCCCAGAGGCATGTTATCACCTTTTGTAACCTTCTGATAACCAAAGCCAATGGGGATGCCAGATTGATCTAACAATTGTGTTACTAACCTAATAATGTTAAGTGAACAATGATCACTTAACAACTGCAGCAAGCAAAATCATAAATTGAGACAAAACTCACTTAAAACTGTCTTGCTTAACAACAGAAATTTTGGGCTCAATTATGATCATAAGTCAAGGACCACCTGTACCATGTCCCCATAATTTTAATATTTTCAAACATTCATGCTACAAACACCAGTCTTACATTTTGGTTCCAGTCTCACCTCTCCTGCTCTCAGTTCCAAGCATCCCTTTGTGATTGAGCATCAAAATGCACTTTTTAATGCAATCTGTATTTCTCAATGGAAACTATGCCATTATATGGGGAGCACCTGCAGCCGGCGTCAACTTCCCTCCGCCCAGTACGCTCCCACAGAGAGGGCCTCCTCAGGGTGCCACCGGTCAAAGAATGCCGACTGGTGGCCCCCAGGGGGAGAGCGTTCTCTGTGGGTGCACCGGATTTATGGAACCATCTTCCGGTTGAGCTCCGGATGGCGCCCGATCTCCGCTCCTTCCGGCGCGATCTTAAAACTTACCTCTTTAAACAAGCTGGCCTGGCCTGATGGGACGGGGTGGGAAATGACTTTAATTTTAAATTTGTATTAATTTATGGGCATTGTTTAATCATGTTTTAATAATTTTAATTTTTGTATCTAGTTTTTATGTATTGCCCTGTTCACCGCCCTGAGTCCCTAGGGAGAAGGGCGGTATACAAATTAAATTAATAAATAAATAAATAAATATTAGGATAGTTCTTATCAGATTTCTTTGAAATGGAGGATACATGTAAGAACTTCTGAGAGCCTCATCCATCTTATGGCCTCCAGATATTTTGCAATTCCAAAATTCCTGGATAGAATGGCTGTGGGCAGGGAGCAGAGCTACGTTTGGGTTATAATAAGGATACCAGATTTCCTTTAGAAATTTCTTGATCATCACTAGATTGCAACAGAAATTATTTTTTGTATCTATTCACTGCCATCTATCAACATCCAGATATATGTGAACTTTTGGTACCGTATTTTCCGGCATATAAGACGACTGGGCGTATAAGACGACCCCCTACATTTCCTGTTAAATTATAGGGTTTGGGCTATACTCGCCGTATAAGACTACCCCTCTTCCAATGCACACCAAATAAAAATTAAAAAACATCAGATTTGATTTTAATATGGTAATTTTAATTCAAATGCTTATGACATGCAGGTACTTAGTAGGAAAACTGTCACTTATAAACATAAGGCTGTTTGTCATCAAACATGTAAACATAAAACAGTGCAAGTGGATTAAACTTTTCCTAATTCACTCTAAAGCTTTCCCTGCACAGACCAAATGGGAGATCCGTTCCAGGTTTTCCAGCCAGCCTGCCCAGTTCCTGAGTCAAATGTGTCCTTAGAGCTAAGCAGCTGCTCTGGCTGCTGCATTCCCCACCTGCCTTTCAAGTTGGGATAGACTGCAGCTGCTCTTCAACTTTAGAAGGAAAGACGCCCTGCCTGTAAAAAATCACAGACTGCAGCTTCTTCTCCAATTGGTCCTGCTTTCCCTGCACAGACCAAATGGGAGATCCGCTCCAGGTTTTCCAGCCAGCCCTGTCCCTAAAGTTTCAGCACCCAGTGTATAAGACGACCCCTGACCTTTGAGAAGATTTTCATGGGTTAAAAAGTCGTCTTATACGTCAGAAAATGCGGTACCCCTAATTATAGTGCTCCTGATGCTGCCCATTTTCTATGACATCTGATATGAGTAGAGCAGACTCTTAAGAGAATTTAACACAGGCGTGTCCAACCTGTGGCCCAGGGGCCACCTGCAACCCTCAAAAGCTAGTAATGCAGCCCCACAAGAATGTAATAAAAATATTAAGAAATACAGTAAAGGAAGTTTTTTATTTATATATGTTAATTGTATTATATATTTTATATAAGACCCAAGACAATTCCTTTTCAGTGTGGCCCAGGAAGGTCAAAAGATTGGACACACCTGATTTAACATTCACCTCCACCACCAAATAGCAAGCCAAGGCTGAAAGTGCTGGTGAGCTCAGTCCAATTTAATTAACGTTACACTACTTTCTAGACTGGTTCCCAAGCATGCCCTTTGGCTTCCTTCTACATTGAGGGTGCAAGTTTGATTCAAACGCTTCTGTTTTAAGAGAACAAAGAAAAGAAGGACAGTGACCTGGGGATAAAAGAAGGACAACACTGATGTTATTGTTCCTCAGATGCTTATTCTCCAATGATCTCTTTTAATATGCAGATAACCCATGAGATAAAGATAACTCATGGCAACAAATACCAGTCATATTCTAGATAACATTTTGAACAGGTTACATTACTTACATTATTATAAAAATGTGTATTTTTAGAAATATGTCAATAAAATCCTTATTGACTGGAGCCCGTTTCTCAAAGATAGAGACGAAAAAGCCAGCACTTTCTCTTCCATGGAGCATACATACACGTACAGCAATACAAAGTATACTTGCTTTAAAAAAGATGACAACCCCATTTTACAAATCATTTTGTAGTTAATTATTTATTTCTTATTTGTTTCATTGATTTATAACTATGACATCACAACCAAATTGTAACTTTATTCTCTCCTGACATATGTGGGAAGAAAAATTCAACTTGAAACTCCATACGTAAGCAAATGGGTAGTGAAATATTGGACTGTTATTTGGAACAAACATTTCTTGGCAAAGGAATTATTTAATGAAGATCAAATTAGAAAAAATCTATATATAGGACAATTGGAGAAAGAGGAAGAATGAGAAAATTGTGTCTGGGAAGTTTGGCGCGATTGTCTGAAGGAGAGAGCATATTAAATAATTTAAAACAATATATGAATTGGTGTATGGACATGGTAAAAATAAGGAGAGTTTACAAGGATAGAAAAATAAGAAAAGGTATAACAAATAGTTTTGCTGTACACTAGATTTAATTAAGGAATTCTTTTCTCATCTCTTGCTTTCCATTAATTGAATTCACTAACTTTTTAGTTTTTTCTCTGCATTATATAATGTATGTAAAGGAGTTTACATTAAAAGAAATCCGCACAGCTAATTTCCTCTCTGTCCTTCTCACATCAGAACTTAAAGCTTGGGAAGAAAGAATGGGAAGAAAGGCTAGTATCCTAAAATCCCCTTCCACAAGACATTAGATGTTGCCCAAAGCCTTCTTAGTTTTTGGTCAGGGAGCTACATTTATTGTGTATGAAGGCTCAGACAAATAGTTAACATTCTCCTCACTGGCATAGCATAACAGAATGAAATAAGATATCAATAACTGCCACAAGACAGAGGGAGCCAGGATGTTCACCAAAGCGCCAGAGAGAAGGATGAGAAACAATGGTTACCTCCAGAAATCGTGGGCGCTCCATCCCTGGAGATTTTTAAAAAGAGGCTAGACAGTCACTTGTCTGAGATGGTATAGGTTAGTGATGGCAAACCTTTTAGAGATTGAGTGCCCAAACTGCAACCCCAAACCCACTTATGTATTGTCGGGTGCTGGGTGGGCGTGGCTGATTGGGTGGGCATGGTCTATTGGATGGGTGTGGCCGATTGGATAGGCGTGGCTGCGGTGGTAATGGCAGACCGGGTGGGACTAAAAAGTTCAATAAATCAATTGCAACTTTGCAAGAAGTTGAAATTGATTGATTGAACCTTTTTTTTTTGCACATGGCGGCGGAGACCTAAAGCTGAGGGCCTAGGACTGGTGTGCATGCCCACAGAGAGGGCTCTGCATGCCACCTGTGGCACGCGTGCCATAGGTTTGCCACCATGGGTATAGGTTCTCCTGCTTGGGCAGGGGGCTGAACTAGAAGACCTCCAAGGTCCCTTCCATCTCTATTCTATTCTATTCTATTCTATTCTATTCTATTCTATTCTATTCTATTCTATTCTATTCTATTCTATTCTATTCTATTCTATTCTATTCTATTCTATTCTATTCTATTCTATTCTATTCTATTCTATTCTATTCTACCACCTTCGTCAGCATTCCCTGATCTAGTTGCTTATCATTCTTAGTGTCAGTGCTGCAAACATTGGATGTTTTTGCTTTGATAATATAAGAGGCAGCCTTTTCCTTTAAATTGTTTTGCTCTTAGAATTAGATGAAGCTGGGGGGGAGGGAGAATGTTTCCCCTGGTTGTTTTTAATAAGATAAGAAATGGCACATTACAGAAGGAAGGGAAGCTTTGCCCTTCAAACTGATTGCAGAAAGTGATTTATGACTGCTAATTGGAGGAGGGAATTGTGCCAGATAGTAGGTGCTGAAGGGAGGGGAATTCAGATCTTGGCATTCCACCATGATGTGCCCACGCTTTGTTTTCATTATTAGAGTCTTTTTAGGATAAACAATGCCTGAAGGTTCTTTGAAGTGTTTCATTAGTCGGAACCATGACACTTAGTCTATATGGAGTACCAACTGTCCATAGATTGACACCACAGCATAGCCCTTTCCTGGATTCTAAAATCTTGCATAAATTTTTGTTAGCAGCAACTTTAAAAGCACATTTTTTTAGTCAAAGCCCACATGGATGTCTTTGATTCTAGTATGCTGTGCAACTAGAGAGTACCAGCATATTGTCTTGGGGGGCATTACATTAATCAATATTCCAGGTATGTGTTGTCACTTCTCAATAATGTTCAGCACATACAATTGTGCTTTTCTTATGGAAAATCTACAGCAGATCCAATATGGCCAATGTACATTCCATCGGAAATTTAAAACATGTAAACAGGCTGACAGAAATTATCAGAGGGATGTAAGAAACTTGTAAATGAACAACAAATGCTGAAGGGAAAATAGCCAGGACGAATGCAAGTCGGGTTTTGTTTTTTTCCACAAACATGGCAAAACTGGCTGCACTGCTTGGAGAACATATGGCATTTTGAATGTCAGATGAGTACAAATCTAAGGCATCCTTGGCCACAACAGAGATAGAAATGGAAACAAATGCATTTGGCAGTGCTATTTCTTTTTTGCTTATTTAAATATTTATATTTTGGAGATGTATGTTTGTCAGATTATAGTTCTCCTCATTTGTCATACCACAATTTTTCACTTTCTGATTGGGATGAAAAGTGGAATCTCTGCAAACTGCTGACATGAGATGAAATTTTCATCTTCAAGAGCTGCCTGGCTGGATAAAATGTTTCTCCTTCTTAGCAAAGATACTCAGATTTTGATCTGAGATTTATATCAGATCAGATACTTGTGTACAGATTTCAGATACTGAGATTTAGATCTTTTTTTTTTCTTTCCCTTTAATGGATGGATTGGTTGTGCTGGTTCAGAATTTATTTTTTTCTCTCTTCTATTATATGTGAGATAATTAGGTGGAAATTTAGAAAATTAAAGACAACACCATGAAATGAATTCATCAGTTTAAAGTAGGAATTGAATAAATTTTATTAAACCTATTAATTTGGATCCTAAACTGGTTTCTTTAATATTGCAATTATTTATAAGCTATCTATCTTTGCTTATAAGCTATCTTCATTAACCCTAAAAATACATATTTATAAACCTGTCCCTCAGACAAATGGCAGCTTTCTTAGGCCTTGGACTCTAAGCTTCCCCCAGACCCAAATGTATTTCTTCTTCTCAGCGTTTTGTTCCTTCTTAAGACTGAATTCATGAAAGTACACTTTTTATAGAGAGATCTGATTGTCTCTTTTAAAACACTATTTATTCGGTGACCAACAAAATTTGAAAAAATACAACAGAAAAATAAAATAGATGAAATAAGATACTAGCATAACAAAAATAATAATGTTTTTTTATTAATATGATTATTTGAGCTCTTGAAAGCAGGAGGTTGAAGAGGATAAAGAGTCCTGATGAGACCATGTGGTTTGTTCTAATGAAATTTGGTCAGGACAAATGATATTAAACTAGAGTAACTATTTTATATCTCAGAAAAGATAATTGATGTAGAGCAGACATGTCAAACACAAGGCCCGGGGGCTAGATCCGGCCCGCGAAGTGGTTTCATGTGGCCCGCAAAGCCATCCTGGAAACAGTGAGGGAACAGCCCCCACTGCCTTGGCCCTGGCCCAGAGACCCTCCTTCTGCCAGAGACCCTCAGATCTGTTCCACTCCTGCCCTGGCCCCCATAGGCACCCTTGATGCAAACACTGTAGAGCTGGCCATACCCACCTAGTAGGCCATACGCACTCTAGCTGCGCCCACCCAGTAGGCCACGCCCACCCTGGCCATACCCACCTGGCCCCCTGAGGGCAACCGCAATGCTGATGCGGCCCTCAATGAAATTGAGTTTGACACCCCTGATGTAGTGTCAACAAAATTTTAGGATTTATGCCTGGATAAAAATGCAAGTGACATAGCTTATTGCAATCCATTTCTTTCTTCTTTTCTCTTCACTGTGCATATCTACATGCTTCCAGCTTCCATTTGGAACACAACACCAAATCTATGATCTATAGCCAGCTTTATACGAT
The DNA here is from genome assembly GCF_964194415.1 of Vipera berus. Taxonomy (NCBI): domain Eukaryota; kingdom Metazoa; phylum Chordata; class Lepidosauria; order Squamata; family Viperidae; genus Vipera; species Vipera berus. The sequence goes on from NC_138203.1 coordinate 62,978,892, forward strand.
GCCCACATTTGTTCGGACTCTCTTGAGAGAGAGATTGTCAATTGATGGAATTAAACCAGAGATTCAGGAGACCTAGCTGCCATTCAATGAGATCAATGGACAGATCAACAGAGCCAGATCAATTACCAAAGATGATCTATTGAACGAGAGACTACAGAAACAGAAAAATGGAACACTATTGGTTGTCATCTACAATTTGTAGATTTTCACAATCAACAATAAACAACTGAACAATGATGCTAACATGGGAATCAGACTTTGAAACAAACTCAGATGTATACTTTGCCCATAAATTTACATCAACAACATTATCACATTCTCCAGAAACGTCACACATACTGTCAGCGACATCTTCATGTCATCTAATGGGATATATACCATCATCTGCCAACAATGGCCCTCTAGATTTTACACAGGACAAAGAGGCCAAAATTTGCACAAGATTATTAATGGACACAAGTTTGAAATCAGAACTCAAAACAATGACAAATTAATATCAGAACATTTTAATGGCCCACAACATTTTGGCAACAAGGACTTTACCAGCACAATTGAAGGAGATTTTGCTAAACTGATAGATCTTAAAACAGGGGTCTTCAAACTTGGCCCTTTTATGACTTGTGGACTTCAACTCTCAGAATTCTTCAGCCAGCAAAGCTGGCTGAAGAATTCTGAGAGTTGAAGTCCACAAGTCATAAAAGGGCCAAGTTTGAAGACCCCTGTCTTAAAAGGTTTCTGCTTATCTCAGAAGGGCACGATATACAGAATGGTTTTTAATAATATTACAATTGTTAATTATAAGTTTCTTGTAATCTGTTCCATATGTAATCTGCATCTATATAACCAACTTGTCTTACCTCTTCCTTCCCTGCCACCTCATCTCAATTTAAACCCAATTTAAATCAATGTAGCCATTTTATGCATCTGGTGAACTAAGTCAAGCTGAAGGAAATGTATATATTTTAATATTTGTTAGTCTAAAAAGGTCATACCAAACTCCTTCTGATTTTGGTCCACATTTTAGTAAACCATATTTAAATTAGCTTGTTTTAAACACACACACACACACACACACACACACACACACACACACACACACACACACACAGAGAGAGAGAGAGAGAGAGAGAGAGAGAGAGAGAGAGAGAGAGAGAGAGAGAGAGAGAGAGAGAGAGAGAGCATGTTTCCATTTCCTTTGATGTTAAACTAAGAATTCCAGATGTCTAATGAAATTCTATGGTACCTATTTGATCAGACATCAAGATATTTTGAGCCTGAAAAATAATAAATCCACTGTATTGCTGTACAGTCATGATGTCAAACCTCATATTTAGTTCTTGGTTTATTCATGGTATTAGGCATAAAGTTGAGCCTACAGAAATAATGAGAAAATTATTCTTCTCCATTTTTCTTCCATCTGTAACTCATTTTGAAAGCAGAATATGATTCTTCTGTCAGTTTCATAAATGATATTAATTTCATTTTGACTGATAGAACACCATTCTTTTAAAGAGAGAAAGAAGGTTTTTCCTTTTTATTTTTTTGAAAAAAGCAGGATTGAAACAAATATTTATCTGGGGGGATATTAATATGTCTAATACTTGATTCATGTTTATCCCACTCATGCTTCTCCCTCTTTAAATAAATCTTCTTAATATGTACTTTTGGCATAATAAAGCCACTGATGTACATTCAAGATTACATCATTTGCCCTTTACCAAGATGAATTCATAAATAAACCGTATTTCATATAAAATGGCTTAATTAAACTGTGTAAACTAATCATTTATGGCTGTATCTGATATTTTCTAAAAGACTGAGATTGATTTAAATATACAAGGAACATGACTTCTTTTTTATTAGTTTTATTCAAGTATAACCTAAAATGTGAAAATACAAAAGCAAATCGTAAGGGACAACAGCAGAAGGGAAAGCAAAAAAAAGGTGTGAAGAAAGGGGTGGGGGAGAGAAAGAAAAGGCATTGACTTCCGACTCTATCTGTTGCAATAAAATCAGACATTAAAATCAAATCTCATTTACATTTCTATAGTAGTATGCGCTAGCTAGCCATTTCTATATCGGCAAATCAGTCTAAAACCCAAAATCATAATATCATTTTTTTTCCACCTCAAGCACAAAGTCCAGAAGCGGTTTCCAAGTAGAAACAAAAGTACATACATTCTTTTCTAATTCACAATAATTTCTAATGAGGAAACAGAACAGGTCTTTTAATGTATTATGTCTGGTGTGCAAATATCTCCCCGGCACACCCAGTGAATGTTTGTTTTATTTTCTCAAAGTAGAAGACCTCCTTGTTTCTTTATGACTGACTTAATTAATGGGATATAAATGGGATTAAAATAATAAAAAAATGGAAATCTTGCATACAAAAACAGTTTGCTATTTTACACTGCAGGAAAGAGCAGAAAAACTAAGAGTCTAAAGACATTTGGACAAACATTAGCTCAAAGACAGTTTGAAAGCAAAGGACTAGCTGTGGAAAGGTATTTTATGAATCTGCACTGTAAGTCAGCCACGATAAAACTTACTATAGATTCAGCTTTCAGGGTTCATATGAAATGTTACAATATAAGCCAATTTATAAATAACTCATGAGTAGCCAACATTCTGGCAACCCCCACCCTTTTTTAAAACATACCATTGTACAAGTGGCAATGCTTGGGTGTCTCTGATGTAATTTGGGTATTAGTATCATTGTAGCGCGATACTCTGTGGTCATCAAAATCCTTTTGCAAGTGGGAATATACATATCTCTCTATATATATACATATTTCTGAAAACTATCTGGGGGGGACAGTGCTAATATTTCTGGTATGTACTTTGAATTGCCTGTCAATATTAACTTCCTATATCCATCTGCTGGTATATCCATCTGTCTCTCTCCAAGACCCAAAGTTGTAGCAACAGTTTAATTGCAGTAGTTATGTGGTAGACTGCATGAAAGCATGGCTGAAAGGGCTCCCTAATTACAGAAATTAAGGAAGCAGCCACATAAGAACCCATCAAGCAGTATTTGAGCTTCATTTACTCAACCATAGGTGTCTACAGCAAACCTAGATTCAGTCCAAAACATGGACAAATACATAATGATATCAGAATGCCAACTCTGCCATTATAAATTTGGGTATAAAGTATAGAGATAAGTATGCAGTTTTTGTCAATTTTCTTGTCCATGTACTCTATAGAGACCTACGCATCTTAGTACTATTATAGATGTTTTATCAACCTTCTCAATCTTGTTCTTTGCCAAATGTGTTAATAGCCCACATCTGGAAAGTGTAAGGATGAAAAGCATTGTTCATTTCCTTCCTTGTTTGGCCACGTTGATAAGCTATTTTTAGATGTTTATGAGAGAGCTGAAGATGCTGAAGAATATGAAAAAATAAAAAAGAATTTATACCTTGGTGGAGCAGTGGGCTAATGCCTCTTTAAGTAACACCAGCTGCCTGCAATTAGTGCAGGTTCGCATCCCACCAGGCTCAAGGTTGACTCAGCCTTCCATCCTTCCGAGGTAGGTAAAATGAGGACCCAGATTGTTGGGGGCAATTAAGCTGACTTTGTAATAATGCCGCTTGGGGGTGTGTGTGAAAGCCCTAACAAGCAGGCATATACATAGAATGAAGGCTACTGCTAAGCTTGTAAGCTGCCCGAGTCTTCGGAGAAGGGCGGGATATAAATGGAATTAAAATAAATAAAAATTAAATACAAACAATAGCCAAGGTAGTATGATGTTTTTAGTGTTAATTCCCAACAGGGAATGTGTCCTGTGCTCAGACAATATTCCCAGTGATGGGATTCTTTTTATTGGTTGTCAGCAAATAATGTATTCTGAATGTTAGGTCCTTTTATGGTTATTCATCCATGATTACTAAAAAAAATTGTGTTTCCTAAATATACAGATGTGAATATTACTTGCACCAATATACACAAGTGACCACCTATAAAGTAATGTAATACAATTAATAATTCCACAATATATTGGAATATTATTACTGATGTATCAATAGATGAACAAGGTGAAGACCTATCCAGTCTTAGGCTCTCATTGAGTCATGCAACTCCATAATAAATGGCTTTGATGTCTAGCTGTCAGTTAGTTTGCTTGCTTGCTTGCTTCTTTCCTTCCTTCCTTCCTTCCTTCCTTCCTTCCTTCCTTCCTTCCTTCCTTCCTTCCTTCCTTCCTTCCTTCCTTCCTTCCTTCCTTCTCAGAGAGAAAATAATTCCACTTCTAGCTGCTACTGTTTTATGTGAACAACTCAGGCAGCATTATAGATGCTTTTTTCAACCAGCTGCCTTTCGATAAGGGCAGCACATCAATGCTGGCCTAATTAGCCAAGACTAATGCCTGGTTTCCTGGAGAGAGCTTTTGTAGAGTAATTACCTTATTGGAGGTCAAATGGCTGCAATTATAGGTCTTTAACTAGTGGGGATAAACAGCCTTTGAATTCTCACAGCAAGTTTGCCACCCTCACAGAAGGGCCTTTCATGTTGACCTGTAATCATGTAGGATATTATGACAGGTGATTGCAATGTCTTTTATTTATCTATATTAACCACAGTGATCTGAATGTCAATTTATTTGGTGGGACCTTTGAACAATGGCTAACATACACCAGTACTGAGGCCATAAAAATTTAAAGTTTACAAGCATTTCTTTTATTTGTACCTTTGGTATAATTACTACCCATTTCCAGTTCAATAGAACTAATTTAATGGCAAATGTACTATATAATAAACTCCGTGTATGCATCTGTGTAAGTATAAGAGAGAGGTATAGTCCATTCATCCCCAATCTGGCACTCTTCAGAGTTACTCAATTGCATTTCCCATAACTTAATTTTTCATTTTTCTTTGGGCAGTGGTGGTAGTGACACAGCTATGGCCTTTGTGGTATATGTACCCTGATTTCTTTTAGAAAGTGAAATCTCCCTCAGTAACTAATTAGTGGTTTTTTTTAATTTTCTGCAGATCTTGGCAACCATTTCTCTGAAAGGACAACACCCAACCACCATTTTAGTGATTTTTCAGGAGCATCCATTGGTTGGTCCTAAAATTTCAGTATGCTTACCAGACCAAAAGACACCAGATGACCGAAATCTCTGAACAAAAATAATTGATTGACTGAAATCTACTTCTATTGTACCATGCAATTTTCTGATGTAAAGGAAACTTGATACTGACATTTAACAATAGATATAGATAAAAATACCTTAGTTTGTCAATTCATGGATTTTAATCAGAAATTATATCCCAAAATACTGGAAATATTCTCCTTCCTCAAAGTAGTCATTTTTTCATTTTTGATGCATATATTATCAAGATAAGTTATTGTTTTTTTTAAAAAAACTAATGTATTATAAGAAACAAATTACCACCTGTTTAGTCTTCAATGATTATTATTTGGGCCTTGTCCACATGCATGAAAGGTCCACAATTCTGATATCTTAATAAAGTCTTAATAATCTACAATTGCTTTAAAATTACATTATTAATCTTGGGGATTTCAAGCCAAAATAAGACAAATCCAGCAGCCATTGTGAGTTAATGCTTCAGTTTCTATGTATATCTCCAACAACATGGAAATTCCAATTGACCCTCGTGAAATATTTTCTGAGGTGCCCTGAAATAGAATTATCTGCGTATTAACCTCATTTTAAGGTCAAAAAAAACCTAGTTTGACTTACTTTATAGCAACTTCCTGCTGGTTTACAAAATGAAACATTTAAGTGTGCTGTTCCAAAGATTCCATAAATTGTTAATATGAGTTTCATCAACTCCTTTTTATTTCTTATAAAAATAACTTAGTGCCTTAGAACATTTTACTGATTCTTCCCTAATTTTTAACGCCTACGGAACTTCAAAAGTAATAAGAGGTTAGTAGAAAAATAAACAATTATACTGGAAAAGGGGGGAATTAATTAACAGCACAAGCCTATTATCTTTTATGTTTAACTTTCTGTTATATTTTTATTTTTTTATTTTATTTTAATCCCATTTATATCCCGCCCTTCTCCGAAGACTCAGGGCGGCTTACAATTTAAGCACAAACCAATGTGCTTAGCAATTTATTACTAACACAGAGAAAAAATAGCATTCATGATAAACAGTTGCTATCCCACATCATAAGATCAACCATTTTAGGCACATACAGTAGAAAAGAGATATTGTCAATAACAATTGAAATATTTTTTTATTAAAGAGTTTTACAAAAAAATTTACAATACATATCCCCAAAACCCACCCACCCGAAACCACCCCCCTTCCCCCCCACTTCCCAGAGCTGAATACAGGGTTATAGATATAATAATCATATTCTAACTAAAAGTATCCATTATAAAATTAACCAAATTCATAATGTGCTTTAACTCCCCTTTAACATAGATACATTCAAATTATTAAAAACATAATAATAATAACTTAAACAAAAATATAATCAATACTAGTACTAAAATTAATAACAATATCCCTCTAAAATCTACTCATAAGCTAAGTGGAACTTTTTAGTCCCATATTTATTCTGAATATAATCTATCCATCTTCTTCCAAACTGAAATATATCTTTCTTGTGAATGATCCTTCAAATAAGCAGAAATCTTAGACATTTCTGCAAGATTCGATACTTTGAGTACCCATTCTTCTATAGTAGGCAAACTATCCTTGTTCCAGTATTGTCCCACCAGTAACCATGCTGCTGTTATCAAATTCAACATCAGATTGGTTTCTTTAGTATCACAATCTACAACAATACCCAATAAAAACAATTGTGGAGAGAACTTTATCTTTCTCTTAAAAATCTTTTGAATGTTCCACCAAATTTTAATCCAAAAAGCTTTTATATTTCTACAAGTCCACCACATATGAAAATAGGTGGCATCTAAACTACCACATCTCCAGCATTTAGACTGTATCCTAATAACAATTGGAATATTGAACTTCCATTACATTTTCTAATAATGACCCATGATACAAAAAAAGATAAAAACATGGAAAAAGGAACAGTCACCAGACTTTTTCATATTACTCCATGGTTAACATATTAGTAGTGGATTCCTATACTGGGCAGGAAGCTGCACTAGGTGATTTTCAAGATCCCTTACATTCTACATTCAATAATTATGTTTTCAGGAATTCATGAGGTGGAAAGTGAAAGCATCCCTGGAACCTGGATGAAACTTTAGAGGTTGGGTAATGAGATCTAAGAATGATCAAGTGAGGACCAGTATTTCGCTCTAGCTTCAGTGACCTTTCCATCGGACGCTCGAATACAAATTACATATGTAATATTGGAAAACAATGAAGAATTTTCCTCTCCTTTTCTTGGAAAATACAAGAATTTGCATCCTGTGAGAGGCATCACTAATGTTCTAATTGTCTATGATGATGTTCCATATTCTCTTTCCCATGGCACAATGTAGAATTCTGGTGGCCACAGATGACTTTTTCCCTGTACCCTAAAACATGAGATGCAGCTTAGTTCTTAGACATTCAAATTAATTCCCCAAATTTCTCAAATATTTCTTCTCTTTTACCTGGGGTGGGATTGATCTTGTGAAACCCGACTACCTTTAAAAACAACTAACTGTATCACCTTATACTATAATCTTTCTGTCTTTTTCTTACTTTTTTTTAATTCACCTTTCTTTTATAAATGTTGTAATCTTATGCCTATTTACCTTGAATAAATTCAGCAACTCTTATTTCTGGATAGAATGTAGACACGCAGATACTCCTATCATGGAATAATCTCATTCATCCCACACAAAATTCCAATGCATCTAGCTTTGAAAAAATGAAAGAGCTATTTTAAAAACAACATTCAAAACATGGCAAAAATTTTCATTATCATTGCTTGTTGAAATAGATGCAGTTCAAATTACTGTATTTCTTTCCAAGACACCCAGTTCCATTGCCTATTACTCGGTTTTATTAGTCAGATCATTTTTCTGTTCCAATTATGCATAAGTGTTGGCAAATTATATTGCATAATCTTTACGGAATTTCATGGAATTTCATTCCTCCCTGACAATAAGAAATTAATATTACCTCAAATCCATATTCATAGTTTACTTTAGCTGTTTGGAAAAGATCCCTGATTTTGCTAATCTTTTCCCAACACTTGTAATTATAATGGGGATTAATAAATTCAATACAAGAAATGAATAAGAAATTTAATTATGGTGGAAAATCCTGTTGTGACTAAATGTGTTTTTGCAGAAGGAATGGTAACAAATACCTGTTTGGTTTCAAATGAATAAAATTCAGTAATCTTTTCAAAACCATCCAGGTCTCACCACCTTGCAATTTATAATATATGGAGAATGGTGCATGTCTACTTCATTTTGTAGCAAAAAAAATGAACGTAGTAGAATGTCTTGGAATTCTTCAAAAATTCTTGAAAAATATCTAGGACTGTGGATATGATGACTCTCATTGCAACTCTGAGGGTTAGAATGCCTTTAAAATGTACATTAGCACTGGCCATTGTAATACATAAATGAATATAACAAAATTGCATTATATATAGTAAATTGTAATTTTTCCTGATTTTGTTGGTGGGTTGTCAGCAAAGTAATACATAATGCCTTCTTTGGTAGCAAAGTCTGCTCAGCCATTTGGGTTGATTTTTTTAAGTTAGTGAAGAAAATAACGCATGGCTTAACATGCAGTATGGGGGGGGGAAGCCAGAAAAACTAAACCACACTAGGTTCCAAGTAAAAATCACAAAAACTGCATCCAAAAAACCCCCCCAAAACAAAAAAGGAATGCCAGATTTTTCTCCTGATTTCAAACATCAATATATTAGTATCATGGAATCGATACAAACGTAAATGTCGGCTGTAGAAAGCAGGACATAAGGAATGAATTGAAGCAGAAATAGTTTTCTTGTGTGCGATGGTAGCAGACCCTAAGACATGGATAAGAACTTTCTCAAAATGTTCGCATTTACACATGTGCGCACACAGAGAGAGAAAACCACCATTCAAAAGCTTTCTGGGTGGGCTGCACTTATTGCGGTGAGCTGTAAAGTTAAAAGGAAACTGGCGCAGGAAAGCTGTGATGCTCACTACTGCATGCAATACAGTACACAGCACCACATGGCCTAAGGCTAAGCACACAGGACCAGTGATCGAGTGGACTTCCCTGGAAAGTCAAATGATGCTCAGGTTAGCCTTCTATAAATATCCTGAGACCCAACAGTGTTTCCCATTTAATTGTACCAGTGGCTCTTCCCCTCTTGATAGCTTACAAATGTTCCTTTGGCTTTAGTAATTACTGTCATCATGGTGCATTAAATATCAAAGTGGAAGGGGAGGGAAGGGAAGCAAATCCAGTGGCCAGATCTTTGTTTGTGAAATGAAATGTTCAGAACGGATGCCAATGTGGGGGATGCAAATATAACATAAATATAACTTCCTCATTCCCCTGGATTCCAGCAGCCGTGACTTGTGCTGGATCCAGTTTTTCCTAGTTGATCGGAAGTTTATAAACTGCTTTAATTTATATGAGCATCAAGGAACAGCCCACAGTAGGCTGATGCCACAAAGAATGGAAAGGAAGGAAAGAAGGCAGAGAGGGGACTAATGGCACTCAAAGGCAATAAAATAGCTTTTTAAAATTTTAAATAATGTGAATTTGTTTCAAGCTCTCTGCAACTTCTCTTTTTAAAAAAAAATCAAGAAAGCATTATGAGCATGGTTTGGAGAGGAAAGGGTCATTCTCTTTGTCCCCCAGGCCTTCCATTTTTTTTCAAAGAAGAAAATCCATAATATGTAAGCAAATACATATTCTAAGGCCAAATAACATAAAATCTTCAACCACACATGTTTGCTTTAACTGCGAATAGCATTGTCTGGGGTCGTGGCAGACAAATAGAGGGTAGGCATTGTAGAGATAAAGTCCTTGTAAGCAGCCCTGACCTCTGTGATCTTAGAAAATGGTCGTGAATAGCATTTGAGAACTGAACCAAATTATTTCTGGCTCAACTGCAGTGTTAGAAATTATTAAAACTAAAACTTTTTTCTATAACTTTTATGGAGTACTGTGTGGACAGTCCATGTTTCTGTGTGTAAGAACCCCTGCCTACAGAGAGCCTCTGATTTTTCAAGGGGAAAGGAGTCTTCATGACTTTTCAACTCCCACTCCTAAGAACCATGGGGAATGTTTTGCATAAAACCAGAGTAATGAATAGGAGATGATTTCTAACAGTGTTAGAACAGCCCTTCAAGGTAGATCAGATTAAGAACCCAATGTCATGTATGCACTACTATTTTTATTGTAAAGGTATTCGTTATTGTATTTCTTATGTCATTATTTTGATAAAGCTAAAGCAACAGAATCTTCCCCCTCCCACTTTTTATCTTTCTGAGAAGTAGGAAGGGCCTTGTCTCAGATGTTTACTCAAGTTACTTTCCTGCCCCAGACTCAATCCTCTTTTATCTGATCATTGTCTTTATAGCAGCTGCTCCTCCTCTCCCTCAAGGCCATTCCTTCTATCCTCTACATCCAGAAATGCAAGCTTCTCTCACTTTACCACCAATTCTACATTATACTTTTAATTTTTTCCCCACTTCCCACCCTCCATAATTATGCTGGCCTAGAAAAAATGGGAACAGCAAGAAGCTTTATAATGCAAAGGAACTTCCATTGAATTCTTCCTCCAGATGACCAACTGGTGAGTTCCGAAAACAAGATTTAGTATCTCAACTGCTAACCTGCTACAGCTTCTGGAGTAATATAAAATCTCCCATCCACCCCCAAACCCCCCAAATACTGTGCTAGCCTGCCTTCACTATCTTTTTATGCATGGCTTGCACCAATTCGCTAATATGAAAAAATAGAAATGCCAATATGCGGGTGGTAGCCGCCCGCTCCACCTTTTTGAAGTGTTGTTGGACAAAATGCAGTGTTGGAAAAAGGAATTCTGGTTCGCACAAGAGTAGTTTCTCTTTCTAGCCTCTCCCATTTCCACCCCCCATCCCCCCAGATACTTCCCAAATCTCCTCCACAGTGATCCCTGGAGCAATTCTGGGGATATACGGTCGACTAAAGTGATAGAAAATTAAATCCACCACTGGTATTCATTCTTCTGGCAAAAATATACTTTTAGATCAAGCCCTCACATGCCAGAGAGATAACCGATTAGGAAATGGAAGGAGGACACACCCCAAACTCCACTAGAGTAGCACAAGTCCTTTGCAGAAGCTTAAGAGCTCTTGGGATTGCCAATCAGTTGTAAACTGTTGCAGATTGATGTGATGTCATAATAATACACATGTGGGAAATGTAGCTGTGTATATTTTCCTGGCAAAAGTATTTCAGCTGCCTTTTCCCAAGTCAGCCAGAAGTAGCTGTGGGAAGCTGTGAGCTGAATCACCATGTCTATAAGACTGTCTGTTGGAAAAGAGCCCTCCAGGGCAGAGAGCCAGATTACATTATGGAAGCAATACAACCCATCAATATGAGAAATCTATCCCAATCTCTCACTCAGAATTATTAATTCCAGCATCTCTCCCTCTCACGCACACACTCACGTACCTGAGCTGTAGGCTGTAATCTGAAATTAATTATGAATAATGCAAAACAGTAAATAAAACATGAACTGTGTAACAAGTTTATTCATATTTAAAAAAACATTTGTCAGGCATAACTCAGAAATAGTATAACTGGAATTCCCAGCCTTGTGCTCCTGGGCATCTGTGTCCATTTGAATGCATCCCTGAGTGCATAACTCATTTTAAAGATATCCTGGATGTTGAATCACAAGTGTCCTGGACTCGCTAATCCATAACTCCGTGACTCTATGGAAAGCTATCCAAGCAGTTAACCTTTCTTGCCATTCAACAAAGGAGGTAGTATTTTACGCTGCAAGTTCAGCTAAAACTGCAAAAAATAAGCAATGGCATATGAATAGACACACATAAGTATGAATATATATACTTAATAACTAGCAGTCATGCTCCATAAAAGAAACCATGCACTCCTAGCTATAACACGGCCTATTCACTGTCTAGGGCTAAGAAGTATAACTACCCTATGCACTATAGGGCCTGTAATGTATTGGGATTTTACTTGAACTGTTTCACGTGTCTGTTTGAATGCTGCTTAAGGTTGCTCAATTGGTGTGACTGTGTAACGGTCACTGACTAGCCAGACTTGCTGTCTCCAAGAAGATCATTGGATGATTTGGGGCGGGAATGGTTTCCTCTAAACCTATTGGCCACCGCCTAGTGGCCAAACGTATAAGTAGCTGCGCAGAAGCCTCTGTTTCAGTTCTGTTCCTGTTTGCCTCAATAAAGCAATGTTCCTGTTTGCAACCTCTCGTCTCGCTTATTGACAGCAAAGAACTCACTACACAACAGGGCCTAAACTACCTTAAGGTATGAACCAATACTTTGCTCACCTGTGATACCTCCAGATTGCTCGAGATGGCAATTGAGGAACCGTGAGTGGCTTCTCTGCATGGAATGGCCTCACTTCCCTTCTCTTTCCCAGTCATGCTTTGTAACAGGAAGTGACGAGATAGGAAAGGGGAAAAATGTAATAATCCCTGAACATTTCCTTGTGAAAGAAATATGCTGCACCTATTTTGGCCAATAAGGTCAGGGTTGCTAAACTTTACCTATAAGCTAGGTAAACAGAAAAAAATTAACCCTGTCTTGCCAAGCAGTAAATGTTCTGGGGACAGAACAACTAGCATTCAGATATACTGGTGAAGACACCCTCATAAAATAGCTTAAATGAAAGATTGGCCAGTAGCAAAACACTCTTTTACTAACACCCTTTTACTAGGATGCTCCCTAAGCATTCCAGTAGAACGACCTGGGGCCCAAAGGTATTACTGTATTGTAAATAAATATATTAAGGACAAAGCTTTCTTTTGCAACCATTTATTGGTTGATGATCATTTAAAATAATGGTTCAGATGATCATCACTTTATTAATAAATATTAATAACTAATAAAGTAATTTATTAACTATTAATTATTTATTATTAATAATAAATTCAGGTGAAAGGTAGAAGAGTTTTCTGGAGGAACATTGGTATCCGCAAGCACCGCATTGCCTACTGCTAAATTCTGTGTTTTAAAGCAAAGTTAAAAATTCTATCGGTTGAAATCCATCATATCTGGGGAGTATGAAGGAAAACTGCATCCCTTTAAGTTTGTTTCATGGTAGTTGGTACTGAACAGGTTTCTTTCCTGAATTTGACTTTAGTGGTTAATTCAGCCTCCAGTTTATACTTTGAAAAATAAATTATGTAACAAAAAGAATTGGTGATCCCATATTACTTTTATACTACAGAGTTCTCCAATATTTTGCAGGCACATTTGAGATCATGACATAGGGAACCTTGCAAAATGGCTTCTATGGAGTATCCCTGATGATTTAGAAAATTGCTCTAATGAAAAGTGAGACCCATCATAATTGGCACATTTTCCAGAAGACAAATGGGTAAGGAAGTCCATCATGCCTAGTCTGTTCAATTATTTCCAGCTTTCTTTTCCTTTCCTGGACAAAGGAGTCTACTTCCAAACAAAGTCATCCTCCATTTTTATTTCAAATAATGTCTATGGGTCTTATATGGTACCCATAGTGTTGAAATTAAAAATAATGCTGGAGGCTGGTGCTTTCATTACAACGTACAAATTTTCCAATAATTTTGGTTTAAAAAACCATTGGAGAAAAATATGTCGGAAGCCAAAATTCCAAATCTTCATCAGTATAAATAATGTTTATATATAAACATTATATATAACTATAATGTTTTATATTTATAGGTGATTTCACTTAAGTTCTAACATGATAACCACTGTAACATATCAAAATGGATAATATTATATGTATTATTGTTAAATGTGTATTTTATACATAACAGACATGTGAAGGTGTAAATAAGGTAAATGATCCCATGTCACTTGGTTTTTATATGAAGGGATTAAGTATAATACACATTATACATTTTCTATCACTCCTTTTGACAGGAAATGAAGCAAAATCATGAGCAACTTTTATGTTTGTGGGTGGGTGGAGAGAGAGAGAGAGAGAGAGAAAAGAGAGGATGGTAGGTAGGTACGTAGACAAAAAGACAGACAGACAGATAACCAACAGGTGGTAGCCGTGTGCTTTTCTGAGGCAATGGTTTCCCGAAGGGCAGGTGGTGTGACAGGGAATTAAATAGGTGGCCCCCAAAAAATAATCCATTACAATAGAGGAGGTTGTTGACAATCCAAGTATTCTTTGAGTAAATATGCTACATGGGGCTAACAATATATCCTGACTACTGGGGTGTTCAGGTGATGGATTTGTATATTGTCAGGGGTGGATCTTACCATTCTTACAAGGGCAGTCAGGAAGACAGTCAGACATAAAGGAAATAAGGAGAGCAGAAATTACCCCCCACAAATTCCACTTCATGGTATTAGTTCATTAAAGCCAGTTGAAACAGGAAGCCCTTGAAGTAGGTCCTCAAGGTACATGGAATGAATGTGAAATGGCTGAAAAACCTTTTCATTTCTTCATGTTGAATTCCAAGCAAAAGCTAAGGAAACAGAGGACGGAAACATTCCTACCTGGCTATACAGCGAGCATTTGTTTATCTCACAACTGGAGAATGGGAGAGAGGATGCCATCCACTTCCTGAACTAAATATAGAGTGGCCAAGGGGCAGAGTATAAAAGCCCTCTGCTCTCCCACCTCTCAACTGAGAGGCATTCTACCTGCACCTGCCTGCTTTGTTCAGCCACCAACTAATGCAAAAACTGAAATTGCCAAGGATCATAATAGATCTGCCTTGAGTGGGAATGGAAACAAGCAGTCATTCATTTTCCTGTTTGCCAATGGAATGTCAATAGTTTACAGAAAAAATACACCAGAAAAACCTTGTGATTCTAACTCCCAGGCCAATATTTAGCACCAGCATTTTCCTAAGGTGATTCCATTGGACAACCATTTTTAAACTTTAAAACTTTCCGTGTAAGCATTTGGCTCAAAACAGCAACAAGGCAACAGACTATATAAGCGGGAAGGGGGAGGACAATAAATTAAACCAGCAGGATTTTTTAAAGGATTCCTAGTTGCTCCACATAGGTAAATTATTAGGTGTTACAATGGCAAACCCATTTATATGGTGTCTTGAAGAATATACATATTACATCACATGAAATCAAGGTGTTGGACAATAAGTGGGTGACTTAACACTTTTTAGGAGGAATGTACCATCCTGCTGTTTTAAATGGCAGTAATCTAAACCGCAAATGGAGGGACTTTAAAAACAAAGAGTTCATGTGTTATTCCAGCAAGGTGATCAAGTTATGACCTTGTAAAAACAGCATGACACAGCTGGCACAGAGCTTTGGTTTATTATTTTCTTCACACACAAAAATAGAGTAACTCCTTAATAGGAACACATAAGGAACGGAAAATAAAATTTTATATGAAACATCATTCCAAAATTTCAGCTATCAAACAATTCAAGAACAAATTGATCAAGATTTGGTTCCTGCTAGTTTCTGCAGCAGGAACATTAATGCTTTTTTTTAATAGAGCTAAAGTTGCTGTTGCCCCATGGTTCAGCCACTTCTGCCAGGATTATCTGTCAGTAATTGGTTCTTTGAATACTTGTAAGTTCACACCTCTGTCATCAATGATAGCTTTTAACCAGCTTGCCCTCTTTTCCAATTACCTTCAGTTTCTCCAAGCATTAGAGTCTTTTAAATGACTCTTGCCTTTCTATTATATATCCAAAATATCTAAGCTTTAGCTTTATCATTAGTGTCTCCAGTAAACACTCTGGCTTTACCTTTAAATTAATTGTTATTTTAATCCAAAATTTGTTACTACTTCAACTTCTTCTCCACTGTACCAGTGTTACGTGGCCATACTAAATAATCCAATATTTTGGCTGTTGCATTGTTCATTAATTAGTTTCTAGATGGTCTTTGAGGATAGTCTCATGTAGGCACATTACAATAGTCTAAACAAGGCCATCTCCTCCAGCCAAATCTTAGCAAAGGTACTTCTAGCAAACAGTCTCAATCTGTTGTTCTATCAGGGACAGATAGCTCAGGAGCAGCCCAGATTCAACATCAGCTCTTTCTAGGGGTACAAATTCCTTCAGGAGAAAGTTGCTATTATTCCAGACTTAATAAACATTTGACTTAACCATCACTCCATTTTATTTAGCTAAGTTTGAGCCTGTTTCTCCCGGGCACAGGGTCCAGACTTCTCATCTTCTCATTATATCTCATGATTTGTCTGGAGATACATAGTATCTCCAGACAAATCATCATTGTTGCTAATGAGGGCAACCAAAGCTACTTTGTTTCATGCCCAGACCTGAATCTTGACTGAAAAACATCTAGGTACAGTGGTACCTCAGTACTTGTCATTAATTGGTTCTGGGAGATGCAACAAGTACTAAAAGCAATGAGTGTCAAACAAGCCACATGACTTAACATGTGACCCTTTGCTTCCACAGGGAAGCACTTCCTGTTTGTACCTTTTCTATGTCAGTGACCTTCCCAATATGTCCAACTTTCTGTCTGCTCTTTGTAGCCATCTTCCATTTGCAGTGACCTTTCCAGCATGGCCAACTTCCTGCCTGTTCTCCACAGCCACCTCTCTTTTCCTATCATAGAGTGTTGAGTACCAAGCAAACGACAAGTACCAGAACAAAATGTTTGTCAAAATGTATCAAATATAAATTTGATGAGTTTTGAAGCTGTTGAGTACAGTGGAACCACTTTATTCTGCTTCTCTCAGAGTCCTTTGTGACTGCTGCTTTACCACTTTTTCAACAACCTACCCAGAGAAGGTTATACCGTGTTTCCCCGAAAATAAGACTCAGTCTTATATTTGTTTTTGGCACCAAAAGATGCATTAGGGTTTATTTTGGGAGAAACATGATATCAGGGTGATCAGCCTGGCCGGGTGCCCCATCCCCGGCATGTGCACAAGAGGTGGCAAGCCCGTGGGGGCCGATGGTGTCCAGCAGCAGCAGCAGCAGCCTGCCAATCCCTTGATGCAGTGCAGGCAGGCAATCCCAATGTGTGGCCGTGCACAAGCTGAGAGATGGTGGGATGGAATGGGCAGTGTATCCAGATTGCCTGGTGTGGTACAGCTGCAAGCCAGCTGCAAAATGGTGGGAAGGAGCGGGTGGCACATCCAGATCACCTGCCTCCTCCCGCCTCTGCCTCCATGCTTGGATTTACCTGGGTTGCATGGGCTAAGACTACTGCCAGACACCGTCGGCCCCCGCATGCTTGCTGCCTCCTGTGCTGGCCACACACACCAGACTTATTTTGGGGGTAGGGCTTATATTAGTTGTGCCGTAAAAAATCAGGCTGGGGCTTATTTATCTAGGTGGGCAAATACAGTAAATAGATCCATAGTTGTCCACTCTAGTTAGGTTCCTGGTTAGCCCCTTAAGAAAGGAGTGCATCAACATTGCTACCTTGCCTCCCAATAATGATGTATATCTATCCATCTTCCAAACTCTATCCAGGCTGCACTCAAAAGCCAGGTGGGCCAGGGATTTAGTTTACAGATAGCAAAGCTGATCTCCTCAAGTAGAGAGCAACTCTTTAGGCTTGGCATTATTTCAGACTCTGTCCAGCCAACTTCTAACTCTGGGTGAATATAAGTGATGTTATCTGCAAATTGCTTGGCTAATATATCACAATAGCCTTTTAGTAGTTTCAATGGTCCATGCTTCCTTAAAAGTGCTGAACCTCTTTCATGTGTACATAATATTTGACTGGCAAACCTGGATATGTAGTATTTCAAAGCTGAATCTGCATCGAAGGATACTTAGTGTGTTAAATCTCAACCTAGCGTAGATTGCATTTTTTTAAAAATAGTCCATTGAGTCCTCTGATTAGAAAGTCATGCTGTGATCTGACATGTCAGAAGAAAATATCCAAGGCAAATGTAATTTATAAATTGAAATGGAAACTTTTTCAAACAGTAACCTCTTGAGCAATCAGGAGTCAAAGAGGTAAACGTCAGAAATGCCACATCAATACATTAACAGGGAACCAAAACACCAGGGGGAAAGGAGACTTTCTTGAGAGAGAGGGAGATCTGACTCCCAGCCCTGAGATCATAATTCAGTATCTTTCCATTTCTCACATGTTTCTTGAATAGAAAGCATTTCTTCCACAAGCACACTATATACATTTCATCACATATATAATGATCTGTCTATAGAAAGAATGTGCTAACTTTTGGGCCAAGGCTACAAGTACAAGACCAGGACTTTGGGAATTACAACTATCAACATGCAAATACGGTGTCTGGGGGTTCATATAGAGAGACATAAAGATATAACCTATGCAGGTTGTGCAATATGTGCAGAGGCAGACAGAAACTCTTTCTCCTCCCTCCCCCTGCCCACCATACATGTTGAAACTGAGGAGAAAGGCAGTCTGTGAGAATTGCCTGAATTTTCCAGAAAGAAGGGAATAAAATTCTTTAGAGTTTCGCCTCTTTTTTTACTTCAATTGAAGGAAAACGAATGCATGGCCTTTAGTCTCAGATCAATGAGACTAAACTATCAATGAGTCTCAATGAGACTAAACTATCTAGTGCTGAAGATAATTTTAAATGGATATTTAGAATCTTTTAATTGTTTACAATTGATATTAAAACATTAAAATGTCTTAATTAAAAGGCAATCATTGTTAAGGGCATAAATAAGCTACTTTTATTTAGCACTCTGGAAATTCCATTTAAAAAAGAATTGGTTAAAAAAAATCTATAGCATCTTTCATCTATTTGGTACCATTCACATCTGTTGGACTAAAAATCTCATCATTCATAAAGCAGGGTCATGCTAGTGGAGTTGATAAAAGTGGTCACCACACAAATCCAAAAAGAAGCTTGTTGGGGAAGGCAGTTTCGTGTAGTGTAGCTCAAACAAGAATAAAATTGGCAGTGTTGAGTCTGGACTGATGAGCTCCTTGAAAAGACCTGGATCTTGTTCAGCCATCCTGGCCTTTTGTTCCAGCCCTGATTAAAGCTGCTTAAGAAAGCAAGAAATGTTTCAAGATTTTAGTTCTCTTGACATCCGCTTTGAGTTCAGTGAAAACACTTATGGGTCACCATTTTGAAAGTACTATGTATCCCACAGTTTGACACTGAATTACAAGCAGCACTAAATATATGTCTAATATTACATTTCTTTCATTTTTAAAATTTATAATTAGGAACTGCTGGGATCCCAGTAAGAAAATAGGATAATCATTTCTTTTCACTTGTAATCCTGATGATAATCCACCGCTATTTTTGAAGTCTGCTATTTGGCAAATGAGTGTAGCAGTAATTTATTTTATTTATTTATTTATTTATTTATTTATTTATTTATTTATTTATTTATTTATTTATTATTTATTTTATTGGATTTATATACCGCCCTTTCCCGAGGGACTCAGGGCGGTTTACAGGGTATTTAAAACCAAATCAATACAAAAGTTAAAAACAATTAAAAAAGATTAAATTAAATCCCTAAAAAATAAAAACCCCAATTAAAAATTCTCAGCCTGGGCCGGAGAGCTCAATTTCCTTCTCCTGTGAAGTAACAGGAACATTAGATACAAGAAAAGAGTTACATTCCTTCCCTGGTATCTTAATCTTGATCACATTTCATTAGAATTGCCATTT
Organism: Vipera berus; assembly: GCF_964194415.1. Classification (NCBI taxonomy): domain Eukaryota; kingdom Metazoa; phylum Chordata; class Lepidosauria; order Squamata; family Viperidae; genus Vipera; species Vipera berus. The sequence continues at coordinate 62,998,572 of NC_138203.1, forward strand.
AGGAACCCTGTGGCAAGTGGTTAAGTGCAGCATTGCAGGCAAACTCTGTCCACAGCCTGGAATTCGATCCTGACAGGCTTCAAGATTGACTCAGCCTTCCATCCTTCTGAACTCTGTAAAATGAGTACCCAGATTGTTGGGGGCAATATGCAAATAATGCTGACATCCTAAACCTCCCAGTGAGTGCTCTAAAGCACTATGGGGCGGTATATAACTGTAAATTCTATTGTTATTGCTATTCACTGCAGGAGGTCCTTTAACCCCTTCATAATAAATCCAAGGACTGAGGGGAACAAGAATAAAGCAGTCAGCAACATTCCAAGCCAGTGCCTGATTGCCCCTCATAAAGATGTGCTGGATTTTTTTTTCCTCTCTGCAATATTTGCTAGTTTTTCACACCATGTCAAATTTGGTTCCTTTTCTATTCAGCAGATGGACAGCAGTATCTTAGCTGTTTACATAATTTCTTTCCAATTTCTCTTGGGTTGGGAAGAATAAAAAGATATGCATGACATTAAACCTGGATTCAGGTAGATGCTTCTACCCAGTTCACACATTATATATGAGCAATGTGCTTTATGTGGTTGTTAATCACTGTGTAATCAAAGCCATATGCCTATCCAGGGGCGTGTGCAGGAGGGTCCAAAAGTCAAGATGGTGGTAGTAATTTCTGTTTAATTTGATTGTCTCTTAAGTATTTCTCTAGCATTCTGCCTCTTCAAATCTTGTGGCATGAAACTACTGTCCATTATAAAAACTGCTCTGTATTTTATTCTTTATTTCAAATAAATAGAGACTACTTCCCACACCCTCTTTTCATTTTCCTAAGGGGTACAAACTAGGACAATTCATTCTTTATCCCTTTAAATCATAGAAGCTTAGGTTTTGTGGAAAACAACTGTAATTGATGACAGATACATCAGTGACTTATGGATTCCACATCTATCTCACTGTAATAATTTTCCACTACGTTGTATAATGAGAAACAAATTGGCAACAGACTGGCACCAAAGCGGATGGAAGGCAAATTTAACAGACTGTCTAATTGAAGTAAATATTTAGGGAAGGAAATCTCCTTGTATTTCACTCTTGACTTCAGCTTGTTTGTTGCGTCCCAAGCAAATGGAATTGAATTTCTAAATGCAATTATGAGGATGCGTATATGAAATCTGGTAAAGGTAGCTTTCACAACAAAATAAACAAGGGGAGAAGCTTAGTGCTTGCAAAAGTCAGATTATATTCCTTGTGGGGTACAGGGAAGCGGTAGAGCTTCAAGCAAAGTGACCAGGTTGTTGATACAGAAAGAGAAACTTGTAGATTTTTAAAAACATTCCTACACAGAAAAGCACTTTTTGTGCAGAAGCAGTGTGAAAAGTCGTTAGACTGTCATATGACGGCAACAAACATGCTCATAAAAACTTTATGAAGTCTCCCGTACCTTATACCGTATGTATTGTCCTTGCTGGATTAGGTATGGTGTTGTTTAACCCTGGTGAATGTTAGGCATTTTGCACAGAAGAACTAGATTTGACAAATTGATGAGGCTAATATGATAATGATGATGATGATCTTGCTACATAAGCCATCATTTTATTTTGTTGGATATAGCTTAATGTTTTAAGTGAACGTAGCCACTATTTTTTGTAAATCATACTTCAGTTCCTTAGTGTGTTGTGTGAAACCAGGTAATTATTCAGTAATTCATATTTTAAAAAACTTTGGTTTAAGACATTACACAAATCTGAGAGTTTTAAAATCACAGTTAAGGTAAGTGTAAAAATAATGCAATACTATTCTTAGAACAACTGTGAAAATGGGGGAGTGGGGATGAAAATTTGTGCCTAATCAGCAGGGAAGCATATAAACCTGTTATGCACTCATGGTTGGGAATTAGAGAACAACACATTTTCACCAGGTCACTGCATATTTGCGTACTCAACTCAGACAGATACTGAATTAAACATGAACTAAATGAAAAAAATAATGTATAGCAGGTACAGTGATAATGAGAATTTGCCCTCAAAGCATCAGGATATTATATAGGACAGCGTATATCAGTACACTGAAGATGAAGTACCTTGTATATCAGTATTTCTCAATCCTTGCAATTTAAAGATGTGTGGACTTCAACTCCCAGAATTCCCCAGAGAGCCTTGCTGTCTGAGGAATTCTGGGAGTTGGTCCTCACATCTTTAAGTGCCAATGCTGAGAAATACTGATATACGAGTACTTCATCTTTGGAGTAGCTTTCCTATAATTGTCTAAGCAAAATTAAAAAGAAGAGTTCAAAGCAAGATTTTTTCAAGGTCTCAGAATAATTATAACTTGTACTTATCTTTCAACACAATGCTTTACAAACCCCGGGAATGCTCTTGTAGACTTGTAGCAATATTTCCATATTGCACATATATTGCAGTTATTCATGAAGTCAGATTGTAAGCTCATGAAGTCATTGGGAAAAGAATGAAGGATTTAAGACATAACAATTGTTAGATGCCCACACGAGGCTTTGGGAACAGAATGTGCTGTAGTTCACAGCCAAAGCAAAAGTCCAGTGACCTTAGAGAACGGATAAAGGCTGCTCTAAGTATGAAATGACTTTAGTCTTAACTTTTCAAAGCTAGTTCTAGCTTCCTGTCAGATCATTGTTGGATGTAGTGAAATTAATTGAAATTTAAATAATATTTCATCAGCTGTTTGTGGAAAAGACATAAAGAGGATTGTAAACTTTTATTTGTTAGTGCAATCAAATTTTTTTTGATTGATTAATCACCAGAGGCAATTTAAATCAGGGAGGCAATTCTTAATTAGTAGTGCCATTAAATAAGACACATTGTAGTTTATTTTGGTTTCCTGTATATCATTTTCTACTAATGAATGGTAGATTTATTAGTTAATCTTTCCTCAGATAAAGATATGTGTGAAAGATGCCTTTCTAAAGATGCCTTTCTAAAAGGTCTTTTTAAAATGTATTTTGACTAGGTAATCTGAGAAAAATGCCCGCAGGTTAAATAATGCTGACTTCTGAATGAGCATCCCATCCTATATCCATGATACCATCCACCTGATTTATTCTTTTTTAGGCAAGTATACCCAGCTTCCAAGTAGTGGGGATATTTTACATTTGCAAAGGTTGATGAAAGCTTCAAGGAATCCATGCTCCAGGGGATTCTTGCTCCCCATCAAATTGTCTAAGGAATCCAAAATGCTATAGGATTTCCTGCAGAAAGCAACATTAGCTCTCTGCCTTCTTTATAATGACAATTCCAGGAAAGACCAACTCTCTTGACTTAGTTTAGTAAGTCAAAAGGTGGATCATCTTTCATTCATCACCTTTACTTTTTTTTACCCTGAAGCACAGTCATAATCATCCATTGTTCATCATTATAGCTTAGGAAATACTGTCTCAGGATATTCATGATGATAAGTGAAGGAAATTTTAAAACTCAAATGTTGCAAGATTGCCTGTGGAATAATTAAGATTAGTCCCAAAATGTTGACACAGTTCTAGAGAAAAGAAAGTTACAGTAATGTTAAATGTTCTTTCTTTCTTTCTTTCTTTCTTTCTTTCTTTCTTTCTTTCTTTCTTTCTTTCTTTCTTTCTTTCTTTCTTTCTTTCTTTCTTTTACTTTCTTTCTCTTTCTTTCTTTCTCTTTCTTTCTTTCTTTCTTTCTTTCTTTCTTTCTTTCTTTTTCTTTTTTTCCTCACATCATATTATCTTCACCCCAATCAAAGCAAGATCTAGATTTGGATCTCAACCATAGTGTGGATGAAAGAGTTTTGCCTTTCTATCAACCCATACCCCTCATAAAAATATTCTGTTTCAAAAGTGCTATAAATCAAGATTGATAACCTTAAAAATCTCCAGATGTTAGACAACAGGATTATAGGATTGGACTACAACAGGACTACAACTAGTTGCAGTTCAAGATGATGTGATTGGTCATAGCAGGTGTGTCCAACCTTGGAAAGTTTAAGACTTGTGGACTTCAACTCCCAGAATTCCATGGCTGTCTGGGGTTTTTTAGAATTGAAGTCCGCAAGTCTTAAAGTTGCCAAGGTTGGACACCCTGGGTCATAACCTCCCAACTCTTTTGAAAACATTAACAAGCATAGTATCAAAAGTGCCACTCTTTGCTGTTGGTACTCTTCCATTTTTAGGCAGGTTTCAGTTCTTTCTTTATTGTCATTTTGGATCAGTTTGGAGAACAGAAAGAAATATCTATCCAGATATGATAGACTCACGATTCCTAAGGGATCATTGAGGCCAGCACTACTGAGAATTATTGTTTAGCAACATTTGAGGATAAGCCTACCACACTGGACCTAGAGCTTTCTTCTCTAAATATACTTTGGATCAGGCTGCAGTTTATATTGGAGTTAAGGCCCTTTTGTGCATATTATTCTAGGTTCAGCCTCTGCTTTTGTGGTTGTTCCCATCTTGGTCAAAGATATTAGCATAACTCCTTATATATTTTCAGTGGCGGGATTCAAATATGTGAAAAAACGGTTCACTGTGTGGATGCCACTTCTGGAAGTCCATTCTGGACCTGGGCAACAAAAAATTAGCTACCAGTTCTGCTGAAATGGTGTGAACCGGCTGAATCCCACCACTGCATATTTTCCAGTGTGGCTGTTGGTGCTTCTGTAGTTGTACCCAGCTTATATAACTCCTTGAAGATGCTTGTCCATGCTGTTCGGGTTCCTGGTTTCCATACAGATCATAGAAGTGACACCTTGGGAGGTCCACAATAACATTCCAGGGAGTGAGCTACACTGACAAACATCTCCATACATCTGTGGGTGGGTGAGGGAACAATTGCAGACAACCAGGTTCTCTTTTCAAGGCCAGGCTTGAGGTTAGACCACATGTAATATATATATATTCCATATTTTTATGGAAAAGACTGACCATAAAAACAGATGCTTCCACATGATTTAAAATGACAGGAGAGCAAGTCCAGTGGATATAAATCATAGAAATTAAGTGCTAACTGGTTTTGATAAGCCTTGTACGTAATGTCTGTGGGAACACTATGTATCTCACAGACCCTTTAGCTACTTAAGAAAACAGGGGCTTGTTTTGGAGGCTAGAGGACCACCTAATGCCTTCAGAGCTGGGATTCTTTGAAAGATGTCATAGTTCAATAAAATTATTAACTCAATCTTGTAAAGGATTAAATTAGGGAATGGTAGAATGTTTATTCCATTGAATCAGTGACAAGAGCAGGCTACCACAATGGAATAAAAAGAACAAATATACTAAAGGATGAATATGTTTATAACTATTTGCTTCTATTGATCAGCATACAGAAAGGGAAAGAAAACAGTAAGGAGTTCAGAATTCAATCCATCTTGTTCTGCAGTAGAAATAGCTACTATATATAACATATACTACTGCATATGTCTGTACAATCACCTTATTGAACTGAATCATTTCAACCACAACGTCTGGCTTCTTCTCTGTTATCACCAAATCCTAATTTATTAAAAGAAAGCAAGTGTGACAATCTTCAGTCCTATCTAAAAGAGGGAATAATAACTTCTACATGAAATTCTCTATAATAAAAATAGTGGAACAATACATGAACAACAGAGATTATACCTTTTACTCCAAGTGGCAGATCTTATCGAATATGGAATGTATTGCAACCTTCCGTCTAAAATGATTAAAATCTGCTTCTGTAAATACTTTCCTATTAGTAGTAGATTCTAGCCTGAAATCCTGAAAGTAGTTGTGGCTGCTTTAATGAGTCACAGAGAGTTGTTACATTAAAGTTTTTGTACATCCAGAAGTGCTCTTCCAAGACAGAATCTAGAGCACTGAACATCCCTGTTTTCTATAGGTGACAATCTAAGATCAGTGAAGCAGATTCAGTGAAGCTCTTCTTATTAAAGGGCCTATACTGACTAGATGCCCTGCTTTAATTGGTTTGAACATCAACAGATTGTATATGCTGGCAAATAATTTCTTTTACTTTGCAAAATCACACTGGTTTCCTGTGTAGGTTTCCCAGATATACTGAAAGTTGTTCCAATGTAGTGAAGGATTTAAGCCCCAGTAGAAAAAGCAATAATTTGAATGCAAATCTGAAAGTGTTAGCTCATCACCTCATCTTAGTTTATGATATCTTGGTTACATTTGGCACATTTTGAGGTCTACAACTGGCACGCATTATGGCAGAAATATTATACTTTAAAATACCTAACTGAAAGGCACATAAAGCAACTGGTTCAAATGTCTTGCCTGAAATAGGTTTAGAGCCAAAGGCATACATTGGCCTCTGGTTTAATAAAATAATTTAAGGGTGGCTGATATACAACCTTAGACAGTCTTGGCTTTGTATCTTCAATGTGCTTCCAGAACTTTGTAGCAGAAAGAAGTAATCCTATGCATTCGATGAGATAAATTAATTGATCTATTAAATTCTCATTCTCACTTTTTAATTTACAGCTTCATATAGATGCCTTCCAGATGTGTTGGATTGCAACTCCAACTCACAGTTGTGTTTGCTGGGGTTAGTGAGTGTGGTCAGCCAATATATTTAAAGGGCACCAGGAGGAGGAGGGCTGGCATGAAATTATGAAAATGGTTTCTGTGTCCCTGTGTGAACTCAGAAAAATGAACAAAGTGTGGACACAGCACGTTAGGACAAACAGTATGGCTCTGAAGAAAGTTTTTGCCTTGTTCCAGAAAAGAGAGAAATCCTTCTGTTTTTATTTTCCTACCACTGATATCAATGAGAACATGTCAAAAATTATTTATCCTCACTTGCACGCAATGTTCTATCTTTGACTCTCACAATGTCTCACAATGTCTCACAAAAGACCAAGTAAGATCACATCTTACTTGGTCTTTTGCTCTGTATCAGCCCCATCACTTTTCCCAAGTTTGCATGCTGCTCTGTGTCAGGTCTTTACCTTCTTTAATGATGCTTCTTTAATCCTGTATCTTTGCTGCCTTCATTCTGACTAAGTGGGGGAATTCTGCTTTATTTGCCATAAGTACAATAGCTCATCAGGAATTATTATATTTAAACCTTAAGGTAATTCTCTCTCACATAGACAAAATGTCTGTCCTGATTTGCTTATCCACAAAATGACTGCCATGGCATGCATGCACAGTTAGAAATCACTCATTTACCAGAAGACAAACTACCAACCCATCTTACTTTAAAAAAAAAAAAACTTTTTACCGTCATTGGATGCACATTGCATAAAGAGGACCATGTTAGTTTAGGGTAGCCAAAATCTGATAGCATTTTTTTAAGAATAACCAAGATTTGTTACCTTAAAATAAAAATGAATTAGTATAGTTTTAAAAACTTCTATCAGGATCATTCTGATTTACATCATTTGGTACAATAAGCCATAAACTTCAAACCAATTATTTGCAGCTAATTGCTGTCTTTATAGAGCATATTGTGTCATACCAGAAATGCTGAAGGACACAATTCTATGCCAACTGTTATTTAAGCATGAGAAACTATATAACCAAAAGAGCACCATCTATGTCCAGGAAGGAAATATCAGATGTTCATGGTAAAACCAACACTTGCAAATGTAGTAAGATTTCAGGGATCTCAAGGGGAGTAAAATCGAGCACAGTTCAGTGAAAAGGGAAAATGCAAGGAAGCATTTCGGTCAAGGGTCTGGCTCAAAGCATCTTGCACACAATCTCATCTTATTACACGTAAGGGCAGTTCTTGCTAAATGTAACAGCTGTAGTTGAGGAAGGTGTAAAGCAAACCTTCCTTGAAAATAATTTCAGCCTCCTTAAGAACATACACTCCCAAACAAGACTTGATCCTGATTGGCTAGAGTGCAAATTGAATATAGGGAGTAGTTTTTCAGCAAAAAAAGTGTACCAGTTGTTCAGAAAGCCTGGAGGACCTTCTCAGCCCCATTCCAGGCCACCTCAGTCCTGTTTCAGGAAAACCACAGCATGTCATGGACCTCAGCTTTCTGGCAGGAAGGAGGGTGAAGGAAAGGGAGACGATCAGAGGTAGCTGAACACCCCTCCATGCATAGCATATGTTTCATTCCTTGGCAGCTGTGTAAATGATAACACTCACTAATCATTCCGCCATTTATTAAACCTTGCAATGAGAACAAAACAGCCACGGAGCAGACCAAGAATCTCTTTCAATGAGTGCATTAAACATACAGCAATCAGGCTGAATATGTAATGCTGAGAGACACCACATCTGGCGCATGACATTTTATACACATTGTCATAATAACACAAGTCTAAGTTCTCTGAAATAAAAACAAGGTAGCCTAACCTTTCCACACTCTTAAGGCCATTAAGAATCAAGGCAGGGGGAAAAAAATGCCGGTGCCGAAAAGCAGGAGGCCAAGGGCATGATGTTTTAAGAGATTAATTAATTAGGGGAGAAAACATCAGAAGCAAAGGCACACATATGAAGATTATTATTATTATTGGAAAGATGGTTTTGCTGAAGAATTTTTCTAAATGGAAACTGCTTCAAGTTCAAGCCATATTTAAAAATACAACCATATGGGATAGTTAAGAGCAGCAGCTGTGCTGAAATACTTTCCAAAGGAAAAACGTTCACGCTCTGCCCATTCTGTATCACACAACATTGTCGCTCACAAAGTTGTTTGCAAGAAGGATGTTTTTTTTGCCACTTTAGCTGTGAAATTCTGTTTGGCTACAAGCAAATGCTAAAGACAGTCCATACAACAAATGTTTTTTGATCTCTTGGTTTCCAAACTGAAAAGAAAAAAAATAAAACATTTAAAATTCTTTTTGCTTTTTTTTTTAAAATCAAGAGTTAAAAAAAAAAAGTTGTTAAAAGGAAAATGCCCGAGAACAGACATGAGAATGATATTAACTACTACAAAAACATAACACTGAGAGCCATATTGAAATATACCCTTTAAAAGTTGGTATAAATTACAAGAGCCATAAATTAATGTAATACTTTACAAAGAATTACAGTATAAATAAAAGAATGACAGGAACAAAGAAAGAAAAGAATCAGTTCTGCAGAGGCACGCTGGAATAACTGTATTAACAGTGAGAAAGGGAATGGTAGTGTTGAAAATGACATGTAAAATAATCTGGAAAAAGAAGTAGAAAAATAAAGACATGTATTGCTTTGATTAATATGCATTGCAATCCAGTCCAGATAAATCTGTTTCAACACAGAAAAACAAGTTTGTGCGTCATACTGTCCCAAATGATATAGAGCTTGTCTCTTTATTGATATCACTGGTTTCATGCCTTTAAGTCTAATATCCCTTTGCATTTTTGTTATCATTCCTAGACCCATGCTACATGAGCATTTTATGTCTCTACTAAGATGTTTAACTCGTGCAATACACTTCCCATAACATACTTCCCAACCCACTCCCTTAGCATTATTTCTTCGTATAAAATCTATTTTCCACAAGCTCTTTTTCCCATGCTTTTTCAGCGAATGTGACTTCCCAGCAATGCACTGTGTGTAGGCACACTGATCCATTGGTTCCTGTTAACACTGTAGCTCTTACCAATGGTTACACTTCAAAGTCTTGTGTGATCACAAGACAGCAAAATCTCATCAATTTTGGTAATTTCACGAACTTGCATAGAATGACTCGGTTTTCATCATAGTTCACATGAGATTAGGGATTTACAATATTTTATTGAGATTTCTAAGATTTTAATCTTAGGTTGTGAGGTATTTCATGGCAATGCCTACAGGTTCAGTGAGATTTTACAAGAAATGCAATCTTCTAAGTTTTCTCTAATGTTTAAATTATGAATGTTATTAACGTCAATTTTGGTGACTGTCAATATGTTTCTCTAGGTGTGTTCAGGTACAAGATTTGTGTCATCAAAAAACTGCTCAAAAGATAAATAACTCCAGGATTGGAAAATCTTCTCTACTCCTTTCTCTGAATCCTGAATAGGACCCTCTCTGGGTTTTCCAAATTGCAACCTTCAGCTGTTTGTCCCTCATGGGTGAACCAAGTGGAAATGAATCCAGTTCTCCACTATGGCCACATTGATGACTAGGTGTTCTATTCAGACCTAGATTTGTATGAGCCTCAACTAGTGAATTCCCTTCTTTCTTCTCCTCCCCTCCCATGCCAGAACAACAAGTGCCAATTCCTTTCCCTTTTGTGAGGATTTTTTTTCTGAAGTTTGGTGGGGTGGGAAAAGGGCTGAAGGGAATTTTACATTGCTTCCTGTCACTTCACTAGAAAGGAAAAGCTTGACAGAATTCTTGTCAATTTCACCCAGTTAAAAACAAACAAACAAACAAAACAATTTTACACTGGTAGTCTCTGTTCAATGATGCTACTTGGGCCTGGAAACTTCACTGGTAAGCAACATGATCATGTGACTGAACCACTTCTTCTGATGGGCAATAAGAAAACTCAGATGGAGACCATTTCCCAGAAGGAGTATCCTCCATTCTTGCCAGCCCCAAACGATGGGTAGCCCATCCACAAACTGAGGCAAGCTGGAAGTGTGAATCGGCTTTCTATTTCAGTTCTGCAAACTACATCACAGTGCAATTCCTGGGTGAGTATTATATTTTAGAAAACCTTCATTTTAGAACCTTTATAGCTCATTTCACAAATGGGTTTACTCAAATGCCTATAGCTGACTGGTTCATATTTTGCTACCTGTGTGAAAAGAATGAAAACCAATTTTTCAAGTGCATAAAGACAGAACGAGACAGACAGGTATCACAAGAGGAAACTAAAATGGACCAGAAGCAGCACTGATTCAGAGGAACATTAGCAGTTGGCAAAGCAGGGTGACATAAAGTGGTAGAGAAGATAACAAATGTTATTGCTAATTCGTTCTGATATAGCCATTGCCCCATCCCCAAAGGCTTATGATGGATAATGGCAATTTCCTCCTTCAACGCCATGAAACGAAAGACAGAAACTTGCTCCATGTTCTGTTAAGGAGAGTTCACAGTGTGTGAAAAGTTGGCCTCCTAGCCAGCACTGATTTTCTTTCCAGCTGCGTTTGAAGGCTGTGCTTATGTTGGACGTTGCTATTAAATATCTAGTGACAAATCCTGAAGAGTTTCCAGGCTATTAATTATTCTTGGCTTTTTAGAGAAGTTGTGCTTGTTGTCATTCAAAGTTTTCTCTCCTAGCTCCTCCTACAATAAGATAGTCAAATGTTGTTGTTAAGACACACATGTTCTTAGGAATAATATGTCAGGAAACTTACTTCTGCAACCCATTTTTCCTTACCTTTTCTGATGTTGCCATTTTCCTCTCTTTCCCTCTCTGACATTTCAAAAACACTTGTCCTCAGGACGGAAAAATCCAGTAGAACTCCCAGGAGCCAAGAAATAGAATGAGATGGATTATGCACATCACTGTGAAACTAAAAGCTGTAGCTCCAGAAAAAAATGCTGTCTTCAGAGCATTTTCTTTGTGGCAACAATTGAGCTGCATGTTGACCAAATTAGCACACAAGGACCTCTGGAAGTTTCACAGCACACTGAGGATACACTGGTGTGGAGTCAATCCCAGTTTGATGCAGCCAGAAATTAAACAGAATCTTCTAGAGAATTTGTGGTGATTCTATCTGATTTCTAATAAAGCTAAAATTCCAGTGGTGGGATTCAAATACCTAATCAACTGGTTCTCTTATTGGATGCAGGCCTGGGCCTCTGAGATCTAGAAAGACTTCCAGAAGTGGTATCCATGCACTTCCGGTCGTCTGTTCTAGGCCTGGGAGGCCTCCTCCAGGCATCCGAGTCCTACACTGGATTTCCAGAAGCAGTGTGCATTCAGCTAGTTCTCTGAACTCAGCAAAATTTAGCTACCAATTCTGCCGAACTGGTGCAAACCGGCTGAATCCCACCACTGTAAAATTCCGTTTTTAAAGAGATGTAGAGAGCCTGAAATGTCTTTTTCTTGATGCTTCATGTCTTCTTTCTTAGTAATATATTTATTTTAGTTGGCATATTTCTTTTTCCTACAAATTAAGATTGGACAATAAAAGGAAGCTAATAATTATTTTTCATTTACTAAGTTTACAACACCACTTGACTGAAATCCATTCGTGATCTGGGCCCATTTGTTTACTGTTCATGGAGACTGAAACTGTATCCTGAAAATTAAAGCTTGATCCAAGTTAGATTTTTGTAAGACTGAACTATTAGATGTACTTTTAAGGAAATAGAGTCTCTTGAAACTCTTGAATTTTCGTTTGACAGGTAAGGATAATGGAGATATGTATTAATGCAGTATAATCTTGACTCCTGTAAACTAGGTGAGCAGATCCTGGCTCAAAGATATGGTGGGGGAGGGGAAACTAAGTAAAAGTTGTTAGTAAAAGAAACCATCCTGTGACAATCACCAAAGGCTTTTAGTAACTCAGACTGGTTGCATTGTGAAATATCTATGCATTTAAAAACAGGTATAATTGGGCGAGGGGAAGAGGAATTGAAGCTAAGAGGTGCCACCTTTCTTCCTATTTCTGAAAAATAGAAGACAGAATGCAGGAGGGTAGTGATGACAGATCATCTCTAAAAGCTTTGCTGTTAAGCACTTACAGAAAGGGTTGGGAGATACTTACATGGAAAACACTTGACATACTGTATATTGGGGAAAGTTATGAAAGACAAGAGGAGCTGAACTTATCCTTTTGTGAACAAAGCAAACGCATGTTAACATATACAGGGTTGAACCTTTTATTTGGGATACGATTTTTAAAAAAAATAAAAAAAATAAAGCTCCTCTAAAACCACCACTTCAAAATTTTTAGCCTGAGTGATTTAAATTGTGAAAACTGTACATGAGGTCCATGGCGAATAATTCAAAAGTCTTTGGCATAGTTGTTAAATAGCGGGTTCTTTGGCGCAGGAATGAAGACGAGGTAACCGAGTACAGGGAAACTCATATTTTATTTCGTGCAGAATCTGTACTGTCAAATGGCTGCAACTAGCTGCAATATATAGTCTAGCCCCTAGGCGGCAGCCAATAGGTTTGAAGCAACCATTGCCGTCTAGGGATAGCTAATTATAGCGCTGGAGACTTGTACTCTGGGTTGCTGGAGAGCCATTAGCTGCTCCAGCAACCCACGTGGTATTACTAATGAGCACAGTACATAACACCCGTACCCTCTTAGATCAGACAATATAAACACAAATTAGTCTCAATGCAATTATCAAGACTCATTATCAAAATACACTAAAATAAAAGTAATAGGAAAAAACCCAACCCATATAGGTTACAATGTTATTAAACAACGTCTGAATGAATAGGCTTCAAGGATAGCACATTTAGACAGTTATAGCATAGCACTAGTTTCTGTAGTATAGTGGCAAACAGCAATACAACAATATTATAGCTCTTTATTTTACAATGTAATCAGCGAGATATGAAGGAGGCTCGTGTGCCCTAGTGGAACGTCTTGGAGTTCCAATCACTTTGTAGTCTAGCAGCTTACCCAGTGGGCTGGGTAGACTTGTGTCTCTTTGTGCTCCTGAGTCAAGGGGATTAGATGCTCTCTGGCTGGCCTCTCCAGGTTGGCCCACCCCAGAGTCAGACTGATCAGCAGAGTAGGCGCAGCAGTTGCTGAAGTTCAGATGGCTTGCTCCTTTAGGGGATCCATGTTGCATTCCAGGACTCCCCACTTCTCCTTGTGGTTCCACCTCAGTTATGACGGAAAAGTCCAGAGAGTCCATGTGAGGGCTGGCTTGGCTGCAAGTTTGAGGACCTTGGGAGGGACTTATGATGCAGTCCTCACTTAGTGGCTGTTCTGGAAACTGTTTTCTGAGCTGATCAATGTGTCATCTGACAACTCACCCTCCCTCCAACCCCACTTCATAAGATAGGGGTCCGGATGCTTGGTTATTTGACCAGGAACCCACAAATTCCCTTGACCATAGTTCCTGGCCCAAACCCAATCACCCATGTGCAGCCCCCTCGGGGGGTTTGGTTGAGAGGCTTCTGCTGCCACTCTATCTGGATGCAACCTGTCCAGTTTAGTGATCAATCGTCTCCCCCAGCATAGTTCTGCAGGACTTTTGCCTGTAGCAGTGCAGGGCGTAGAATGCTGGCAGAGTAGAAAATCTGCCAATCTGTGATGCCAGTCACCTGTGACAATGCACTTGAGTACCTCCTTCGTTGTCCTCACCATGCGTTCAGCTTGTCCATTAGAAGATGGATGAAAGGGTGCAGACGTTGCATGTCTAATGAGATTAGCTCTAAGGAAGGCCTGAAATTCAGCAGCAGTGAATTGGGCCCCATTGTCTGAAAGTAAGACACCTGGCAACCCATGTGTGGCAAAGAGTTTTCTCAGCACCTGGATGGTCCTAGCAGTAGTCATGTTAGGAACTGGAATTACTTCCAGCCATTTGGAGTGGCTATCCACTACTATAAGGAAGAGCTGTCCCTGAAAGGGCCCAGCGTAGTCTATGTGAATTCTAGACCAGGGAGTGTGCGTTTCCTCCCACCTGTGAATTGGAGCCTGTAGCATTTCAGGCCTAGATTGCTGGCATGAATAACAACCATGGACTTGTGCCTCAATGTCCTTATCAAGGCCAGGCCACCAAAGGTAGCTTCTAGCTAAAGCTTTCATTCTGACAATGCCTGGATGGCCTTCGTGTAATGACTGTAAAACCCTGTCTCTTAGGGAAGTGGGAATTATGATTCTGTTTCCCCATGAAATGGACCCCTTGTGGACAGATAACTCATGCCTTCTGAAAAAATAGTTTTGAAATTCAGAACCTGGGCTTTTATCCAATCAGCCCGTGTATACCCATGACAATACTAAGTATTTTATCTGTGGCAGTTTCAGCAGCAATGTCCCCTGCATGGAGGGGAAATTCAGGTATGTCTTGTATGGACAGTATTCTAGCAGCTGGAGCCGGATCTGGTTCCATTAGTGGCAGTGGTAGTCTGCTGAGGCCATCAGCATGGCCCATTTCTTTGCCCGGTTTGTGAATCAATTTAAAAGTGTATGCAGATAGAAAAATAGACCATCTCAGCATTCTTGGAGAAAGTATGTGGGGGTTTACTTGTCTGTTGTGAAAAGTCCCAACAGAGGTTTGTGGTCTGTAAAGACCATGAAGTCCGTGCCAGATAAATAGTCATGGAATTTTTTTTATTCCAGCAACGATGGCTAGGGCCTCTTTGTCAATCTGAGCATAGTTGCGCTCAGCAGAGAACAATGTCCTTGAGTAAAATGCTATAGGGACCTGTGTTCCATTTTTTTCTACATGGCTTAAAACTGCCCCCTCCCCATATGGAGATGCATCCCATACAAGACATACTGGTTTAGACTCTTTGTAGTGAGTTACAGTGGACCTTTCTGACAATAGTGCTTTTAAGTCCTGGAAACTTTTTTCATGTAAGTTAGTCCATTTCCATGGAGCTTTCTTATCTAGAAGCCTGTGGAGGGGCTCTGCTAGTGTGGCCTTATGAGGTAGAAATGTGTGATAGAAGTTTAGGAGGCCCAAGAATGCTTGTAGCTCTCCTTTGGATTTGGGCCTAGAAGCCATTTTAATGGCCTTCACTTTAGAATCAGCAGGGTGAATGCCGTTAGCATCAATTCGGAAACCCAGGAATTCTGTTGTACTGTAGGAACCCCAATACTACACTTGCTCTTTTTAAATTTGAGGGCTGCTTCGCGAAGCCTTTGCAAAACAGCCCTGAGCCTACTGGCTAACACTTCTGTGGATTCCCCTGCAATAAGAACATCATCAAAATAAGGGCAGATGCCCTGAATACCCTTAAGTGTACGCTCCATGATTCCCTGGAAAATGCCCGGTGCAACACTGACTCCAAACTGTAAGCGTTTAACTTTGAAAGCCTCCCTGTGAGTCACAATCGTCTGAGCCACAGCTGTGGCCTCATCAACCAGCAATTGCTGATAGGCCTGTGCTAAATAAAGTTTAGCAAAAATAGTACCCCCTTGCAAGGAGGCTAAAACGTGGTTGACCACTGGGACCGGGTAAGCGTGTTGCTTGAGGGCTTTATTTAGTGTGCATTTATAGTCAGTGTCAGGACCCACCCCAAACCACGTCTTAGGAAGACAAAATTCTTGGAGTCAAATCTATTCCAAAAAGAATCTTTACTATGACATGCTTGGTTGTAGGAAACGAGACAGGACTTAATATTATTCCACGAAGTAAACCCTTATAAAGAGTTCCCGGTTTAACCCCCCTTAACCCCATTTGGTCAGTCCCCCATCCTTTATCTCGTATCATCCCTCTCGTGGGAAAAAGGAACTTAGGACCCTTCATGTTTATTGCTCTCTTCCGTGACAAAAGCCAGATGCTAGCCCCCCCTTTTGTTTCCCCAGTTCAAAAGGCTTCTCCTTTCCTTTGAAATGCCTAATACCGGTTCAATACACATCTATTCTCTTCTCTTCGGGAGATGGCAGAATCCATGGAATAATGTTTGAAACATTCCATTTATGAATATGATATAAATGGATTCTGACAGTCAGAGCAAATGCGAATTTCCCCATTGGCTTTAAGCGGAGTGACTATAGGAGTTTCCCACTCCCCACCATCAACAGGCTGTAACACACCCTGTTCTACAAGCTTATCGATTTCTGAATCAATTTTATGTTTTAAGGCAAAGGGGACCCTGTGAGGCTTAACCCTGATTGGAACTACGTTGGGATCTAGCTTAAATGAGATAGGCGGACCTGTGTATGTTCCTAGGGCTGAATCAAAAACATCTGCATAGTCCTCACATACTGATGCGAGGTTTGCAGTTTGTGTCCAGTTTATGCCAGTAATCTGAATACCTAAGGCATCAAACCAATCGAGTCCAATGAGACTCGTTCTCTGGCCCCCTACTACAATGACATCCAGTTGCCCAAAAAACCCCTTAAATTTTACCACCAAAGTGGCTTCTCCCTTAACTTTAACTTGAGCATTTTGAAAATCGGTTAGGATTATATCTGAGGGCCTTAGTTTGGCCCAATTGTTACTGCGCCTACACATGAAGTTAAAAGTGTCTTGAGAAATAATTGAGACTGCAGAGTCAGAGTCCAATTCCATCTTACCTGGAACTCCTTGTAGCTCTACCAAGAGCCTGAGTTTAGGTTTGAGGGGGCGCCGAGCCCCAGTGCGGCACACGCTTCTATGGCTTCTGAAAAACCCCACACTAACTGGACCCTGGGCCCCAGTACCTCTCCTAGTCAGTTCTTCCAACAGGTGTTTGGGTGGCTGGTCTCTCTGGTGGGCTCTGCAAACCACTGCGATGTGGCCTGTCCTTCCGCAAGCTCTGCACGTGGCTGATTGGAATCTGCAATCAGCGCGAAAATGGTTGCCGCCACACCTCTTACATCTAGATAAGAGAACTGCCTTGTAATTGTTCTCTCGCTGCTGGCTATTGTGTTGCACGTTGGGTTGCTTTTGGAGTCTGTTGATTTTGGGCTCTTCTTCCTCGGAAGATTCATCGATGCATTTGGCGTCCTCAAGGTGGACCGTTTCTTCAAACTTTGTCGTTTTGGCGGGCTGTACTGCTTGAACTGAGCCCCCGGCGGCTTCGTCGGCCATCACTTAATCTTGTGCCTCAGAAAACATTAAGTTTGGTCTGGCAAAGAGCCTCTGCTGAAGCATTCGGTCCCGTAGGCCACAGACAGTCTCGTAGTCACTCTTCTAAATTTGAAAATTTGCAAAGGCGTGCAGCCTGCCTCAGACCCGCTATGAATTCAGAAGCCGATTCACCAGGTTGCTGCATTCTCTGCTCGAACTTGAACCGCCAAGCCATTTCAGACATCTTGGGTTGGAAATGTCCTGTTAGCTTCTTTTTGAGGTCTGTGTAGGAGACCGCTTCAATCGGTGTCGGTGCGAAAAGGTTCTCGGCCAAGTCAAAGGTTGCTGGGCCGCACACGCAGAGTAGCTTTGTGGCCTTCAATCCTTCTTCTGTGATCTGATTTGCCCTGAGGTAGTTCTCTACCTGGGACAAATAGGATGGGCATTCTCCGGGTGCTTCACATCAAATTCTCGAAGTTTTCCGACCTTCGGCATTCTTTCTTTGCTGGTTCCTGCGTTTCCTTCTGAATCCTGCTTCCAGGTTCAGGGAATGAGTCCACTGAGCATGAGGTCGCTAGCGTAGCTTGCTAGCCAAGCTTGGGAGAGGGGGGGAAATGCCTTTTCCCTCTGGCGCCTTCCCCTCGTAGACTTCAACCCTTTTTTCAGTGAAGCAGGATCCCATCCTCGTCACCAATGTTAAATAGCGGGTTGGTTCTTTGGCGCAGGAATGAAGACGAGGTAACTGAGTACAGGGAAACTCATATTTTATTTTGTGCAGAATCTGTACTGTCGAATGGCTGCAACTAGCCGCAATATATAGTCTAGCCCCTAGACGGCAGCCAATAGGTTTGACGCAACCATTGCTGCCTAGGGATAGCCAATTATAGCGCTGGAGATTTGTAGTCTGGGTTGCTGGAGAGCCGTTAGCTGCTCCAGCAACCCACGTGGTATTACTAATGAGCCCAGTACATAACAGTAGTTTTAAAGCAAAACCAGGCTGAAGAGATTTTACAGTTAAAAAGTATAAATGGTCATATTTCCCCAAGTTTTGGCTTTTCATCTCTCCCCACATCCCGCCTTCCCCATTGTTTGGCTTAGTGTCTCTTCCCAAATCTGTCTCATTTTTCATGCATTTTCATGTCCATTGCAAGACTGGAAAGAAAAACAAATCGGGCATGCACTATCACTCCATCTCTTTTGTCGTTTTCTGAATGCAAGAGAAGAAGGTCTGGATAACAATAATAAAACTGCTAAAACTGCATCCTCACCCCTTTTTTATCACAGGCCCAATTGAAGAGGTGTTAAGTTATCCATAGCAGGTGGCATTGAGTTTTCACTTCCATATCATGCTTGCCCCAACATGAAGACACCTGTTTCTGGAAGACTGGAAAACATCTCACCTTCCCCTAGCTTGCTGTGAACATGACTTCTGCTTGTCTGTTTTTACTCCATGCCAAAAGCAGCATTTTCCTAACTTTTGCTAGGTTAAGCAAAGCATTGCTTTACAGCTTGTGTATCTGATTATTACAAAGAATTAACTATAGTATTCTCTATTCCAACCTGCCTGGGACATATTTTGCCCTCTATTGTTCAATTTCCATATTAGCCACATCATACAAGCCCTCATTAGAGCCGCAGACCATCTGCCATTTTTAGCTCACAACCTAATTTCTATCTATGTCTACCTGTCTGTCTTGCATTTCTTTGCCCAGCTGAAATGCTGGAAATGAACTCTGCAAAAACTAAGATGGTTTTATCTCCATCTTTCCAAGGTCAATAAAAAGACAACCCAGATTGTTGGAGGCAATATGCTGACTCTACTGCTTAGATAAAGCTGCAAAGCACTGTAAAGCGGCATATAAGTCTAAGTGCTATTGCTATTCCTCATATTAGGACAACCAACAAGGTCCAAACACAGCAAGTAAAGGCCTTCAAATACTTCGGCATCTCTTTTCAATTTCCTGTCTCCTGGAAACCTGAATGCTTAAGCTCCACACACAAACTTTCTTGAAGTCTATCTGTTTGCATTATTTAGACTTCTCTCTTTTCTCCCTCTATCCAGTCATTTTAACAACATGTAATCATGGTTACAGTTACAGGGGAAATTGTCTGTTTGCATAATTGCTGACAATGTTTTCATTTTACTTTTATAATTCTTAGGGGCTTTAAAATAAAATAGACGAATGGCAGCAGCAGCAGCTCTTTTCTTTTCTTTTTTTTTCTTTTTGCCATGTAGAAATCAGACAAATGTTTATATGTGGTTGGAGTTGCTAGCAATTTTATTTCCTTTTCGTTTTATTTCCCTCTTGTGTGGAGTGGTGGGAAGGAGATTAGCAGTAACTCAGAGGGCAGGACATGATTAACAGACGATTATTGTCCTCATCCATTGGTTGACTGAGGAAAGCATTGATTGGCTAATCGTCTCCTCTACATTTTGTGGCCAGTAGAAGTGCAGATAGTCATAGGAGAGCCTGAAACATCTTGTGATGCATGGGATGGTTGGTGTGTGTATGTGTCAAGTAGGTAGGCTCAAGCTTGAGAAATGAATATACTAAATCCACTTCCCTTTTCCCCCTCTTCCCAATAGGTAAACATGCTATCTGGAAAATGTTTATATACCTAGGGCTTAAAGCTCACGGACCATCTTCTCCTTCTAGATGATGATATGATGATGATTAGACAGTAGAGAATAGAATAAAGCTGGAAGGGACTTTGGAGGTCTTCTAGCCCAGCCCCCTGCTTAAGCAGGAGAACCTATACCATCTCATACAGGTGAATGTCTAGTCTCTTCTTAAAAATCTCCAGTGATGGAGCGCCCATAATTTCTGGGGGTAAGCTGTTCCACTGTTTGATTGTCCTCACTGTCAAGAAGTTTCTTCTTAATTCCAGATTGCTTCTCTCTTTGATCATTTTCCAAACATTGTTTCTCATCCTTCCCTCTGGTGTTTTGGTGGACAACCTAGCCCCCTCTGCCATATAGCAGCCCCTCACATACTGAAACACTGCTATTGTGTCTTCTTTTCTTTAGACTGGCCAAACCCAAGTCCCGTAGCCGTTCTTCATATGTTTTAGTTTCCAGGCCTTTGATCTGGCTCTTGGGAAGACTTCCAAACTTTGAATTACTATAATAATAACCCAGCAGTTATGTTAAAACTTTGCTTAAAAGTAACTTCATGATTATTTGATATTCTTCAAACCTTGCATGGAATTATCTAATTTGGTTGGTTGGCTTTTAGCACATTGTATTAACTCGGTCAATTGCGATTTATCTAACAAACTATGGCTTCACAAGGTGCACAAACAGGTCTGTATACTAGGAATTCTTTTTACAACATGCTGAGAGAAGTTTTCATTTGAGTCTTCAATGTCATAAGGAACACTTTTATCCAATAATGGAACCAATATAGGCACCAATAAAGCAGAATCTTTTGCTATTTAAAGCTGCTTTTAAAAACATGCATAGAACAATATAACATATATACCTTTTATTTCAAATGCCTAG
The DNA here is from genome assembly GCF_964194415.1 of Vipera berus. Classification (NCBI taxonomy): domain Eukaryota; kingdom Metazoa; phylum Chordata; class Lepidosauria; order Squamata; family Viperidae; genus Vipera; species Vipera berus. The sequence goes on from NC_138203.1 coordinate 63,019,560, forward strand.
TCTTCCAGAACACAGAGACTACAATGGGAATATACATATACATATTCTGAGTAAACATATCCAGGATTGTTACATTGTTAACAAATAATCATTTTATTTAGATCTTATGTAAAAGGAGATTTTATTTGCAACCATTAAATGGTAATACTGATACAAATAAAGCAGTATAAATCTTTCAGTTCATTCTTTTTCACAATCCAAACCAGGTTCAAAACATACCATTTTCATTCCATTTTTTAAAAGGGCTTGATAGCTCTTTTCCCTGAGAAGGACAAATCCAACCTTCTTAATGTGTTGGGTAGTACTGGGATCACAGCTGCCAAAATCTCCAGCCACCATTTATTTGGGGGAAGGTGCCAAGGTAGGCAAGGCTGAAATCACGAAGTTGAACAAAGCCCTTAGTTATTCAGCTCTGAAATGCTTTCTGCTTAATGGCCTGAATCGCAGAATTCAGCAATGGGGATCAATAAAATGAACAGGCAATAATGAAGTAACATTTAATCTATCACATTTTCTACAGAATACTTAATGGAGCCTGAGCAACATTTATTCTGTGAATCCAGCCTATTCAGAGGGTCAAAAATCACCATTAGACTGTTGCACATATGCTGTGTGTGTGTGTGTGTGTGTGTGTGTGTGTGTGTGTGTAAGTACTACCCTGAAGTACTACAGTTCTTACAGTAGATTCTGACTGTGACTACTCCAGTTTTTTTTATCCTCAAAAGCTACTGAATTACAGTTCCCAACTTTCCTCGTGAAATAAATGATGAGGGATGTTAGGCCTATAGTTCTACCACATCAGAATAGTCATATATTTCTCAACCTTGTTCAGTTTTGGTCCATTGGGAAAAACATGACCTGAGCTGATGAGAAAACTTGGAGAATGGAACATGTAGTGCTTCCCAATCAAAACAGTTTGAGGGGGAAAAATTCCTATTGACTTGTAGGTCTCTTCCTGTTTCCTATTGGATTTCCCAGAATTACACTTAAACTCTCCATATGCAATATTTCTTATATAAGGACAAAACAGCCTCTTTTTTTTATTCTATTAGCAAGAGTTCTGCTTCAGTCTGTATGCTACATATGCCTCTAGAGGCCAGCAAAGTATTAGAAAACAGCTGCATTGAAAGATGAGGTAGCTACTATGCAAACCCTGAGTTCTCCACTCACTTTATTACATTACAAGCTTCTGCCAGCTATCCAAGATTGGCTTGCCTGTTTTTATTTATTTATTTAAAAGTTTTTATTTTAGCATGGCTTGTACAGCACTTACTGTTGCAGTATGAAACCATCCCATTCCTTGCTAGGACCACAGATGTTAGAAATGAAATGCTCTGTTTGAGCCTCCTTCATCGATTCTTGCAGATGGATCTGTTGGGATCTGTCCAGAATGAACAGAAAGTGGAGTGTTGAAGAAGCAATCTGCAAATTTAAGAATCAGAAGTACGGGCATGGCTTTTTCAGTGTGCCTCGAGTGCTTGTGTATCAGGTAAAAATCGTTTGCTCCTCTGCCTCCAACACACATTCTGTCTCTCAATTCTGTTCTTCTCACGGGTGCAGCCAAAGAAAGCATGCAAATAGTGAGTTCATGAAGAATTATTTTCATCCCAACTGCAGTTTGGACACAGCCAAAGTTTAAGTGGACAGAATCCTACCAGAATGGAATAAGGGCATCAGCTACCTTCTTTGTTCTCCAGGCTTACTCAGGAGAAGCAAGGGCATCATTGAAAAGTGATGTCCTTGCCTGTTTAGAAACAAGCCTCACTACATAGCTTTTTCCATCCTCCCAGAGGATGAAGCAGTGAAATCCATCAAACAAGGGCATTTAGTATCAATGCAACACAACAAACAGACAAATATTTTAGGTGCAATGCCTGGAAGCCAGAATTTCTCCATTTGCCCCTCCATACTGAAGGCGTGCCTTTTCCTGAAAGCCCATGAGAACAACCTGGAGAAAAAGCAGAGTAGTTATAAAGTACCTTGCCAGAGGCTCACAGATCCTTTGGAAAAGGATGTGGCTGGGAAAACTTGCCAGGCAAATTAACACAGCAGCAGGTTCTGCCAGCTTCTTCATTTTCTGCCCAATATAAAACCATCTACAGAAATATTTTTCCCACTGGAATGCTTGGATAAATTGTTATTCGCCACGTGCTATATTGTACAAATCAAATGCAAGTCCAACATAATTTATCAAATATATTTTCAGCCAAGATGTAGCAGTATTGCAGCCTTCTTAAACCCAATTTAATGACAATTTAAAATCAGATACCATTGCTTGCATTTCCCTACTTTGATCTCCTCCTTTGCTTCTGACCACTGGATAATATCTAAACAAAATATCATCCGGGAAAACACATTTATAATTTGTGGTTTAGGTTGCATGCCAAAGTTAGATTGTAAATCTTTTCTGCTCTCCTCTTAATCATTGTTCAAATAAATAATAAAGCACCAGGCTCCTGGTAAGAGAGAGAATAATTAGCATGAAGCTACAATGGTATGTAGCTAGCTCAGGCTATTGTTTTAACTATGGCTACAAGAGGATCATGATTTCAGCAACAGAAATAAAATGAACTTCCCATTGATAAAATGAGCATGAAAGTGCAAGTCCTTGTAAAAAGGGAACTGGGTTTTGATTACATACTTGTGGCTGCCATCTTAATTTTCTTTTCCCTGAAGTCAACCCTGAAAGGTCATATTAGTGGAACATATTTATAGTAAACACAGGAAGCTGGATAAGTAAGATTTTTGATTTTTTTTAAAAAAAATAGGTCATTGGAACTTTGGGGAAACTTGATGATAGCTCTGCTAAAAGTGAAGCTGACAAACATGGTGGAACGAAGAGCCAGCGAGTTGTCCAGCTCTTTGTAATTTCTCTCCAGACAAGAGCTTGTGAAGATCATTCACAAGTGCTCCAGACAATTGCACCTCACAAGGAGATCGCAAGAGAGTGGCCTCCAGTAGGTTTAAGAGGTTTTTTTTGGGGGGGGGGCAAGTGAAAGCCATCTCTGCTCAAACCACAGTTGGCATCTAGATGGACACAGAGTTTGCATGCTTCCTCTTCTAATCACTCTCACAAATTGCTATTTAACTGCTCTTCAGCTATTAGGAATCTCTGAATCAACAAGTTTTATAGCACTGGGTGAATATATCCTTAATGAAAGAACTTTAACTAGAAATGTAAGAACTTAACTTTTTTTAACGAACAGCAAAAGGGTGATTAAAAACATTGATTTTGGAAAGTTACAAATGGACCAAGCATCCAGATGGATTTGAAGTAAGATTTTGAAATTCTTCCAATGGGAAGACATTGTCTCAAACCTCGTCCGGAGAGCAGGAAAAACAAGCAACCGAGACGAGTGCTGAGTTCTCAGGAACAGTTTATTGCAAACGCAAACACCAAAAGGAATAAAGCCAGCGTTGGCTGCTACCTGCACCCAACGCTGTTAAATACATATTGCATGTACACGCCCACGGCCCACCCAACCGCGCCCACATCCGCCCCTCCCTTACTTAATGCCTGTTCCTCCCAAGCACCTCCCTTTGTGATGCGTCCCGACACCCAGCACCCTCCACCCCCCAGGTGAGCACCCTTGCGTTTATTTGCCCCGTCGTCCCCAGATGCCACCCCCACACCCGTTCCCAGAATCGCCACCTCTTTCCCCGATGCTTTCAGCGTTGCCCCTCCCTGCTGTTTGCCCCCCCATTGCGAACCCGGTGAGCCCCTGGCCGGGCTCTGCTCCCCTGACCTAGCACCTCCGCGCCTGTGTCCTAGCAGCTCCCGAGGCCCAGACGGCCGCGTCAGGCCCGCCGGCGGCCCAGGAGTCGAGCACACAGCTGCGTCGGGCCCGGTCTGCTGTTCCAAGTCCGCTGGCGGCCCAGGAGTCGAGTGCTCAGCTGTGTCAGGCCCGGTCCACTGTTTCAGGTCCGCCAGCGGCCCAGGCGTCGGATGCTCAGCTGCGGTGGGCCCAAGGCCCTGCGAGGCCACCGTAGCCGGCAGGGCGGGGCCGGGCCGCAGAGCGCACATGCGCACCTCCGGAGCTCCAGCCGAGACCCCAGCGCAGCTGCTAGCAGGCCGCCGTCGCCGCCGCAGCCGTTGGAGAGCAGACACAGCACAGGTAGGGCGGTGGTCGTCGGAGCAGGTGGTGGGTGTCGGGCCAGGTGCCGGGAAGTGTCGAGCCCACGGTGCCGATGAGCGTCGGGCCCACGGGGCGCGACACATTGTTGTTTTGAATTCTTAAAACAAACAACAAACATAAAATGGAACTTTGAAGGTTGGACCGTAGAGGGAACTAAAAGGCACTAAAGATCAAAATTACAGGAGAAGAACATTTAAATATAGAATGGTGCAAAATGTTTTAATGCTAGATGAATTGAATGATATTTGTGAACGGTGTATTTAGAAATTAATTCCAAGAGTGTCTGCCTCTATAGATATAGTGTGTTTAAAACATTATTGTGGAAGAGGAATACGTTTTAGCGAAACTGAGATTGATCTCAACCCTCATGCCCTAATCTGACTTGCTGCCTTATATGGTGGTTGAAGATGGTGTCTCAGCTCTACTAAAGAACCAGCTGGTCATCTGGTCAGTTTCTATACATGTATTATTAAAGAGAACACCATCTTCTTCAGCTGCACAAGTGAATGTCAGGCCAGATTGTTATGACCGATAAAAAGAGAACCCCAAAGTTGAATAAAATTGTATGTAATTGTAAGTATAAAGTAAGTAAGCATAATACTCACTTAAGCCCAACGAATTGGGGCTTACAATACTGTCTCAAATTATGTATTTAATTCAATTCATGCCAGAAGAAAGAAAACCGAAATTAGGAAGGGCAAGGTATTAAACAGTCCTTTTTGGCAGATCTTTGCATTCATAATTCAGAGATTAAGAATAGAATTTAATCTGTGCGAAACAGCTCCTACTCAACAGGATTCTGTGGTCATTCACACAATCAGCAGGTCCTTAAGAAAATTTCCTACTGCTAACTTTTTATTCATGTAGTTTGGTGACATTAATAAAGATGTTTCCATGTTTAGTTTTTTTTCTAAATCAGTATTGTTCATACTGATGTGAACAGTATAGTAGCAGGATTCTGGGAAAATATGGATTTTGGACGACTTCATGCAAAAATTTATTTTTCAACTAATCTCACTGATCCAATTCATTAAAACTACCATTTGGAAACCCAAGAAAAACTTGACTAAAGATTCTCAAGATACTAATCCGTGTATTTTTATCCATGAGAGTGGGGCAATGACCTTTATTTCAATTAACAAGTCTCTCTGATTACCTTTAAGTAACATGAAATGTTTCACTTCCGTTTTAATCTTTTTATCTTGATTTTAGTCTTGAGGAATCAGTGTGATTTTGGGGATCTAGATGGTTTTTTTCTACTCTATCATCAGAAGGCATTTTTCAAAGAGGCCACAGTCCTGTGGGTGGGCAGAAAGATGGATGGATAGATAGACAGACAGAAAAGGGAGTTTCCTCTATGGGTTTCCAATAATTGTTATGCGGTTTACATTCCATTCATCTGAAGGACTGGGATATTAATCAGAAACAGTCACTGGCTATTTTAATACCTCTAGTATCCACAAACATGTGTCAGTGCATTTTCTTTCACATGCCTCAGTACCCATTGCCCCTGGAGGAAAGCTGTGGTCATTTACTGCTGTAAGCTCAGCTCTGCAGGTACTATAATAGGATCCTTTTCCAAGGAAAGGTTTTGCTGATTGCTGGTTTCAGAAGTGGAATTATTTTATAGTAAAGGGGACTGCTTTCTCCCTTTCCAACTGGTATAATTTATGTGCAGGAGAAATTGGTGTGGAGTCCAATCCAACTTTGAAAAACCTCATCTGGATGGAACTATGGCTGTCTGGCACTACTGTCTGGCACCTGGTAGTTGGACATTAAAGAAGGCAGGCAATGAATAAAACCCCTCTGCTTGGCTGGAGGGCCTATTTTGTGGTCCAAAAAAGTACAAATAATCAAGATAAAAGTGCCTCATGGTCACCCAGATAGCTCATTTGAATGTCCTCCTAGAAAGACTAAGGAATATGGCTTCTGCATTCCATGACTAACTGCACTGAGAATAAGCTTACAAAGAAAATTCAGGTCCTAAGCTATAATAATAATAATAATAATAATAATAATAATAATAATAATAATAATAATAATAATAATAATAATAATAATAATAATAATAATAATAATAATAATAATAATAATAATAATAATAATTAATAATAATAATAATAATAATAATAATAATAATAATAATAATAATAATAATAATAATAATAATAATAATAATAATAATAATAATAATAAAGTTGGAAGGGACCTTGGAGGTCATCTAGTCCAACCCCCTGCTCAGGCAGGAAACCTTATACCATTTCAGGCAAATGGCTGTCCAGTCTCCTCTTAAAAACCTCCAGTGTTGGAGCATTCACCACCTCTGGAGGCAGGTTGTTCCACTGGTTAATTGTTCTAACTGTCAGGAAGTTTCTCCTTAGTTCTAGGTTGCTTCTCTCCTTGACTAGTTTCCATCCGTTGCTTCTTGTCCTGCTTTCAGGTGCTTTGGAGAATAGCTTGACTCCCTCTTCTTTGTGGTAGCCCCTGAGATATTGGAACACTGCTATCATGTCACCCCTCACTCTTCTCTTCATTATTGATGGATGATAACATGCTGGAGAACATAGTTCAAAATCCCAAAAAGAACATTAACTTACAAGGCATCCTTTAGTTAAACATTGTTTGCCAGTTCCATTTTCCATTTGTAAAGAAAGGGAGCAATCAACATAATAATATTTTCAGCCATGGCATTCTTTACAAGAGATCACAATTATAGTTGTCCTGAATGGACAACCCCATAAATTTTGACTAACGGTTCCTTGTCATGTACAACTTATCATGGTACATGATAAGGAGCTTAGGAGGATCCCAGTCAGGTCTTTCTTCACTAAAACAGTCCACTGCCTGGATGCGCCATAAAGCCTGTTGATTCCAGAAACAAAATGATTTCCTTAAGCATCCATGTGATGGCATAGCATTGATGTTAAATGCTTAAAAAATATTTTAAAATAATTTTTAAATTTGTTTGCTTTATTTTTTTTAAAGAAAGGTTGCTAACATGGCGCTATATGAAACAATTTACTCCAAAAGGATTTGGGTACAAGGTCTGCTTAAATACACTATTTGGTGGATGTTAGAATTGGTTTGCATTCAATTTGTTCAGGGAAAATTAAATGCTGAGGATGGTTTAGCATCCTAGTGGAGTCATTGATACATATGGCTCATTCCCAACCAACATTACTTTCTTCCTCTGCTTTCCTTTCCAACCATGATTCATAGTCTCCTGTAGACATCAACTCCATGTAATCTAACATTGAAAGCTCAACTGGCCTCTCTGAATGTTTATTCTTTCCTGGCCATTTTTTGCTTTCATGTTTATTATATCTAAGCATTCTGGGAGGAGAGGGGGAACACATCCTGAGTCAAATAACTTAGCTTATTCATTTTTGTGAATAGTAGCAGTCCAACATAGAACCCTTGTCTGTATTTTGGAAGGCATTCAGAGACCCAAGTTTTGCTTGAACTGAGAATGAAACCCGCCCTGTAAAACATGAGAAACTGGCCTCAGACCACACACACACACACACACACACACACACACAGAGAGAGACACACACAGACACAGACAGACACACACACACACCACAGCAATTGCTGAACTCCAGTTCACTCCCTTCTTCATTCTCTCCACCTCCCCTCCTGCCACCACCCCTCCCTTCTTCTCCTCCAAAACAAGATGATGACTGACATTAAATCCTTTAAGCATCAGACTACAATGAATGGCAAAAGGAGGTTTTCAGAGCTTAGGCGGCTGATTGTTAGCAATGAGCTGATGAAAAAATGGATTACTACAGTATGTGCTTGCCATGGTGAAGAGGAAAGTCACTAAAATCCTTTCCCCACCGCATGCCCTTTTTATTTTCCCAAAAAAAGGGCAGCTGATCTGAATATTGTTATCTTTTCAAGTATGCATCCAAGCCTAGGGGAGGGGTTGAAGGGGAGTCCTGGACACTTTTGGTTATTTGTAAAGGCAACCTAGAAGAAATAGAAATTTGAAAATGGCTTCACCTGGTACTCTATGGCTTTCTTTTGTAGCTTTGTGCCAGGCAATGTGCTCTCTAGTTTTTTTCTTTCAAAGTGATGCTACTCGTTTGTCATTTCCAGACAATGCTATCTTTTTCCTCCTTGAAAAATTGTTACAATTTTGACAGTACAATAAAGAAGACTTGGAGACAAGTCTTGTGCTCCTAATCTGTTGTTCACCTTCATCTCATTGCTTCAAAGGATTGACCAAGGCCTAGGCATTACAGAACTCTACCTTTGATTGGGTTACGTTCCTATAGTTACACTAGTCCCAGCACAATTTTGGATTAAAAATTCTTCCCTTGCTCCAGTATCGATTGCATTAACAAGTTCACACAAGCCAATGGAGCCTTAAATGATCATATGCTGAATAGTCTTAATAGTCACAGTCTAAAACCTGAGTGTTGTGTGTGACTGCATGTGTGTTTGTAACATACCATCATTTATCCTGCCTGAACAGCATCAATGATCTCTGACCCTAACTGCAAAGAAAATTGCTACTGAATGGAGGAAATTGTAAATGTGTGTGGATGGATATACAAGCGTCATGTTGGAAGGAAAAGAGCATAAGGGCTACGATTGTTATTTCACTGTGAGTGTGCTTGGAGAAACAGTGCCTAAAGCTGCTTACACACTGCCTGTGTTTTGCAAGGTGTAGCGTTTTATGAGCAATTGAAGAGAAGTTGATTTTCAGTAAGGAAAGGAAGCAACTATTTCCTTCCTTAAATGACCATTCAACTTTGGTGAATGAGAATTGTTGTTTCGTTCTTCCTATTAACAGTGTCTATTTTACTTGATTATTTCTATTATTGCCATCATACAATCCCATGCAAGGTCCGATTTCCACTTCTTCTGCAGAGATTTCAGCAATCTGCAAGATCTCATGCAAAGTTGCCTCTAGGGCTGCCAGTTCCTGAAGCAGTTATTTAATTTGATTATTTCACTGTATTTTAATGTACCTTCTCTCAATTTAATTTAATGCAACTTATTTTCCCAAAGGAAATCTACATACTAGTAAAACTCTCGTTCCCCTAAGCTTTAACTTGGTAAAACGGTGCATTATAGGGCAACAATTTTTGAACCAAGGTACCTCAAACTGGCTAATGTAGAGAATGTGTCTAAAATTTTATTTATTTATTTATTTATTTAATTGATTTTATATACCGCCCTATTCCCGAAGGACTCAGGGCGGTTTACAGGGCGAGTTAAAACAATACAAATAAGTACACTTTAAAATAGAATTAAATAAGACGAGCCCACAATTAAACAAATTAAAATTAAAATTAAAATTAAAATTATTAAAATTAAAATTAAAATTAATTAAAATTAAAATTAAAATTAATTAAAACTAAAATTAAAATTAAAATTAAAACTAAAATTAAAATTAAAACCCCCTCAGTCCAGGCCAGCAAGATCAAACAACCAAGTTTTAAGGTCCCGGCAAAACGAGCGAAGGTCTGGGGCAGTCCGAAGTTCTACTGGCAGTTCATTCCATAGGGCAGGCGCGCCCACAGAGAATGCCCTCCCGCTTGGAACCATCCGTCGGCATTCCCTAACCGGCGGAACCCTAAGGAGGTCCTCTTTGTGGGAGCGCACAGGACGCTGGGAGGCTGATGCTGGCAGCAGGTGCTCCCTGAGATAATCCGGACCCATGCCATTTAGGGCTTTATAGGTCATCACCAGCACCTTGAATCTCACCCGGAGGAGAATTGGAAGCCAATGCAGCTCACGGAGAAGAGGTGTTACATGAGAGTATCGAGAAACTCCCATTACTACTCGCGCAGCTGCATTTTGCACCAGCTGAAGCCTCCGAGTGGTCCTCAAGGGCAGCCCCATGTAGAGAGCGTTGCAGTAGTCTAACCGGGAGGTAACGAGCGCATGAGTGACTGTGAGTAGGGCATCTCGGTCCAAATAGGGTCGCAACTGGTGCACCAGGCGAATCTGGGCAAAAGCCCCCCTGATCACAGCTCCTATATGATCTTCCAAACTGAGCCGTGAATCCAGAACGCCCAAGTTACGAGCCCTATCAACGGGGGATAACACCTCATCCCCCATTGTTAATGATGGACAAAAATGATTCACCCGAGATGCCGGTATGTACAGCCACTCAGTCTTGGCAGGATTGAGCCAAAGCCTGTTTCTTCCCATCCAAACCTGAACCGCCTCCAGGCAACAGGACATCACGATGAGGGCATCACTGGGTTGGTTTGGGGTGGAAAGAAAAAGCTGGGTATCATCAGCATACTGATGATACCCCACCCCGAAACCACGAATGATCTCACCCAGCGGCTTCATATAGATGTTGAACAGGAGGGGAGAGAACCGACCCCTGAGGAACTGCACAAACGAGAGGCCTCGGGGTGGATCTCTGCCCTCCCGTCAACACCGATTGCGAACGGCTCAGGAAGTAGGGGGAGAACCACTGTAAAACAGTGCCCCCCACTCCCAGTCCCGTGTCGTCGCAGCAAGATACCATGGTCGATGGTATCAAAAGCCGCTGAGAGGTCTAATAGGACTAAGAGGAACAATCCCTGTCCCGGGCCCGCCAGAGATCATTTACCAGCGCAACCAATGTCGTCTCCGTGCTGTACCTGGGCCTGAAACCCGATTGGCAGGGGGTTTCGTCCAGGAACAGAGGGAGCTGATGTGCTACCACACTCTCAACAACTTTCGCCAAAAAGCGAAGGTTGGAGACCAGACGATAGTTGTTCAAAATCGCTGGATCCAGGGCAGGCTTCTTGAGAAGTGGTCTCATCACTGCCTCCTTCAGGGAGGCGGGGAAAATACCCTCCCTCAAAGAAGCAGATATTACTGCCTGGAACCAGCCTCGTGTCTTCTCCCGAGCTGAATAAACCAGCCAGGAGGGGCACGGGTCCAATAAACAGGTGGTAGAGCTCAGCCTCCTCATAATCCTGTCCACCTCATCAGGGGTCACAGGATCGAACTCAGTCCAGATAACACTCTCAAGACCGTTCGTTTCCTCCACGTCACACTCTGCGCAGCCAGAGTCCAAACCGGCCCGAATCTGAGCGATTTTGTCCACCAGATGATGACTAAACTCCTCAGCCCGCCCCTGTAAGGGCTCCTCCCTCACCTCCTGGTTAAGGAGGGAGCGAGTCACCTTAAACAGGGCGGCCAGGCAATTTTCTGCAGACGCAATGAGGGCAGCGAAGTAATTAGACTTCGCCGTCCTCACGAGATAAGACCTTATCGCCACAAGATAAGACCTTATGAAGGATCTTAGTCGCAATCGGTCAGATTCAGACTGGCTGGATCTCCAACAGCTCTCTAGACCCTGTCTCCGACACTTCATCTCCCGGAGCTCCACAGTAAACCATGGGGCCCAACAGGATCTGCGCCGGGACAGGGGTTGCAAGGGTACAACACAGTCGAGCGCCTCAGTAGCAGCCCTTTCCCAGGCATCCACCAAGGCGTCGGCCGGGCTGTGAGTGAGGGAGATAGGTATAGACCCAAGCGCCGTCTGGAACCATTCCGGGTCCATTAGGCGCCTGGGGCGGAACCACCTGGTCGGTTCCACAGCCCAGCAGTGGGGGGTAGCATACTGGAAGACAAGCCATAGGATATAATGATTGGACCATGACAGGGGAACAATAGTTGGCAAACCCCCTCCCAGATCATCAAACCACTGCCTAGATAGGAAAACCAGGTCAAGAGTGTGACCCCCTCCATGAGTTGGGCCCTGAATTATCTGGGTCAGGTCCATGGCTATCATGGAGGCCATGAACTCCCGAGCCAACTCTGACGACCTGCCTAGGGAAGGAAGGTTGAAATCACCCAGAACAATAAGTCTGGGGAACTCAACCACCAAACCTGAGAGGGTGTCGAGAAGCACGGGCAGGGCCGTTGCAACACAGCTGGGCACCAGGTATGTCAGCAACAAGCCCAACTGAACCCCAGGGCCACACCTCAGGAGACTCACACCCGCCAATCTGTACAACAGTGGTCTCCCGGGGACATAAGGTCTCCCGTATAACCACCGCCACGCCCACGCCCCTACCCTGAGCCCACAGACGATGCAGCACACAGAAACCTGGGGGGGCAGAGCTCGGTCAGAGGAACACCTCCCTCTGGGCCCAACCAGGTTTCCGTAATGCATGCCAGATCCACGCGTTCCTCCTCGATCAAATCTTGGACGAGGGGAGCTTTATTCACAATGGATCTGGCATTAAAATGTGGGACCCATAACTCCTGTGGTATTGAAATTTGGCAAATTTTATAAAACATTTGTTTAAAATGTTTAAAAACATTTTATTAAACATTATTATAAAATGGTTTATGACATAATGCAAACTATCCATAAAACATTGATTGTGTTGGTTATCTGATCAGGTTATACAGTTGAACATATTTTCAAGACACACATTTCTGAATATAACCCAATTTTGCTAGTGAAGGCAATACATTAAAAGGTCTGTCATTGTTGAAGGCACTGATGAATCTGGTATGGAAATATCTTAAAGGATGGCCCAGGGGGTCACCAGTTTATCTAGTTTATACTTAAATTGTAAGGGATATTTTTTAAACAGTTTTATCATGTAGATTGAAAGAATACCCCTTTAAGAAGAATCAAACATTTCAGAGACTTCATGGGGACACACAATTACACTTTAAGCTCTAAGCAAGAAACATTTTTATTTTCAAATGGATGGTTTACAATAATATTATCCAACTTGAAGTTTCCTAATCATCTTTTAATAATCTGTCACAACCACATAGGTACCGGCTTTGGTAAAATGCAGTTAGGCAATGTTTACAATAATTTAAAGTATATACAAACAGAACTGTTTACAGGTAAAATAGCCAATATCATGGTGTGATTTTTGCTGAACTGTAAATTCTGTACCGAAGTGAAACAATACAATCCACTCAGCAAAAGTTGCTGACAGACTTTCATTTATTTCAGTGAGGCACTGAAGCCTATATTACCACAGATTTCAAATAATAAAAAATAGATGAATAGTAGAACATTATGAAAGATTTGTCTTTTTTAAGATGAGTAAAATTCTAACATCCAGAATTCTTATGGCCCAAGAAGATATCCCACACATAATTATTAATTTCAGACATTAAAATTCTTCCTTTTTTAAAAAAAGAAGGCTTTTAAATTTGAGTAAAATATAATTCATTTTTAAAATAAAAACTGAAAATGGGATGTTACCATACACTTCATACATTGGTCATTTTAGTTTTAAGTAGGTAAAAATACTAATTCATACACTGCAGTCCTATATTACAATGAAGGTCATTGCAGTGGAATTTCTCTGTCTTTTCGTGTTGTAGAGTACAACTACCAGTATCTCTTCTAATTCACTGAGTACTTTCAAAACACTTTTGAGTTGCATCCAAATTTAATAATGCTCAGAGAAAGACCTACAGAAAAATTGGAATTTAAATGTCAAGGTCCCATTATTTTGATGAATCTATCCTAAGCAAGACTTAATTGGTACGTAAGCCCCCAATTTCCAAGTTTTTACTGATTACTTTGCTTTTATTCTCGAATCCAAGCCTATGTTGTTTTTCAATGTGGTCCCAATTGATTTTCAACTGCTTCAGAAATGTAATAGAAACCCCTATGATCCAAACACCACCAGAGCATGAACAATTTTAAAAAGTATAGTTTTTCATTACATGACACTATACTATCTGTTGTGCCCTGACCACTCTAAATACATGATAAAAATATATGTAACTTATTTAAGTAGAAAGGGAGGAATGTGGTCAACCTCACAGCTTGCATGCAAAGGAAATGAGAGCCTGCTTAACCTCAAGATGCTGCTTTTTCCCCACAGGGAAGGATAATACTTTGCAGACAAGGGGAAATTTCGAAGCAAATTGGTAAAATCTCCGCATCGAATAAACTTTTGAAACTGGATTGCCAATTTGAATTTGAAATAAAATGGATTCCCTTCAGACTGATCAAGTGACTCACTTGCCTTTTGCAAATGTGCAGAAAGGCTGTTCAGCTTTTCAAATGTACTTGTTCCAGTCCCCGTTGAAAAAACAGAAAATAGGGGGGAAAAAATACCCTCACTCAATCTTTCTGAATTTTTTTCAGTTCTTTTTAAAGACTTGTCCTTTTCTTTCTTCCAAGTTCCTTAAAACAGGTAGAAAACGGCTCAAAATTAAATAAATATGTATCCTTCTGAAAGGAAGGCATCCTTGAATTTTTTTTTTAAAAAAGCTTGAAATGTGTTAAGCTGTTTAATTTAACTTAAATTAATCAAGTGCATTAAGTCAGTTATGGGAATAAAATGTAACACAAGGGTATCTGTGAACATTTTTTTTACCTTTTCCCCCTCAATATTTAAATTCCACATTAAATGCCAGAAAAAAATTCATCATCTGTGTCAGGTTTCTTATCTATTTTCCATAAGAAATTGTCATTTTCCTTCCAAAGGGATTTCTCACTCTCTTCTTTCTCTTTGAACAAAGAAGGGAAAGATGCTCTTTCACAGAGTTTCTCTATGGCTGTCACATCTGTGAGTCTCTGGAGACACTCCTCATTCTCTTCATTCAGCATGTCCCAGAAATCTTTTTGTCGAGTTGCTGCTTTTTCGGCAGGCCCATTAAGAGGCCTCCTGGGTATCTCGGCTGGACTATTTTCATTACTTGTGAAGAGGTCATTTAAAATGGAGGTGTCTCCTAGCAAGTCTGCAACAGCTTTTTTCTGGCAGATTTCAGCCTGTCTGCTTTCTGAGTCAGACATAAGAAGCTTTTTGGGCGACAGTGTCCCCTTCAAATTTAGCTGTCCTTTAGAACTCCACGCAGACAGCCTCTCAATTATTCTTGATTTACCGGCTAGTGACTCAGATGCCATAAAGTCTTTGGATGCCTGACTGTTTCTCCCATTAATGCTGTCTTCGAGAATATCAGCTGGCAATTGTTTATCTTCCCCATTTTGACCCCCAGGAGCCTGTACAGAAAGCTTATACTGAAGTTGTTTTTCTTCAGCATCAGATCTACCTGGAACTCCCAGATTTATAGGAAGATCAGGCTTCAATTGCCCATGGTTACAAATGGAGGATTTTTTCCTGAACTTGGTTTTATACTTGCTGCCTTCTCCATTTCCTTCTGGAACAGGATCTGGGACATCAACTTTTAAAACATCTTTTAACTCTGGATATTTTGCACTGTAAAATCCTTTTAACATTTTCTGCCTTTCTTCTGATGTAGTTTGAGTGATGTACTTTGCAAATTCTTCCACAGGAGCTTTATAAAAAAGATCTGCCATCTCCTCAAACTGCTTCCTGCAGCAATTGGTAAAAAGAATAGTTAATTCTCTCAAAGAACAGGAAAGCAAATGCCCATTATCAAGGTTAATCAATGACACTTCTTTCAAAACCAGGTTAAGACTAAGTAGTGGAAATATTGTCACAAAGTAAAAAGGTTGATGACTACATTGAGGTCAGTGAGTTATTTCAGAAGAGAAAAAGGTTGAGCTATAGCTAATAGC
Source organism: Vipera berus (assembly GCF_964194415.1). NCBI lineage: Eukaryota > Metazoa > Chordata > Lepidosauria > Squamata > Viperidae > Vipera > Vipera berus. Next base: position 63,035,193 of record NC_138203.1, read on the forward strand.
ATGAACTGAATTCCTTGATTTATCATTCACTATTTTTATCATTCTGCTTGTGAGATTATGCAAGTGAAGGACGTTAATATTAAATAGGTAAAAGAAAGACTTTTCCTAACTGGTTCCCTCTGCTCCCCCCCACCCCCCCCCAAATGTTATTACGGTAAGAATTCAGATATATCATTAAATGTTAAGCTAAGGTTTATCAATGACTATTAAATCATTATTTTTTTAAAAAAATCATGCTCTGAAATCCAGAAACAGCAAGTGTTGGATTGGAATTTTGTTTAAATAAAAACAAAACATGAAATGGGTTGGGACCCTACATAAGACTTTGTAGATTGGGGTTTGGAATTTAAAGCAATATTTGTGCAAACTGTTTAAAACAACCCAAAATGAATTTGGCAAATAGGTAAAACGCTGTCATCTGCTTCATTTTTAAGCAAAATGCTAGAACTATACTATGAATCATCCAACAAGGAAAATTTTGTGATGTTGTCAGATCACAGAGGTTTGGTGTTGCATCTGAACTGGTGTGGAATTTTTGAAAATAACTTTCTTATGATAAATGGAAATTTTCAGCCCCTGAAAAATAATGATTTTTTGGATCTGCGATTGTCCAAGAGATGAGGGGGGGGAGTTTTCTTTCCTATTTCAAAACTTTAAAAAGTTTTCAAACAAGAACTGTGAAGAAATGGAGAATTTTTAAAAGAAAATATAAAAATACGTATTGTATCATTAGAGTCTACGATCTGAATAAAAATACCAAGACCTATTTGTTTAAACTTATTTATCCATCTCTTAATATACAATCTTTCTTCTTACTAAGATACATGAAAAAGCTCCCTAACTTTCTGTAAAGAGAACCTCTGGAACTTTTCCCAAGGAAACACAAGCCAATTTTTTCAAACACAAACCACAAGAAATTTGTTTCACAGAGCTTCTGATTGGTAAAATGTCTTTCTCCCTTCCACCTGCCTTCTATCTTTATTATATTACTATTTATATTGAACAGGGACGCGGTGGCTCAGTGGGTTAGGACGCTGAGCTTGTCGATCGGAAGGTCGGCAGTTTGGCGGGTCGAATCCCGAGTGCCGCGTAACAGAGTGAGCGCCTGTTACTCGTTCCAGCTTCTGCCAACCTAGGAGTTCGAAAGCACGTAAAAATGCAAGTAGAAAAATAGGGACCACTCCGGTGGGAAGGTAACAGCGTTCCGTGCGCCTTTGGCGTCTAGTCATGCCGGCCACATGACCACGGAGATGTCCTCGGACAAGCGCTGGCTCTTCGGCTTTGAAACGGAGATGAGCACCGGCCCCTAGAGTCGGAAACGACTAGCACGCATGTGCGGGGGAACCTTTACCTTTACCTTATTTATATTGATTGTAACTTTAATAATTCTACTTTCACTAAATTAAGTATAGTGAATTTAACAGTATTTGTGTCCCATATTTATTTTATAGTAAATAAAGTATGATTTGTGCCCTAATTTGCACAAATCAAATCAAATTGCTTTTAAAATATAATTGGTCCAAGAGCATCTCCCTCGGTTTTGAAGACTAGCATCAATTTAGTTTTGTGGATATGGTAAGCTACAGAAAAGTACAAAGCCTCTAAAGGCCACTCCTTATTTGTATTTCTGAAATGACAAAGGCCCCATGTAGGAGGACATTAACCTAAATCTGCCCTGCCCCTTTGACTACATCAAAGAAAATATTCCTAAACTATCATTTTGCTTCTTTTTCTATCCTAACCATTTTGAAGATTTTCAGGAAACATTCATCTCATGAAAAGATTAGGCTAATAAAATGCAGTGATTCTGAAATGAAACCTGGCACTCTTGGCCAGTGTAGACTTCCGTTATGTATTCAAGATGGACAGTGATTAATATTTATGTTACTTATAAGTAAGGGTGTAGGTCTATACATATGTTGTATATATTATGTTTTAAACGTGTGTTATGTATGTGTACACTTTGAGAGCAAGCAACTAAATTTCATTTTTAATGTGTGCCATTGTGCCCACAGGAAAAAATGACGATAAAGGTTATCTAATCTACTCTAATCTAATAAGACATTTCTTACAAATCTACATGAGGTCAACATAAATGAAACAGGGGTTTCATTTCCTAGCTTTCTCTCACAAGTCACTTTCCAATAGTTAAATCAAATAGAAATACTTATGATTAAGTATCTATACTGTGATTTCTCAGTTAGAACACAAGCTTTTCACTCAACTCAGTCTCTGGATTTTTTTCTGTATACTACCGGTAGAAGACTTTGCAACTATTACCAATGGAGAAGAGATACTAAACAATGCCAAAGCCATACAGTCATATTATTAACAGTGTGTGAGGGAATGAAGGAATTCAGTAAAGACAAAATTTTGTTACATTAAACTATGACAGAACAATTTCAACTGCATTCGCATGTTATGCACGATCACCCAAAATTAATTGATACAAATTACTGGCAAGGCATGTATTAATTTGCAAAGTTGTAATAGTGAATATTTTAAACAGTTTTACAAAATATAATAAGTAATAATTCAAAATAAAAGAATAAACTCTTAAATTTAAACAGGACTCAGCCCGAGGTCACTTAAAACTTTACAATTCAACCTTGGAATCTCACCTGCGGATTTCTCTAGGTGTCTTTCCAACCAGGAAGGTAATTGAGCCTATCCGGTGAACCTTCTTCTGCTTCTGGCGCACAGGATGTGTAATATAAAGGAGAGGAGGCCTGCTGGTTTCACTTGTTAAATGATCCCGCTTCACATTTTTTCTTCTTGATGAAGTGTCTTCAGGACTCTGTCTGCTTCTCTAAATCAAATTTAAAATAAAGTATTTTAATAGTTGTTATTTTATTTGGCGTTATTTCTGATATCATGTTTGCTTTTTTCTTACAAATTTTGTATCAAAAGGATTTCGACCTTATTATGATGGGATTCGCCAACAACTGCTTGATGTTTCTATTGGGAAATTGATTTTTAATCAGTGCTAACATGTCACCTAAACTTTAACTACTCTGGGGAAAACATTCGCTTTCAATGATGAGCTCTTAATGGTTACTTTGCAGTGAAACTGAACAGAGCTGTTTCCTGCACTCATATACAAGGAAAAAGAGAAAGAAATAGGTAGTTTTTGAGAAATCAGTTTATGTGTGCTAGTGTTTATATTTCAATTATATCTTTTTTTGCAAGCTGTAAAGCATATAAACAGTAAATAATAGCCAAAATAGAATTGAACTTAAAATGTAACATCAATAGTAATATCAAGAATTAAACAAAAGAGTAAAATTAAACTAAAATAAACATAAATGAAGACATGTGAAAATAAAACAGAAATGAATGCCAATTTCAAAATATATTAAGAAAACAAATGAAATTAGAGAACAAACAAAAGTATACAGTATCATCAAGAGGGGAAAAAATGGTAATGGGCTGGTCACATAGCAAGAACTGATGGCAGGTAGACCAAAGCAGTCATAGAATGGATCCCACTTGATAAAAAGCGCCCATGAAAGAGATGGATCGATGACATCAGCAAGTATTGCGGGCCCGAAAGAAAAAGACAACAAGCTCAGCACCGTATTGGTTGGAAACATGCGGAAGAGGCCTTCATCCCGCAGTGGATAGACAACGGCTAGAATAATGATGATGGTGATGACGTCAAGAAAAAGACATCATTTCAGTTTTTTCATTTCTGTTCCTTTTCCTTCCATTATGCTTTCAATGCTAGTAGCACAGTGTTTTAAGAATTGCGCATCTCCATATAAAGAAAGTCCTTTTTTCATATACCATAACTAAGATTTTAAATGGACCAACAGGGTCTATTTTTGTATCAGCTTTATTACTGATCTCTGAAACAAACAAGAAACTGAAGAAACAAAATTGGCAAATATAAAACAATATATATTCTGAAGAAATATTCTTCCTACTACATTTTGGACCAACTGCAGTTTATAAACAATCCTTACAGTAGTTCAGTTTCATCCCCCACCTCCCAACATCAATTGACTCCTGGCCACTGCCTGGATAAAGCCAGGCAGTTTTCTTGGCAAGATGTCAGAAGTGGTTTGCCATTGCCTGCTTCTTAGGGTTGAGATAGATGAGTAACCCAAAGTCATCTAGTTGAATGTTAGAATGGGACTAAAATTTAGTCTCCCAGTTTCTAGCCGCTCACAACTATTTTCAATTAACACTAACCCAATTTAGACTTCAATCCTTGTCTACAACAGACACAGCTGACGGTAAATGTTAAATAGCATTGGATCTGGTTGTTATTTGATGGGAGACCATCTAGGAAATTGGGGGTCAATTGACCAGACTTCTAAAGTTGAAAAAAGGATCCTAAAAGAAGGCAGTATTAAATCACCTTTTAATAATAATATAAATCTTTATGGAAATAAAACTACGTGGAAGCAAAGGTTGGGCTTGAATTAAGGGCATCTTTATCCTATTTTCTACAAACTGGGGTTTCTAGTTTAGTCTTAACCTAGTCTTAGTTTAGTAATCTTACTTTGCAGTAAGATTTCTGTCTTTTCTCTAAACTTTCCTCTTTTGTTACTTTTGCTTCTCGTGATATTACAATAGCTATCTCCCAACTCATAATTTAATGGAGTCCACTTTTTCTATCTTTTTTATTATCAAATTATATACAGTATGCCATAAACAGTTACAGAAAAAAATAGCATCTGCTATTCTTAGTTAGTTGGTTTTATTTACTTTTATCCCAACTTTATTATTTTTACATATAACATGCCGAAGACTCCTTCTTCCTCCTATTTTCCCCACAACAATAACCCTGTGAGGCGAACTGAGTGTGTTGGCCCAAAGTTACCCAGCTGGCTTTCACGCCTAAGGCAGGACTAGAATTCACAGTCTCCTTGCTTTTCCATATCTTTTCCATACTAGTTTTTGCAATGCACCCAAGTAATATTCCTCATTTAATTCCATTCCCTCCTGTTTGGTGTAATGTAGAAGCGGAAGAAAAAAGTCCTGTACTGATTCAATCTTGGTGCCACCATTTCAAACCACTGTCATTACTTAATTATTATTGAAGTTACAATCCATCTTATTCCACTTTTTGCTCTGGCTTTTAAGATTAGTTTTTTATATTCTCTTTATCTCCTAGAAGAATAATGAAAGCTGCATATCTTAGATTAAGATTTTGTTGTTAGCTGCGAAGTCGTGTCCGACCCATCGCGACCCTATGGACAACGTTCCTCCAGGCCTTCCTGTCCTCTACCATCTTCTGGAGTCCATTTAAGCTCCTGCCTAGCTTACACCTACTGCTTCAGTGACTCCATCCAGCCACCTCATTCTCTGTCGTCCCCTTCTTCGCTTGCCCTCAATCTTTCCCAGCATTAGGCTCTTCTCCAGTGAGTCCTTCCTTCTCATTAGGTGGCCAAAGTATTTGAGTTTTAGCTTTAGGATCTGGCCTTCTAAAGAGCAGTCAGGGTTGATCTCCTCTAGGACTGACCAGTTTGATCGCCTTGCAGTCCAAGGGACTCGCAGGAGTCTTCTCCAGCACCATAGTTCAAAGGCCTCAATTTTTTGGCGCTCAGCCTTTCTTATGGTCCAACTTTCACTGCCATACATTGCAACTGGGAAGACCATAGCCTTGACTATACGCACTTTTGTTGACAGGGTGATGTCTCTGCTTTTTAGTGTGCTGTCTAGATTTGCCATGGCTTTCCTCCCAAGGAGCAAAATTTAATTTCTTGGCTACAGTCCCCATCTGCAGTGATCTTGGAGCCCAGGAAAATAAAATCTGTCACTACCTCCATTTCTTCCCCATCTATTTGCCAGGAATTGAGAGGGCCGGATGCCATGATCTTGGTTTTTTTTAATGTTAAGTTTCAACCCAAGTTTTGCCCTCTCCTTATTCACCCGCAACAAGAGGCTCTTTACTTCCTCTTCACTTTCTGCCATTAGAGTGGTATCATCTGCATATCTTAGGTTGTTGATATTTCTTCCGGCAATCTTAATTCCAACTTTTGATTCATCTAGCCCTGCCTTTCTCATGATGTGCTCTGCATATAAGTTAAATAGGCAGGGCGTCAGTATACACAGCCTTGCCGGACTCCTTTCCCAATTTTGAACCAATCAGTAGTTCCGTGTCCAGTTCTCACTGTTGCTTCTTGGCCCACATATAGGTTTCTCAAGAGGCAAATAAGATGGTATGGTACTCCCATCTCTTTAAGAACTTGCCACAGTTTGTTATGATCCACACAATCAAAGGCTTTAGCATAGTCAATGAAGCAGAGGTAGATGTTTTTCTGGAACTCCCTAGCTTTCTCCATGATCCAGCGTATGTTGGCAATTTGATCTCTAGTTCCTCTGCCTCTTCGAAATCCTGCCTGTACTTCTGGTAGTTCTCGATCCACGTACTGCTGGAGTCTAGCTTGTAGGATTTTAAGCATAACTTTACTAGCATGAGAAATGAGTGCAATGGTGCGATAGTCTGAACATTTTTTGGCACTGCCTTTCTTTGGAATTGGAATGTAAACTGATCTTTTCCAATCCTGTGGCCACTGTTGAGTTTTCCAAATTTGCTAGCAAATTGAGTGTAACACTTTTACTGCGTCTTTTAAGATTTTGAATAGCCCAGCTGGAATACTGTCACCTCCACTAGCTTTGTTGTTGCTCAGCTTTTCTAAGGCCCACTTCACTTCACATTCTAAGATGCCTGGCTCGAGGTCAGTGACCACCTCATTGTGATTATCAGGGACGTTAAGCTCATTCTTGTATAGTTCTTCTGTGTAATTTTGCCACCTCTTCTTAATCTCTTCTGCCTCTGTTAGGTCCCTGCCATTTTGGTCCTTTATCATGCCCATTTTTGCATGAAACATTCCCTTCATCTCTCCAATTTTCTTGAAAGGATCTCTGGTCCTCCATATTCTATTGTTTTCTTCTATTTCTTTGCACTATTCATTTAAGAAGGCATTCTTATTTCTTCTAGCTATTCTCTGGAATTCTGCATTCAATTGGGAGTATCTTTCTTTTTCTCCCTTGCCTTTCACTTCCCTCCTTTCCTCAGCTATTTGCAAAGCTTCCTCAGACAACCATTTTGCTTTCTTGAATTTCTTTTTCTTTGGGATGGTTTTAGTTGCTACCTCTTGAACAATGTTGTGAACCTCTGTCCATAGTTCTTCAGGCACTCTGTCTATCAGTTCTAATTCCTTAAATCTATTTGTCACCTCTACTGTATATTCAACAGGGATATGATTTAATTCATACCTGAGTGGCCTAGTGCTTTTCCCTACTTTCTTCAGTTTAAGCCTAAACTTTGCAATGAGAAGCTCATGGTCTGAACCACAGTCAGCTCCTGGTCTTGTTTTTACTGACTGTATAGAGCTTCTCCATCTTTGGCTGCAGAGCATATAGTCAATCTGATTTCTGTGTTGACCGTCTGGTGATGTCCATGTGTAGAGCCATCTCTTGGGTTGTTGGAAAAGAGTGTTTGCTATGACCATCGCATTCTCTTGACAAAATTCTATCAGCCTGTGCCCTGCTTCATTTTGTACTCCAAGGCCAAACTTGCCTGTTATTCCGGTTATCTTTTGGCTTCCTACTTTAGCATTCCAATCTCCCATGATGATAAGGACATCATTTTTTGGTGTTAGTTCTATAAGGTGCTGTAGGGCTTCATAGAACCGGTCAATTTCATCCTCTTCAGCACCGGTGGTTGGGGCATAGACTTGGACTACTATGATATTGAATGGTTTCCCTTGCATTCGAACTGAGATCATTCTGTCATTTTGAGGATTGTATCCCAGTATTGCTTTTCCTACTCTTTTATTGACTATGAAAGCTACTCCATTTCTTCTGAGGGATTCTTGCCCGCAGTAGTATACCTGATGGTCATCTGAATTAAATTCACCCATTCCTGTCCATTTTAGTTCGCTGATACCTAAGATGTCGATGTTCAGTCTTGTCATCTCTTGTCTGACCACGTCCAGCTTGCCTTGATTCATGGATCTTACATTCCAGGTTCCTATGGAGAAAAAATCTTTACAGCATCGGACTTTCCTTTCACCACCAGACACATCCACAGCTGAGCGTCCTTTTGGCTTTGGCCCAGTCGCTTCATTCTTTCTGGTGCTACTAGTACTAGCCCTCTGCTCTTCCCCAGTAGCATATTGGATGCCTTCCGACCTGAGGGGCTTATCTTCCAGCATCATATTGTATTGCCTTTTGGTACTGTCCATAGGGTTTTCATGGCAAAGATACTGGAGTGGTTTGCCATTTCCTTCTCCAGTGGATCACGTTTTGTCAGAACTCTCTGCTATGACCTTTCCATCTTGGGTGGCCCTGCACGGCATAGCCATAGCTTCATTGAATTACGCAAGCCCTTTCGCCACGACAAGGCAGTAATCCATGAAGGGGAAGATTAAGATAAGAGTCATCAAAACTGCATCTGAATATAAATTGCATAAAAATAGGCATGAAAATTCAACCTAGCCAGACAATATGTATGAGTATACAAAAATAACAACAACAAAAATCCCTCACACCATTTAATATGAATAGGGCAACATAACATTCCTATCTCACATACATGTGCTCGGATCACCTCCATCCAGGGAAACAGACAAGTCCCAATAGTTTGGTAGGATGGTAGGAGTCATTCAGATCTGAACAGGAGGTGGGCTATTCCATAGTACAAGCAGACGGGGAGGGGGGGAACTGACAAAATGCTACCATCTCTAGTCCTACTCCCTGATCCAGGATGATTTTTACGTTTATACTTTTACTATATACCTTTATACTTTTTCTGGACAGATGGGAAAAACAAAGCACTGGTTAGCATAATTTTTATTTTTAAACAAAGCAAGTCAGGTCCATTGGGATTTAAAGGCTTTAATAAAAATAAAGATAATGCAGGAAGTTGGAATTCTGCCCAGTAATCCATTAAAAAAATAATATATTTTTTAAAATCTATCAAAAGTCAGTGGAAGAACAACAATGGTACATGCCCGAGGAAGTTTCTGTGAGTATATTAGAACTCTGATCTCAGTTATTATTGCCCAGATGTTGAAAGTGGCTTATATTATTACAATAATTCATGTGAAACTGTTTTACAACAAATTATTGGTCCATTGGTCCATCCAGGATAGTACACCTTTCCTGAGGTGGAGAAGAAAGATGATAAAAACAGCAAGATGATACAATTGGAAAGCCTAACTAATGTGGTCACTTTAGATGCTGAATACCTACTTGATTCTATAACCTTGATTTTCAATGGATAAAACTGATATTAGTGAGCAATACATATTCCTAGGATAGCAATCTCTCATTCCTATAGTTTTAGATAAGTCACTGAGGAATTTTAAAGTATATTAATATCCCATTGCTGAATTAATGGAAAACAAATATACTAAATAATCATGTCTTTCTTAAAAGAATTTCAAAACCTCAGAATGTTCATTTATTTGCCTTATTCATTAAATAGTACCAACCCGCACATCTGTTAAGCAGAAAAGTAGCATTTTAAATTTTTTTGGGGAAAATAACCAAGTTTTGTAAGTAGGCTAGAAGCCCACAAACTTTCTTGTCTTTGAGGGAATAGAAATGTTGTTAAAACTAATACAGTTCTTCTTAGTACAAATAAATTATTACAGATGGGATCTGTAATTTGAAAGGGGGGGGACATTGCTAAATGTGCTTGCAAAGTTGGTATTTGAAAGACTTTTTTCAAAATTAACTGTTAACTTTCCGCCCAAAGGTTAATAATAAAATTGTAAACAAAATACATTACACACTAATGGCAGAATAAGCTTTAGCATTCATAAATTATCCTTGAAGTAGTATTTAGAGAGAGGGAGGGAGGAAAAAAAACCCATGCTAGCTAAACAAATCCACTAGCTGTCTGTTATGCAGGAATACTGAATTCATTTGAATTTGTCAAACATTCAAAGGAAGACAGCCAACGAAGCTAACATCTGCAAAGTTCTCACAAATGATTATCAAGAAATACTGTAAAGCTCAACACATTTTCAAACACTTTCAAATGGTATCATATAAGAATGAAAATGGTTGTTGACATTATTTTTAATCAGGGCTTGAAAATTAGCAAATTTCAGAGCAACACTGATCGTTCAAAATAGAAAAAAAATTGTGCAAACTGTCTGAATCTGTGCTAAATATAATCATTTGAGATCTTGACATCTTGAATGTCAATGCCTTTCCAAAATTGTATAAATTAATTCCTAGATGTTTATCTTACTGTAGTAAAACAGCTGAGCTCATGTATACAAGGCTGGAGATCTCAAACTAACTCTCCCAACGAGCCTTGGCTCTTGCCTGGGGATTCTGACTTGACTAATTCTGCTGGCATCACGTACCATTCAGGGGCATATTACCCGGCATTTTCCCTCAAATTCCAGTGATGAAGGTAAAAAAATTGGAAGAATTACTACAATGCAACCTCCTGGCTGTTTAGCTTGGTGTTTGTAACTTGATTTTTCAACCAGCCCTGAAGAAATAAATCAAATCTCACAAAACATAAACAAAATCAAATTTTACTTTTAAAAAAGTTGTATGAAATCTACTTTTTAAAAAGAAATACAAAAAATATATGCAGGGATCCAGGTAGACCACAAGATGCTGCTGCTATGCTATCCATGTTTTTACCCTGAAGTGATGGCATATCAAGAAAATTATAAATAGAGTGGTTTTTAAGTTCAGCTTAAAGGCTGGAAAGCAAAGCTGAGTTACAAGTTTAATATCTTAATTTGTAAATAAGAACAAGAGTCAATAAAGCTTCATTAGAACCACACAGAAAAATCAATCAAGATCTAATGCAAAAATTATAGATTTTTATCATTTCTACAGAGTTATTTTTTTCTGAAAGAAAATTACCCTGCTCCGTTTGTCTAGTCCAGGGGTGTCAAACTTGCAACGTCACATGATGTGAAGTATCACAACTTTTTTGCCATTGTCAGTAATGGGGTGGGCGTGGTTTCGCTATGATGCATCTGGCCTGCCGGCCGGCAGTTTCGCATCCCTGACTTTCTCCAGTTTTCTGGAAGATCCACCTTAATCAGAGGCTGCTTAATCAGAGGCTGCTAAGGAGATAGTAATTTCTTGCCATGTCCACGCGCTTTCTCCTTAGTTCAACTATACTTTTATTTGTTAAAAAAATATCTATATTTCTGTGGCTGAGGTAGCATACAATGTTAAGAAATAAATGAAAATCCAATTCCTTTCTCACATCAGTCTCTGGTCCCCCCCTCCCCAGTTTTCCTATAAATAGATGTCTTTAGTCACCTTCCTGGCCCTCTTTGGAAAAAATGTTACAAACTGAAATTTGTAATTCTTATAAACAGAAACAGTGAACTGATTCAGAACTCTTCTAGCATTACTCTAATAAAGTGTTGAAGCAAAAAAGAAAAAGAAAAAGAAACACATCAAAAAGTTCTGGGAGTTTTGAAAATAAAATCTGAATTGAAAGCACAAATGTTTTTAATAGTAATGATTCCAGAGTAGAAATTAATAGTGTCACTTGGCATAATATTGGCCAACGATACAAAACTGGGAGATCAAAAATGGGGAATATATGGTAATGGAGAAATTGACTGTATATATTTACAAAAGAAGTTTAATCAAACAGGAATGACACAAAGCATATGTATTTGTTTATTTATTGAACAACTTTATAGGGCTGCCCAACTCATGTACAGCGACTCTGGATGGCTTACATTAAAAATTCACAATGTAAGAATCCATGTAGACCCTCCATCCCCGGCATGGCAATCATACAATCACATCAGCTGTCAGGCATGAAAAACCAGGTCCACACACAAAGGTTTTAAATTATTAGTTTATTGCTAAAGCCTATGCAACAGAATCTTCTCAGACTAATGGTTTGCATCTGGACAAAATTAGATAAGGGTTGATGATATCCAAGGGGAGGTTGAACTTCATTCTCTTGTGGGTATGTAAGGATTCTAAGCTGATCCCTCATTTAACTCCTCCCCCTGGCTCTGCCAGTCTCCCTTCTACACTAGCCACTTGATTGGCTCCATATCACCCGGAGGTCCCAGGCCCGCTGACAAACCATGTCTTCAGGGTTTTCCAGAAAACTATCATGGTGGGGACCAATCTTATCTTCTGGGAAATAGTATTCCAAAGGGGAAGGGGAGACACTACAGATAAGGCCCTATTTCTTGTTCCACCAGATGTGCATCCCTAATAGATGGATCTTGCAACATACTTTGCCTTCCCACTCTGGTGAGCTGAATACATGCAATTTTATTCAGCAAGATCTAAACGAAGAGATTTAGATAATTTTTTTGAATAAAAGAAATTAGTTTAAAAATAATTCAAACAATTATTATACCAATTGCTCATACCTAGAAATAAATAATTATTATTTTATTATATACGCCAGAAAAACTCAAGTTTACATAACAAAAAAGAACTTTTGAGAAGTTTGTCTGGTTACTTCCTTTTTCTCTTGTTCTCTCTCTTTGAAATCACACTGTTTCATTGTGGTGGGTCAGAAATTCAATTGGTGGGTTCTTATCCCATATTCAGCGTTCTCGCTGAACCCAACTCCAGGAGAATGATCAGTACTCAAACCTAATGCAGCTAACAAAGCCTTTTGTTTATATGACCAATAAAAGGTACTTTTGTAATACAAAACTCAAGAGCCACAATAAGTTCTTAATAACCCTATTTTTTTAATGTACAGTATTCTGCAGAGTACTTAAGACCTGCACTAGGCAGAAAAAGGGGAGTTTTTCTCTCATTTATTCCGCATTGCAATAACATAAAGAGGGGTTTACCATTAATCCAGGTTTTACTACAAAGCAGCCTGTTATTTCTCTATCAAACCTTGTCAAGAGTGCCAAGTGTCTGTCATCCAATTCAAGGGATTAAGTCTTCTTTTATAGTGTGATACTTGTACCAATTTATAAAAATACAGATATAGTTTCTTAGCACTGATCACTGTCTATACTTTGGACTGGATTCATGCCACAAAAGTTGAATATGACAGCTGGCAGGAAGCTGAGGGGAAAATACATCCCCTTTTCAGTCACCACATTTTAGTTGCCATAGTGATTAATCCTCAGTTCAATGGGTATCTTTGTATATTTCTTTTCAGTGAAACTTTAAGTAAACTTAAGTTGAAAACAAGCAATTGACAGAAAAAAGCATCTACAGTATATAATCATGGGGCAGAGTATACATTTTGTGATGGTGCATTAAAATAACAAATTAACTGTAATGTACAATGCAATGATATGATTTCTCTGTTCGTATCATATTATATTGGTAATTTTTTTCTTTCCTTTTAACCAAGACTATCTCTGTTTGGTATATGCTCACGTTTGAGAGCCTAAATATAGGGTTACTAGATTTCAGCTCCAAAAATCTGGGTAAGATACAGCTTTTCTTTTTGCTGCCATCTACTGCTTTTCCAGATTCCTGGAGTCCCAATCTGGTAGCTACCAAGCAAGGCAAATCTATAACTCCTTATAGTTTTGAATTATGTTACAGACTTTTAAGACTGCATCTTATCCTTGTGTATGATTTTTTATTTATCTATGAGAAGCAAGGTATGTCAGAATATCAACTCTCATCTGCAGGAGTCTCCTAATTGGAAAATGAGAATAATATATCCTTTTTTTTTTAGAGAAAGGGACTAATGGCAGGTACGTTTGAACTTGCAGAAATGAAGTGCTGCTTTTCATTCCGAATGTAAAACTAAGCATCCAAAAGCATGAATCTTGTTTCTTTCTTGAATGGCAAGTTCTTCTCCAGTCAGGAAATGTCAATATGGCAGTGACCAATCTAGGTGTCCATTTCTAACCATGTTAATATCAAATCGCCATCATTTTGCCTCTTGTCCCTCCTCTGTAATGCAGCCCTCTACTAGGCCCTGAACAGCCTTTCTTTAGCCCTCAGACCCATTTCCTGAAAATATCACTTTGGACACTGAAAATCTGCCCTTCTACCTGTACAGTGAAAACAGACACCAGAAATTAATTCAGTTTTCTACTAGTAGTCATTTTAATTTCCCTAGTGTTCACCACTCTAGATAGATATTTTAAAATTATGATTAGCAATATGAATCTCTAGTCGATACCTTTGTATTCTTTGTTACTTTGCACTTCTTTAGTGCCAATCTGTGAGTCGCATTTGGTCATTCCCTTAAGTAGCCTTCTTTTCTCAATTAGTTCTCCCCAATATTGCTGGTTAGCTATGCTTGTGAATCTCTTAGCCTTGATAAAACTTCCCTGACCTATGGCATTCCTTTTATCAAAGTTTTAAAAAAATAAATAAATTGCGGTCTTCCAGAAAGAACAATCTCCCTTTCTCAAATTCCCTCATACATGTCTCCATCATTTTTAAAAAGTATAACTTTAATTCAAATATGACTGTGCTGAGCTCCTGCGGCAATGTTAAATATAAATGAAATCTTATAGGGCTGTGCTTATCTTTCTTATCATTTAACTAACAGACTACATTCTGGGCATTGCTTGGTATTCAGTCTACCACTGCTTCCCTTATGGTTAGTTCCATGACTGGGATATAGTCACTTAAAATCTCTTCACAATTAAACCACTTTGTAAGGGTAGTTTCTGTGTTGTTAATTAAAATTGCATATCCCTACAATCATTTCCCCTCTGGAAGCCTCCCTCATTGCCATATCCATTTCAAAATCACTCATTTTCACCAAGGAGGTAAACAATACAGCAACAAGTAAACAGAGGACATGAAAATTAGCCTTCCACTAAAGATATAGAATTAAAGATTGCAAAGATTATTGGGTTTGCTAAAGTAGAAGGCAAAGATGGTAAATAAAGTCACCAAGCAATTTTTTTCCACCAAGATTGAGGTTTCATTTCCAGTTAAGAACTCCCACTCAATAAGTACAGAAAAACAGAAAGCATGAGGCATGAATCTCCTTCCATAAATGGAAGGGAGTAGGAGACGGATATCCCTTTAACAAAACACCAATCACTGTGATTCTGCAAGCTGCTTTTCATCTAGGTCCAAAATGATTATAGGCTCATAAACAAGAACCACCAGCATGAAACAACAATTACAAAACGCTACATCACAGATTCAAATATTTCCCATACCAGTGAAGTGACTGAACTAGAATACAAGGGAAGACAGAAAAGTCGGAATCAACACAAAGGGAAATTCTCAAGGCTACAATAAGGATTGTGGGGCCAGAAAAGCAGGTGAGGCTATGAACCCCCCAAAAGAGGCTTCTTGCTTCCTCTGCTTTGTTAGCTTTTGCAAATCTCCATGTATTCTACAGTTTTGATTATTCTCTATTAGATATTACTATATTCTTTATTTTTATATATTTTATATATTTTAATCTATCCAAATTTGAGGCAGGCCACTCAACATCACCATACTGCAAATGTACACCCCAACTGTAGACTCAAATGATGATGAATTTGAACTTTTTTTACAGTGAGTTTCAATCTGCTCTCAAGCAAATACCAAAAAGGGATCTTTTATATATACCATGGGCAATTTCAATGCAAAGCTAGGACAAGGAGAAGTTCCAAGCATAGTAGGCATGTTTGGATTAGGAGAACAGAAAAAAGCCAATGATCGCCTAGTACAATTTTGCCAGGAAAATCATCTCAACATATTGAACATGTGGTTTATACAACACAAGCGACAGTTATACATATGGACAACACCAAATGGACAACGTTGAAATCAAATAGGCTTCATTGTATGCCAACAATGCTGGAAAGGTTCAATTGTATCTTTTAAGACACTTCCTGGTGCTGATTGTAGCTCAGACCATTAGCTATCAGTGGTTAAACTGAAGTTCAAACTGTGCAAAGTGAAAAGATATCCCCCCAAAATTCAATGCGAACAATGTCTCTCCTGCGTATGCCATAGAAGGTAAGAATAGGTTTGAGTCACTGAATTTAGAAGGGAAAAACCCAAATGAACAGTGGCGAGAGATCCAAGGGTAACATCATGAAAATTGCTGGAAAGTAGCTGTCATGGCAAAAACCAAAGAGAAAGAACAAATGGCTATCTGATGATATTATCAAAACAGCTGATCAGCTATTTTGATGATGTCATCAGATGTCATCAGAGATGAAGTTAAAATACTGAATGCAATTTTCCAACCTGAAGCCTGGAAAGACAAAAATAGGCAGTGGGAGGGGAGCAGTGTCAACATCTGGAAGAAGCTAATAGAAAGGGACATACTAAAGTCATGCTTGCTGTAGTGAAAATGATGCGATCCAGCTTTTCAGTATGGCAACAAACTATTAAAGACCGCAATGGGACTGCTGGCTGATAACATCAAATCTGATACAAAGTTGAACAACCAGCAACTGAAAGAAGCTGTGCTTGACAGGGTAGCATGCAAAGCCAAAAGGTAGACATAACTAAATGGTTAAAACAACAGTATAACATATAACAATGTAACTAAGTGGTATAGATACAACCTGATCTACCTCAGACACTTGATTCAATACAGGTTGATCGCAGGCAGTTCATTATTAAAGAGACCTATTTTAAATATTGACCCTTGTTCTCCAATAATCTAATACAGGAAAAGAGAGACTTGTACATTTTTGTTTTCCAACAGAATGGGATGAAAAAGGTAGACACCTCATATAGCTTTATATGGGAACAAAAGGTGCCTCTGCCTAATTTTCCTATGTACAGGAATTGGCTTTGATAGAAGCTCTTGTGGAACACAACATATTCCAATCCTGGAATCACTCACCAATTTAGTATTCTGAGTTTTGCCCGTAGGAGAGGCCTTGAAATCAAATAAAATTCTAATTTGAAGTCAGCACAGGCCACATCAAGAAGACTCTGGATCGGGTTTCCGGTGGCGACGCGACGCCGAAGACAGCCGTTTTCGGGCTGCCCGCTCCGCAGCTGTGTTTTTCCATCGTAAACAGCGCCAATCAGCTGTTTAGATGGATTTGAAGCCCCCTCCTCGGGAGAAGAGGAGGGGGTGAGGCCCCAGGTAGGGGTTGAGCTCTCCGGGGCCGCCTGAGCTGAGAGTTTGGGCGGCTGAAGGATTGAGCCCCCCCGAAGCCTGGGTTGCTCCGAGCTGCGCAGCGCCCCTGCTCCGGGATTTATGGAGCAGAGCCAGGCGTTAGCAACCACCCCTGCCAAAAGGAAATACCTTTGATTATCAAGATGCAGGCAGAGCGGTACAGGAGGTCAAGGTGATGTGGACTCTTATCTTTACTCTCTAGCTCAATGGATTTTATAGCTTCAAAGTGAAAGTGCGCAATAAGTGAAAGTGGGGGAAGATGGCGGCTAAAACTTCTAAAGCTCTTCGGAGTGCGGGGTCTTCCCTGGTGCAACAGACCTCATTGCAAGCTTTGCTTCCTCCTGCACCTCCTCCGGCATTGACGCTTAAGGATTTACAAGATGCTCTTGGAAAGCATTCACAATTGATGTCTGACATGATGGATGAAAAGCTGAAAAAGTTGGAGGAGAAACTGGAGAAGATGGAAGAGAAGTTTAGAGCAATGAGGGTGGACATGTTGTCTATGATTGAATCTGTAGCTGAATGTGTGCAACAGCTGGATGAAAAAGTGAAGGATCTCAGTCAAAAGAACTCTATATTAGAAGCAAAAGTATCAGAAAATGAAAATATAAGGGATAAAATGGACGGAGAATTGAGCCTTGCTCAGTATCATCAGATGCAGTATGCTATTAGAATCAGGGGTTTAAAGGAGAATTGTAAAGAAGATTTAAAGCAGCTGATTTCTGAGGCTCTGGAAGGGGTATTGGGCCAGCCAGCATCTGAAATTGAGGGAAATATGGACAAAATCTTTCGTGTAAATTCATGGATTGCAAGACAAAGGAAGTTACCCAGAGATGTGGTGGTCTATTTTACAAAGAGAGTAATTAGAGATGAAGTTATTCAAGCTGCCTATGATACTAAACTGGTAGTGGCTGAGCAAGAAGTCTTGGTTTTAAAAGAGATTCCTCCGAAGATTTTAAGGAGAAGGAAAGATTTTGCATTTTTAGTACAGGAACTTAAGAAATGTGATATTAAGTTTAGATGGGAGATTCCAGTTGGACTGGTGGTGACGCATGAAGGTAAAAGACATCGTCTGGTTACTGTGGCCCAGGCACGTGATTTTTATAGCAATGTGTTAAAAGCAACCCCCCTATCATTTTTGGAAGCTGTTAAGGGATACGGCGAAGGAAAGCTTCAAGATGTTGCAGACAGACAGATAGAGGACAATGGTGTTGGAGGGGATCAAGATACAGTTTCATTGGATGTTGCAGGAGGCCAGAGGAAGACGCGTGCCGCCTTAAGAAGAGCGAGACGAGAGCAAGAACAAGACCAGCAGATAGTTATGGAATCTCCAAAGTGTATTTACAGTGAAGATGTGGGAGGGGCGCGGTCCAAAGAAGTTTTGGGGGTCATGACAGACGTGCTCCAAAAGTTTTGGGGCGTTAAGATTGCTGATTAAATTTTTAAATTAGTATCTTAATGGATTAAATTTATCATAGAGGAGAAAGAAAGTTTTTTTTTTAATATGTAACACAATTTAAGATGGATGTTATTTGCTTGTTAGAAAAGTATATTAGGGTTATGGACTAAAAGTGTGTGTTGAACTAAGAATGGGTATGCAAGCTCCTAATTAACAATAAGTTGTCTTACAGACTGCTTAACCCTTTTTTTTTTACTCTTTTTATTTGAACTCAAGGATGACCTGGAACTGCGAGACATTTGGTGTGATACATGCAAGAATTATTTTTGATTATGGTTTAGTTTGGTTGGAGATTATTAAGGTTAATAGATAGGCGCTTTTGGCGCGTAACTGAGAATTTGTTTATTTTTTTTCTTTGAAATTAATATGAATAAGGACTGGGATTAAGAAAATCTATTCTGAGTAAAGCTTTTTTTTGTTTTTCTCTTTTTCTTTTTTACTTTATTTGTAATATTAATATTGTTTGTATTCATTTTACATGAGCTAGAGGGAGATAGAACTAATAGTTTATTGCTGATAACATAGGGGTGCTTATGTTTGTTTTTTGATTTTATACCCTGTATTTAGCTCTGGGAAGTCGGGAGGGGGGAGGAGGGAATGGGGGGAAGGGATAGGGAGGGTTGGGTGGGGGTGGGGGAGGGGGGGATTAAAGTTAAAATGTATTGTAAAACTTTTTAAATAAAAAAAAAGAAGACTCTGGATCTTCCACTCTTTTGTGCTTCATTTAATACTAATTAGTGCATAGTTTTTCACACTACATTTTTCAAATCTGGATTTTTAAGGAGCCTGTAATTTTCTTACTTCAAGGCAGAATGTAATGAAATTCACAGCAATAACAGCCCCTATAGTGGTATACAGTATATATCTATGCTGAATTTTTTTTGCAAAGGTAAAGGAAACACCTAGCTCCCTGTCATTGAAGAACTGATAAATCTTTTCTAGATTATTTCATTCTATCTCAAGACACAAGATTTCACTGGATCTCCCTACTGATTTGCCCTCCTTTCCCCAATAAAGTTTGCCACTTCTCGGGGGGGGGGAGGCTTCAAGAAATTAATTGACAGTACAGTGCTGGTAATGTGGCAATTACCATTACAGCCAGTAGACAAACTCTGTATAAAGTCAGAGTGAGACATGAAAGAAGACAGAAGAAAAGGGGTTTTGAAGGAAAGAACTGTAAGTTGTAGAGCAACTGCTGGCCCGCGGGCCAGATCCATCACGCCAAAACCGCACCCACCCCATTGCCAGCAATGGGGAAAAAGTCCCGATACGTCACAAGTTTGACGTGCCTGCTGTAGACTAAGGAATCAAATATAAAAGGCTTGTCGAGTTTATGCAATAGGACAACTAATACAAATGTATGAATCACAGAAGACATTCATCCAAAAACCAAAAAAAAAAAGACTTCTGCTGTAACTGTAACCTTTTAACTCACAAGCCCTAAAGTTCTTATGAGGAAGAGATGGAGAGAAGGGGAAATTACAGAAATAAATGTATCAATTTAAGCTTCTGATTTAACATATGAAATAAACATGAGGAGGGTGTTTGCATACTATGGTTCCTTTCTGGTTGTTGTTGTTTTTAAAAACTACAGCAAAAGGATATATGCCACATCCTAGGCATACTTGACATATCCGGTAGGTATTTCTTAGTGAAACTTCTATAATAATCTTCTCACTCCCTTGGTATAGCAATAGCAACATTGACTTTGTTAAGAGTATGCTGTAGGCACCATTTTCCAGTAACTCTGCCTTTGATCACTCACGGTGGTCAACAATGAAAAGCCATGTTTAAAAAGGAAAATAATAGGTTTAAACAACAATAGCAAGAGAAACACACTTGCTCTTTACCTTGGCTCTGCATACAGCTATGTTTGCTGGGAGCTGGGAAAATTGTTTTAGTTCAAAAACATCTCGGACTGCCCAATGACTCATTTTATTCTCAGCTTTGCTTGGGCCAACCACATCTTGGTTTGAATGAACATATGGAACTTCAGCAACATTATCTGACAATTGAAACAGAAAACAGAAATTACTGGTTTAAGATTGCAATATGATTAACTTGTAGATGGATGTTCAATAAAAATATTTTAAAATCCCAATATAGAAGTGTCTTTTTTCAGGTGTTTTGTTTAATTTACCACTCTAGTCCTTAGCTCAGGGATTTCATGGTGGTGTCTCCAACTCTTAGCTTTTCTGAAAGTGAACTAGATAATGCCATCTGATCCAACATAAATTATAATCATTACTAAATATTACATTCTAATTGTTATTTATGAGGCTGATGCATAACACAGTAAAAATACAAGATTACTGAAAACATTTAAAAATTCTTATAATACTCATTTTTAACTTAGCCAGAACCAATTAAAATGATTTCTGCTTCAGCATCAACAATTATAGAAAAGAACAACACATTCTATGCAATCTACAAACACCAAAACCAATCTATATTCAGATTAAACATTTTAGAAGTTTTAATTACATTTATTAAGCACTGAATCCATAGGGACTCCTGGCAATTTACAACAAAAGAAACATTACAGAATAAAGATTATACGGTATAACACAACCATTCTACAAGAAAACTAAGGCAGAATGAAGACCAAAACAACCCCCCTGAAGAACTTAATTTTGACCAGTTGCTCAAAAAGCATCTGGGTGACAGCCAATCAGATGCTAGTGAGAGGCCATTCCAAGGATTTGATGGCAAATGTTCTACCGGCTTTTGCTACTGGTTTAAAGGTTTAAAGGTTTATTAAATTTTTATACCGCCCTTCTCCCGAAGGACTCAGGGCGGTGAACAGGGCATATCATAAAACTACAAAAATACAAAAGTTAAAAAAGAATTAAATTATTGCCCACAGTAAAAACAATAGAAAATATATATAAATATTAAAACCCTAGGTAACTCCCCATCAGGCCAGGCCAGCTTGTTCAAATAAATGGGTCTTTAACCCGCGCCGGAAGGAGCGGAGATCCGGTGCCATCCGGAGCTCAACCGGCAGCTGATTCCACAAAGCCGGAGCGCTCACAGAGAAGGCCCTCCCCCTGGGGGCCACCAGCCGACATTCTCTGACTGGAGGCACCCTGAGGAGGCCCTCTCTGTGGGAACGCACAGGGCGGAGGGGAGTCGACGCCGGCAGCAGGTGGTCCCCGAGGTATTCCGGACCCATGCCATGTAAGGACTTAAAAACCATCACTAAGACCTTGAACCTCACCCGGAAGACAACTGGTAACCAATGCAGCTCGCGGAGCAAAGGTGCAACATGGGAGTACCGGGAAACTCCCAAGACAACTCTCGCGGCCGCATTCTGTACCAGTTGGAGCCTCCGAGTGGTCTTCAAGGGAAGCCCCATGTAGAGAGCATTGCAATAGTCAAGACGAGAGGTCACGAGCAGACATTATGCCGGGCCACATACAATTAGTTCATGAGACCAACACCTAATATGTTTTGCTGACTGTGTATAGAAGGCTTAATACAGGACCTCATGAATGCAGCATGTAAATTTTTACAATAAATATGTTATGTTTAATTGTTGCAAATTCCTAAATGATCTTCTCCAGTAGCTTCTTGTGAAAGTTATATAACATGGGCAACAAGATCAAACCTTGAAGAACGATTTGTTATCAGTGACCAATGGCTCAACATGGCCTTCTGAATCCCTGCTCTCTGAAGAATGGAATCATGCAAAGCTGACCTCTCCTAAGCAACACAGGACACTGTGCTGATGATATTGGGCATCTTAGATTTTAAGCAGTGTAACAGAGCTGTAATCCCTGATTAGGAAGAATTTATCATTCAAGGAGAAAGGAGAAGTCTAAGGAAGAACTGAAGGTGATCATAAATCGACAACAGAGAAGAAGAAAATGGTAATGTTCAAGAAAAAAATGTGAAATTTGTGCGCAGGTAGTGAAGGGAGCACCCCGATACTCCCATATTACACCCCTCCTGCGTGAGCTGCATTGGTTACCGGTTGTCCTCCGGGTGAGATTTAAGGTGCTGGTACTTACCTTTAAAGCCCTACATGGCTTAGGCCCGGGATACTTACAGGACCATCTGCTGCCGGGAACGACTTCCCATCGCCCAGTGCGCTCACACAGAGAAGGCCTCCTCAGGGTACCATCGGCTAGACAATGTCGGCTAGCGACCCCCAGGGGGAGGGCCTTCTCTGTGGGAGCGCCAGCCCTATGGAACCAGCTCCCCCCTGAGCTTCGGATGGCCCCAGATCTCCAGTCCTTTCGCCGCGGCCTCAAAACACTCCTTTTCCACCAGGCTGACCTGGACTGACAGGGATTTTAATTTATGTTTTAAATTTTTTAACTTTAATTTTTAACTTATTTTAATTTTAATTTATTCTACAGGGCCATTAATTTAATTTTTCTTTTGACTTCTGTATTATTGTATGTTATTGTTGTTAGCCGCCCTGAGTCCTTCGGGAGATAGGGCGGCATATAAATCCCAATAATAAATAATAAATACATAAATAAATAAATAATTACCAAAAAGCCCATCCAGTGATCCTACTTTTTGTCCTTGGCCTGAGGGCGACTCTTTGCTTACAGAAGACTGCCATCTGCTAGAATTACTGTGTGTTCTCAATGTCACGGAAGGATAATTGAGATATGGTGAGAATCTGGACATAATTTGAATGCCACTCCTATTGTCCTTCAGCATTAGTTTTTTTTTACTAGCCTTAACCGTCTTAACCGGAAAATGTTCATCTTCTGATGAATATTCCTCTATAATCTGAGAATCAGCATTGCTTTCTTTCCTACTGGGACTGCTTCTATGAACAACAGTTTTAGAAGACTTGTTTCTTTCCTTGTTCTGGAATCGTTTTCGTTTCGCGGTACTGGTTAATTTCTGCTTTCCTGAAGGGGACATCTCAATATCTTCCGATTCGTCGCTAATATCACTTACTTCTTTCCTAGTTGTTACCTTTCGGATGTCTTCAAATGGTTTTATTTTACTGAAAGGCAGAACCCTCGCATAACTCTCCTCTGAAGTCAAATGTTTTTGCAACGGCGTAAGCAAGTGCATTTTTTCTGCAGCTAAAAGATCACACTCTCTGTCTTTCTCTTGAAATCTTTTAGTAGACTCCTCCTGGCCCTTAGGAAATTGGGAAGGAAAGACAGTATCACTTTCACTTGAGCTGTCTTCAATGTCCACAACTATTCCACCTTTGTTTGAGTTGTACATGTTTTTACATCGATCCTTTTCTTCCTCGGAGCATGGTAAAACAGGATAAGCCCTATGCGCTGTTTCACCATGCTTCTCTTGTCTCTCCATGCTCATGTTTGACAGCAAGCTTTTCTTACATCCTGAAATGTACCTGCCCTCAGTTTTCACAGAACCCTCATTCTGGGCCTTTCCTTTGGATTGCCCTCTCATAAATCTGTGATCCGCATTTTCATCAATAGACATCCCGATGCAACCGCCCTCCTCAGCTGTTCTAGTTTTCTTTTCTAGAAGTTTAGGAAATCCACACTGCAGTAAACTGAGTTGCCCCTCTGCATCTACGGCACGTTTCGCTTTGTAATTTCTCTTTCTTATTGCTTGGACCTCAGATTTGTTCTCATGCTCATCACTGGAGTCACTGCAAGACTCAAGTCCTTCCTTTTCCAATGGTTTTGCATCTTGATCTTCATAATCGCACTCTGTCTCCTGTATAAAAGAAGCCATTGATTTAAAACGTTTCATTAAATATCACTCTTAACAATCAGCCCTTAAAAACTATATTGCTGTCATAAAAGAGCCTTGGTGGAGCAGTGGGCTAATGCCTCCTTAAGTAACACCAGCTGCCTGCAATTAGTGCAGGTTCAAGTCCCACCAGGCTCAAGGTTGACTCAGCCTTCCATCCTTCCGAGGTAGGTAAAATGAGGACCCAGATTGTTGGGGGCAATAAGCTGACTTTGTAAAATGCCGTTTGGGGGCCCCCCGAAAGCCCTAATAAGAAGGCATATACATAGAATGAAGGCTATTGCTAAGCACATTTGATTTGTGCTTAGATTGTAAGCCGCATTGAGTCTTCGGAGAAGGGCAGGATATAAATGGGATTAAAAATAAAAAACTAACTGTCAAATGTTTAAAAGCCATTGTCATGATTTTAACATGACATGCGCCTTGGTGGAGCAGTGGGCTAATGCCTCAAGTAACACCAGCTGCCTGCAATTAGTGCAGGTTCGCATCCCACCAGGCTCAAGGTTGACTCAGCCTTCCATCCTTCCGAGGTAGGTAAAATGAGGACCCAGATTGTTGGGGGCAATAAGCTGACTTTGTAATAATGCCGCTTGGGGTGTGTGTGTGTGAAAGCCCTAACAAGCAGGCATATACATAGAATGAAGGCTACTGCTAAGCTTGTAAGCCGCCCTGAGTCTTCGGAGAAGGGCGGGATATAAATGTAATAAAAAAATAAATAAATAAAAAATACGGTAAGATATACACTGACTATCAGCTCTTGGGTTGGTTTTGCAGATCAGTGATGAAGAGGAGTTATTTTTCTAATTCCTCTTTTCACATGTAGCTCCCTGAAAAAGTGACTTTTGAGAGTTGAGAGATACAGTGAAATATGCTGGCAGTTTCACAGGGAGATGCGAGAGAAAAGTGACAGTATCAAAAACAGACTTCTATTATTCTCTTTGGCAGGATGTCTTGTGTTCATTGGCTATGTCTGCATTCAGCCTGCATTTATATTAAGCAGGCATGGACTGTGGTGGGGAAAAAAATCCTTAGAAACTATGTAACAACAAAAAAGCTACCTATTATTTACTTACTAAGGAGAAAATCTTCATCATAACTTCTACTGTCTAATCTTTCCAGATTTTTCTTTTCTTTTTTGTGCAAAACAATTATCCAAATCAAAGATATATAGAGGCATTTCTAGCTCAATAAGAAAGAAAACAAATCCTATTCCATTCAATCAGTGTTGTAAGTAATACATAGAGGTGAAACTCAAAAAATTAGAATATCGTGCAAAAGTTATTTCAGTAATGCAACTTACAAGGGGAAACTAATATATGAGATAGACTCATTACATGCAAAGCAAGATACTTCAAGCCGTGATTTGTCACAATTGTGATGATTATGGCGTACAGCTCATGAAAACCCAAAATCCACAATCTCAGAAAATTAGAATATTACATGCAATCAATAAAACAAGGAGTGTACATAGAACAATATCGGACCTCTGAAAAGTATAAGCATGCATATGTACTCAGTACTTGGTTTGGGCCCCTTTTGCAGCAATTACTGCCTCAATGCGGCCTGGCATGGAAGCTATCAGCCTGTGGCACTGCTGAGGTGTTATGGAAGACCAGGATGCTTCAATAGTGGACGCTTCTGACGTTGTTTGTTGTTCAGGAGTGGCTTGACAAGAGGAATACGACATTTGAAGCCCATGTCCAGGATCCGTCTGTGTGTGGTGGCTCTTGATGCACTGACTCCAGTCTCAGTCCACTCCTTGTGAAAGTCCCCAACACTTTTGAATGGCCTTTTCCTGACAATCCTCTCCAGGCTGCGGTCATCCCTGCTGCTTGTGCACCTTTTTCTTCCACACTTTTCCCTTCCACATAACTTTCTATTAATGTGCTTTGATACAGCACTTTGGGAACATCCAACTTCTTTTGCAATTACCTTTTGAGGCTTTCCCTCCTTATGGAGGGAGTCAATGATGGGTTTCTGCACAACTGTCAGGTCAGCAGTCTTCCCCATGATTGTGATTCCTACTGAACCAGACTGAGAGACCATTTAAAGGCTCAGGAACCCTTTGCAGGTGTTATAGCTTAATTATTTATTTATTTATTTATTTTATTACATTTATATACCGCCCTTTCCCGAAGGACTCAGGGCGGTTTACAGGGTGATTAAAAACCAAAATACAAAAGTTAAAAACAAATTTTTTTTAAAAAAAATTACATTTGTCCCTGTATAAATAAAACCCCAGTTAAAATAAGATTAATCCTCAGCCTGGGCCAGAGAGCTCGAAGAGCCAGGTCTTCAGGCCCCGGCGGAATGAACGGAGGTCGGGGGCAGTCCTCAGCTCCACTGGCAGCTGGTTCCAAAGGGCAGGCGCCCCCACTGAGAAGGCCCTATCCCTGGGTGTTACCCGCCGGCAATCTCTTACCGGTGGCACCCTGAGAAGACCCTCCCTGTGGGAGCGCACTGGACGAAGGGAACTTGATGCCAGCAGCAGGTGTTCCCACAGATATCCCGGACCCAAGCCATTTAGGGCTTTATAGGTCATCACCAGCACCTTGAATCTCACCCGGAGGGCAACCGGAAGCCAATGCAGCTCGCGGAGTAGAGGTGTTACATGGGAGTATCGGGAAACCCCCATCACAACTCGCGCGGCCGCATTCTGCACCAGCTGAAGCCTCCGAGTGGTCCTCAAGGGCAGCCCCATGTAGAGAGCGTTGCAGTAGTCTAAACGGGAGGTCACGAGCGCATGAGTGACTGTGCGTAGGGCATCTCGGTCCAGGTAGGGTCGCAACTGGCGCACCAGGCGAACCTGGGCAAAAGCCCCCCTGGTCACGGCTCCTATATGGTCTTCAAAATTGAGTCGTGAATCCAGGAGGACGCCTAAGTTGCGAGCCCTATCAACGGGGGGTAACACCTCACCCCCCATCGTTAGAGATGGAATAGTCTGGTTGACCCAAGATGCCGATACGCACAGCCACTCAGTCTTGGCGGGATTGAGACGAAGCCTGTTTCTCCCCATCCAGACCTGGACCGCCTCCAGGCACCGGGACATCACGGCGAGGGCATCGCTGGGTTGGTTCGGGGTGGAAAGAAAAAGTTGGGTATCATCAGCGTACTGATGATACCCCACCCCGAAACCACGAATGATCTCACCCAGCGGCTTCATATAGATGTTGAACAGGAGGGGCGAGAGAATTAGCTGATTAGAGTGGGAAACTTTGAGCCTAGAATATTGCACCTTTTCACAATATTCTAATTTACTGAGATTGTGGATTTGGGGTTTTCATGAGCTGTACACCATAATTATCACAATTATGACAAATCACGGCTTGAAGTATCTTACTTTGCATGTAATAAGTCTATCTCATATATTAGTTTCCCCTTTTAAGTTGCATTACTGAAATAAATGAACTTTTGCACGATATTCTAATTTTTCGAGTTTCACCTGTACAGTATTAGAAGTTTAGTTTAGTTTAATTAATTTTAAGGAAATACATTGCAGAAATTAGTGGAATACTGTATATGGTATAAACATTTAAATGCACTCATTTGGCTAATCTTCACATTCTCTATATTATGGTATATTTTGATGCTATATATTTATCATACCTTGTTTATCAGCTGTACTAGACTTCATTTTAGAATGAAGCCTTGGAATGTAACAAAATATAAATAATTCCCTTGATTCCAAATACAAACAATATAAACTCTAAGTCAAGGGGATTACTTCAGATAAACTTTGCAAATGTTCTCATGGTTCAGCTCTTGAAAGTTACTATTTTCTAATAGAAATCCTATATCAGACCCTCTATATTTCACTGAACTACATGTGCAACTTGCTGCCAACGTATTATTATGAATTCTCAGTTCTATTACTAGACTGAATATTCTGAATTCTGAATTTTAGTAGTGGGGGGAAATGTTCTTCTACTCTTGAACTGAAGGCAAATAATGATAGTAAAG
Organism: Vipera berus; assembly: GCF_964194415.1. Taxonomy (NCBI): domain Eukaryota; kingdom Metazoa; phylum Chordata; class Lepidosauria; order Squamata; family Viperidae; genus Vipera; species Vipera berus. The sequence goes on from NC_138203.1 coordinate 63,063,317, forward strand.
ACAGTAAAAGACAAAAAAAAACAAATGTACAGTTTATTACACTAGCTCCATAGTTACATCATAAGCTTATTTAATTTTTAAGAACCATCTTCATTGGCTGTACGTTATTCAATGTTTTAGAATATAATAGAGCTGGAAGGGACCTTGGAGGTCTTCTAGTCCAGCCCCCTGCTCAAGCAGGAGGACCTATACCATCTCAGACAGCTAATTGTCCAGTCTCTTTTTAAAAACTTCCGGCAATGGAGCGCCCACGATTTCTGGGGGTAAGCTGTTCCACTGGTTGACTGTTATGAGTACCACTGAAGCTGTGCTCAGCAGTGCCAGGTGCCTAATTATACCTATTCAGCTCTATCTTTTCATGAACCAGATTCAAAACCTGTCAAATGAACTGGAAAATAAACTCTGTATGTTATAATGCAAGCAAAAAGCATTGAATTCAGAACATCAATGGCCTCACATTCCTAACACTTCTAATGCTTCCTGTTTACCTGAGGTTTTATTTCTAGAAGGAAATATTATAAATCACATTTACAAAACCATTATACAACATGTTTCATGATATTATTTATTATTTCTACCTCACGAGGCCGGGATCCCTCTTTCAACCACGTAGCAGCTGTCATGACACCAGCTTCTACTTGGCCTTCTCTCTATAAAAGAGCAAAATACTTTTAAATAAGTCATTCCCTGAGTTGGTCTACAAATTCTATCTATGTCACTAAATTGTATATTAATAGTATAAACATTCTGATTTCTATTTCCTATGTAAGAAATCTGACTTCAATCTGTGCTCAAGGAATGGGAATAGGGAATATCAATTGGCACATTGACTATGGCCTGAAAAGACCATCAAAGTACCAGCTCAATGTAAGGGAGCTTCCTACATTTTCTAATTTCAATGTCTGCTGAAAGAATAAATTCCCACAGCCCTAAGGATTATAACCCACTCAAAATAGAAATTTGGCAGGAAAAAAAACCAAGGCATATGTAATACAATGTCCCAGAAGAGAGGCTGATTGAGTGAGTGGCAGACATCTTGAGCAAGAAAATAAATAATAAAGATGAAGATAAAGGAAAGAATTACCGTATATACTTGAGTATAAGCCGAATTTTTCAGCCCACTTTTTGGGCTGAAAAACTCTACTTCGGCTTATACTCCAGTCAACAAAAAAAATTTTACCGAGGACTTGCGCGCGGCCGAGGCTTCGGTGCTTCCCTCCAGAGGAAGAAGGCACTGGATGCGGCCGGCTCTGCGGGGAAGGGGGAGCGGCGGCGGGGGCGACGGAAAAGCCGCAAAAACGGTAGGAGAGATGCTGACTGGCGGCGGCCTCGGAGGAGGCGGAGGGGGAGGAGGGAGGGAAGGGTGACCAGGCGGGGGAGGGGGGGTGAGCCAGAAGGAAAAGGGAAAGTCATCCCGCAGAGCGGTTGCGAAAAGAGGGAGGAGATAAGCCAGCCCTGTACCTGGATCCGCTTCCTGTGTCTCCTCCGCTCTGCCATGATGTCCCCGTTTTGGTCTCCTGGTGACATGGGGCTGAGCCGGAAAAGGGGGAGGGGGAGACCGAGGGAGGGAGGAAAGAAGAGAGAGAGAGAGACGAGCCAGCGTCAGCCAGCGGGCTCACGCGGGGCAGCAAGCCATTAGGAGCCCTTGGGGAGGCAGGGCGGGAGCGCAGTCTGGCCGCTGGGCTTCCTTTCCCTCTTGTCCGCATCGCTGCAAGGAATTGCATTGTTTGGGGACGGCAACGCTCGCCCATTCACACGCTGTCCAAACGCTGGTCATTTGCTGCGGGGCTCCCGCTTGGAAGGGAAGGGAAGGGAAGATTTGTGAGGGGAAGATGCCCTATTGGGGTGGACATAAGGATCCTCCTCCTGAAAAATGTTACCCCAAGTATTCAAGCCAGTCTGTCCCAATAACCTGGGAAGCCTTTCCAAATCCCAGGCTGGTTGTAGTCAGGGTGACCTTCTCGCATCTGGAAGGCACCGAGAGAGCGTTTTTTGTTGAATTGGAGCCATGGGCTAGTCGTGGTTAAGGCACTTGTAGGCGAAGCAAATCACAAAAGCCCCCAAATCCTTCTAAATGCAGCCCATGGGCGAGCTTCCCAAGTTGTTTTAATTTAGTTTGCACGTGGCAATAGAAATAAGCTTTTTTCCTCCTCAGCGGATCGGTGCGGTGAAGAGGCTGGGCTTCCTTCGGGGGGCCTTTCATTCCTGTACAAGGGGGAAGGGGAACTCTCTGCTTTTGTGTGTGCGTGTGTGTGTGTGTGTGTGTGGCCCATCTGCAAAGCTGCCGAGGAAGGAGAAGCAGGATACTGGTTGGGGGGGGAGCGGCAAAAGCGGGGGGGGGGGGGGAGAGAGAAACGGCTCCGCCTTTGGTTCCCTCTCCTAAAGCACAGGGGCGCTAGAGAAAGTTTGGAGTTGGGTAAGGAAGCGCAAAATTCAGGAAGAAAAGCGGGGCGGCGGGCAAACGGGAGACCTGTACAAGGGGGAAGGGGAACTCTCTGCTTTTGTGCGTGCGTGCGTGTGTGTGTGTGTGTGTCCCATCTGCAAAGCTGCCGAGGAAGGAGAAGCGGGATACTGGTTGGGTGGAGGAGGCAGTGGCGGCGGCGGAGGCGGCCGCAGCACCGGCAGCCTTCCGCTTTTGCCGCTTTTGTGTGTGTGTGTGTGTGTGTGTGTGTGTGTGTGTGTGTGGCCCATCTGCAAAGCTGCCGAGGAAGGAGAAGTGGAGGAGGCAGTGGCGGCGGAGGTGGCCGCAGCACCGGCAGCCTTCCGCTTTTGCCGCTTTTGTGTGTGTGTGTGTGTGTGTGTGTGTCCCATCTGCAAAGCTGCCGAGGAAGGAGACACACAAAGACGGCAAAAGCGGAAGGCTGCCGGTGCTGCGGCCGCCGCCACTGCCTCCTCCACTTCTCCTTCCTCGGCAGCTTTGCAGATGGGCCACACACACACACACACGCACACACAAAAGCGGCAAAAGCGGAAGGCTGCCGGTGCTGCGGCCGCCTCCGCCGCCGCCACTGCCTCCTCCACCCAACCAGTATCCCGCTTCTCCTTGCTCGGCAGCTTTGCAGATGGGACACACACACACACACACACGCACGCACGCACAAAAGCAGAGAGTTCCCCTTCCCCCTTGTACAGGTCTCCCGTTCGCCCGCCGCCCCGCTTTTCTTCCTGAATTTTGCCCTTCCTTACCCAACTCCAAACTTTCTCTAGCGCCCCTGTGCTTTAGGAGGGGGAACCAAAGGCGGAGCCGTTTCTCTCTCCCCCCCCCCGCTTTTGCCGCTCCCCCACCCAACCAGTATCCCGCTTCTCCTTCCTCGGCAGCTTTGCAGATGGGCCACACACACACACACACACACGCACACACAAAAGCAGAGAGTTCCTCTTCCCCCTTGTACAGGTCTCGCGTTTGCCCGCCGCCCCGCTTTTCTTCCTGAATTTTGCCCTTCCTTACCCAACTCCAAACTTTCTCTAGCGTCCCTGTGCTTTAGGAGGGGGAACCAAAGGCGGAGCCGTTTCTCTCTCCCCCCCCCCCGCTTTTGCCGCTCCCCCACCCAACCAGTATCCTGCTTCTCCTTCCTCGGCAGCTTTGTAGATGGGCCACACACACACACACACACGCACACACAAAAGCGGCAAAAGCGGGGGGGGGGAGAAAGAAACGCCTTGTTCTCTCGTCTCAGCGGAGACTTGTTTCGGGGGATCCAGCCTCTGTCACCCCCTTCTCTCAGCTGGGCAGCTGACAGAAAGGGGCGGCAGAAGCTGCATCCCCCGAAAGAAGTCTTCGCCGAGAAAATGGGCGCTGAGATTTTCTCGGCGAAGACTCACCTTCTCCCGTTCATCACATTCTTCGGTAAAGAGATTCACTCGATCCATGGTTTCAAGGTTGGGGTAGAGAAATCCCGGTTTGTTTCAAGAAACCGGGGTGGTTTATGAGCCTATAGATTTTAGACTTTGCATCTTGTTTTGCTTCCTCGGTTCCCACGAAGCCCGAAATTCTTTTTTTCCCCCCTCTGGTTTCTGCCCAACTGTCAACTCGTGGTAAAACAAACAAACAAACAAACAGAAAGCCCTTGCCTCTGGTTCCTGAGGAAAGAAAAAGTTGAGGCGAGAAGTGGAGAACATTCCCTTCTTCATTGAAAGCTGAAAGCAAATGCGCTGCAAAATTCGTTCATCCTCATCCTCTTCCTCATCCTCTCTCTCTCTCTCTCTCTCTCTCTCTCTCTCGCAAACGAATTGAACAGGCACCCAAGCTATCAGGTGATGGCGTTCACGCTTGGGTGTTTGCGCGGATCAGAAACGGAAGGAGAAATTCATTTCTGCTTGCAATTCACTATCTCGGGCATCCCTGAGAGAAGAGAGCTTTTAAAGAAGCAGCTGCAAAATTCGTTCATCCTCATCCTCTTCCTCATCCTCATCCTCTCTCTCTCTCTCTCTCTCTCTCTCTGTGTGTGTGTGTGTGTGTGTGTGTGTGGTGTGTTATCTCGAACCAGATGGGATGGCAAAGTCAAATGCAAATGGGGTTCTTGCAGATCTTGCCCTGCCTTTCCCCCCACGGTTACCTTCTGTTCTTGATGAGCTCACGAGTGCTCAAGGACAAAATAGGGCTGGGCAGAGCCGGCAGTTAAAAATAGGATGCAGATAAAAGGAAAGGTAAGGAGGGGTTCAGGTTGAGAGGAGAGGCTGCGTAGCCTTAGTGTAACTCCTGTTTGGGCTGACTGGGTTGCCTCTGATGGGCTCTGACAGTGGAACAGAATGGAATAGAAAATATGGAATGGATTGGAACAGAACGTAGAACAGAACAGAACAGAATAGAATAGAATAGAATAGAATAGAATAGAATAGAATAGAATAGAATAGAATAGAATAGAATAGAATAGAATAGAATAGAATAGAACAGAACAGAACAGAATAGAATAGAATAGAATAGAATAGAATAGAAATATAGAAAGTGAATAGAATAGAATAGAATAGAATAGAATAGAATAGAATAGAAATATAGAAAGTGAATAGAATAGAATAGAATAGAAATATAGAAAGTGAATGGAATAGAATAGAATAGAATAGAAATATAGAAAGTGAATAGAATAGAATAGAATAGAATAGAATAGAATAGAATAGAATAGAATAGAATAGAATAGAATAGAATAGAGCTGGAAGGGACCTTGGAAGTCTTCTAGTCCAGCCCCTTGCTCAAGCAGGAGGACCTATACCAGTGGTGGTGAACCTATGGCACGCCTGCCAGAGGTGGCACTCAGAGCCCTCTCTGTTGGCACGTGCGCCACCACCGCTGCCAGCAGCAGGTCCTTGTCGGTTGGTGGACTGGAAGAAAAGGGAGGGGGAAGCATTTTACATGCGTGCATGCGCGCACGGGGCCACGAGCAGGCACATGCTGCAAAGGGGGCGGGGCTAGTGCCTGCGTGATACTCACTAGCCCAGCCCCGTTCTCACGTGGTGCGGTGCCTTGTATCTGCACCCTGCGGCGCGGCGGCTGGCATTTTTGTGCCTTGCGGTACGGTGGCCCATTTTTTGCTCCCCCTTTTTTTTCGTGCCAGAGGCGGCACTCAGAGGCGCCTCCCTGTCCCCTCCCCTGAGGGCACCAGAATGCCGATGCTGCCTTGGCACTTTGTGATAAACAAGTGGGTTTTGGCTTGCGGTTTGGGCACTCGGTCTCTAAAAGTTTCGCCACCACTGACCGATACCATCTCAGACAGGTGAATGTCCAGTCTCTTCTTAAAAACCTCCAGTGATGGAGCACTCTTGATTTCTGGTGGCAAGCTGTTCCACTGGGCAGCTGAGAGAAAGGGGCGGCAGAAGCTGCATCCCCCGAAAGAAGTCTTCGCCGAGAAAATGGGCGCTGAGACGCCTCATTCTCTCGCTCAGCGGAGACTTCTTTCGCGAGATCCAGCCTCTGCCGTGCTGCACCGAGAGAACAGCAAGCCGCCCCATTCTCTCGGCAGAGCACTCCACCGCCCCATTCTCTCGGCGGCTTGCCACCCCGTTCTCTCATCTCAGCAGAGACGTCTTTCGGGGGATCCAGCCTCCAGCTGCTGCATTTCCCAGCCTCGGCTTATACTCGAGTCAATAACTTTTACCAGTTTTTGGGGGTAAAATTGGGGGTCTCGGCTTATACTCGAGTCGGCTTATACTCAAGTATATACGGTATGTAGTCACATTTCCCGGTACAGTAAATATGTACATAGTTAAAATTAAATGAATGGGGGGAAAAATGCTATTGTAATAAACTGGGCTATTTTCATGCAATGAGAATTTGTGGTTTTATCATGGTGAATATTCTTTTGAATTTTCTAATGAGCATTATTCAACAACATAAAAAATAATAGGGTGGATAAATCAAAATATCCAGAAAGCCCAAATAAAATCTCAGCACCTCTAGAATCTCTTTTGTAAGACAGGATCCATGGTCTTGAAGCCTGAAAAGATTACGAATCCCAAAAAGTTCTCCTTGATGCTCTCTGGATCCTTGAACTGCCTTGAAATATCGCTTGGCATTTTTACTTCCAATCGCTACACAATGCAATTGCTGAAACAGAGCAACATGCACGTTTCAAAATCACATGCCAATAACATAGCAGAATTTCCAAATATGCACAGTGCCAAAATAGTTTTATTGAAAGCAAGCAGAATGTCCAACAAAGAAATAATATATTTTTATTTTCCCCAACGGATGCTATTATTGTTCTATCACATTAACATACAGCACAGGATAGGCATGTTCTTTCCTATTATTTTGTATAACATAAGAAATTAAGAAATCTATTAAAAACCTGTTACAAAGACATACCGTTCAGTGCATCATTATCATCATCACCATCGTCATCCCCTGCAAAATTTTATTAGCTAGAATAGCAAATGATATTAACATGATCTAAGGTGGTCTGTGGGAGGAATGCCTTTGTAAAGAGAGCATATGAAGCAGGTGAATCGTACATTGCCTGCCTCTGATATAAGACGGCAAAGACAGCATCCCCATCCCTACATTTTACTGAAGTCCAACTTCAACCATTACATCTAAAATATACTGCATAAATATAGAAATATTTAGATTGGTCCTCGGCCAAAATGTATGTAACATAGCATAATCCTATGCAGTCAAATGTATAACCATGACACAACTTTAAATCTCCCGAATTATTCTCCCTCCACCATGTAAAGTGGGAGCACTGAGGATTACTTAAAAGCTTTATATTTCACAAATTCAGATATTGTGTAGATTCTAGATATATGAACTTCTATGACAGTGATCTTCTTTTCCCAGTTCTGAACCCTAGTGAGCACAATAGCACTCATGTCTATGGTTAGTATAGTGTGGTTAGTATGCTGCAGTTTTCTGTTCTGTGGTCTGCGCTGGAAACTACCCCTAGCAGTCTGTTGTCCTCCAGCTGTGATGGATTATACTACTTGGAGATGATCAGAGTTGAAATCCAGCATAGCTGGAGGATATCAGAAGTCTGATTTAGAAGGATCAAAATTCAGACTGTCTGAATGTTTCACGTTTATGGTTGAGGCATGGCATTTTAGGGTGTCACCTGAGGAGCAAAAAAGGAATTGGAAGACAGAATAAGAGAAAGAAGGGACCGATGCCCTTAAATCCTTAATAGTTAACAGTAAATATCCTAGATGAGAGATGTCAGCAGTGAGATCAAGGAAACCCTACTTGCACTTTACAAGAATATTTCAGAAGAAGAAAAATAACTTCTTCCTCTCCCCTTTATTCTACAGATAAATGAAACACTCAGGATGTGCACTGACTGAGCACTATAAAGCACAGCAGGAAAAAAGTCTCTTGGAGACATGGCAAAAAAGCATCCTTTCCAGTTTCTCTTTCTTGCAATTATAAATTGAATAGCCAGCAGGGATATACTTCAAGATCTGACAACACAGAGGCAATCTGTCAAGGTGCATATTGTAATTCTATATAAGTCAAATGCGTAGACCACATTTGACAACCAGATTCAGAACTTGGGCTTTCTTCCTCCTCTGTTGCTCTCTAAATCCTTGACGGCTTCATGAATTGCTTTTGCATCTGAAAAGCAGCTTGTTATTAGACAATATTTATATTGAAAATGGACAAATTTTCTTTGCCCACTGGCAGCCTTTAGAGACCTTGCACCTTTTTCCTGGCTTTGCAAGATAGCCGTGGTGGATCCAGAGAAAATACATCTGAGCTAAGAAGGCATTACGATGCAGATATACAAGTAGTCCCCGACTTATGACCATAATCGAGCCCAGAATTTATGGTGCCCAAATGAGAAATTTGTTAAAGTGAGTTTTGTCCTATTTGTTAAGTGAACCACTGCAGTTGTTAAATTAGTAACACAGAGGTTAAGTGAAATCTGGCTTCCCCATTGACTTTGGTTGTCAGGTCGCAAAAGATGATCACGTGACTATAACCTTCATAAATAGGAGTCAGTTGCCAAGCATCCAAATTTTGATCACATGACCACAGGGATGCTGCAATGGTTGTTAAGTTTGAAAAATGGTTATTAAATGACATTTTTCTGTGCTGTTGCAACTTTGAACAGTCACTAAATGAACTGTTGTAAGTCGAGGACTACCTGTAATATGGTGACATCAGAAAGACTATTAAATTTCTTAAATTCATGCCAATGGCTGGAAAGAGATTCAGGATTTCAGAACTAGAGTAGAAGAAAGTGCAGAAAGAGATGAGGTAGCCATCATTCTTTGTCCTAAATGCCAATATCTCTCCTTGACTAATGCATTCACAATCTGCAACATGCTACCTAAGAGTGCCTTTAAAACTACAGACCTCAGAGCATGACCATTCCCTGAGTTTTGTGACTTTTGTCCGCTGAAGAATTGTTGAGACTTAAAAGTTTCCATAACTTCTTGTGCCACTTTGGCTGTCCCAACAAATATGTTGTGACACGGTGGCTCAGTGGGTTAGGACGCTGAGCTTGTCGATCAGATGGTCGGCAGTTTGGTGGGTCGAATCCCGAGTGCCATGTAACAGAGTGAGCGCCTGTTACTCATCCCAGCTTCTGCCAACCTAGCAGTTTGAAAGCACGTAAAAATGCAAGTAGAAAAATAGGGACCACTACGGTGGGAAGGTAACAGTGTTCCGTGCGCCTTTGGCGTCTAGTCATGCCGGCCACATGACCACGGAGACGTCCTCGGACAAATGCTGGCTCTTTGGCTTTGAAACGGAGATGAGCACCAGCCCCTAGAGTTGGAAACGACTAGCACACATGTGCGGGGGAACCTTTACCTAATAAATTAAATTGTGGTTTTTTTCATTAAAATGCATTTGGGTCAATGGCAGAGTTCCTTTTCCTTAATAATATACAGTGTAGGAATGCTTAATTTTATGAATCAGAATTAAATTAATCCAAAAGCTATAAAACCAAGCTGAAGATCACTGAGTTGTATTTGGTTGAATTCCCTTCCCCAACAAACAGGCCAAGTCATAGCAATGTATTATTAAGAAACCAACATGACTGCAAATATAATGAAAAGTTTTACCTGTTTGTAAATCTGTCGTAAGTACATCATCTCTTCCACAGTCCCCAAAGAAATTAGCCGAAATACTTTCACATCCCTACGCTGGCCAATTCTGTATGCTCTGCAAAATCATTATTTTCAAGATCAAAATAAAGATGAGCCTCCCAACCAAAGAAAGAAAACTTTTTTAAAACAAATTAACATATTAGAATGTACCTGTCAATGGCCTGAAGATCATTAGCTGGATTCCATGTTGGATCAAACAGTATGACAATATTAGCACCAACAAAATTAAGACCCAATCCACCAGCCCTTTATAATAAGGAAAAGAAATGTAAACGGTAAGGAACAAATAAAGGAGTGCAAAACAATTTATACCATACACTGGTAGTAGTCCTGCTCTAAATTTTTTTTCTCTTTACAAATTAGTGACAATTTCTCAATTATCAGCAATTAAGGCTACAAAACAAAAACAGAAATACAATGTAGATCTTCATTATAGACAAACTCATAGCAGTTCCGTAGTGAATCAAGATTTTCCCAAAAGCATTTGAGTGTGCTAGAGGTGATGCCTAATCACTTCCATAATTCACATCCTGACAGGAAAACTGCAGCCATTTTTACAGCAGCATAATAACTTTAAGATATATAACTTGTCCAACAACATAAAGTTTGCATTCTTCGCCAACTTATGTGGAGAAAAATTAACATTTATACTGAATATATTACTCTATTTTTTTTTAAAAAAAGTATTTTACCACATAGTTAACCTACTTTCTTTCATTTGGTACCAGGAGATCCATGTTCATTTTGGTTTCCAATAAAAACTTAAGAAATAAAGTTATCTAAATGTTCTTAATCTTCCAAGTTTTCATACAATGCTTCCTTTCCACCATTTTTAAATTAGGCAAAAATAGACCACATAAATAATTATGATGTGTTGTAGTTTTATATTAAACTACAAATAAACAATTATGGTGCATTATAAGTTTTCATTAAACTACTTCACAAGGACACAGGGAAGGTATCAGAATGGGTGGCAGTGATGCACTTAAGGAAAATTGACATTTTATATACATACACTTCACAGGTACCTCTGCAACTAAATGTACTCCATGTTGACAAGTCTTACTGACATATTTAGATAACTTACAATCTTTAGAGCAGAGACTGAGAATCAAATTGCATAACATGACCGTGTGATAGGTTTTCCTTTTTTAAAAATCAGAACAGTATACTGAGTATTATTTCTTTACAAATGTTTTGAAGCTATACAATTTCTGAGTAAATCTAGAAGAATATATCTAAAATAGTTTATAAAAACTTTAACACACGACAGTGTTTTTCTACTTTGGCCCATAGGTACAATAACTTTTAGCTGAATAATCTTGTTGTGCCTTAATGGGAAAAAGGGATTACTCTTCTTACTAAAGATTTCCTCTCATCATTTCACGCTTCAAAAAAGCAAAAATTTCTTGCAGACTATTGAATCACTGATGGACTTTGTATGAGCTTTTGCAAAAAGTGGTTACTTTTCCTGATATAATACATTATGTAGCTGCGTTCTAATGTTTGTAAGCTACTAAGCATTTGGCTTAGGAAACGAAAACTAAACTAAACTGAACTCAAATGCAATTTGATTATTTAAATGTGTTGCTTTTCTTGAAGCTAAAATGTCTGTCCTTACTAGAAGATTGAAGCAGAGAGTAAACTGGAGCCACAGATGTAGTTGGTTTCGCACACATAAACCTTGTCGAATATTAATCACCATTAGAACTACAGATCACAGAAAAACAGGGTATAGAGCAGATTTGTCAAACTGCCGGCCCATGGGCCGGTTGCATCATATGGAGGCCGCGCCCACCCCAGCTCCAGCAATGCAAAAAAAGTTGTGATATGTTGCAACACATTATGTGACACGGCAAGTTTGCCACCCATGGTATAGAGGGAGGACAAGACCTGTAGTAGAAGAGAAAAAGGCTTATGGAGACTGATTATCTATCATACTAAAGAAGCATATGCTACATTACAACTTTCAGTATCCCTCATAACTAAGGATCAGGCTAGAACTGTTAGTATATGTAATTCAGCAGTTTCTAGTAGATGCAGGTTCTTTATGTTTAGCTTTTATTTGATATAGAGTAGTTTAAGAAAACTGACGCTCCATATGTTCTGGGTGTGGTATCACAGAAATGTAAATTAGGAATTATATTGCAAGAGATGTACTGTATTATGCAGTAAAAGCAGCTAATTGCCCTACACTAAAATACTAATATCTGTAGTTTGTATTAATTCTTTGAATTTCTGCATCTTGTCTACTGGCTTCATTCAAATGGTCTAAGATAATATATTTCAAAAATTGTGCATTAACTATCTTGATTCTAATTTGTGTATCTGTCTATTGGCTCCATTCAGGCACAGTTTAAGAAAACATCTTTCAAAGTTTATGCATAGTTATTTTGATTCTAAAGTCAATATAAAACTCTTATTTGGTTAACAATATTCATCACTGTTTTCAGATACCAGATTAAAACCAGGAGGGGAAAAGAGTAAATAAAAATGGTAATACATAAGAACATGATTCATTTTTATCATCTGCCCTCAGAGTTTTGAGTGATGAAGTCTACTTCCCAGTTTTATAATAGCCAATAGAAATGTTATTGCTTCTTCCCAAGGAGATGACAAATGCAAGCTCAATCAAGAGTGGAATAAATTTGCAATACATTTCTATCTAGACAGAAGCAGACATGCCATTCTTACATTGTAGAAACCAGGCAAATGTTAACTTCTTCCATGCTGTTGAACTCTTTTACTATTTTGACCCTGTCCTCCGCCTTTGTACGGCCATCGAGTCTTCTGTAATCTAGCCCAGATGCCATACAATATTGTTCCAGAACATCAAGCAACTAATGGAAAAAGCAGTAATTGAACAGTGTAAAAAACAACTACCAGGCAAATCTAGTTCCCAATAGGCCATTTTTTTCATCATTAATCCAAAGTCACACATACTGGCTGAAAAGAAATATTTCTCATTTCCATTGTTTGTATTTATTATATTAATATTAAAATTTAAATTTTCCCACTCTCTAGCATGTTATAATAATGTTGTAATTTAATACAGAAACTTCATATACATTTACATCAGAATCTGTAAAAACCAGACAATTATGTGTGGAATTTCTGCTTTGCAGCATTTGGGACTTAAAGGTAAGGTAAAGGTAAAGGTTCCCCCGCACATGCGTGCTAGTCGTTTCCGACTCTAGGGGCCGGTGCTCATCTCCGTTTCAAAGCCGAAGAGCCAGCGCTTGTCCGAGGACATCTCCGTGGTCATGTGGCCGGCATGACTAGACGCCAAAGGCGCACGGAACGCTGTTACCTTCCCACTGCAGTGGTCCCTATTTTTCTACTTGCATTTTTACGTGCTTTCGAACTGCTAGGTTGGCAGAAGCTGGGACGAGTAACAGGCGCTCACTCTGTTACGCGGCACTCGGGATTCGACCCGCCAAACTGCCGACCTTCTGATCGACAAGCTCAGCGTCCTAACCCACTGAGCCACCGCGTCCCTTTGGGACTTATGACATGGCTATTACTACTTTATCTTGATTGCCATGTCATAAGACCCAAAAACGGCAGAGCAGGAATTCCACGCATCAAAACCAAAGTGTTTGGGCTTAGTTAGAAGCACAATCGTTATATATATGGTTTAGGGGGAAAAATCTCCTGGGGTTCAATAGGGATTATTTCTAACAGATTCAATATTAAATTTTATACTTAACAAATGATTCATATAATATTCATTTTTCTTGTAGAAAAATGTTTAGTGCTGGAAATGTATCATATCTACATGACGATGATCATATTATGATATACACAAATTGATTTTATTGCATGAAGCAAGGAATGTAAGAAGAGCCTTGCTGAATCAAAGCCAAAGTCTTATAAATCCAGCATCTGCACAGGAGCCAACAATATAATATACTGGGGATCTCAAAGCACAAACAGGAGTATAATCTACTTTTAGTACACTCTGGCAGTTGAAGATATTCTGCATGTTATTCAGGGGAAGTATGCAGCCATAGTAAATTTTACTGACTCTATCCTTTACACATCTAAATTGGTGCTCCTTTACATTTGATGATAGTGCATTCCACATTTTTAATACCTACTTCATATTTCCTTTTATTGGTTTTGAATCTGAATTATTTTGCATGAATGATCCTAAATTTTAGTGTTTTGAGAGAAGTAGGGAGAAAACCTCATATGATCATTTGGAGAGCATTTGCCAAAGAATAGATTTGGGGTTATCAGAGTAGAAATGTATGATGTAAAAGGTTTTCTCCTGTAAAGAATTATAGCATTTGAAGATGCTTCATTCTCTATTATTCCACGCATAATCATTTCAAGCTAGAAAGCAGTAATTGGTGAAAGATGCTAATATTTCCTGGGTTTTACATTAAGATCACGTAGCTCACCTTTGTTGAAAAAGAAAAAAGAAGCACTTTATCTTTGTTTTTTCTGAAATGATTTAAAAGCTTCTGAAGGACCTGGAAGTGAACAATGGAAAGTAACATTGATTAAATCTTCACCCCCAAATGTTTACCAGATCTGTTTTACATAATATGATATCTTTACTTTGGTCTTTAAATAAAAATACAGATATAGCAGAATCAACAAGTATCACAGAGAAACAATCTGTTATCTAGAACATATGAGAACAGGGACTACAGAGCTAAAGGATGGTTAAATAAAGCCATAAAACCACTATAAAACTGAAAACTACATATAATGAATAAAATATAGTAAGCTGATAGTGTGCTGTATGCAACCTACAAAAAAGAAATGAATTAAAAATTAAGTTGTGGCAACAGAAGCTACACAACCAAAATCTCTGGAAATAAGCACCAGCAGTATAATAGCATATGTCAAGTCTGTTTAGCTCTGGCTGGCTATCAATTCCTGATAACTTTTGTACAATGCTGCCAAGAATTTGGCAATATTATGTGTTGAGTCAGAGATTTGTAGGGAGATCTAGAATTGCTCTGTAAGCTTATAAACCTAGTGAATAGTTGGAGAAGAACGGTACTCTGGGCATCTATCTAAAATGAGCAGCACAGGAAGATGTGCTTGACAGTTCCAATTGCCCACCAGCATTCCAGGGGCAAACTTATTGATCTTCCTGTGTCTCTCATCTATCACAGCAGTGATGACACTGCAGCAAGCCAAAATAAAGATCCTTGTGCTATTAGGGCCCTCTAGCTGTTTAAAGTATGCAACTAATATTACTCTGTACCTTAGGTTTTCCGTGGTGGGAAAGTTTAGAGTTTGGCTTAAATCAGTTTGGTAGTGTGTCCCCATTATACCCTGTTCACAGAATAAATTGCGGGGGGTGGTGGGGGTGGGGGTGGAGAGTGAGAGATTGAGTCCAAGCAATAACGTGTCTAGCCAGATTTATTTTCAGGAGGAATGAGACCTACCTTCAGCATGAGTGAGGCTAAGCCCACAGGGGAAAACACTGTCTTGGCCAAAAAATTAGTATCAACATCCATACTCCATACTGCACTTTCATCTACTTAGAATAGCATTAGGAGATACAGTGAGATATCTGTTTTATGGAATTTGGACAAATGCCAGCGGGGGAAGGGGATTAAGTTGCAAAATGATTAAAGAAGTTTCATCATGACTTTTCTTCAGATAGTGTAAGGATTGCAGGTCTGAAGCTGCATTTTGATTATAATAAATTTTAAGTAGTAATAGTATATTCCTCAGTGTTTTGGGGGATCATTGTTGCTGTGAGCTTCTTGGAGTCAGAAGCATGAAAGATCACAAAAGCAATGAGAGTTACTCAACCTTGTTCTCTTTGTATGTCACAGGTAAATGTCAGAAGTGTGCCTTTGATCTCTTGGCAAAGGCCATAAACTTGGTTTTATGAAAGTTTATTACCAGATGATCCTCTCTTCAATACTGAGCAAAGTCACCACCCCCTATGTTCTTTTGAGTCCTTCAGGGGTCTCAAATCATCGCTCCATCTATCCATGTTCTTTGACTGGAGGTGGGGGGAGGATGCAGAGGGAGGGGAATACGAAACCCAGCACAGCATTTATGAGAAATTTAACAGAAGCTCTGTTCAACCTTTGGGTTGCAATAGTGCTTGATTAATGACTTTGGAGTTTGCATCTGACTTTTAGGGACATACCATTGTGGAGATATGAATAAGAGACAGTAAGCACTAATCAATCAAAGAAGCTTCCAGTTTCTCCCACAAATTGGATAAAAAAAGAGAGCAAAATGGAAGTTGAAGTCCACAAGTCATAAAAGGGCCAATGATATAAGGGCCTGATGTAAGTTAACTCTACAGAAGTCAGCAATAAATTCTTGAGTTTTGGACTCAAATCTAATTTTAAAAGCTGTCTTATGAAATATTTTCATAACCTTCTTTCAGGTAAAGCTTTATAGATTCATTAAAAATAAAGTAAATCTCCTAAGAGCAATTGTACCTGATTAAAGCTGTCCTGCTAATTTCATATTTTAAAATATGCTTGTAATAGTTCATTCCTTACAAAACTACAGAATACTGACTATATAAAACTTAGGCAGAAGTAGGAACCTCCTTTCTGAACAACAATTGCCTGCAAGGTGAAAGCAAACCAGTAAATAACTTTAATTTTTGTTGTGTGGATGTTCAAATGCCTGGCTGTTAATACCTAGAAAATTTCTCCCCTCATTTCACTACTACTCATTCGCTGGTGCTGCTTTTACATCACTATGCACATATAACAAGATCATTAACAGCCATTCAGAGTTATACTGGACCTCCTCAAAACCTCTTACAAATCATTTCTCAAATTACAGTGGCTGCACATACACAGTCACATGATCACATTTTGGGCAACTGGCTAATCTCTACAGTAATTTACAGCATCCCGTGGTCATTGCATTGTGATTTGAAACTCTTTTTATAGGTTTCTGGTCTTTACTTCCAGTTTCTGGCAAAAAATGCCAATTGGGAAAAATGGATTTCTTTAATGACCATGTGTTTGCTTAATGACCACCACAAAAACTATCAAAAAATTTGAACCAATAACACAGTGTCTTGACGTATGGTTGCAATGTCTTACCACCACTATTCTGGGTTTCGATTATGGTCCTAGTTCAAGGACTACCTGTACTGCAAACTCTAGGAAGACAGAAATCATAGGATACTTTTACATATTCTGGTTCTTTTCCTTTCCAGGCAGGTAGAAAGAAAGAGATTTGATATTTGCATTGCCTGATTCCAAACTGCAGAACTCTCAACTAAATTCCTCAGAAAAGTGTCAATGATGATAGGTTTTGTAATAATTATAATTATTATAATCATTATGGGTTTTTCCCCACAAATGCTGTGCTGGATGCAAGCAAAAGAAATATGTACTGGAAAACAGCTCTGCTCCATCTTTCCCCTCTTTTACTTACTTTCATTTTCCCACTGTATTTTGGATCAGAAAGAGTTTCAAAAGCAGCATTTTTGCTAAGGTCCACAAAATCAGGAAACTTGGAAAAAACATGGCTGCAGATCCTTGTGATGTAGGCCTCCTAAAATAAAATACAAATCAGTCAAAAGAAAACGCAGAATTAAAAGAAGTGGAAGAATACACTTAGTGCACGGAAAAATTGAAAGCACGGAAGGTCTATAGAAGATAAGACTGCTACTTGCAGAAGTTTGACAAGGGATTTTCATTTGTGTAACAGTAGCAATAGCAAAAAGACATTCCTTCTACTTTGAATAAGCTAAAAGGAAAAGAAAAAAAGGGGGGGGGAGCTGGAGTGACAAAAGGACAAATCAGAATAAATTCCATGGCTGAAAGTGTCCTTACATCTAGTCCATTTCTTTAGTCTACATCTCCCCATAGTTCAAAAATCTCATATATCCATCTCAGTTTCATTCTACCAATAAATAGATAGATGTCATATCTTGGATTGTTACTTCTCATTCCAGGACACACACACACACCCTTTTTTTTCTCCTCCAGAATATCTTCATGAAATTCCTATTTGTGATCTTAACTATCAATTCTTTACCCTTCCTTCCTTCTCTCTCCAGTTGTGTCTGACTCTAGGGCGTGATGCTCATCTCCATTATTCAAAGACATTTTTCATGGTCATGTGGCCTGCGTGGCTGTATACCAAAGGCGCATTGAACACCATTACTTTTCTACCAAAGTAATACCTATTAATCTACTCGCATTTGCCTGCTTTCTAACTGCTAGGTGGGCAGGACCTGGGGCAAGGTCCTGCCCACCCCTTATTCCAGACTGAAAGCTACAACCATCAAGTTGTGGCTGTAATTTCATTTTCCTCGTCTCTTAAAAGGAAGAGGAGAAAATGGGGATAGCAACTGAGTCCTCTGCTGATTTTTCTAAGCTAAAACTTGTAGTAGATCTGACTGCTTACTATACCGTTCTTATATTTCGAGGCAGAAAGAAGGGAAATTAGAAAGCAGCAGCCTTCCATAACCCCTTTGGACATTCTGCAGCCATCCCTTTTTCTCTTGCTATTGGAAGGCGAAGGGAAAAAAAAAGAAAAAGAGCAGGCTTTTAGCTTAACTATTGATACCGGCTAGAGAAAACTGCTCTCAGGAAGATTGTTTTGAAATAGATGAATGTAAAACACACAGCAGGTATCAAGGAGATTGCTAGGTTACAGGGAGTGGAATGAGGCCACCGCACTGCCTCTTTACTAATGGGGCAGTTCTCGCTCAGTTCCTTACAACTTTGCGTTCTGTCCCTGTTGCCATAAAAAAGGAAAGGCGAAAAACAGTAGATTCTGGGAAGAGCAATATAGGCAACTCAGTCGTTAAGCAAAGCAGTGGTTAAGTGAAATGCACACGATCTTACTTCAGCTTTCCTTTGTTTTACAGATCCCTGAAGGTCATAAATGTGTGGACTGATTGTAAAGTTACTTTTTCACCACTGTCATGACTGCGAACATCACTAAACAAGGACTACTTGTACTCAGGCTGAATAGGGACGGCAGACACTAAAATCACATTTTTGTTACTAGACTCAAACAGTCTATCTATTACAGACTTGGAAGCATAATTCCTTAAAAACAATACAGTTTCAACATAATTTTAACAGAATGAATGTGACATAAAATGAAGAATGGAATTTACCAGAAGATTGCCGTTTCAAATCATTGCTGAAAACAAAGACTTGAGAGAACTGACCTGCTGTTTGCTAGTGTTCTCTGTCTGTAACAGGGCAGCATGATTTGCTATCTTACGAAGGACTGTCAAATAACTGAAATATAATGCATTCATTGTCTCGCCGTGAGCATTTGTCTGTAGAAATATAAACAGTTTAAAAATTCAGAGAACTTAAATAAGGCAGGAAATATGTATTTCACAAAATCCAGTGTTTGGATTTCTTTTCTCTGGGGTTGAGGAGAAAATCTGAATTCTAGAATATTAGAAATGTATTTTGTACTTTACTGAACAGAAAAATACACAATATTCTGCCTCTAAAGTTTCACGTCAGCATGTCAAATTAAAATGTTTTGTTATAATTTATAATGGGAAAATACTGTTATGAAAAAGGCAAAAAAAAATTGTCCGTTTCCTTTTCACTTTATGAACAGCAAACATCCCAACAGTCTTTCAAACATAAAAAAATACAATGTGTTTTGAAAACATGATCTATTCATTCAAGGTCCTCCTATGTGCAAAAAGAGATAACTTGATGGTGGATCTATATTGTTAGCCTTTTGAGGTAGCCCAAACACCCCCCTGAACAATGAGTATTAATGTTACTCTTATTTGAAGGTTACAGTAACAGAATCTTGCATGTCTGAAAGCACGTCTCCCCTCCCCTGCCTTTACTTTCCAGAAAACTGGAGCTGGTCCCTTCCCCTTTCTCCACCCTCATCCCTCCTTCAGACTCAGATTTCTCTTACTGGAGCATTATCTAACCTGCAGCTCTTCTTGCTATTTCCCAAGGTTATTTTCACACCCCATTATGTATACTCTGCCCCCAACAAACATTTAAATATGTATTTAAGTGAAATAACTGCCATCTTAACGAGGCTGAAGAATAATGAATTAAATCTGTTAAAGCCACCTCTCTACACAAACGTTAAAATAGGATGGAAAAGGCATAACAAGATCTAGGCTGGTATAATAGATTATAATCAGAATGTAGATTGTACTTTGTTCAAGATATTTTATGTTGACTAATACAATAAATAAAATACATACTTTCCTGCATAAAAAGAAGCATAGCGCATCCAAATGTGACTACGGTTTAAACCTATGTCTTTCATGCTAGAAATTTTTTTTAATTTGTAGGAAGTCTTCTATATGGGTGATGAATCAAAATAGCAACCCCAACATGGATGTTATCTTATCTGGAGCAGATAAGAACCCTTTGCTGCCCAATTCAAGTAAAGTAGATCAGACCTTAGTTCAGAGCACGGATAAAGCTACACAGAAGAATTAGAAATGTTCTAATGAATCAGAAATTATTTCTGTATATAGCTTGAAAGTCATGGACTGGGAACTTTTTGACTGAGTGATGCATTTAAATTTCATTAGTTCATTTGTTAAACATATTTTGGCTGCTTAATGTTCATTCAAATGTGCTTTTGGCAGTGTGGGCAGGTGCCAAGTCCTGCTGGAAAATGAAGTCAGCATCCCCATAAAGCTTGTCTGCAGAAGGAAGCATGAAGTGCTCCAAAATCTCCTGGTAGACGGCTGCGTTGACCCTGGACTTAATGAAGCACAGTGGACCAACACCAGCAGATGACATGGCTCCCCAAATCAACACAGACTGGAAACTTCACACTGGATTTCAAGCATCTTGCAGTGTGTGCCTTTCCATTCTTCCTCCAGACTCTCAGTCCTTGGTTTGCAAATGAGATGCAAAAGTTGCTCTCATCAGAAAAGAGGACTTTGGACCACTGAGCAACAGACCAGGTCTGTTTTTCTTTCGCGCAGGTAAGACACTTCTGACGTTGTTTGTTGTTCAGGAGCAGCTTGACAAGAGGAATACGACATTTGAAGCCCATGTCCAGGATCCGTCTGTGTGTGGTGGCTCTTGATGCACTGACTCCAGCCTCAGTCCACTCCTTGTGAAAGTCCCCAACACTTTTGAATGGCCTTTTCCTGACAATCCTCTCCAGGCTGCGGTCATCCCTGCTGCTTGTGCACCTTTTTCTTCCACACTTTTCCCTTCCACATAACTTTCTATTAATGTGCTTTGATAAAGCACTTTGGGAACATCCAACTTCTTTTGCAATTACCTTTTGAGGCTTTCCCTCCTTATGGAGGGTGTCAATGATGGCTTTCTGCACAACTGTCAGGTCAGCAGTCTTCCCCATGATTGTGATTCCTACTGAACCAGACCATTTAAAGGCTCAGGAACCCTTTGCAGGTGTTATGGCTTAATTAGCTGATTAGAGTGGGACACTTTGAGCCTAGAATATTGCACCTTTTCACAATATTCTAATTTTCTGAGATTGTGGATTTGGGGTTTTCATGAGCTGTACGCCATAATCGTCACAATTATGACAAATCACGGCTTGAACTATCTTGCTTTGCATGTAATGAGTCTATCTCATATATTAGTTTCTCCTTTTAAGTTGCATTACTGAAATAAATGAACTTTTGCACGATATTCTAATTTTTCGAGTTTCTCCTGTACTAAACTATGATGGTTCCCTTTTCCCGAGCATGGGAAATGAAGGAGTATGCAGTTTTATCAATTCACAAAGAGAATGGTCTACAGAATAGTTTATATTACCTTTAAGTGCTGAAGTGTGAATAGGAATATGACTTTCATGGCTAGAACAAATAACTTAAAGTATAACAGACAATGTATGTGTGTATGTGTGCAGGGATGCATTCAAGTCAGTGTTAACTTCTGGCAACTGCCTAGATTAAGTCCCTTGTTTTTCTTGGCAACATTTTCAGAAGTGGTTTGCCATGGCCTCGTTAGGATTTGTAGAGTGTGACTAGTCCAGGGGTAGGCAACCTTGGCTCTTTTATGACTCGTGGAATTCCTGAGCCAGCATGGCTGGCTTAGGAATTCTGGGAGTTGAAGTCCACGAGTCATAAAAGAGCCAAGGTTGCCTACCCCTGGACTAGGCCAAGGACACTCTTAAAGCTTTGTGCCTTAAGCAGGCCTAGAACACATGGCTTCCTGGTTTTTAGCCCAATGCCCTTAACTACACCAAACTGGCTTTCATAACAGCCAATACAGATGCTTAAATCCAAAAACTAAATTCACAAAAAATTTAGAATAACTAGAATAACTTTTAGCTCCTTTTCCCCTCCTTGTTAATGATGGCTGGGCCAGGTCCCCTGAACTTCCAGACACTGGAAAAATATTGCCTCTACCTCTTCTCCATAGGCTACGTTTGAAGCCTATGCAAGTCATCTTCAGTGTATTTTGCCCCATCTTTCACAATTGTTAGCTTTGCTTACTTTGTATAAAGTTAGGATATAAACTTTAAAATACCTGGGAATTTATTCCACAACACATGCTTAAAATTCAAAGTATTCTTCAAGTATCTGAAACATATTTAACCTGAAACATCTCAAAAAAAATAATCTCATCCAATAGCTTTCCAGTAGACCAGCAATGATATCAACAACTGTCTCAAATAACTACTTTCCTGGCTATGCCTGGCTGATTTTTAGGTAATGATTCACTGACCATTTATGTTGTGGTAGATCCAGTGAGGTAAACATGACAAAAATTAAGTTTATTCATTTTATGGATCACACGAGATGAGCAATAATAAAACAGTTTCTATTATATCTTAGTAATATAGCTTGGAAAGGTGTACCGCAAAGCCTTTCCTTGATTATTTTTTTCTTTTGAGACAACATTTTCAAATACCGGTAATTTACATCTGCCTAACCTGAAGTAAATCAATTGCAATCAATGAGGCCATTTCAAGGTAGAGGAATGATTAGACACACATTTGGCATCCAGTTCACAAAACATCTATTTACCAAAAGATGAATTAGTCCCCACCCAGTATATATTTTCTTTCTTCCTTTCAATTGTGTCCAATTCTCAGAGACTGACTG
Source organism: Vipera berus (assembly GCF_964194415.1). Taxonomy (NCBI): domain Eukaryota; kingdom Metazoa; phylum Chordata; class Lepidosauria; order Squamata; family Viperidae; genus Vipera; species Vipera berus. The sequence continues at coordinate 63,085,863 of NC_138203.1, forward strand.
GACAAGTTCCTGCAGTTTTCTTGGCAAGATTTTTCAGAAGCAATTTGCCATTGTCTTCTTCCTAGGGCTTCAAGAAAGTGACTGGCCCAAGGTCACCCAGCTGGCTTTTTGCCTAAGCTTGACCAGAACTCACGATTTCCCAGTTTCTAGCATGACGTCTTAGCCAGTACACCAGACTGGCTCTTAGAGAGACTTTTTAGCATTGTTGTAATTGTAATAATGATTGAACCTCTGTTTTGGTAACTCAGATCAGTCCTATTTTAATTTTTTTAAAAAAATAAAATTTAGAAGCATTATACACACACCTGGGAATTGCCACCCCCCACCCATTAGCTTGTTTGTATTTATTTAATCTACTGTATAATACAGGATGTCATTATCCATCTACTCTATGACCTCATTAAGATTTATGAGGGGGAAAAACAGAGGCTGGATATGGAGTAGGTCAAAGGACTATTGTGGATGGTCACTGTACTTCAAACATACTTAAGTTTAAAAATAATGCTTACTTTGTAGCAACAATTCTTCCTTTTATGGCCACTATTACAGCTACATGGTTCACGTGCCCGCAGAACGAGCTGCACATCTTCTGTTTCCAATACAGTCTTATAAATTGTTCTCTGGAACTCGGTCAAATAACAATATACCATCTGGCGAGATAAAATGCAAAACAGGGGGAATAAAATAACACAAATAATATATCACAAGCTAAAATACGTACTGAGCTTGCAAACTGAAGAGGTGGGCTTTAAGATTCTTTTTCCGAAGGTTATGTTCAACTAGCCCTTTATATGCAAATAAAAAATAATCTGCTAAGAATGTGAAAGATAAATTGTTGGGATCATTCTCAATCCCTAAGACAACAGATCTTAAATTGCTTAAAAGATCTATTTGCCATTTCCTGGCATTATTGTAAAGACTAATGCAGGCAGCAGGAATAAAAGAAAACAGCCAATTTTTAAGACTGACGTTCTGAATGGCTGATATAGGAAAGAGAGAGATTCTTGGACAGTGGTATGACATACTTAATCCTTCCTCTTTAAGACCATGGGTGGCATCTCCATGACATCTTTTGGTCTCAACCAGCAGGATACAGATATTCTAAGACCCCTCCTGCATTTAGGCCACCCACAAAGCAGCAGCACCATGCTGTGCTATAATAATCGAATGGTATCTTGAACATATACTCACATTATCAAGAGAATGGGATAAAATAAAAGCTTCTAGATTAAAGGCAACAGAGTGACATTGCTGTTAATCTTCTCTTTAGAAAACACAGTTTAGACTGCATTATTACAAGCTTTAGCTGAAAGGCAGGTATAAACAAGGAAGAAAGAGCAGCAGACAAATGTGTATCTTTATTAAATGTGTGATTGGGTGTTCTCTAAAATGTATTTCTACATTTACCAAAACATTCCAGGCGGGACAACTGAAAGACATATATATCTTTCACAATGGAAACAAAGTCACCCAGTTTTGGATCTATCAATTCACAACAAACTTTTGTACTATAAAAAAGAGGCACAAAAAGTATGCAACTTCCAATTAATTCATGAGCTTCTACAGATGCTGAACGTATTATACATGCATGGATCTATGCTTCCTCCATCAACCTATGCATATTGGATAGAAAATGAATGTTTCTGCATGAAAATCATTCATAAGGATATTGCTATGTTCCAGAAATACTTAGTGGAAAAGAGAAGAAAAGCAAGGGGTTTATTTCAAACTCTTTATTTTTCAAGTCACGCTTTTGGTTCTTTCATAAAAATCTACCTGCATAAATTGTATTTGGAATCTTCTTGAAAGGTGAAGAGCCCCACGTCCTTGCCTTTACTTCCACATAATAACACACCTTATACTGAATAATAGAAGGACTGCCACAAAGAGCAAAAGGAAATGAGATATTTCATTTTAAGTGCTCATGACTTTGGACAGTCCACCACTATAGAAATTTAACTACCAAATTCCATCTGGATGTACTCTGGATAGGTCTCACTCACTGGAAAAGAAGAATTTTAGATGATCTGACTGATAGGGGGGAAAAAATCTGAGCACTATTCCATAGTTTATTTCATACGTTATGTCAATAAGTAAACTGAATAGAGGGACGAATAGGAATATGATTGTTTTGAAAAGATACTAACATAACTGCAGATCTTATAAAATGTTAGAAGACTGAACTTGGAGGCTTTTTGCATCTCAGAGCAACACTAAACTAGTTTGATCAACCAGACAAAGAAGTCACTAATCTGACACGGACGCTCATACAAATCGACTAAATAAATTTCTGACTTAGGCTATAGTTAGTGTTCCTGAGTTCAAAGAAAAGCAAAAGGTAATTTAATTAATTAAATTTATTATAGTCACCCACCTAAAAAAATTACAAAATGTTCTTGCGAGAAACAATCGAAACAATGAAACACAATTCAACAAACATAACCTGGCTCTGTGGCACTGCCCAGGGTAGGGGATGAGGGAATGGGTGCAGAGGGACCTGCATGGCCTAGGCCCGGGATATTTGCAGGACCGTCTGCTGCTGGGGACGACTTCCCAGTGCGCTCACACAGAGAGGGCCTCCTCAGGGTGCCGTCGGCTAGACAATGTCGGCTGGCGACCCCCAGGGGGAGGGCCTTCTCTGTGGGAGCGCCAGCCCTGTGGAACCAACTCCCCCTTGAGCCCCGGATCTCCGGTCCTTTCGCCGCGACCTCAAAACTTTCCTTTTTCATCAGGCTGACCTAGATTGACGACGGGTTTTTAAAATGTTTTAATTTTTAATTGTTTAGTTAATTTATTTTGGGGCTGTTTATTTAATTTCTTTTAACTTTTGTATTGTTGTTTTTATTGTTGTTAGCCACCCTGAGTCCTTCGGGAGATAGGGCGGCATATAAGTCCCAAAAATAAATAAATAAATAAATAAATAATGCAACCATGGGCCCGACTAATCCCTTGAGAGCTCCCCGGCCTGTTTTACTCCAATGTCAAATAGACATCACAGGCTTTTTCCCCTTTTGGTGTTTAATTGTCATTATTCTAGAATTGTAAGTTTTTTTAACCCTAATTTAATTTTGAATTTTAATTTTTATGCATTTTTATTTATCTGTCATATTATATACCTGCCAGAGCCCCTCTTTGAGGGAAATGGGTGATTTGGAAATATGAAATATAAATAAGTAATCACACATACACAATCGAAACAATAAACCATACAGAACTGCAAGATAGAAATCCTCACTAAAAGTATCATTGGTGCTCATTTCTATTTTGCAAAAAAAGCAGCTGAAACACACACTTATAGACTTCTGGAAGAGTGTTTGAAAGTGGGATTTTTCAGGCTCTATGGATGTCATCATTTCTGGTGGAAACCTTATTGTGCACCTCACAATAAGAACCTCATATTAACTCTCAAGCATGGAAGTGTTTGCCAAGGTTTGGGGGTGCTTTGCTGACTCAGGACTCTGGACTACTGAAAAGAACCAAGAAATCTGCCCTTAATTAGAGCCTCCAGGAAAATATCAGGCTATCCGTCCATTAATTGAGGCTGAACCACCAGGATGTCATAGAGCAAAAAAAAAGTGATTTTAAATATCTAAATCTGAAAAATAAATGTTTCGAAGTCCATAGAAAAGTTATGGTGTGACATAGAATATTCATGTTAAAAAACAAACAAACCCTCAGATGTTATAAGTTGAAGTCTTTGATCATGGAGAGATGAACCAAAATTCCTACACAGTGATGTGAAAACCTGATGATCAATTACAGAAAGCATCTGCAGCTAAAGCTGATACAACCAGTTACTGAATCTAAAAGGACAAATACTTTTTCATACCGCCACATTACTAGACCCACATGAAGTGTAAGATTCAGACAAAAATATGCAAACATTCAAAAAAAATCCAAAAGAAGGCAGCTTGTCGATCAGAAGGTCGGCAGTTTGGCGGGTCGAATCCCGACTGCCGCGTAACAGAGTGAGCGCCTGTTACTCGTCCCAGCTTCTGCCAACCTAGCAGTTCGAAAGCACGTAAAAATGCAAGTAGAAAAATAGGGACCACTCCGGTGGGAAGGTAACAGCGTTCCGTGCGCCTTTGGCGTCCAGTCATGCCGGCCACATGACCACGGAGACGTCCTCGGACAAGCGCTGGCTCTTCGGCTTTGAAACGGAGATGAGCACCAGCCCCTAGAGTCGGAAACGACTAGCACGCATGTGCGGGGGAACCTTTACCTTTACCTTTTATATATATATATATATATATATATATATATATATATATATATATATATATATATGCAAATTATTCAAATTGCTAATAAAGAATTTGGGAGGCTAAGATGATCATTTCGAACTCTTTATGTTCTCATCAGTTAGTCATCAGTTAGCCTTGACAAACTTAAACATATATATATATATATATATATATATATATATATATATATATATATATATATATATATATATATATATATATATATATTATTTATTTCCAAAGAAGTATATAAAGATGAAAGTCCAGGAAAACTGAGAGGCTAGTATTTTCTAAAGAGCTCAGACAATCAAGAATGAATTCCATAGGAACAGATTTGGAGCTCCCCAATCAATAGCTATTTCAAGACATGAACTTCCATGAAAAAGACAGACAAGTTGATTTTAACGAGCAATGGGAATGGAAGATTCATGCCCCAAGATGTAAAAGAACCAAAGTAAGTCCAAATCCCTACTTGCTTCAAAGAGGTCATCAAGAGGAGAATAATGCCCTCTGAATTTTCAAGCACAATAACTGTAACAATTACTTGGGTAATTTTCAGAATGCCTGCAGCTGTCAAGAGTGATTTGCTTTTCACCTAGTTTCTTCCATTCATTATTTTCAATATCACTATAGAAATCTAATATAACAAAGAAATTGTGTGAACATTGCTGAAAGCTCATGATTACTACTGCAGGGCAAAGGTAGGTGCTAATAATTCACCCAGATTCTGCAAAAAACCAAAGCATTTAATGATATCCCTGTAACACAGACCAAATCCTTGCAAGGTTGAAAACGCACTTATGGAAAAAAGCTTTGATAAGACATTTGTATCAAACAGATAGCATCAGCTAGCCGACCATGAACAATTTTGTAAAAGCTAAAGCAGAGCTGGATGTGATTAGTACTTTGATGGGAAAATATCAGAAAACCCCAGCACTGCAGATTATATAAGAAGTTGGAAACACATCTTGGAAGAAGGAGACGGCAACCCATCTCCACTGAGTTATCACAGAAATGGATGCACCCATTAATTCATCAAGAATTGAATTCATTACAAAGAAGGCTCCATGTCTCAGACGTTACTCTTTCTGAGTACAAAAGCAAACAAGTCTCTCTCTTTTCCATAAAAATAGTTAGCAATTAGCAAGTACTATCCAGATTTTTTTTAAAAATGGGAGGAAAGTTACACAGCTCTCTATCTCCAGAATATCATATAGCAATATGTCATGTACGCCACAAACATTTCTGTTCCCTTCTCTAGTTTCCCTTAAGAGTTGTGGTGGCGCAGTGGTTCGAATGCAAATACTGCAGGCTGCTTCTGCTCACTGACGGCTGCCAGCAGTTCAGCACTTTGATCCTGACCGGCTCAAGGTTGACTCAGCCTTCCATCCTTCCGAGGTCGGTAAAATGAGGACCCAGGTAGCAATGTGCTGACTCTGTAAACCGCTTAGAGAGGGCTGTAAAGCACTGGGAAGCAGTATATACCGGTAAGTCTAAGTGCTATTGCTACTCAAAGTTTTACCTTCACAGAGATAGTATCTATCATTCAGGTATTCAAAAATCTCTGTCTTCCAAATCAAAGAATATTACTGGTAACATCACCAAAATAATAATAATAATGAGTTTTATCTTACATTCACTTGGTGCATATGAAGAGCTTAGGAAAATGTAACAAAGCCCCACCTGGTAACCTCCAGAATTCTCTGAAAGGGGAAAAAGTCCCTTCCTCCAAATGTTAGAAAGAAATAGCTTGAAAGATAAAAAGTGCAAAAAAAGGCACTTAGCAAGAAGATTTTGATTTTTCCCTGTCATTCACAGCTTCCAAAACTTTGTAAAAAGCCTCTCTTGTAGTTTGTTCAGATACGCTCCTAGGTTGCTCATAGCCTTTGAGAGGAAGGATAACCCAGTTTTTCTGGAAGCTAATTATAAACGTCACTATTATTGCTATTAATTACATCAGCAATCAAGGAAAAGGTCCTTTTCTAGTCTCCCCCCTCCCCCCAAGTGCTGTTACAGTCTGACACGGATTTCCAGCCCCGCTTGCCCCCAGGGTATAAAGCTACACACGGGCAGTTCCATACATAGGTTACTCTAATATACCTATTGTACAAATTGTACAAAATCCACACTAACAGGAACAAGCAAAGTTAATAAATGGTGCTCACTCTGTCTTCTTTCTTGGGCAACTGGTCACCGATGAGAGCCTTTGTACGCCTTAAGAAACAGCCTGTTAGTTTTTGAGCTAGCCTTGCCATTGCCTTTCGACCTGTGGCTAGCTCTCTCTTAGTTGCAGTGTGCCGCTGGCCAAGTTCTACAGGATCAGAAAACTCTGTCTTGAAACTTGCTTCGCTACCCAAGAGCCCAGGAACAGCCCTAAGAGAAAGAAAGAGAAAATTGTTGTTTTCTAGTGCAGGGGCCCTCAACCTTGGCAACTTTAAGGCTTGTGGACTTCAACTCTCAGAATTCCTCAGCCAGCTTTGCTGGCTGAGGAATTCTGGGAGTTGAAGTCCACAAGCCTTAAAGTTGCCAAGGTTGAGAACCCCTGTTCTAGTCTATCAAGCACTAATACAGGACATTAATTTTAGCAGGCTTCTAGCGTCAAAGATCTAGAGTTGTTATTAGCTATTAACTTTCACATACCAGCCGTAAGATTTACCAAGTTTTAGCTATTTGTTGGACCAATTTTGGGGTTTATTCTTGTTGTGACTCAGGGCCAGCTTGTGGGTCCGGCAGCCGGCTCAGATGTCTCGGATGACTCAGATGAGGGGGAGGAGGAGTGTGTGGAAGACGAACCGGCTGATGATGGTTTGGAGGCTTCGCAGAGCCCCCAGCCGGGGCCCTCTTCTCAGCTGCGTGAGCCCGATAGTGCGGAGGATGATGACCCACAGCTGGCCCTGTTCAAGGACGCCCGACGCAGGAGGCAGTCGAGCAGGACCAAACAGAGAAAGGCTGTGGGACTCCTCGGGAGGAGGCACAGGGAGGCCACGCCCTGAACTCTAAATAAAAGGAGTGTTTGGGGAAGGGCTGGTTGCTGAAAGCAACCCTTCCGTTTGAGGATTCAAGTTCCAGTGTTTTTGTTTCTTGTTCTGTTATTTGAGTAATAAATCTTGGCAGACGCTTTCCAGCCTTAGACGCTCTCCAGTCTCTACTGTTTGAACAGGGGTTTGCCTTATTGCAAGGCCGGTAGCAGGCTGGTTCAGAACAATTCTTATGCTTTTATCACGTGTATTTTGTGGAAAGCCTTTATAAACGAGGCAAAAATTGCGACTGAATCGAGTTGTGACTGTGGGGCCGAAAAACAAACCATCCCATATATAGGGACAAAGTGCTAAAATGGAGCCTATAATGGAGACTTTGCTGATTTCCTGGCTGCAACAAATGAAGCAAAAAATTCTATCTGTGATCTAGATATACGTTTATAATCTCTTACATTTTATATTTCATATATCTTTATCTCTTGTGTTTTGCAATCGAAATTAGATGTGAATGTGCCATATGATAAAACATGTGGAAAGCCATCTTCAGTGTTGGACAGGCAGAAAGACTCTGAGCACCAGGTAAGTGCTAGCACTGATGATGTCACCTACTTTGGCAGATGTTTCTTGCAGAAATGTCTGCAAGAAAAATATTAAACTCAGAGAGTACTAAGGACCCCTCATTTTAACCCTCAGCTACAAATATTCTCCTTTATTGGATTCAAAGTTATGGCTGCTGCAGTGCTTCTGAAAGGTTGGGGACCCCTGCCTTAAGAAACATATATGCCACATTAACAAAGCTACACTGGTACTCAAAATTATGTTTTCCTGGGATAGCAAGTTACGGTACAATCCCAGGGAAAAAATGCAAGTTTTTCACAAAATTCCTACAGGTGCACTATGTGTGCCTATACTTCCCCTGAAGTACCTTTTCTGTATCACATCTGAAGTGCTGTACACAATAATACAGATATGTCAAACACAAGGCCCAGGGGCCGGATCTGGCCCGTGAAGTGCTTTCATGTGGCCCACGAAGCCATCCTGGAAACAGTGAGGGAACGGCCCCCACTGCCTTGGCCCTGGCCCAGAGACCCTCCTTCTGCCAGAGACCCTCAGATCTGTCCCACTCCTGCCCAGGCCCCCATAGGCACCCTTGATGCGAACGATGTAGAGCTGGCCACGCCCACCCAGTAGGCCATACGCACTCTAGCCACGCCCACCCAGTAGGCCATGCCCACCCTGGCCATACCCACCCGGCTCCCTGAGGGCAACCGCAATGCTGATGCGGCCCTCAGTGAAATTGAGTTTGACACCCCTGCCCTAATAGAAAGAAGGCAACATACAACATACAACTTACATACAACATACAACTTACAAGCTAAGCTTGTAAGCCGCCCTGAGTCTTCAGAGAAGGGCGGGATATAAATGGAATTCAAATAAATATATTTGGGTTTCTAAACCGCTCTTTCCTCGTATTGTTAAGCAGCTCATAAATGCCTAAAACCAGTGACATGAGGCACTGAAGGAATCATCTCACACATTACACAGTAATAAATGCACATTTATTATGGCTTGCATTCTACAGTTCCATGACACACACTCACACAATGGGAAATATGTGTTCTATAAATTCCTGGCACGGACAACTATAGCTGGTTTGCCAAAATTCTCTGCAAAAGACATCTGTAAGACATGTGAATGCCAGGCGTGCGTAATACATGAGAACTCTGATGTGCAGAGAGATAAACAAGGGAAAAAAGGATTATAAACACTCCATCTGTGCTTGTAATATTAAATTTTGTTTCACTTACCAGTCCATAACACACCAAAGCTCTTTCATGTTGTTCTGTAAAATTGTCCCAGTAAGTCCCAACCGAACTTTACACGTTAGAGCCTTCATTGTCTGAGTAATCTGAGATTTTGGATTCTTGATTCTATGTACTTCATCTACAATGACAGCTGACCAGTGTAAGCTATGAAACATAAGGATTGGTAAAAGTTTTTTCTAAAGCCTCTCCCTCAATTCAGTTGTCTTAATGAGCTAGTACAGTACTAATTTTTCTCATCATGAACTCAACGTATTCCTCCATATACATTAATAGTTGGAATTGTTTGCTGAAGATTAGGGACCATAATCTGATACACTGAACCAATGCAGGGTTCAGTTTTCTAGTCTATGGCTGAATGACTGTCTTAATGTCAGCCATCTAGTTTCTCTATCTAAAGAAAGATTACAAACTGGATCTCTCTGCTGCTAGTATAGCACCTTAATCACTACACCATAGTGGCTCTCATACAAATATTTCATTTCCCTATTTGAAAGAGTACAGCACATTTAAAAGTTTACGCCGATAGGCTTATCTTTGTTTATAATTAAGGCTTAAAGGCCCATAGGTATTCTATAAGCAATTTTTAAGAAGAAAAATAGGGCTTTATCTGCTAAAATGAAAATACAGAGAAACACAGGCCACTAAACGAGGACTGGAAAGCCAACTCTCGACTCTGCCTTCTACTAAAGGGCATTCTTCACTGGCAGCATTTGGCGATTACCAAAGCCCCCATGTGCAAGATTGCATTGTGAATGGATCCACTGCCTCACGGTATTATTGATCCATGATCTATGAAGGCTTTTGGGGACCATGTGTGTTTTTTTTTTTACAAGAGTCCGCCCGTGTATTCTGCCTTATTTTAAATCTGTTGACATTTCTAACTTTCAGGTTGAAGAAAGCCCATGTTGCAACAGGACAGAATCCACTGTCTGAATCCATTTAAGAAAAACGGAGCTAAGGAGTATGGAGGAGAGAATGAGGAAAGTCTCTGGGACTCATTTTCATTTGTCTGCATGTGTTTAAGTCACACAGATTTCATCAGACGCATTGTGTGCCCAGGATTATATTCCTTAAATACCTTTTCCTTTATCTCTAGCTATTTCAAGGATTTATAGCCCCAATTTATATTTTTAAAAAATGCTTCATGTTCAGTAGCAGTCATTACAGAATGCAGTTACCTGTTAAGCTCATTCAAATAAAGGCGAAGTGCTTCAGAGGTTGTTAGCACAATTTCACATTTTCCCTGCTTGATTCGATTTAACTCATACTCTTTTCTGTTGCCATGCAGAACTATAACCTTGAAGTACCCCCAGACATCTAATTCTTCTTTCCAATTATAGAGCACAGAAAGAGGTGCCACAATCAAGAAAATCTGAAACAGAACATACAGTACCGCTGATGAACAACGCAAAATGTACCCAGAAGGCAAAATTTTCAGTTACGATTTTCAAATGAAATAGTTTTCAATTGTTGCAACAAAGAAAGTTGAGAGATATTTTTTTTTTAAAAAATAAATAGCGTACAGGTAGTCGTCGGCTTAGTACAGTTCATTTAGTGACCATCCAAAGTTACGACGACACTGGAAAAAGTGACTTATGACCATTTTTTAGAGTTACAATCTTTGCAGCATCCCCAAGATCATGTGATCAAACTTCAGACGCTTGGCAACTGGTTCATATTTATGACCGTTGCTGTGTCCCAGGGTCATGTGATCACTTTTTGTGACCTTCTGACAAGCAAAGTCAATGGGGTAGCCAGATTCACTTAACAACCAGGTGAGTAACTGATCAACTGCACTGATTCACTTAACAACTGTGGCAAGAAAGGTCATAAAATGGAGCAAAATTCACTTAATAAATGTCTCACTTAATAACAGAAATTTTGGGCTCAGTTGTGGTTGTAAGTAGAGGACTACCTGTATTTTATTAAGATGTAGATATAAGAATATTTTTGAAAATGGAGTCCAGGGTATGTGTTATGGCAGCCCTGAATAATACAGGACTATCAGGTTACATGCCACCTACCAGCATGAGCTAAACCCAACAAATGCACAATTCATTTTCCTACATTTCTGCAGTCAACATTAGAAAGTGATGATTTACTAAGTTACTGTTGGCTCTACACTGCATCACTGGCAAGTAATGATACTATCAACAGAAAGCAGTTTTCATAATTATAGCTTCTGTAGATGTTTCTGACCATACCTAACCCAGAATTATTCTTTTGGGTCCTATTACTAACAGAAATAAAAATTACAAACAAATAAGTCACAAGGTCACACGTGGACCCTAGAAACTTTGAAAACAATCTCCAAATCTTTCTCCACATTGCTACTGAAATATTATTTTGAATAGGACAACATAGACATAATGGTTACATAGATATGGAACACCTATACTAATAAAACAATTAACTTAATTTAATATAAAAGAAATAGAACCAAATGCATGTTCTTATGTTGTGCTGCTTAAGTTAAAGAGAGGAACATGCAGAGACCTGGGAAGATCTACCAAGAAAACAATTTCTTGAAGGCACTTTGAAGAGAAAATCAGACATGAATACCAATTGGGATTCCCACCCCCTCAAAAAAAAAAAAAAGTTTCAAGCCAGCCCTTGTTGCTAGCATCTATATTGAAGTCATTATAAATCCTTGTTAGATCAATGCCTAAGAATATCTGCCATAATGTCTCAAACAATGCCTCTGTTTGGCACTGAACGCTTTGTAATAATATTTGTATGGAACACAAGACATTTCATTGCTATTTTCTTCTGCCTCTCAAACAAAAGCATCTTGAAATGTTTATAAAATATACAATACCCCAAATCCCCACTCAATAAATTAAAAACAATGAAGAACCACGTACAGTGCAAGAAAAAGGGAGGAGGGGAGAAAGAAAACAAAAGCAGAAATGAAAACCATTCAACTAGCTTTCACACTGAAAAAGTCTGGGGAGATCAATCCCCAACAGAAACCTTAAAATTTAAGTTAGTGCCTATATAGCACAGAGTTACACTACCGGTATGTGGAACTCAAGAGTCACACATGGTCCTTGGAAGACTTGGGAACAGCGTCCAGATCCTACCCCAAATTAGTACTGGAATACGATTTTGAATAGGTCAACACAGGAATAATGGTTGATAGGTAAGGAACATCCCTATTAACTTTAATTTTAATACAACCAAATTTAGCTTTTCTTTTAGCTCCACTTTCCACTGCTGCCTACAGTGGATCCACCCAAAAGTGGCAGAGCTCTGCCACGGTAACTCAGTATCTGGTTGAAATATGAGTAGCCCTTTTTGCATGAACAAGCTCAGATGCATTAAGTCAGGATGGTAATTATTTCCCCAGTTTCAAGAGAAGTAACATGAACAACCAAACAACAGAAAATTTGAATCAAACAAGAGATTGGCCAGAGTTAATGTCAGTCAAACTAATCCTCAGTATATTTATTCTGCATAGAGCCATTGAGCCTAGGGTTGCCAAAACCTTGAGAATAATGAAATGCCTTATATTTAAGTCTAATTTCCTAAATTGATGCCCACTCCTGGGACCCACCACACAACCTCCATGATGGACTGGCTGCTTCTTCCCAAAAGTGGTCTTTGGGAAAAGTTAAGTGGCTCAAACCGTGAGAGTGGGGAGAAGGGGCAATCAGAGGAGTGGGAAACAGGCCGAAGGCTTGCAGGGACCAGCTGAATGGAAAGTACGCCCAAGGATGATTGACTCAATGGGATTGGAAGCAGGCCCAAGGCCTGCAGGGACCCAGTCAGGTGGGAAGTAGGCCCAAGGTGTGGGACTCAGCAGGGTGTGAAGCAGGCCCATTACCTGAAGGGACCTAGGCAAGTGAGAAGTAGGCACAAGGAATCTAATGGGGTGGAATGGGGAAGGTTAGGCCAAGGAGCTACTGCAGCATCTCTATGATCAGTTATATGGCCAAGCGCCCACATTTTGTTTTCATGATCACAAGGGCATTATAGCGGCAATAATTTTGGGTAAAGAACTATCTGCAAAACTTTGATTTTAGAAAGCTACAAATGAAGTAAGGGTCAAGGTAAATTTTAAAAAAAGATTTTGCAATTAATTCTAAAGAATCCTTCCTATGGGAAAATGTTTTTGTTTTGAATTCTTTAAAAATAATAATAAATCTTTAAAAATTGGACATTAGAGGAAACTAGAAGGAATAACAATTTCAATTAAAGAAGAACATTCAAACATGACTTACTAATACAGAATGAAGCAAACAAAGAATTGGACTGAATTGGACACTGAATATATTGAAGACCATTTTTGAACAATGGACTCAGAAGTTACTTTTAAGAATGTTGACCTCTGCAGATACATTTTGTTTAAAATATGCTAAGGAAGAGGAAATAAAAATATTAACCAACATGACTGAGACTGACTTGAAAATGGATTTAAAAGAGAGACTACAAGAATGAAATAGGAAAAGATGTTATACTGAACATACAAAAGAAATGGGTCAATTTCCTAATAATTCAAAGGAATATACAAACAATAAGCCAAGAGTGTGATCTGGATAATTTCCCTATACTAAATTTACAAAAGAAAAGGTACAAAGAAAAATGAAAAATCAACTTCTAGTACATTATTTGAAGAGACTAACAATCAAGATTATTAGAAGTAAAAGGAAGGAATATAAAACTGATTTATTGGATCAAGATTAAAATAGATATGCTTTTATCTCTGGTAACCATTAGTAGATTTTGGCTGACATCAGGACTGGAATTATGAGGTTTCATTAATTTGTTTATAGATCAGAAATGGGGCATGGGAACTAAAATTGTTTATACATGTTATTATGAAGAAAATCACTTTTTTATATGTCTTTTATATTATTTTTTATTTAATAATTTTTCTTTCTCTTTTTTTTACTTTTTTCTTTTACTTTTAATTTTTACTGTTGTAAATTGTAATCTTTAATAGAAATACTATGAAAAAGGAAATCATGAAGATAAATCCTAGGCAGCATTTTATTATACAAAATTGTACCATATACATTTTAAAGTTTCCCTATCATGTTGTGTACAGTTGCAAATAGTGGTATTCAAATTTTGGGGGATATTAGCAATGCTTTGAAACATATCGAAAGTATTTTGAACTTGAATTAACTACACTATCTTTCAAGCACAAAACACTTCTAAAATGCTTGAAATAGCTGCTTCATATTTGGGCTTGGGCATGTTATACACAAAATGGGGAAATTCAATTGTCAAAACATTTTGTTTCAAAGGGCTTTACACACTACTACCAGTAGTGGTAAATAATGGGCAGATATTAGCCAGGTCTTTGGATGAAAGTTTCTGAAGGAAACAAATCATCAATCTTGTACAGTATATTGACTCCTATTGTTATAACTGTATAAATGTATACATTTATGCAATATAAGATTCAATTCAATTCCTTATATTAGCTACCGGGTTTGGAATAGTAGAAAACTAAAATATCTTTCAGTAGTATGTAAAAATCTGAAACACTGCTTTAGATGAAGACCTTTAAAAGTTTATAATAAATACTAAATGTATTCAAATTTAGTTGTCATATATTAAATATATTAGCAAAACTTTTCCTAATATATTACATTTATTAATGTAATCTGAAAATAAATATTGAATGTAGATGTTTAGTATTTTTATTTCAACTGCCCATAGTCGCTGGGAGTCAGGCAGCGTATGAATTTAGTCAATCAATCAGTCTTACCTTATGTTTGTTTATGCAGGCACACAATGTTTATTTTCTTGTTTTTGTTTCTATCAATGATTAATTTTTTTGTAGGGGATGGAGTGGCAGAACCTGGGAGTGGAGTTAAAAGAGGTATACGCCTAGAATCCCTACATATCCACAAGCCGTCTTAGTCCAAATTTCCTTGAATTAAGCTGTCTCTTATCTAACTCCCAGCAGGTGTTAAATGTTAGTTGAGAAGATTCCCATGAATAAGCTTTTTACCAATAAAAGATTTTAACTGAACCTTCATGTGTGGACCACACAGTCTTTCATGCCTGACATTTTTATCTCTTAGTATTTGTCATTTTCTACTGGGGAAAAAAACTTTAAAAGAAGAAAGCATTACATGCAGCCCCTAATCAGTACCCACTCAGCTTAAAAAGGAATTAGGATACAGGTAGGCTAGAAAACAAGAACCTGAAAGTGACATAGCCAATAACTGCCCACCTGAAGTGAAAGCACAGTGTAAGAACATCCATTCAACCCAACTGGTGAATTCTATTAGATGCTCTTCAAGTCTTACTAGAAATATACACTATTTTCCAAGCAAATTTAATCAATCCTACAAAGCCATTTCTATTTCAAGTTATTATAAAGGACAAATCAAACTTTTGCATCTATATCTAGATTGTAGAAGCCCAGGGATTAGAGATTCCTCTCTAGAAATCATCTTTTATTTTGCTCAGCTCATTCATTTTCCAGTTAAAGATTAATTATATTACATTTTCAAGACATTCAAAAATAAATGTATTTAAATTAAAAGCATACTTTCTTTGGAACAGATGACATTTCTTTTCTCATCGTTCGTAGCAAAAAATCAGGCATATTATTTTCAATATCTGCACGTGTTCCCTTTTTCTTTAGCACTGCAGCCAGAAATGAAATAACCTGGGAAAAGCACAGTGGAAATGTTCAAAGAAAACAGAAAGAGGCAATGAAAGTAAGAGGATGTAACTATTTTTAAATCCACAGATATCAAGAATGCAAACTAGTGGGATTTTAATAATGGGCATAACGGTAAAAGGATAAAGGATATAATTGCATCTATCCAATCCAAGATCTGGAACAAATAGCAAAACAATGTTGTTAAAATTGGTCTTCAAAAGAATGAAGATAATCAATATTAATACAGAAGCCAATTGAAGAGAGTTCATTTGCAGGACTGATGTTTATTATGTTAATTTTACTACACAAGTATGTTGGTTTTCATCTCTTGTACCATTTAAAAGGACTATTATTCATAATTGTGTTCATAACATGAAATTGCCTTAAACCAGCCTTTTAACTTTCATTCAGGTGAACACATTTAAAAATGTGCATGTTCAAATAGAAACTCGCCCTGCAAATATATGTGTATTTTCTTTCAACTTACAACCAAGTTCAAATTATTTTGAATAAAAGTTATTTGTCACAGGAATTCTGTTTTCTCATTATAAATACAGCTTCTTACAAAATCAGGCAAGAAGCTATTTATAGAAAGTTCAAAGCAAACTGAGAATGATAAATTGTACAATGAAATTGTAAATTTAAATCAATATGCAATTTAATCTCTAAATTTCTCACAGAACAGAACACTATTTCTTTCTTAGACATGAGTTAACATTCTGAGAGGCAATATATTTTCCCTATGTGACAATAGTTACAGCTATTTTCCCCACATACTGATTTTATGCAATACATACTGAAGACAGATATCCAGAAAAGAATGCAATTATATTTCCAACAGGTAGTATAAAAAAGGCATGCAGAAACCACCCTTGATTTTTTTAAAAAAGACATGGAATTTATATTATATTATATACATTTCCTAGCTTGTGATTAGAAAATTCCACTCTCATCAACTGTTCACTTTCTGGGTTTACTTGGCATCTTAAATAGGATGGAAAAGTCAGCATACATGCAAAAAATAAAAAATACTTCCAACTTTCTCATCATTATCAAACTAATCAATTCCATAAGGTTCTTTAAAGCCAAAATAGTCAAAGATTCAAAATCCCTAATACTGATCAGTGTGGAAAAAAAAGTAAAGTTTTGATTTATAAAAAACTAAGGCATCAACACTTTAATAAAACAGGCATCAAAGCTGCCGCTTATAGACTACACAAGCATCAAGAATCAACTAATATAAGTACTTTTTTTTCTCTGCAAAATGTTCCTGTTAAGTCCCTGAGAAAATTTTAAAATAAGATTGCAATTACTTGATTTAAACAGTGTGGTATTTTTTGAAAAAGAAAAAAAAACCTAAAAATTATTTTAAAGGCTGCTCCTAAATTCTATGCCAACTTGTCACTGCTGCGTTTAAATTCATCTCCCATCAAAAAATAATGCAAGAAACAATATACTACCCGAGATAGCAAAAAAACTCAGAAAGAAAAACAAAAACTCTACTCGAACTCAACTGCTTCATTTCATGTACCTTCACCTCACTTAGGATTGCACCGTGAAGACCTACAGAATGTAGTTTTCTAAATAGATAATTTGGATGTTTTATTCTATTTTAGAAATATTGTCAGGACTTTTAGAGGAAAAGGAGGAGGCAGAAATACCTGGATCGTTTTCCCAAGCCCCATGTCATCTCCAAGAATGCACCCACTTTTACGAACATAATGTCCATGGAAAAACTGAGCCCCTTCTCTTTGATAATCACGTAGGTATCTATTAATGGTATAAGGGATCTCTTCCCCACTGTTGGACAGCTCAAAGGCAACTGTTGGTGATGGCAGGCTTCGGTCTGGGAAATGAGGCTTTTCCAAATCTTCATCATCGAATATTAAATTATTCTTTGTACTTTTATTTGTTTTGATCTGCGAGACTTTGGTTGCAGGTATTTTCTCTTCCTCACGTTTCCCAAGGGAAACTGCAGCAAAACACTTCCCATTGCTATTTGTTTCAAAAGACATTACTGTAGCATCTCAAAACTTCCCAAGTTCAGGAAAAGGTGCAAGACGTCTATCTCCAACATGCCACTGGTCTGTTAAAAAACATGCAAAGAAAATAACAAAAAGCAGTGCACTGCAATAAAACCTAGAAAGAAATCCTTGCTGAAAAATAACATGGAATCTAAATTTGTACACAAAATACTGAGCTTTTGTCCTTAACCTTGCTGAGGATCAAGCAAGATACACGTTCGAATAAATAAACCACTAAATTAGCCAAATTGTCAATTTGACAAATGCATATTCATCGTTTTGTGTTTACTGCATAATCTTCAACTTATTTTAAGGAATAGTCTAAGGTTAACTTTCAAAGGATAAATGCCACAGAATAAAATCAAAGACAAAGATTGCATGTCATATAACAACAACTCTTATATGTGGAAATTCCCATGAACATGTTTTTGAATAAATACATTAAGAACTGTACCAGATCACCAACCAAAGACTTACCACTATTTTTTCTCTATACAATACAGATGCTCCTAGCAATTGGTGTGAAAAGGCTGCTGCCTCTGATATTAGAGGTAAGCATTACCACCTTATAATCCCTGAATATATTTAACCTCTTTAAAATTGCCCACAATGATTTACATCTGTAATAAAACTCCAGTTTTTCCACACCATCCATAATAGTATACAGTTCCATCACGTTCCTCTTAACCTTTTTCCAGGCTAGAAAGACCAGATACCAGCAAAGAGCATGGTTGCAGGATTTTTTTTCCAGCACTTTATAAAGAGCTTCTCTCTTAACCACATCACTGGCAAAGAAGATCGATGAGGAATTAGAATGGAGAAGTCACTATCCAACTCACTCTTCTGTAAGGATTTATTGGGGACTTTTTTCTGGATTTTTTTTCTCCAATCCCCAGCCCCAACTGTTCTATTTCTAAATTTGAAATCAAATTCCTTTTCTGTTCAGTTTTTAAAGAATTATTTTGTTCAAGAACAGAAAGTCAGCTGGAGAATCCTAACTTTCTCTTGTTTAAGAAATAAAGAAATCAATTAACAACTGCCTTGTTTAGTGACTGTTCAAACTTATGACAGCATTGAAAAAGTGGCTTTACCATCAGTCCTTGACCATATGGCTATCTCATGTGATCACCATTTGGACACCTTACAATCAGCACACATTTATAACTGTCCCAATGGTCAGGCTTCTGATAAGGAAAGTCAATGGAGAGGCTGGTAGGAAAACTTGCAAATGTGATGTCACTCTTAATCACAGGTGATGCACTTAACAAATACAGCAGAACATTGTAAATCTGGCAGGATCACATGATGTTTCACATAATTAACACATTGCTTACCAAGGGAGTTTCCAGTCTCAATTGCAGGTGTTAAATGAGGAATTAAATAATGCAATAGATTAATAGTAATTAAAATGCAATAGAGCAGACATGTCAAACTCACGATGTCATGTGACATCACGCAATGTATCAGGACTGTTTTGCCATTGCCGGCAATGGGGTGGGCGCGGCTTCCACATGACACGTCTGGCCTGTAGGCCAGCAGTTTGACACCCCTGCAATAGAGGCAATTTTACTTTTGATCTCTTATGTCCTTAAATAAGATTGAAACATTGATTCAAGCATTATTCTCTCCTTTCAAGGTAATTTATAAACAACTCACCTGTAAAAGTCACACGTTCCTAATTACATGTAGGAATATATCTCCAAATGCCTATAAAATGGGAAAACCTTAAAGGAACAATAATCAATAAATGCCATCAAAGAAGAACCCATACCAAAATAAAAAAAATCCAAAACACATAGGCAAAGGCATAGCAAATACAATGCAAATCAATCAATAATACTTAAATTTGAGAAAGAAAAGTACCTGCAGACTTTTTGCCATTAAAATCCAGAAAATCCCATATCAGAGGGTTGTTTACACAGAAGATTGTCCTGAAGATTGTTTATAAACATGACTGCAAAATCTGCCAAATTAGAGCCAAATGTTTTGTGTGTTGACAAAATCATTTTACTATTACTTTGTCAATACCCTGCTTCATATCATTACCAAGACTTCTTAGACAATTATAAATACTTCATTGCTTAATAAATTGAAGACACCCTCAAACCAAACTCAATTCTTAGCAACACCGCCTTCTGTTTACTTGCTAGCAATGTATAAGTACTTAAGAAGGCATTGCTGCCTTCTTGATTTTTTTCTTTCCAATCTTGCCCACAGCCCTGTAATTTCCTAGTGGTCTCCCATCCAATACTAACCAAGCCAATCTCTATTTAATTTGCCACTGCTAGACAACAGCTAGTAAACTACATGCCATCTATTCAACAATAGCTAATAGACTATGTAGGGAAAGAATGTGCAATGAAAATAAAACTAAACCCCAGCAACTAATGCAATGTTATCGTAATTTGGTCATAACACAGTCATAGTTTCATCTAGACATAATCCTAAAACATAATTCCTGTTCTCGCACATAATTTACACATACAGCTCACCATGTTTTTAACTAATGCAATTAGTTAAACACCTAAGCAATAAACTTCAACATAGGAGTAGCTTACACAAAACACAAAGGTAAAATTGGCTTGTTTCAGGTTTAATGTGTTGTGCAAACCTTTCTAAAGAGTCACAGAAAGCTTTCCTGTTTGGCTTCTTCTTGCTGTCTTAAGAGTACAGTATATAAAACAACACCTCATTATGTCTATCTTATTAGATTAATGCTTAAGACGTGTGGACATCAACTCCCAGAATTCCTCAAACAGCATGTTGGCAGAAGAATTCTGGGAGTTGAAGTCCACACATCTTAAAGCCACTAAGGTTAAGAAACAATGCATTAGACAGAGGAAGGCAATTTTAAAAAGCAGTGAGAGCTGATTTGAGCTGCCATCTCCCGCCTGCAATCATCCAAATACAACATTGTGACAAAATGACAAAAAAAAATTAACTTCCTGCTGCTATCTACAGGGGTAGGCAACCTTGGCTCTTTTATGACTCATGGACTTCAACTCCCAGAATTCCTGAGCCAGCCAAGCTGGCTCAGGAATTCTGGGAGTTGAAGTCCACTAGTCATAAAAGAGCCAAGGTGCCTACTCCTGCGAGACTTTTGCAGTGAGATATGATAACCCTTGCATGTTCCTATGTACCCTTTTTCGGGTATCTCAGGCATAACTTTTGGAAGGTTAGGAGTCAGGTTGCCTTTCTTTCTGAAAAAAATCAATCTGAATAAACGTGTTGTATATAAGCTGCGCACTTAGGCGAGGTAGAAACTGCTCTCCAGTCTTTCGACTTACTTCATCGAGGGCTTAAAACGCCGACTTTGTGAATGAAGCCCACTCAGAAGGCAGCGAAGTCCACACACAAATATGCATATAGACTTGTAAGACATTTGCTCAAAAGGTCAGAAGCAAAAGAAGACATTTAAGACATATGTAATAAAACTCATACTGCCAGGATCTCCGCCTTAAAAGATCAATATTCTGAAACAACCTTCCCCTGGTGTAAGTTTCTACTCTAAAACATCTCTTTAAAGTTTGAGAAAACGCCATGCCCCGACCGCCGCTCGCTTTACTGCCCCAAACCACCCTTGCCCACCGCTCTCCTACCACCATCTCGTCGCAGCCGACGAAATCCCGCGAGAATACCTTTCCGTTCGGCATCGGGTCTTTAAGAAAGGCTATTGGTGGCTGAGCTACTCTACTTTCGAAAGGAAATCACCATAGATGTATAATCGTCAAGAGTCACGAGTCAGAAGTCGTATCCTACCTAGAAGCCTTTTATTTTTTAACCTTTTCCTGGGGATTGACCGCCCGTGGCTGCACAAACGTGCTCAGAGTATCGATTTGAGACAGAGTAAGGCTGTAGCTCAGTGAAGTTTGTGAATTACATGTAGTCCTCACTTCATGACTGCCTGGCTTAGTAACCATTCGAAGTTGTGGAAAAAGAAACTTTACAATTGCTTCTCATACTTATGACCGCCACAGCATCTTTGCGGTCACATGATCAAGATTCCAGTGCTTTGCAAACAACGCATTTACAACCATTGCAGCGTCCTACAGTCATGCAATTGCCACTTGTATGCCCTTCACAGCTAGCTTCCAACAGTCAATGGAGAAGTGAGCAGTAACATTATAAGTTGTGGAGACGTGGTGCTTCACTTAATCACCTTGCTTAGCAATGGAGTTGTTGATTCCAGTTGTTGTCATTAAACAAGGAATACCTGTATATTGGGAGTGTGTTGCTTTTGTGAGAGATCAGAGTTTTTATGCTTTTTACTATTTTTATTGTTATTTATGAACCATCATGGCTTAGGGTCATGGTGCATAAGATGGGCAGTTGTATAACTGTAATAAATGAATAAATGAAGTCAAGAGTATCCAACAGTAATGCCTTTAAACAGTCCCAAAGAAAACTTGTAAGGAGAGGACCACTTTCATATAAACAGAGTAGATTGAAGCTCAGCCTCTAACGGAGTAATTACAAATTATACTGATATGCTTTTCTTCATAGTCAAGACCCAAAGGAATCTACAAGATGGCCATGAAGAAGAGGTCTAATCCATATATATAAATATATGCAGATATATAGCTACATACATTCACACATATACACATGCACATGTCTCTATGTGAAAAACAGCTGAAATAGAGCTGAAAAAACAAGCAACTTGGTTACAGACTCCATTGCTAAGGCTGAGAACCAAAATACATGTCACAATGTCTGACTCTGACCATGTTCAGTAGCCAAATATCTACTGGTCCAGCCCAGCCAATGGGGGAAAGGGCTGTTATACTACCGTACTTATAAAGCCTTTACAGTACAGTACCATCCTGCTAAAAATGCTCATGGGATATTAGGCATTTTCTACTGGGGGAAATTGTTGGGATTGTCTATGCTCAAATCTCCACTTAGTGTGATTGAGTGCTGCAAAACTATTGCTTGATTAAGTTAGTGGCTGATTGGATTAAGTGTACAGAGCAAATACAAACCTATGTTTCCATAACAATTAGGTAACCAGACATTTGGGGTCAAATGATGGTCATTCTGAAATCAGAGCACCAATATTCCAATAATTTGTTTCAAGATACATTACAGTTTGGTGCTTGGGTAGTCTTTTTTTTTTATTCCACTGATTCATTTTGTTATGCTATCTGTTTAATGGTTGATTTTAAGAAATCGTGTCTTTAGGTTATTTTATTTTATTCTGAGTTTTTTGCAGCATAATTTCAGACACAGAATGGGATGTTATATTGGGCATAATATTTTTTAAAATACCTTTAATCAAATCATAAATAAAGTTCAGTGACTCAGATCATTAGTAAATAAAATCTTACCACATAAAGATAGATGCCCACAGGTTTGAGTGTCCATTTATGATAATAAATTAGAAATAAATTTAAAAGACAAACTCATAGGTACAATGTATAATTTCTATATTTTCATTGATAATTAATACTTGTTTTAATCTAATGTGATGCAACAAAACAACTTTTCCATCAGGACAAAAATTAAGCATCAATTCTAAGTACAATGTTCTGAGAACAAGCTTTATTTAATACAGTCAAACATTCTTCTGAATAAATGTATTTCTAACATTTTTCCAAAAAGACATGCTGTACAATATGAATACATTTAAAATAGGCCATACCTACATTCCTATATTACAACATACTTACCGTAATTAAACTTTGTTATAGCCTGCCCAAAGTTTTCTAGAACTGGAGTCTGTTATACATGTTGTTGAATGCAATTAATTAATGAATTAATTAAAGATACATGTCAATTATTGATACAACATGCTGCAATTACTCCACTCCTGAATTCTTATTTTGTAATAACTTCAGGGTGTTTTATATTATTATATAGAAGTTTTATAAAGCATTTCTTCCCTTAGGCTGATGGTGCCCTTTTACTCTATTGTGCATGAAAGCATTGTATAAATTTGCAATTCGAAAAGGCTTGTGTGGGAATAAATCCCATTGAATTCTGTGGGACTTATTTATGAACATCTAGGATTGGTCTGCATATGTTCTAGCAATTTTCTGTTTTCATCCCCTCCTATCTAAAGCAAAAAAATAGCTCAAAGCTATTGTTTTATGACAGTGTTTTTAGAGCCTCTAGGCAAAAAGACTTGCAGCTTGTAGATCTCTTTGTCATAAACCACAGCTTTTAAAATTTCTGGGTGTTGGCTTTGCAGTTTAAAAATAATGTGTGGGATTTTGAAAGTATATTATTTTCCTGGGTATTCAGACCACACAATCTTTTTGCAAAGTACTATTCTTTGGAGTGGCATTTAGCCAGTATTCAAATTCTGCTAAGCCAGTGAGCTTCAGTATTCTGAGCTTATAAAGAAAACTTGTAATGTATGAAATTAAATAGGAGTGCTCCATCTTGGCCTGTGGAGCAACAATGTGCCAACGAGGGCCTCCCTAGAATATTTTGGATAATTGCTATTGCAGCTTTGCCGTGGGTGGTAAAAAAAAAAACAAGCTGGAACAGCTTCCAAATTATCTTTAACTACTCATTTTCCTGTCAGAAAGGGTAAAACTGCATGCCAGCCCTGCAGCTATCATACTTGTCCATCTGATTAAAAGTAATAGGAAGAAAACCATATGAAGTGCATTCTGAGGAGAAAAAGGCCTTCTGATTTGAACCTAGAAGACGTTAGGAATTATGAATTCTTTTCTACCAGTTTTCTCCCCTTTCTTGTAATATAAGTGGTGAAATCAGGACCTATCAGCAATTTACAGAACTTGCATCAATTCATCTCCAAGTTATTACTGGTAGCTTTTGAACACAGGATTCAGGCAGGCCAAATTTTACCATCTGGACAAGATTGTCAACAAGATTATTTATTTGGTTGATTGACTGTCTGATAACATATCTTTTGCTTTAGATTGCCATACATGGTTAGTAACAAAATAAAAACCAAAATGTTAACATATTTTAAAAACCTAATACTATAAAATACTTAGTGAAAAGTCTTTACCATTTTTTTCCTAAATGGCACAAAAACAGAGGCAATTGTACCCGATGAGATGTGGTTAATGGATTCCAAAATCCATCAACAAACCCATCTTTCAAAAACTAATTTAGCATGATATGTGAATCCAGTCAATGATGGTTTATTAACAACAAAATAATAGTGGAATTTGCATATTTGGATAATTCTGCCCAGTGATTTTTTTCCCTTCAAGCTTGAGATAACTGGTTATAAGAAATGTCACAGGAAGCAAAGTAATACAAGACAGCTCCTCCCAGATTATATTCCAATGGGGAGTATATACTTAGTGCCAGGAATGGCAAGGATTGATAGTTTATGAAGATGTTGCAATATTAAGGGACAACCCAAGTTATTTAATAAATATGATTCAATTCCTAGTTCGAATGTGCTGTTCTGAACTTTCTCAAGTTCCTCCTAGTCACATTAACTCGGATAAAACAGAAAAGAAAACAGTTCCAAACCGGAAAAGAGTTGAGTGATACATAGCCAATACATCTTTTGAAGATATCCCTGGCTGACTGTAATAGTATTATGCTTTTGAAGAAAAATAGTACATGAGGCTCCACAACAATGAGGTATGGGACATGATATAGCTTCTCTCTTCCCAGGTCCTTCTTCTTCAATTGAGGTTCTTGTAACATATTTGGGACAATGAGTTCACCCAAAGAAACAAAACAGCTGAAGCATTCAAAATCACAAAACATAGCTTAGTGTGTGTGGTCCTATGCAGTACAGCACACTGGGCAACAAACCTTTTTACAAAGATTTGATCAGCTGCAATTGTGTGACTTCATTTCTCCAAGTATTTTCCAAGTCCTGTTTTTCACCACATCCTGAAGAATATGCCTCTTCCTTCCAGGTGATATCCATGTGACAGTGTTTGAGTGGATGCCTGAATGGGATCTGGCAGTTGTAAACTATATTAAACAAAATGTATCCTGAGCACCTCACGGTGTTTTATAACTAGTGCTTTGTAGAATCTTATCAGAAATATGGTCATCAAAAATGTCACCAAGGTTTCTTCATAGACAATACTGATGGAACACATTAAGCTTGTGTGCGGTGTGTTGCTTTTCCAAACTTTGCTTGCATAGATTGCTGTCAGTGGAATGATGGTATTGTAAAGTCAAATCCTTGTTGCAGTATCAACTGTAGATGTGGAAAAAGCATCACTGGAATATTATTGATGCTTTTCCAATTCTGTGTTGCCTCCAAGAATTACTAATATTCTGCTGAAATATATGGACTCTAGCACAACAAAATAGCATTTTTTTAAGTACCAGGTGCTAGAGAACAACCATGAAAGTAGCCAGATTTTTTTTCTCCAAGTTTCTTACTTTCTTGAAGATTTTAGGCTGGCCAAACTAGATGGGCCATGGACTGATTCATTGTCTAATGCAGACATGTCAAACACAAGGCCCGGGGGCCAGATCCGGCCCACGAAGTGGTTTCATGTGGCCCACGAAGCCATCCTGGAAACAGTGAGGGAACGGCCCCCACTGCCTTGGCCCTGGCCCAGAGACCCTCCTTCTGCCAGAGACCCTCAGATCTGTCCCACTCCTGCCCAGGCCCCCATAGGCACCCTTGATGCGAATGATGTAGAGCTGGCCACGCCCACCTAGTAGGCCATACGCACTCGAGCCACGCCCACCCAGTAGGCCGCGCCTACCCAGCCCCCTAAAGGCAACCGCAATGCTGATGCGGCCCTCAATGAAATTGAGTTTGACACCCCTGGTCTAATGTTAGACAGTGGACAATGAAAAGAAAGAAAGCTTATAAACTGGATACTGTTTAGTGGAAGCAAAATGAACATTCGGAGATCCAAATGTTTGTTGGAAATCCAACAAACCTGGAAGGAGAGATAACACAAATCTTGGAAAATATTGTATTGGATGCTATAAGGGGATTTTCCCTATCTTTGGCTGGATTCACACAGTATGTTCTTATATAATGTGATCATTGGTTTAGAATGGGTTAGGCCAGGGGTGTCAAACTGCCAGCCCAGACGCATCATAGCAAAACCGCGCCCACCCCATTGCCGGCAATGGCAAAAAAGTCACGAGAAGTCACGACACATCACATGACATTGTGAGTTTGACACCCCTGGGTTAGGCAGTCCAAGTTCAAGAGACCGCTTGACCACTCACCAAATTTACTCTGGGCCAATTGCATCCTCATAGCATAATCAACCTCATGGAGTTGTTGTAGGAAAATTAGGGGAGACTTTCATATAAGAAGCTTGACCTCTCATAGAAAAGATATAATATAATAGCATAATAAATAAGTAAAATGTCTCAAAATTTTATTCTTTTGTTATTAAATCAGATGGATTTTTTTAAAAAAATACTCTTTCTTCTTCCAAATGTGTTATGTTGTAAAAGCAACATGATGCTAACTTTTAATTGTTACTTCTTTCCAGGTCTCAGATATAATTCACTTATTTATTTGTAAGCCTTGGGACAGAAAAATAATTGTTAGAATTATTAGATTACCCTTGATCTTTGGTGACATAAGAGAAATTTAAAATTAACTCCCAAATACATTTATGTAAACTGTGTATTCTCCTGCAGACAGAGTAATCCACTATGTTCACATATAAACAGAACCTTTAAATATGCACCAGATGTTCTTTTTTGAAATAGTTCTTGAATTCATTGACAGGCCTTTGGCTACACAGATGAATTAATTTGTTCAGGGCAGATTTCATAAACCCTCTAATAATTCTTACTCACGCACATCTTGACTTGATTTTTCGGATCTACAGCATGTGTTTTAAATGTTTTAACCTTTACTACTTTAATCAGGTAGCATTTACTTCAGGTTTGAAGATGATCAGTCATTGAAAGATACAGTTAACTGGGAAATAAAATCCAATTTGTCAGTTAAATCAGGTCCACAGACCTATATAAGTGTAAGAAATCACTCAATTCTATTGACTCTTTTGAATGATATCACCTGCGCCTTAGCTTACACTAGAAATGTTCTTAAAAATTCTTATGAATGAGCAGCTTTAAAAATGGTATTGAATATTATTGATTTGCCAAACTAAAAGGAGGTTCACACACAAAAAAATATGGCACAGACTTCTCTAACAGAAACAAAAAAGCTAAAATAAATTTCTCACTACACATTTTCACAGATTTATCAGTTTTAAACTCTGAATAAAAATGGCAATTAAGTGATTTCTTTTAACCATTTCATAGCATTTTCTTTAGTATATAATTTTATTGATACATTATACCTGCTTTCTACTTCTGTAAGTACAATATCAGTAATCACCAGAGTACTTCACTTCCCTGAAAAAAAGTAGAAGTGAGAGGTCTAATGTTGTGTATTCACATATTATTGTTATACATTCACATAAAGGTTAATAGAGATTAACAGGGCTGAGGTAAAAGCCGCGGCAGACAGAACTACGCAGGCGCCAACCGACTGACAGTTCTACACGCGCTACCGCTGACAGCTCCGAGCTGTCAAAACCAGCTGGCTCCAATTGGCGGAAACGAACGGCGCGGGAACCCGGCTCAGCCCTGATTGGCTAACCTGTGACAGCTGCCAGTATAAATAGATGTCATGTTCTTCTGTTGTTTGCCTGGTTCGAAATAAAGGTTAAATCGTTCAACTTGCTGTCTCGCCTGCTTCTTAGTTAAAGCACTGGCGACGAAGGTGGGATGCCTGCTTGCTTAAGCTGAAGTCACTACCTAAGGGGAGAAGAGATTTTTTCCCTTAGCCCGAGCTAGTCACTCGCGGAAGTCACTCGGGAGCCTAACTCCCATATAACGCAAGCAGCTACACCCACGGCTTACAGACAGCATGACGAACCATGGCCACATTCGAGAGTTCAACACCCGCCACCCAGAATGCTGGGAATCTCATCTGGGCCAGGTAGAAGGATACCTGGTGGTAAAGAAGATTACGGACGACCGGGCGAAGGCAGCCACCCTCCTCTGGCTCAGCGGGCCCACTATCTATGATGCTGCTGTGGGAATCTTCAGTCCAGAACCAATCGCCACCATCTCCTACGCTGATCTCACCGAGGGGCTGAGTAAATACTTCATGCCCACCAAGTCAGAACTCTTCTGGAGGGTAAATTTCGCCCGAAGACTACAGCTTCCTGACGAGCCCGCAAATGACTTCATAACCCGGGTCAGACACGCCGCTCGGCGGTGTCGGTTCCCGGACTTAGAAGACCGAATCCGGGACCAAATCGTCATAGGGCTCAAAGATGAACGGCTGAGAAGGAAGCTGATCGCCAAACCCGAACTGACAATGGTTGATGTGGCGAGGGAAGTCATTGCCTATGAGGACAGCCACGGTGACAACCGACGTCCACCTGACAGCGGGCCCAGTGGGTCCGTGCACCAGGAGGACGGTGGTTTCAGCGGTCCAGAAGATGACGACGTCTCCATGGACATCGATGCGGTACAGCGGCGGTTCGAAAAGCTCAGGCTGCAACGCAACTACAGAGGGGGGCCTGCCAACAACCAGAGGGGCGCTAACTTCCAGCCAAACAGGGCTAAGTGTGCCAGCTGTGGCGGAAGCCACCCGAGAGCAACGTGCCGGTTCCGCAGTGCCAAATGCCACGGGTGCGGAAAGACAGGTCACCTCAAAGCCGTGTGCCGCAGCCGGAGCCGAGAAAATCTGCATGAACTGGAGGTGACGCCCGCAGGTATGAACCAGCACACACCCAGGGCCAGGCACAATTCCAAACCCCTAGTGCTAAATGTGAGGGGAAGGGCGGGAAAATACACAGTCCACAGCACTCTTAAGCCCAAAGTCAAGGTGGACGTTCGGATTCAGGGAATTCCCTGTGAGATGGAAGTGGACTCCGGGTCCTCTGTCTCACTCATTTCGTGGCAAACTTACAGGGACATTTGTAACCGCAGTAGAAAACGGCCCGCCCTTCGACCCACCAAACTCCGCCTAGCTGATTTTCAGAAAACGCCCATTAAACTCCGGGGAAAGGCTTCCGTCCCCGTGGAGTTCAAACAATTTAAAGGATCCCTCCCTATACTAGTGACCCAGGAAAACAGAATCAGCCTGCTAGGACTAGACTGGTTTGAGGCGCTAGGAATAGCATTGACAGGTGTCAACGCCATTCAGCTGTCAAACTTAGAATCCGTCTGCCTTCAATTCGCGGACGTTTTTGACAGCTCGCTAGGGAAGTACACAGGACCGCCTGTATCACTAAAACTAAACCCTAATGTAATGCCTGTCAGAATCAAGGCAAGAAGAGTTCCCTTCACCTTGAGAGAAAAAATAGAAACTGAACTAGACCGATTAACTAACTTAGGAGTCCTTGATCCCGTAGAAGGGGCAGAGTGAGAGACACCCATAGTGACCCCAATTAAGCCAAATGGCCAAATAAGATTATGTGCCGATTATAAAGCGACACTCAACCACGCATTAAATGCCCATGCCTACCCGGTCCCGGCTGTCAAAGACATCCTCGCGGCCATTAAGTCAGGCGCCATTTTTGCCAAGTTAGACTTGGCGCAGGCGTATTTACAGCTGCCTGTCACCCCTGACACCGCCTTAGCTCAGACAATCGTCACCCACAAAGGAGCATTTAAAATTAACCGCCTTCAATTCGGCATCTCTGCAGCCCCGGGGATCTTCCAAGAAATCATGGAAAAAACACTTAAAGGGATCCCCGGGGTCTGTCCATATTTCGACGACATCCTAATTGCAGGGGAATCAGAAAAAGACTTAGCTGACAAATTAACAAGGGTGCTCCTTAGATTCAGGGAGGCTGGCCTCAAATTGAAACGAGACAAATGCTCCATCGGGGTGCCATCAACAGAGTTTTTAGGATTTAAAATTGATGCTAAGGGAATTCACCCCACTGAAACAAAAATTAAAGCCATTAAAACAGCACCAACCCCAAAAAATAAACAGGAACTACAAGCCTTCCTAGGGCTAGTTAATTTTTATCATACCTTCCTGCCGCATAAAGCCTCCATCGCTGAACCCCTACACAGGCTATTAGATAAAGGCAAACCCTGGAACTGGTCATCTGAGCATGATAAAAGTTTTAATCTACTAAAAAACTTACTCACTAGCAATGCAACGGTAGCCCTGTTCAACGAACAGCTGCCCTTATGTCTGGCTTGTGATGCCTCCCCCTACGGCATCGGAGCGGTCCTAAGCCACTTAACTAAGGAAGGAACGCAAACCCCTGTAGCGTTCTATTCCAGAACGCTGTCAAAACCTGAGCGTAACTACGCTCAGATTGATAAAGAGGCTTTAGCTATAGTGGCTAGCGTAAAAAAATTTCATGACTACCTATACGGCCGACCCTTTACCATTTTTACGGACCATAAGCCCCTATTAGGACTCTTTACAGTAAACAAATTAACGCCACAGATATTATCTCCCCGCGTCCTGAGATGGTCTACCTTTTTGTCAGCTTATTCATACAACTTAGAATACAAGCCAGGGAAATCCATGGGCCATGCTGACGGTCTTAGCAGACTGCCACAACCGATAGTCGACCCAGACCCAGCACCAGCTGGGAAGATACTGGCTATCTCAGACCTGCCTGAATGCCCATTATCTGTTAAAGACATCTCTGCAGCCACTGCTGCAGACAAAATATTAGGCAGAGTCTTAGGCTATGTCACCTCTGGCTGGCAATGCGCACCCCCAGACCCAGAATTCCAACCTTATATTTTAAAGCAAAAGGAATTATCCACCCATCAGGGGTGTTTATTATGGGGCAGCAGGGTAATCATACCTGACAAACACAGACTCAAGGTGTTAGAGAGCCTTCACGAAGGTCACCCTGGGACCGTCAAAATGAAGGCTCTGGCCAGGAGCTATGTCTGGTGGCCAGGATTAGACAAGCAAATTGAAACGCATGTAGCCGGCTGCTATTCCTGTCAAATTGTCAGAGCCGCCCAGCCCCAGGCTCCCATACACAGATGGGAAACTACACAGACACCCTGGTCACGTATCCACATAGACTATGCAGGTCCATTCCAGGGACAATCATTCCTAATAGTCGTGGATAGCTATTCGAGATGGCTGGAGGTGGCACCAGTGACTAGCACGACTTCAGCAGCCACAATACAAGTTTTAAGGGGGTTGTTCGCAACACATGGGCTTCCAGATGTAATAGTCTCCGATAACGGCCCCCAATTTACTTCCTACGAATTCCAGAGTTTCACAACGGCGAACTCTATTAGGCACACCACCACGGCTCCATTTCACCCATCCACGAACGGCTTGGCAGAGGTGATGGTGAAATCTACAAAAGAGGCACTGCGGAAAATCATCTCCGGCAACTGGCACCGCAGACTTGCTCAATTCCTTTTATCACAACACACCACCCCATGCACAACTACAGGGAAGTCTCCAGCAGAGCTTCGCTGGGGCAAAAGACTAACTACCAGACTGGACCGTCTACACCCTGACAGATCCCCTCCAGACCCAGAACTGCCCCTCCAGCACAGGACTCTCTGCACAGGGCAAGCTGTCTGGGCAAGGAACTACGGGGGGGGGGCAACAAATGGACACAGGGGGTTGTCATTGAACAAACTGGTCCCCTATCATACATCATAGACACAGGACACAATTCCCACATCCGCAGACACATCGACCAACTCCGGCGTCGCAGCCCGCAAAATATAGGGGGAAGGGGGAACGACGAAATGCAGGCAGAAGCCCCGCCGCAAACACTTGCACGCCAAAACCCCCCCGATCAGAATGTACCACTTCAAGACCCCGATCCAAACGACGCTGAAACGACGGAGCCATGGCCCATGCCCCCTGAGCCAGTCCTCGATACGCCTGGGGAAAGAGAACAACCAGTTGAGACAACCCCCCGGCGCTCCGAAAGGATAAAAAGACCCCCCGCCTACTTAAAAGACTTCGAATGGGGAAACCCAAAAAAGAAACAGTTGGGGAAAAATCAACTCAATCAGAGGGAGGGGTAAGGGGTGTTGTGTATTCACATATTATTGTTATACATTCACATAAAGGTTAATAGAGATTAACAGGGCTGAGGTAAAAGCCGCGGCAGCTTTTGACAGCTGTCAAAAGCTGCCGGACAGAACTACGCAGGCGCCAACCGACTGACAGTTCTACACACGCTACCGCTGACAGCTCCGAGCTGTCAAAACCAGCTGGCTCCAATTGGCGGAAACGAATGGCGCGGGAACCCGGCTCAGCCCTGATTGGCTAACCTGTGACAGCTGCCAGTATAAATAGATGTCATGTTCTTCTGTTGTTTGCCTGGTTCGAAATAAAGGTTAAATCGTTCAACTTGCTGTCTCGCCTGCTTCTTAGCTAAAGCATCTAATCCCACAGAAAGTGCCCACTGAGCACTTGTCTCTGGCAGCACTGATTGGAACCACACGTCAGGAGGATAAAACAGTTCCATAACAAGGGCAGCATGTTGTCAAATGCCCCCTCAAAAAAACCAGATCCTGATAAAGATCATCCATCAGTGCCACCAATGTTCTAACCCATATAATAACGGCCTGAATCCTGCTGGAAAAAAAGCAAGATAATCAGCTTCTTGTAAGGCATCCTGCAAATGAAGCTCTACCATATCGCAAGGAGATAGTCTTCCTATATCCTTAACAGTGACTGGATCACTGGGTAATAGGCAAGTGTTTACTGAGCATACAGGGTGCTGGCCCTGAGTTTTAAAATCCAGAAGAGATTAAAGACTGACAGTCTGAAGAACTATCTTCCTTGCTATGAATCTGTCCATAGATCAGCAGGAGAGGCATTTTTAAAGAACCTCC
Source organism: Vipera berus (assembly GCF_964194415.1). NCBI lineage: Eukaryota > Metazoa > Chordata > Lepidosauria > Squamata > Viperidae > Vipera > Vipera berus. Next base: position 63,119,313 of record NC_138203.1, read on the forward strand.
ACTGCTGTGTGCTTGTCTATCAGCTAGACTAGAGGCAAGAGAGTCTTCTAATACAGGGGTCCTCAACCTTGGCAACTTTAAGACTTGTGGACTTCAACTCCCAGAATTCCTCAGCCAGCAAAGCTGGGAGTTGAAGTCCACAACTCTTAAAGTTGCCAAGGTTGAGGACCCCTGTTCTAATAGATAGCTCTAGGTTATGGAGTACTCACTGCAGGGAGATACATTTGCCATCCTTCCCATCTCCCAGTATTTAGAAAAATGTCAAAGCCACATCTCATTCCCTGAGCTTTGAGTCATTCATTAATTTAATGGTTAAATGATTAATTTTAGATTTTGTTTTACTTGCTATAAGTGATATTGTACTTACAAGAGTAGAAAGCAGGTATAATTTATAATAAAATTAAATAATTATATTTTATGATAAATAAAAATAAAAGATACACTACAGAGAAGCTTTTTAATGTAAAAAAGTTTCAACATCTCTTCGCTATAGTATATACATTATAATATTTAAACAATAAAGCAATCAAAACTTTCCTTTCAAAATTTAGCACCAATTTTCAATACAATTTCAAGAGCAGATATCAGAGATACGTTCCTTAGCTAGTTAAGTGCCCATGGGTTTCTCATAATTGTTCAGGATAGGAATTTCTACCCGAGTTTAGCACAAGATTTCAGTATACTTATGTAGGCTTCCATGGCTAGTATCTATTGGGCAGTGTTGAACTTCAGGGCTTAGTAACTGTGATCTAGACCAGGGGTCCCCAGCCCCCTGTCCGTGGACCAGTACCGGGCCGAGGCATGCTAGCAACTGATCTGCACAAAAAAGGCAAAGCCCCGTTTGTGAGATGCAGGCAATACACAAAACCACACATTTTCTGGTCCACGGAATTTTCTGTTCTGTACCAGCCTGCTACCGGCCCTGCAGCAAAAGCAGGGACGACCCCTTTACAAACGGCAAGAGGCTGGAATAAAGCCTGCCAAATTTATTCACATAAAACAAGAGCAAGACAAGACACCAACCATAAAACACGAGCTAAGACGCAGGAACAATCCAAGCGGTTGCCTTCAGCAAACCAGCCCTCCCACACATTCCCCTTAAATACAGTTCAGGGCGTGGCCTCTCTGTGCCTCCTTCCGAGGTGCCCCATTGCCTTCCTCTGTTTACTCCTGACTGACTGCCTCCTACGTCGGGCGTCCTTGAACAGGGCCAGCTGTGGGTCATCTTCATCCACGCTGTCAGGCTCACACAGCTGGGTCTCCACCAGGTGGGAGGGGCCTTGCTGGGGGCTCTCATCAAGCTGTCTAATCCCCTCAGCAAGCTCTTCAACACCCCCCTCCTCCTCCTCTGAGTCGTCCGACCCAACTACCGAACCCACAGGCTGACCCTGAATCACAACAGGAAGGACCTCTCTTCATGTAACCGGTCCCTGGTGCCCAAAAGGTTGGGGACCTCTGATCTAGACAACAGATTTCCTGATGTGTCACCAGTAACTAGAGCTAGCATCTTCAGTGGTCTTCAGAGATGAAGTTGGGGGCTGATTCCTGTTTGGTCCTGCTTTTGAGTGGCATCTTGGTGTGGCACAGGGCAGAAAACCAGGCTTTTTTAACCTTCAGACTTTCTTTTTCCTTATTAAAGCTATTGGGGTGTTTGTACAACTCAACAGCCTTTCTGTGCAAGCATACCTAAATAGTCTGGTATTGTTGATAGCACTTGTATGTTCTTGGATTGAATTATGGTCTAAGTAGTTTGGTCCAGTAGTTAAGGCACCAGGCTAGAAACTGGGAGATTGTGAGTTCAAGTCCCATTTTAGCCATGAAAGCCAGTTGGATGACCTTGGGCCAGTCACTCTCTCTCAGCCCAATCCACTTCACAAGGTTGTTGTGGTGGGGAAAAGAGGCGAAGGAAGGAGTATTGTGTGTTTTTGCCACCTTGAGTTATTTGTAAAAATAATATAGATGGGATATAAACAAATTAATAAACAAATGATGGTACAGGGTGTGTTCTACAATGGATGATTTCTTTTCAGGCTGTACTAGTCTTCAGTGCCTTTCTTGTTCCTTCATTCAGGCACAAAAACTGTGTTTTGTGGTACCAATATATATTTATCCACAGCTACAGAGGCTGCGAGAGACAGGAGTCCAGTCAGTCCCTGCTCAGTTGCCTGTGGTGTGCATAGCAGACTATCTTGCCTTTGAAAATGCCAGCCACAGTTGCTGGTGAAACATCAGGAAATCTGTTGTCTAGACCACAGTCACTAAACCCTGAAGCTCAACATTGCCCAACAAAGAGTTCAATGTAACTGACTTTTGAATAGCTGGATTTCTTCCTCCCATGACTTTGGCAAGTTACCTGACATTTTGAATATTTTACACAGAAAGAGACAGACAATTATTTAATCCTGAGCAAAAACAGCTGAAAATATTTTGATACCCTGAATGAGAAGATTTACAGCATCATGCCATGCCTAGCCATCTGTTTTATACTTAATGTAAAACTTTATCTTTTGGGGTCGATGTTGTTTTCTTATACTCATTTATAATTTCTTCATCCTGCAATGCTATCCAAATCACTGTAACAAAACATTACAATAGTGCAAAAGCCATTACTCAGCACCAGCATCTGTTTTTAATGTAACTCTAAAAGAATCCTGGGATGCTAGATCCTGGTGTTTTTGGTATGTGGGGAGTCTATATAATGTAGTCACTGTAGCTGTTGACATGTGGGTAGGTGGAGAGAAATCAGGAAGGTCTAACATCCTGATTTATAAGTCTAATTTGTAATTGATTAATTATTTTGCTTTATTAGAACAGATTAAGGATAATTAGGATACCTATATGGCTGAATCAGTCTTACAACCGCCAAAAGAAATCTTATTTGCCCCCAAAGGCAGCTATCATGGATATTAGGGGCCATGGGTAAAAACACACTAGCCCAGCAGGGCATTGCCTGGATTTTAGCACAAGTGCAATAGGAGATATCCTCCCTAACCATGAGGAGGCACCTAGGCCATGTAATTAGGGGAGTTCATACTTACTCCCACTTCAGTAATTGTCTAAAGCTGTAGTGGTGAACCTATGGCATGCGTGCCACACTGGGCATGCAGAGCCCTTTCTGTCAGCACGCAGGCCAGAGGGACGCTCCTCCCCCTTTCCAAGTGCGCCTGATAGTGGGAACTGGAGAGGGCAGGAAAACTGACTCTAGCAGCCCTCTCATGGGAACAACTGCAAGAGCTGGGCAGAGAGAGGGGAACCAGTATAAAAGCAGATTTCGGCGGGAGTGCAGCGCGAGAGCAAGTGAGTGAGCAGACACCCTTTGGAAGTGATGGAGGGTGTGAGTTTGGAGAAGACAAGTAGGACATAGCATCCATTTGCATGCTTTGCAGAAGGTGGACACGTAAGTTTGGACTTTGGAAAAAGGAAGAGAGAGAGGGGAAGAAACAAGGGGAGGGAGGGAGAAGGAAGGAAGAAAGGAAGAAAGGCTGGGCCTGCCAGCGCTGCCGGGCAAATGCACAGCCAGGCCTGCCCAGGTTATGCCAAAGCCAGCCAGCCCTTCTGCAGGAGCGTGGGGGGAAGGCAGGAGAGCGGCTACCCCTGAGTGCTGGCCTGCCTCCCTTCAGGCTCCCTCAGCTTCTCTCCCCCTCCAGGCCGGGGCTGGTCAGATTCCCCCAGTGGATAGCGCTGTGCCCGCCACCAGCCTGTCCCCGGCCAGCCCTCCTCCTTCATCCTCCTCAGCAGTGACACATGACCCCTGGCACTGTGACAAGAGTTTCCCTGCTCTGGGGTCTTCTCCTTTTGTGGACTCCACCCGGCGGCCTGCACACCACCCAGCCAAAGCCAGGGACAACGGTTTCTCTGCCCTCGGCCATTATGTGATCCCACCTGCCGGGTGGGGAATTGGCAGATCGTCCTGCTGCATGGCCCCATGCTGCCCACTCCGGGGTCCTCTCCTTTCGGGGCCTCCACCCGGCGGTCCGCATGCCACCCAACCGAAGCCGGGGACAACGGTTTCCGTGCCCTCGGTCAGTCAGTGATCTCACCTGCCAGACAGGGAATCAGTGGATCGTCCCGCCGCGTGGCCCCATGCTACTCACTCTGGGGTCCTCTCCTCCTTTCATGGCCTCCACCCAGAGGCTCCCACCCATCTCCCCTTTGGGTGCATTAGACTGATTGAAGGGAAACTTCTGCAGCCACAACAGTGGAAGGTTGCTGCTGCGGCCATTCTTTGCTCCAGGCATCCTGAGCACAGCTGGTGCGCCACCTGGGCAAGGTCAGGGCCAATGTCATTGCAGTTGCCATGCCTGAGGGTCAGCCTCTTTCCACGCCACCAGTTTCCCTCCCCAGTGAGTTGGAAATGCCAATGTGCTCTTTGTTTCCTAGTTTCATATGACTATTTGAAAAGCAAAGAATAAGAGTATGCCAAAGAAGTCTGATTCAAGGCTAGCTGGCCACATAGGATCCAACCACATACTTCTCTAATTGCAGTATGAAGATGCCACTTTTAAAAAGATAATCGTCCATTTGTCACTTTTGCAACAATTTCAGAGGCAATTTAAAGCCGTCATACAGAATAGCTAAATCAGATTTAGTTTTTCTTCTCCAAACATTTTGTGCTTCATCTACAATATGTTAGCGCTGGGAGCAATCACCTCCCAGTGCTTTACATGCTTTTCCCACCTGGGTTCACCACCCCCACCTAACCGGCATTCGATGCTGATGTGATAAGAGCAGGCCTCCGGCTCTCTGCTCTGTTCGGCCATTCAGAACATGCTGCCGGCACCTGGCCTCCCAGTGGGTCAGCCATGGAACCACTTAGCTGTTCAGCAGCGAACGGGTAAGACCCTCCTCCCAGTTGTCATCTTCATCTCCCCCCTCTCTTCAATGTCAAGCCCACAGGGCTTGATAGGGGGCCCCCTTTACCAGGGCTCCACATGGAAGGCAAGGAGAAACGTATGATTAATCATATGTTGTGGTGGATGGTTCAAGTAACCCCCCTCCTGGCTTACTGGGACACCATTGGTGGAAGATCTGCAACAACCTGGGGGCTTGTATGTCCGCTTCTCCCACCCAGGATGCCTCCATCACAGTGTACTCCTCCACTGTACCAGGTACTGCAACCAACCCCGTTGGATACGAGAGTCTAACACCTCTTGAATCTCATAATGGTCTCCTGTGACAGGGCCCGGTATCCATTTCATGGACCTAAATGAGGGCCCCTCCACCAGCTTCAGTAGGCTGCAATGGAAGACCAGGTGTACCTTTCCCAGAAACTGGGGTAGCTGTAGCCGCACAATGACTGGGTTTATAACCTGCGTAATCTGGAACAGGCCTATGAATTTTGGCCCTAACTTTTTGCAAGGTAATTTCAGGCGCAGGTACTTAGTTGACAGGTACACCATATCCCCACCCAGAAAGGCTTCTGGGGCATCCTTTTCTTGTCTGCCTGCATCTTTGAGGCCTCATCTGCTTTTAGTAATGCTTTCTTCACATTCTCCCACCCCATGTGAGTTCTCCATTCCTGAGGTTGACAGGGGACAGGGTCCCCCTGCGAACACTTGGGAATTGGGACAAAATCCATCCCATGTACCACCCGGAAGGGGCAAATCCAGTGCTGCTGTGAGCCGCATTATTATATGCCACTTTGGCGAACAATAACAGGTCAATCCAGTGTCTGTTGGTAAGAGACGTAGCACTGCAGATACTGTTCCACCATTGCATTGGCCCCGTTGGTACTGGGATGAAAACCTGAGCAGAGTCCTTGGGATGATCCAATGGAACAGATGAACTCACGCCAAAAACGAGCCATGAACTGCACCCCCAGATCTGATATGATCCGTAGGGGCACCCCATGCAGGCGGTACACCTGCGTGATAAATAGTTGGGCCAGCTTAGGGGCAGACGGCAACCCCTTGCATGGAATGAAATGGGCCTGCTTAGAAAAGAGGTCAATTATTGTCCAGATAACTGTACAACCATAGTTCTCCAGTAGCCAGAGTCCATGGCAGTGGTTGACCGGGGCATGGCTTGCCCACTGTATGTCTCATGCGAAGCAGGTTAGGGGTAGGGCCACCTTAGCAAATGAGGGGATGAACTGCCGGTAGAAGTTTGCAAATCCCAGGAAGCTCTGCAGCTGATGACAGGTCCATGGTGCCTGCCACTCCAACACGGCCCTGACTTTTGAAGGGTCCATCTCCACCCCATCCCTTGATATCCGGTACCCTAAATAGTCCAACTGGGTTTGGTGGAATTTGCACTTGGACAGCTTCACATACAGGTGTGCTGCCAGTAGTTTTTCTAGCACCTGTCTTACCAGTCGGACATGTTCCGTCATGTTAGAGGTGTAGATCAAAATATCGTCCAGATACACAAGAACCCCACAGTATAAGTGCTTATGCAACACTTCATTGATGAGCTGCATGAACACTGCAGGGGCTCCCTGCAAGCCGAACGGCATCACCCAGAACTGGTAACTTCCTAGTGGGCATTTAAACACCATCTTCCACTCGTTCTCCCGTTTGACTCAGACCATATAATACACTTCCCGGAGGTTGAGTTTAGTGAACACCCTACCCTTCGCCAAATGGGCCAATAAATTCTTCATAAGTGGAGGGGGTGTACATGTTCTCAATACAAACCCCATTGATGCCGCGGAAGTCCACACACAAACGCAGGGATCTGTCCTTTTTCTCCTTAAAGAGCACCATAGCCGTGACCCATGACCATACCGGCTGGATGAACCCCTTGCCAGGTTCTTGTCGATGTACTGATGCAGCTCTTCCATTTCTTTGGGCATCATCACATACATCCTGGGCTTCGGAAGTTTGGCACCTGGTAGGATGTCAACTGCACAGTCAGTCGGCCGGTGGGGAGGTAGCACATCGCATTCGTGCTCACTGAACACCTTGGCAAGGTCAGCATAAACCATCAAGAAGGGGGCTTCCCCCCCTGCACTCCCCTGCCCCACTACTTCCTCCCTTATTTCTCTCTATGCCCTTTTTTACTTGTTTATAAGGAGGCGATCGAGGGCCAACCCCAATCCATAACTTTCTATATCCCCCTCCCACCAGATCGTAGGGCCCCACTTATCCAGCCATGCCAGCCCCAAGATAACAGCCTCTGTCATGGAGGGGACCACTATAAATTGGAGGACCTCCCAATGGGCCCACATCTCCACCTGAACTGGCTGCGTTATGAGGGTGGCCAGAGCCCCGCCCAGAAGGGAGCCATCTACCTGCTCAAACCATACTGGGCTGGCCATCTGCCTCACTCTGATTCCCACCTCAGCCACTACGGCCTTACTGATCAGACAACAGGTGCAGCCGGAATCAATTAAGGCCCTGTACTTCCCACTGTGGCCTGTCTGCGGACCTGTCAAAATGATAGGGATGACAAATGGCCATACGGGTTCACTTATCATTGGATCTTCCGCTGCCTCATCCTTGCTGTCGTAGGCCACCAGCTGATATCTTGTGGTGGCTGTTGCCTCCTCCGGGACCCCCCTTCAAGAGGTGGGACTCTGCCTGGTGCACAGCCCTCAACTCCTCTGGGGTCTTCTCAGGTGTGGCTCTGGCTCTCCCAGGAGTCTCTAAATTCCCCCGTGGAATGGGAACTAGACACTCCGCAACCCGATGTCCTGGCTGGTTGCAGTGACAGCATCTAAACAACAGGTGAGAAGTACCTGCAGAGGAACCTGGACCAGGGCCCTGGGTTATCTGCCCTTCGCCCCTTGGTTTCTCCACAGCTCTGTATTGCCCTGATGGGCCATCCCCCTTTGACTGGAATTCCTGCAGTCCTGTATCCAGGTTTACCACCACAGGAAACCAGTGTTGTAACTGACTTGGGATGCCATCCGATCCATCATTGGGTGGGCTGAAACACCCGGTGTGTGTACTTGGCCGACTGCCATGGTGGTGACAGCTGAACTATGCCACCACTCTCCTGAGGCCCCTGCCTCGTCCCCGGAACCACCTGTGTGTTGCTCACTGGACCTGCAGGTTGGGACTCATGCACTTTGGGCCGCACCACCGGCTGGGCCTCTTCATCTCCAGCATCCGGAGTAGGTGCTGCCACCCCAGCCTCAGCTGGCTCTCCCCCTTCTCTCACAGGCGCCATCTCTCCTGTGTACCCTCAGCAATTCCCTGGTTCCTGAACAGAGCACTGTCAGCCCACCAAGGGTAATGGTAGGGACAAATAAAAAGGGAGCGCTTTCTGTCAGAGTTCTTACCAACCCCTGGTTCTAGAACAGAAAACAAGTTGTAGAATTCACAGGAGGCTGGCTTCAGAAAAGTAATGTTCTGGCATGCGTTTAATCACACAGTTGCAAACTAAATTAGTGCTGGGAGCAATTCCCTCCCAGCGCCTTACATGCTTTTCCCATCTGGCTCCACCCCCCACCCCCCACCTAACCAGCATCCGGTGGCTGATGTGATAAGAGCAGGCCTCCAGCTTTCTGCTCTGTTTGGCCATTCAGAACACGCTGCCAGAGCTTGGCCTCCCAGTGATGTCCCAATGCCGATCAGCTGCTTGTCGGACGCGTGGCATGCTTTCAGGTCCCTGATGCCTCCCCACACCAAACAGCTGTCCAGAGGGCCAGCCATGGAACTACTCAGCTTTTCAGCGGCAAACAGGTAAGACCCTTCTCCCAGGCGTCATCTTCATCTCTTTCAGGTCCCTGATGCCTCCCCGTGCTGAACAGCTGTCTGGAGGGCCGGCCGTGGAACCGCTCAGCTGTTCAGCGGTGAACAGGTAAGATCCTTCTCCCAGGTGTCGTCTTCATCTGTTCATCTCTTCCAGGTCCCTGATGCCTCCCTGCGCCAAAAAGCTGTCTAGCAGGCTGGCCATGGAACCACTCAGCTGTTTGGCAGCGAATGCATACGACCTTCCTCCCAGGCATCATCTTTATCTCCCCTCCTTCCCTTCAATGTTGAGCCCATGGGGCTTGACACAATAATATTTCCTCAATGATGTGGTTGATAATGCAGTTAGAGGCTGGAATTTTCTTACTTACTCACTGTTTTGGATTGGTCTGAGCAGTGGTGGGAATTAAATATGTGAACAACCAGTTCGCTGTGTGGATGCAATTTCCAGAAGTCCATTCTGGGCATGGGCATCAAAAAATTAGCTACCGGTTGTGCCGAAGTGGTGCGAACTGGCTGAATCCCACCACTGGGTCTGAGGGATCCCCACACCCCTCCAGTTGTCTTTGTCTACAAGTGAATTACCTATCAGCATAATGCCCAATCAATGCTTTCTGAAGTCAGGCTTTTTATACATGGCTTTAACCCTCTTTTGAAACAGCACTAAAACTATTTTTAAATATAAGGTTAAAGAATGCTAGTCCTGAAGTCAGCCTTTTGAAGTAGCCTAGATTAGGAAATAGATGTCAAATGACATATAGTAAAAGAAATTTGTAAACATGACAGAGATTCTCTCTCCAACTGTACACTAAAAAGAATCAATACTGTACAGAGCAACCTTGAGGTTTTTTCTCACTCTCCTTTCTATTCAGGCTGAACTGATGTTTACATTAGTTGTTGAATTCCTTCTTCAAGGCTCCCTCCGTAATCTTCCACACCTGGTTGCTCTAGGAAAAGAGCCATGTTTTGCTGCTATGCCTTCCTGCTTCTTTCCCAAAGGTCGTTAGAAGTTTTCCACTGTTTATACCAAAAATGTGTTTTGCATAGTCATACTTTTTGCGGTTTTTATTGCTCTGAGGAGGCCAGCACCATTTTGCTTATTCCAACAGCATTGCTAGGGCAGAACTAGATTCCTTGATCTGTTAGCACTGTCACTTGCTGTAAATCATAGGTTAAGCAGAGATGATGAATTATACCTTCAATTAAATATACACATTGCTATTTGTGTGTGTGGTGGTGGTGGTGATAGTATTTGTCACATATGGTTACAGAATCCTTTTTTCCCCCCAAATTGTGCTTGCCAAGTTCTTACAGCAAAGCTATCAATGAATGGTGCAACATGGATGTTTTGTTTATCATCCAGCTTCTCACAGAATATGACACTGGTAAAAGCTGACAGAAAGAACTGGCCCATGTCACTAGACTGACATCCATAGCTAAAGGAGGACCAGAATCTAGGTTTTTTCTGCTCCTAGATCAGGACTCTCCTAATAGCTCTCACTAATAGCTCTTTCCTATTAGTGTAAACAACTCCTGGATTTCCATCAGAAATCTTCTCTCTTCATGACCTATTGCTCAGATATTCAGTTACTCAAATACTCCATCTCAGATTTGCACTATCCCTGCCCAATCCCATCTCACCACAAATTAGGAATGGTGGTTGTTCTTCTCATTTGTTGGAAGGGAAGGGAAGTAGGGGGAGATTGCCAATCACTTGCCTTAATATTTCCCACATTAATAAAACTTTTGAGGCAGCATTACATGCCAACCTCACTACTGAGGCACCGTTAGTATACCATTAGGGAAGCAGAATTTATGTCAGTACCGTATGTTTTTTTAGCAGATGAAGAAATAGAAAAATGCACACTAAGCCCACAGTCCATTCGTTACCTATTTTTCAGACTTTTAATGGTTTGGTTGGACCTGGAAACAAATGGATCATTATTTATTTATGAACATTAAAGAGGAATTCAACAGCATTCAAACTGAAATGTAAAATAAAAAATGCGTACAAGTCTATAGAACTACTTACTCAATCTTTCTTTCCTCCAACTACCACAGCATTCAGATTTATCAACGTGAGAAGATACAAATAGCTTCCCACTTCACACACTGCAAGAAAGCATGACTTTTCTCCTGTTGCACTATCAGCTGTTGGCTACAGACACCAAAAAAGAGTGGCAGTGAATTATGAGAATATTTGTAACCTATTTACTGCAGTCTGTAATTTACAGAATCCAAATTAAATCAAGTACAAGCTAACTGTGGTCTGATTGCTCCTGTTCATCTACTGCTGTCACACATTTGGAAAAGATTCAAGTATTTTCCCTTACAGTGCTAGTAAACCAAGAAGAGCATAACAAATCAAGGTTAAAGCAATCTTGATTTCATTCATATTATGGGGTGGGGGAGGAAGAGGGCATGGAAATCCATTATCAAATGGATTTTCCTGGCTGATAGAAATTCTGTTTTCTGAATTTGGCACACCGTTTCTTCTCATGATATATCTATTGATACAGGATATCCCAGTTATTTCTGGTTATTTAAGAAAAGATGTTGCTGAAATATACATGGAAGAATCATTTCAATACAATGCCTTTAAAACTAATGCAATAAAGTACTAATAAAAAGACTATTATAAAGTTCTTGCTTAATATGTCATAAAGCATATCTTATCTATATATCACATTATTATCTGTCTCTGTGTGTTTCAACAAATAAATTCCAGCTTGAAATGCTTTACTGGGGTGATATATATTAGTATTTAGTCTACAAAATCTGTGATTGCATCATAATCCTTGCATTTCCCGAATAATCTCACCTTCCATTCCTGCAACATGTAAGAGGTTCCAAGGAATTAGTCCTCATTGCCAGCAAAAAAGTAAACTTTGAAGCCTTTGCTTCAAAAGGAATCACAGATGTTTCAGTAAACATAGGAGTGAGTCTTGTGGAAAATTATGAAAAGGAGCCTTTATAGTTTTACTTTTGAAGTTTTTCTTTTTTCCGTAAACCTTGCAGTAATGAAACTCTGTCTTACCTTTGGTATTCTGGTCTGATTAAGCAAACAGACTTTCATCATTTACAAGGGAAACTTTACAAAATATAGCGAAAACTGAAATGATACAAATGTGAAAAACTTTTGCAAAGTTTTTTCGCATTTATATCATAAGGTAGAGCTTCCATAATTAAAATCTACCTCCTTGGTAGGCGTCACAATGCCCAACTGATCTTGGCTGATAAGCCAAGTCTATCTTGATTACTACTTAGATAGGAGACCACCAGAGAATCCTCAAACTATGGACTAGATAGCGAAATCTGAAAAGACCACCCTGGAAGAAAGCAATGCCAAACTACTTCCTTGTTATTTTAGAGGACATTTGTACATAGCCATGTGGGTTTTAGGAGTTTAGCTGAACTTAAAGGAGACTCTATTAATAGATCATTATTTGGAACAAATGCCCTTTAAAGGGCCAGATGATCCCCCAAATTCTTTAAAAGAAGAAGATCCAATTAAACAGTGCTTAGCTTGAATCGTTGAAACTTAATATACCTACCTTGGAATCACCTTTTTTCTGCTGGCTCTGATTCTGAATAAAAACATCCAAAGTAATGTACCTATTTCAAATACTATGTGCAAAAGCAAAAATGAAACTGCAGTGAAGCTGCATGCCCTGCCTTAAGAAGATTAAAGGCGGCAATGATAACATTATTAGTATCAAGCTATAGCCCAAAACTTTTCTTCTGTGAAATGGGGATGCTTAATGAACAACATAAGGGACACTGTGACAACATTATTTTTTTCTCATTAAATGAAGATGTTACATGACCTGAACTGAGACAGAAGAACAAGGCCAACTACTCATATACAAATGAACAAAGACTCATTATGCAATGGTCTTCCAGAGAGCTACTGTTTGCCACAAGCCCAAAATGAACTAACTATTCATTTTATCTGCTTTGAGTGTCTCTTGATTATGGCTAAACTGCTGCAGTAGAAATTGGAGAAGATTCTATTTAAATGCACGAATTTCTGGATAAGAATGTAATCATGCTATATGCAACATATTAAGAAGAGATTATGCAAATTATTATGAAATCTTTCTCCAAAACTTTTATCTGTCTTATCTTCATACTACTTCCACCATAACTACCTACTTTTATATTTTTACTGATGCAAGAAAGTCAACAGTAATACTTAATTTTTTAATGCTCTTTATAATGTCTCTTAATTTAATGTGTAAGTCCTTAATGGAACTTTTTACAGGAAAGAACATGGAAAATTACAATGAGATCTTTTGCTCTTAAATAACTTTTTTAAGGTTACTCATTTAAACTGATTAACCTCTTATGCATAACCGGCTGTGTGCTTCTAAATCTGCACCTATGTTAGGTGCATATTATTAGGATTTATTAAAATAGCTAGAAATGATTCTGATTAAAATTAGACCTGGGCCATTAAGGAAAAGTCTGGGATGTTATGAGTTGTCACAATTATTTGTCTGATTTGATCTGATACATTTTATTTTCTTGCAAAATCTATTGAAAAAAGTGAAGCAATTTGGAGCTGGTCTTTGGTGGAAATCCACAAGCAGATATGATTGGAAGATGAACCTTTATTCTCATCCCTGGAAAATAATTAGCAGATTCTTCCCCCATGGCAAGTTTCTTCAGTACAAAAATTGACATTAATAGAAAGCCTTTGAATCATCTCTGCATTTTTCTCTTACATTATAGTTGAATATTATTATTGGGTGGGTTCCTTTCTGCTGTGTTGAGGGTAGATCTAATAAAATAAGTCAGAGTCAATCCTTTTCTGCATTCTGGCAGACACTGGACAACTGCAATTAATGTGGAGGAGAAATGTTATATAAATCTGCCATTGTTCAAAGTGAATAACATTTGGAAATAATGCTATCAAGCTGAAACTGGCATTGTGTCTCTTGAGTTATCATATGTTATTGGGCTTGGCTTTGTACATTATGTTTTTAGACATACTGCTTCCTTGCCTCCCCTCTTTTTATTGCATTGGGGCCCGTGCACACAATCCAAAAAAAATTCAACACAAGGATTTAGTTCACATAAACTTGCATTTAGACTGACAGAAAAGTAAACCAAGGCTGGATTCCTAATTTGTATTTGTTTAACAAAGCTAGAATGTTGACTATAAACTGTCTTCACAATGCCAGTGGTTTGTCTACATATTTCTCTGGAAAAACAAAAAGTTCTTAAAAAAAGTTTCTGGACCATATGTTTGATAGAAAGGGGCCATAGAAACAACTTTAACCTTCACTCTTGGTTCAGGGATTTAAAGCTGCCAATAAACACATGATTCCCTCAAGTGAGAGAAACTCTATGGATCTACCAAGCAAATTCAGCTTTGCAAAAATGGGTGTCTACAGGAGAACCCAAAGAATGGAAAATAGTATATCATGTGACTTCACTGTGACAACTGTGGCTTTTATGAGATGCCTATGTTACCAACCAGATATGTCAATACAGATAGTCCTTGACTTACAACAGTTGGCTTAGTGACTTTTCTAAGTTACAATGGCACTGTTTTACACAACCATTGTGGCATCACCATAGTCATGTGATCAACATTCAGATGCTTGGCAACTGACTCATATTTATAACTGTTGCAGTGTCCTGGAGTCATATGATCACCTTTTGTGACCTGACAATATGGAAATCAGATTCACTTAACAACTATGTTACTAACTTAACAACTGCAGTGATTCGCTTAACAACTGTGGAAAGAAAGGTCGTGAAATGGGGCAAAACTCACTTAACAAATGTTTCACTTAGCAACATAAATTTTGGGGTCAATTGTGGTCATAAGTTGACGGCTACTGTAAACCGCTTAGAGAAGGCTGTAAAGCACTGTGAAGCAGTATATAAGTCTAAGTGCTCTTGCTAATGCCATAGGTCCCAAGTGTTATGTACTGTGCTTGTGGTGATACACCACGTGGGTTGCTGGAGCAGCTAACGGCTCTCCAGCAACCCAGACTAACTGTCTCCTGTCCTGCAATTGGCTAGCCCCAGGCAGCAAGAGTGGGTTCAAACCTATAGTCTAGCCTAGGGGCTAGACTATATATTGCGGCTGGTTGCAGCCCATGCTTCAGTACAGTTCTAGCAAGAATAAAGTATGAGTTATCCTGTACTCAGCCTCGTGTCTTCCTTCCTGCACCAAAGAGCCCACTACTTAACACCAAGTATCCTTTGTCTGGAGCCCATTCAAATTTGTAATGTAATTGCAATTTCTAAGATAAATACCACAATGCCATTTGTGGGTTAAGATTATTAAATAACAGTCAAAGAATCTTCTATCTCAGAGGCAGCATATTTCTAATCCTGTTTGCCAGGATTGAGCATCAGGTTATAGTCCCCTAATGTCCTGCTTGAGTTATGTCCCAGAAGCATCTTGATTTGACACCATGGGAACAAAAAGATTCCTACAGAGTGCTTAATCTGATCCAGCAGAGCTGTTCTTGCTTACTCCATCATCAAGATACCGGCAAAGACCCAAATTTACAGCTAATGGTGTTTCCAACACTGGTAGTTGATCAGAAGCTCTGAACAAGGTATTTTAGCATCAGAATGAGAAGCTTGGAGCCTGCCCTCCTGAAGACCCTAATACAGATAGTTCTTGACTTACAACCATTCATTTAGTAACCATTCAAAGTTACAACACAACTGAAACTAGTGACTTATGACCAGTTTTCACACATTTGACCATCGCAGTATCCCCATGGTCGTGTGATCAAAATTGGCGCTTGGCAACTGGCATGTATTTATGATTGTTGTGCTGTCCTGGGCTCATGTGATCACCATTTGTAAACTTCCCAGCTGGTTTCCAAGAAGCAAAGCCAATGGGGAGAACCAGATTCTGTTAACAACCATATGATTCACTTCACAACTGCAGCGATTCGGTTAACTGTGCCAAAAAAAGTTGTAACATAGGGCAAAACTCAGTTAACAACTGCCTTGCTTAGCAATGGAAATTATGGGTTCAGATGTGTTTGTAAGTCAAGGACTTCCTGTATTGGGATTTTCAAATTTTCTTACATTGGACCTGGCACCAAGTTTATCTCACGTAAGCTTGAACAATGTAGCATAAATTGTAAACTTAGCCAAATAAATTGGTTATATGAGCTTTCAGGGGAAGGGTGGACAATCCCTCAGGCTGCCTGTTTCCCCCAGATTAATTTTTGTGCCCCCAGATCACATCGCTGAGATTTTATGATAAACTTTCAGTGTGCAATGGCAGGAATTCGCCCACGTTTAACTTTTTCCCAATTTACACCTTATCCCCCCATCCGTAAAAGAACTGCAAAATCTCTTTCCCCATGAATATCATCACATCATTTCTAAGCTCCTGGGAATCCTTTGAGAATCAAAAACAAAGGCGGTGCCCCTCCTGAGATCTTTAAAATGACCCACGTTTTGTAACCAGCATGCCATATTGAAAAGTACCAATGGCCAACTACCACCCCTTTTCCTGAATAGACCCTCAAAGAAGGACCTCTACAAGACACTAATAAAACCATGATATAACTCATAGAGGCATGTGAATTTTTGTCATTGAGGGAACCACATCGGACAAGGTTTTGCATCAGAGTTTTTCCTGAGGCTTCAAGCCGGCTTCCGTGGGAGATAGGGGTGCCTGCAGCAGTCCCAGGAGGTGAGTGGAACAAGGGAAGCATGGCAGGCTGATAGCCATGCTGGTGCTCTATGATCAAAAAGTAACTCAAGCCTAAATTTGCTACATCCAATGCCTTAATCCCCACACCCATAATCCACTGATATTCATGGAAGTCTAGCATAGAAGGTAGCTAGCTGCTGATGGTATTTGGTCAGATGCCTGGAGAACAATAGCAAGACAAAAGAGCAGTGCTGTATTTACAGATGGGCAAACCTTGCTTTGAGGACCCGCGGTGAAAGGCATGCCCCGACAGCCAGCCGGGAGGATGTTTACAGAGTCTCCAAATGGGAATATACAGAAGACACAATTACCAAATAACTGTCTTGGCCTGTGTGTTCCTTTACTTACAGAGCAATGTTTCCTGCTAGCATTCAGGGTGGCTTGGAAAGCCTTCAAGGCAAATGGCACTTTTTGTTGACAGACTGTTAGCCCACACACAGAGTTCCTACTGACATACATACACAAGCTTGCGAATGCACAGCTTGCAAAAACACATCTTTCAGCGCACATCTCTGAGAGCCTGCCTTTTCCCCGTGTGCCTTTCGAACCTTTGTGATTAACTATTTGGACAGAACAATTTGGAAGAAAGGAAGATGACATTTCTCAAACTCTTATGACCAATCAAAAGATGTCATCTAATCTCCCAGTAGAAAGGACTCAATGACACAACTAGGTGGTCTTAGAGTCGTTCTGGAAATGGGAGAGCTCAGGTGTCTTAAAACCTCTGTTTATTGCCCCCCCCTGCACCCAAAGGAAGGAAATTTCAAAGGACATTAAAACATCTGTTGAATACAAGTTGCAGTGGAAGGGCTGAGCTTATCCTAGGAATACGTGTCTTGTTTACTCTATGCACATCTAGTTGGTAATGCATTCCATAAAGAGGAGAATGTCCAAGACCCAGCTGAACAAACTTTTAGATTACTTGAAACTGTGCTCTTTTCTAATCTCAGTCATTGCAAGTTCAATTTATCTCAAAGGAAGGAATAAAGAAAGCTTTGGTTCCAGAAGGCTGGGATGCAGCACCCAAGTAGATAACATGAGGCTTAAGGCTGCCTGTGGCCCCCCAAAACTAGGGGTATCACTTCCAGGGAACCATCTAAAAGTTGCCAGCAAATTTTAACTTTAAATCAGGTAGATGAAGAAATGGTTGATTGGGACTAAACAAAATAAATTTAAACAAATTTAATGGAACTAAACAAGAACTAAATAAATTTAATTTGTATTATGATCTCATTTGCTTCTTTGATCAAGCCAGCTTTGGGAAGGATAATCTTGATGTTACTCATCAAATTTGCAGATAACACTAAGCTGCCAGGAATAACCAACACACCAGAAGACAAGCTCAGGATCCAAAATATCTTGACAGACTTGAACAATGGGCCCTATCCAAAAAAAATGATATTTAATGTGGAGAACAGCAAGGTATTACACTTAGGCAGGAAAAACCAAAGGTACAAGCACAGATTAGGTGAACCTGGCTCAAAAACAGTAACTGTGAGAGGGACCTTGGAGCCCTAGTGCAGGGCTTTTCAACCAGTCTTACGGGTACCACCTGTGGTACATTGGCACCTGGCAGGTGGTATGCGACCATCCTAGAAAAGTGGTAGTGGGGGAGGGGAATGAGCTGAACTGGAGGCAGCACCGCACAAGCCTGAGCAAGAGATGGCTGGAGCTACAGGGCTGTCAGGGCTCAGCGGAAGCGCCAGGATCAGCCCTTCTTCAGGGCTGTCAGGACTCAGTGGAAGTGCCAGGATCAGTGCCAGGCTCCAGCTGGAGTTCAGTGCTGATCCTGGCGCTTCTGAGCCCAGAAGAAGCGCCAATCAGCTGGAATGTTGCAGCATCTCCAGGGTCTTGTCATTTATGTTCAGATGCTTGGTAACTGATTAATATTTATGATGGTCACAGTGTCCCAGGGTCATGTGAAGTGACCAAAACCTGCTGCAACCACCCAGCCGACGGGGGGGGGAATAAAAACCAAACACCCCCCCACCCCACCCCCGCTGCCAATCCTCAACAGAAATGCACACAACTATGGAAACCTCGGACAGGAGGAAGAGCGCCGCCGGGCAGGCAGGCAGGTGTCTTGCTTGGCTGTGGTTTGGGGGGCACTTTTTTCAGTGCCATTGTAACTTCAAAGTCACTAAGCGAACTGTTGTAAGTCGAGGACTACCTGTACTTCATCACTTTTTTTCCTTTTGGGGGGGGTCATCAAGTTTTTGACACCTTGCTAGGCGACTGGTGATACTCGGATGTTGCCATATCCTAAAAGTGGTACAAAGGGTGAAAAGGTTGAAAAGCCCTGTCCTAGTGGATGATCACTTGACCATGAGCCAGCACTGTGCAGCAGCCCAAAAATGCTAATACAATCCTGGGTTGTATAAATAGAGGCATAGAATCAAAATCAAATGAAGTATTAGTACCGCTTTATAAAGCCTTTGTAAGGACACACCTGGAGTACTGCATCCAGTTTTGGTCACCGCATTGCAAAAAAGATGCTGAGACTTTGGGAAAAGTGCAAAGAAGAGCAACTAAGATGATTAAAGGCCTGGAAACTAAAACATATGAGGAACGGTTGCAGGATTTGGGTTTGGTTAGTCTAGAGCAGGGGTCAGCAACCTGAAACAGTGAAAGAGCCACTCGAAACCAGTTCCCTCACAAAAGGGAAAACTGGGAGCCTCAAAAAATGTGTGCACATGCGTGTACATGTGCGCATGCGCAGAACAGGGTTTGACTGAAGAGTGGAGCCAAGGCGAGCTATGCACCTACCCTGCATATTTGAATTGATTAGTTGAACTTTTTTAGTCCCACTTTTTTGGGGGGGACTGCACATGGCAGAGGACTGGGAGCCGTGGGAGATGGCTGAAAGAGCCGCATGCAGCTCCGGAGCTGCGGGTTGCAGACCTGTGGTCTAGAGAAAAGAAGGACTAGGAGGGACATGATAGCAGTATTCCAGTATTTGAGAGGTTGCCACAAAGAGGAGGGTGTCAACTTATTTTCCAAAGCACCAGAGGGCAAGACAAGAAACAATGGATGGAAACTACTGAAGGAGAGAATCAACCTGGAATTAAGGAGAAACTTCCTAACAGTGAGGACAATTAACCAGTGGAAGAGCTTGCCGTCAGAAGTTGTGGGTGCTTCATCACTGGAGGTTTTTAAGAAGAGACTGGACAGTCAGTTGTCTGAAATGCTAAAGGGTCTCCTGCTTGAGCAGAGGGTTGGACTAGAAGACCTCTAAGGTCCTTTCCAGTTCTATTCTGATTGATTGAGATCCCTTTCAAAGCCACATAGAGTCCTTGACCCCCAAAAAGTCTGACTTCTCGCTGGACACCACCTTGTCCATCTCCCTCTGTAGCTCCTTTGCTGGGATCAGTTGGAAGAAATTGCTTCCTGCTGGCACAAGGAGATTTCTTCCAACTGAATACTTCTCTAAGCAGAATTTATCTCTACCATATTTTCAACCCTCCCAGGCAGCTCTCTTAGAGTTAAGCTTGCAAGCCTGGTTTCATCTTCAAACAACCCATGTTTTTCTTTCCCTTCCTTTTTGGTGAAAATGAGAAATTGCACTCTTTTTGTATCCATATGTTGATTACTCTCTTGCTTGGAAAGGAACTGCTAAATTAGGAAAGGATCTTATCCCATTTAGATTATTTTCCATTATTATGAGTCCCTAAGTAGGGACAGGTGACCAAAGGAAGAATAAAGAACCAAAACTTCTGAACAGTGCATCTAGATAAGTTTTGTATACAATTTATAAACAATTATAAGTATCATCGAGATTTAATTTTCTGCAGCTTTGTTGTTAGTGAGGCATACATTTAAATGAAGTATAACCTGAATAGCATATTTTACAATCAGATAAAGGCTTTGGCAGACCATTTAATTACCCAAAGTAGGAATAAATATAATGTTTGTTTGGTTTCTTTATTTTATCCTCAGGGAAGTTTAGAAGCCTTCCTGCTGGATGATATTTTTTTAAAAAAAATATTGGGTTACAATTTTATTGGTTTAAAAAAAGGTGATGGATGTTGGAAAATTCCTATATATCTTAATATATAACTAAAGTGGCTGTAGCATATTTTCCATAATGAGTATGTGCATTATGGAGAAATATTTTCCTAAGATTCAAGCTGTAATTAACTTGGGAACTGAGATGCAACTTCCACTCTCTATAAAATATTTGTTGTAATATATTTGTTGGAATGTCTTCTCAAGCTGCTATTGGTTAGACATCCATGTAATATCAGTGTTTCTCAACCTTGGCAACTTTAAGAAGCGTGGAATTGAAGTCCACTCGTCTTAAATTTGCCAAGGTAGAGAAGCACTGTCATAACTCAATGTGATATCCATGATCATTTCTCTTCCAGAGGTGGTAATAGGTCAAAATATTTTCAAAGAATTCTGATTTTTCAAAATAAATCAGCCCTGTTACCAGTTGTCCTTTCTCGTTTTATGGATTTTGTTCTCTCTTTGGTTTTTGATTGTTCATTGCAAATAAAATTTCAGTGAAATGATGCCCATGCTGAAAACTTTTCCAGATTCCATTTTTTGATGAAAGCTTCTCTATCAAATTTGACATTTCTCCTTGAAGAGGCTTTCGGTGAGCAGTTCCTTGTGCTAATAATCAAAGGATTTTGTGTAGAAATTCCTTATTTTCCTATTTTAACCATTCAGGGTATTAATGAACTTTTTTTTTCCTGGCAAGAAGAAAAAGCAGAAATGATACAAAAATATTGGAGGGTTATAGTGGAAGATCACAATAACTGGATCCCTCATAATTTTCTGAAAATGCAGCAAAGTGTTTGTGTAATAACATCTTATCTGGAAGAATGCTTTATCACTGCACGTGCCCTCTGGAACAACATTGCCTCCAAAATCTGCAAGCAGCAACCTAAAGAACATGCTGAAGATCTGATCATTTCCACAGGCACTGTGCTAAGATATAAGTTGTAGTAGTATATGGTGATCTGTATCCAGTTCTGGGGAGCATCAGGAGAGTTATTATATATACATCTAATTTAGGATGATAAGGAAACCAGCAGAGGGAGCATGTGAGTGAAAGATGAGATTTCCCCCCCCCCCCCACACACACACACTGATATGTTAAGGTACTGAACTGTGTGAACCCGTGATAGAAAGAGTAAAATGTGTCGGTCCAAAATCATATAAATCAAACACTGGGCTCAAACATCCAAAAAACAAAACCAGGGGGGGGGAAAATCTGCATCTTTGTATAGCCGTGTTCTGAGGGTAAAATCAGGTACATCCAGCAGAGAGGATTAAGGCTTGTTTACATCCGAGATAAAATAGATTAAGACTCCCATTAAGTTTCAGATGATGGTTGTACCTAAAGATTTATCATACCGTTCTAGGTTGTGGAAGCATAGTTTACTATGCATATAGAAAAGGGAAACAAAATCCCAACACATAAGTTAACACTTCTAGACAAGTCTGATTGAGGCAGCTGGGGTTTCTTTTCTGAAATTTTAGGCTATTCTGATAAGGCAAGAATAATTACGTTACGGTTATGAGTAGTGTTTTCTGTATGATTTGTACTACAGTGTCTATCATCCCTTGCTTTGGCCTTTCTAGCGGAGGTTGATAAAAGTTGAAGTACAAATTTACTTACAGCTGCTCCTCATTTAATGACCACCCATTCATCACCCATTCAAACATAATAATGGTACTGAATATTATGACCACACCTTGTATTTACAGCTGTCACAGTATCCTGCCAGTCACATTTCACAGTTTGCAATCTTTCCTGTCATTTTCTCACAAATAATGGGGAAGCTGAAAAGAATTTGGAAATTATAGTCATGTGAATCCTTACTTAGTGACCTACAGTATGCGGTCCTTCCTTAACAATGGTACCAGATTTGCTCAAATTGCCATCACTGAGTGGCATGGTCAGGTTTTTTTTACTTACAACCTCATTGCTTAACATTGAGTTCCAACTAGCATTGTTAAACAGGGATTACCTGTACTTATTTATTGATTGTTAAAGCCATCCAACTCCAAAAAGATCCTGAGTAACTTACAGTATGTCCAATACATAAATAAAAGACAAATCCACCGCAGTAACTTAAGTTCACCCTTTAGATTATAAAAACTGAAAAATGTTTCATGTAGCCAGACACCAGAGAGTTTCACATTTGCAAGTAAATGCATACCATGCAAAGGAAGACAGTAGAGTCCCATAGGATTGCAAACCCTCTAGAAAGTGCCTTTTTCATATAAATAGAATTTTTCTTCCACTACCCACCACCTTTCCTTCTATTCCATGGTTTCATGTCACAGTAGCTCCTGTGGTGAAGGTAAAGCAGCAAGTGTAAT
The DNA here is from genome assembly GCF_964194415.1 of Vipera berus. Taxonomy (NCBI): domain Eukaryota; kingdom Metazoa; phylum Chordata; class Lepidosauria; order Squamata; family Viperidae; genus Vipera; species Vipera berus. The sequence continues at coordinate 63,141,984 of NC_138203.1, forward strand.
GCAAAGGCATCATTAACTCTGAAAGGATTAGATAACCATGAAATATTGGCTATGTGAGCCCCCTTCTTAACACATACCCCCCAGAACAGTAATTATGCTATCCTGTAATGTGAAACCAAAGCTTTAGGGCAGATGAGTGCATTGTAAATTATAGGCTCTGCTAAACAAATACTTTGAACTGAAATGTTTATCAAGTCCTGATGTAGCTGCTTCCATTTATGAACTATTGTTATTGAAAGTTCCTCATTGCCCCTCTCTCTCCAGCATCTGATAACACAACTTCAAAACAAGTCATGAAAATGTTGGGCAATTATAGGATCCTCCACTCGCCTGTGCATGGGTGGTCTTTTCCTGGAGGCAAGCCAGTGCCCACACGTGAGGATGTGAAAGAGTTTCCATTGAACTTATCAATGTGAGAGGTCTGACACACGATCCCAGTGGAGCCCTTCTTCTGGAATACAACCAGAATCAAGAAGCAAAGTTCTAATCCTGAACATAGATCAGCTTTCTTACACTTGGCGTGTTTCTGATGCATTGAATTCAACACATAAGCCAATTTCCAAGCCAGAGCCAAAAGCCCTGCTCGTTAGAGACTGGGGAATTGAAAGAACAACATCCAGAGGATTAACAACACAGCAGGATCCCTACTAGAGACTTGAAACCTAGAGTCAATCCAGCTATCCTTGTGCTCTTAGAAGAAAGAGTAAGGAGAACAAGCTATATTTTGCCTCACTAGAGGATACTGTATTGTAAATCACAAAAGGAAAATAGTCCTAAGAAGAACAGCCTGCATACGTTTCGCCAATTGTGAAGAAAATGGTGGTCTCAAACCATTCATGACTTATGAATTACTTTGGTAAGTTTGCCCACTTGAAGATGAACAAACAATTGGCTATGTGTTAGTACTTAAGGGTATTAAGTGGATAATAACATAATCATTAGTGTCAAAGACATTTTTTCACTTTGTATGCTCATATTCCTTGGATATCTAGCTTTGTCATCTCTGGATATAGCATCTCTCTCTCTCTCCCTCCCTCCCTCCCTCCCTCCCCCCCGCCCCTCTCTTTCTCTCCTTCTCCCTCTATCATAGACATACACAAATATGCAGACACACACTTTGAAATCTCTCTAATAGAGATTTCCAACCAATAAATCTAGGAATTCTAGTTCTTTATTGGGCCTTTCACTGTGATCATTTACTCTTTCTTTCATTCATTTGCTCATACTGTAATTCTCAAAAAAACCCATAATTTTTAAAAATGTGTTGAATGGATGATGGGTAGTAAAAATACACTATATTATCTAATTGTTGGTGACAAATGTGACATTCCCTCAAAAACATTGGCGCAATATTCTTAGTCCATAAAAACAGAGCAGCCATCCAAACATATGCCCTATGGCAGAGTAGCCCCAAAGCTGACCTCAGTCTGCCAGGAGAACTTGTAGATCATATCCTATTTGCTTTAACATGGTATTCCATAAAATATCTTTCCTCCATTTGCATTAGAAATGAAGCAGAATGAAATGAAGCAGAATCCTTTATCAGTAGATGTGAATAAACCTTGATGGAGGAACATAGGACCAAGAAAATCTAATAGAATTATTTTATATATTAAATAATTGCACGCTCAGTTTTCATACTGGAAGAATGCCATAATCCTTCATTCTAGTATATGTGGCCACTGGGAGCTGGGTTTCTTTAAAAAAAACAATTAGCTTTAATTGATGAACCTTCATATTTTAATATACAGATTGTTATGAACTGCTCACCATTGGCCATTCTTATTGTTGTAAACTGCCTTCAGTGGTTATGTGTGTAGAAAGGCAAGGTATACATTTAATGATAATTCAGCAAAAATAAAGTAGGGGTAATTAATTCTGTCACATCAGGCAGGCTGATTTCCCATTCCTTTTTGAATGATAAAATAGATTGTCCACCCAATCCTGTCCTGATGAAGTAAAGCATTCCCACAAAACCTCAAAGAAACAGATGCTCTAGTATCAAGAATCAGCTGGTCAGGATTGATATTAATGAAATATCTTCTAGTGCAGGGGTAGGCAACCTTGGCTCTTTTATGACTCGTGGACTTCAACTCCCAGAATTCCTCAGCCACCCATGCTGAGGGGAAAGGGAGAGGTTTCCAAGCTGAGCCATGCTGGCAAGATTTGATCAGAATCTAAGAGACAATGAAAGTTGCTTCAGCAAATTTATTTCAGCAAGTCCGATTCAGTGCTAGATTGTGATCTTTATTTGATACTTCATTCCCCCCCAAAAATATCAATTTCTCTGTGCCAGATCTATATGTCCACGTGTGCTCTTACGGACTGGGATTAAACAGGCCTGGGCATGTCAAACATTTGCTTAATACTTTGTACATGATTTCCAATGAAATTTTCCAATCTTCCAGTAGCCTAACTATCTAAATAGACATTATATACATTTCTACATGCATGCCTTTCCTAACCACTGAAACATTCTTTTGTATGGATTCCTTAAAGCAACAAACAACTGTGCAAGATACAATGCAAATACGTGGTCTGGCCATGAACTGTGACAGTGGGTCTTTGTGTGAAAGAACATCTTGGTGGAATACTCCATCCATCCATCCCCTGCAAATATATTTTTTCGATCTACATTTAAATACTTTAATTTGTTGTGTACTTACAATACTCAGATTGGCTGCCTGCATTTTCTACTCCCCCAGTGTCAGCTGCAAGCAGCCTGAGGTGCAAATGAAATACATTTCAAGACATCAAAGATCATTCAGAGTTCCTGTTTATTATTCCTGTGTTTTAAAACTGCAGGTGAAGGAAGGAAACAGCTAGATAATGTCTCATGCCAGCAGAAACCATGTAAGGCTAGATTCCGAAGGCTCACATTTTAATGTTTACAGTAAATGTCAGCAAAAGGTTATTTGGGTGGAAATACAGTACCCCAAATTAGGTCTTACTGGTAAGGATGGTATTTTATGTCCAAATATATTCTTTTGACTTTTCTGATTTTCATTTTCTTTCAATTTTGTAAAGAGGAAGAAAAAAGAACTTTTGGATTATTTGCCAAATGGAGGAGGGGAAGAAAAGGCAACTATATCTTAGCACAATCCAAAACTGAAGCGCAGCCTGATGTTAAGTTGGCAGATAAAAGAATAGCAATGACACAACCCTATCTACTGTACCTATTTGATTATTTATAGCCTACCTTTTCTCTACACCTCGGAGTCCTTAACAGTAGGCATTCTTTCATTTTATATTCCAAGAAAAAGGAAGGTTAAATTAAGAGAGAGATTGCCCCAAAGTCATCTGTGAGTTTCCATTTGTGACAGAGGATTTAAATATGGTATTCTAGGCCTAATCAACAAAGGTAAAAGGTAAAGGTAAAGGTTCCCCCGCACATGTGTGCTAGTCGTTTCCAACTCTAGGGGCCTGTGCTCATCTCTGTTTCAAAGCCAAAGAGCCAGCGCTTGTCCAAGGACGTCTCCGTGGTCATGTGGCCGGCATAACTAGACACCAAAGGTGCATGGAACGCTGTTACCTTCCCACCGTAGTGGTCCCTATTTTTCTACTTGCATTTTTTTTACGTGCTTTCGAACTGCTAGGTTGGCAGAAGCTGGGACGAGTAACAGGCGCTCACTCTGTTACACGGCACTCGGGATTCAACCCGCCAAACTGCCGACCATTTGATCAACAAGCTCAGCGTCCTAATCCACTGAGCCACCACGTCAACAAAAGAGAATAACAAAGTTGGAAGACACCTTGGAGATCTTTTAGTCCAACCCCCTGCTCTATACCTATACCATTTCAGACAAATGGTTGTCCAATCTCTTCTTTAAAACTTCCAATGTTGGAGCATTTACAACTTCTGAAGGCAAGCTGCTCCACCAATTAATTGTTCTGTCAGGAAATTTCTCCTTAGTTCTAGGTTGCTTCCCTCCTCGATTAGTTTCCATCCATTGCTTGTCGTCCTGCCTTCAAGTGCTTTGGAGAATAGCTTGACTCTCTTCTTTGTGGCAGCCCCTGAGATATCAGAACACTGCTATCATGTCACCCCTCGTCCTTCTCCTCATTAAACTAGACATACCCAATTTCTGTAACCATCCTTTATATGTTTAATCATTACAGCAAAGTGTTTTCTTCTGACTAAAGACAAACTTTTTTAAAAAAAATATTATTTTGGGAAAATTTGTCACAGATTGAGCATTTCTTTTCTCCCTCCTCCTACTCTTTATAGTAAATATGAGATATCATTTTCGAAGCCTGGAATCTCTCTCAAGCACTAGATTCTTGGATGAAATTAAAACTTTAAAATGAATGTATTAGTGTATTAGGTTTCTGATTGCTGTTTCCTTTAGCTAAATACACACTCACAGCTTGCCCCAGGGTTGCTTGTTTCAGCTCATGAATCAGTATTGCTGTAGGTGCCAAATTAAACACTGCCATGGGAATAAAAATGTATTGCTAAATCCAAGAGCTAATATCAGCTGGCATGCAAATATTCTGATCCTCTTTAAAAAGCTCCATCTGGTCTCTCAGCAGGATGACAAATGAAAATGGCAACATTGGTTAACGGGTCCCTTTATGCAAGAGAACCAGTTTGGCATAGCCTCTCTCCACCTAGAGTCCTAGATTGATAATACAGTTAGTCCCCAACTTACAACAGCTCACTTAGTGACCATGCAAAGTTATAACGCCACTGAAAAAAGTGACTTATGACCGTTTTTCACACTTACAACCGTTGCAACATCCTCATGGTCATATGATCAAAATTCAGACACTTGGCAACTGACTCATATTTATGACGGGTCCTGGGTTCATTTTGCGATCTTCTGACAAGCAACGGGGAAGCCAGATTCACTTAACGACTGTGCTACTAATTTAAGAACTGCAGTGATTCACTTAACAACTGTAGCAAGAAAGGTCTTAAAGCGGGGCAAGGTTAACTTAATGAAATATCCCACTTAGCAACAGAAATCTTGGGCTCAGTTGTGGTCATAAGTCGAGGACTACCTGTACTGCTGCATCTCTTTCACAAATCCTTTTGATTTCAGAGGCTAAAAAATAGGGAAAAGAGCAAAACAGTGCTATTGCTTCAGTTCCTACCACACATACCTGAAAGAATCAGCACCCTAAATGTGAATATGATGTCTCATAGTCAATAGGTTTAAAGACAGCAGAGCTTTTTTTTTTACATTTTCATTCTCAATGAAATACGTCCACATTGTAGTCTTTTTCATGCAGTCTTTTGGATATGTATTTGCAGCTTCCCTATCCACAGACCAGCATGGGTGTTATAGCTACAATAATTTCACTTACATAGCATCCATATGACTTCTAGCAACCTTCCCAAGAAATGTTGATTGATGCCCAAAGAACTGTATTACAGTAATCAAGATTCGGCCCAAGTGAACAGATCCATTCTGCATTCTGCAGCAACCGAACCTTCCAAACTAGTTCGAAACAGAGTGGAACAGAGTTTATATTGCAATATATTGCAATTGGGGGCAGTGGGAGGTGAGAATGAATTCAAAAAGTTTAAATACCTTTAGATGCGAATATATTCTATAACTTAACAAATAGTGTTTCATTTCTGTATTTCTGACAGTGCACTAAATTATAGCAGTTTCCACACTTAAGAAACATCACATTATATATCAATATCAATATAAATATAATCATAATCATAATCAGATTGAGCCAGTACTATATTTCATTCATTAGTCTATTATCCAAGAAAAGTGTTTTGATTTCTCTTTGATGTGACACTCCATCACATCAGAAGGAGCAGTAATAGTGAAGATAGCTCTAAAATGCACATCCTTATATTTAAAAATGAGCTGATGTTCACTTCATCTCTGGGGAATGTGCTTTGAAGCACTCTTGCAGTAGATTTACCATATTTAGGATGACTTTGCTACATGAAAAATGAGTGCAAATGGCTACAAACCATGACATTTATGTTAAATATTGACTGCAGTAACATTAGTGGCACTGACTTCTGCCCCCCAGGAAACCTTTCAAAATACCATTAAAAATTTGTGGCTTTCAGAAGGTTCATGGCACAAGAGGGGAGGGGGGTAAACCTTGAACAGTGTTGCTTTTCCTAATCCCCTTGTATCTTCAGAGTTATTTAAGAATTGCAGTAGAAAGAAATATTTCTGGAGCATGTTGTCTGATCTCTGAATTCATGCTCAGCCGATTAGGTGCTGATTGATTTACAAGGAAATGATAGATACTGGAGTGTTTGTGTCTGAGGCATTTTTTCAGAATGGCAAGCTTCAACTAGTTAAATAAAGCACTGTGGAGTTATTACAAATACATTGAAATTGTATAGAGGAGTTCTTTTCCATGCTTTGCTAGTTATCTCTTCTTTACCTATCTTCTCCTCCTCACTGGTATATGTTCTTTTAGTATTAATGGGCAAGAAGGCTTGCGTCTATACCAAGATGTCTTCATTAGTACTTACCTGAAGGCTGTCATATGTTGCCATCCTTCTTTCTGGGAATAGCACACTCTGCTGTCTGATAGCATTAGTGGAAAAATGTGTTCAGAGTGTCCTTTTCAACAACCATCAATGTATTCTGTGCTTTTTAAAAAAAAAAGATTGCATAAACTGCAATTCTTCACCAAGTTATTTTCAACTTACAAGTAGTCCTCAGTTTACGATGACAGGTGGGAAAAGAATTTTCATGTCTAAGCCAGACAGTTAAGGGAGTCATGTCTGATTTCATGACTTTTTTGCCACAGTTCTTAAGTGAATCACTGCAGTTGTTAAATGAATCACATGGTCATTAAGAAAATCCAGCTTCCTCCATTGACTTTGCTTGTCAGAGGCCAGCTGGGAAAATTGCAAATGACAAAGTCATGAATCTCAGATGCTTCAATCTCCATAAATACGTGCCAGTTGCCAAGTCCCTGAATTTTAATCATGTTGAAAGGAAAATCATCAGGTCCCATTCCAAGCTAGGAGTAAACAAAATGGAGATTAAGACATTGCAATTAAAAATGGAAGCTGTTTGGAAAGAAGGTTCTTTAGTTGTCAGAAACTTCAGTGACACAGCTGACAAAATGGAGCTGGGAGTTGGTGGATTTTTATACCTTCTTGGGGTTTTGTGTTTGAGGTTGTTCCTGTTCCTGTGCAATGTACTTTGACCTGAGCTTGAGTGTGCCCTTTTTGGTATTCTAATGGTAGTGGGTTAATCCTAGGTCATGTTTCTATCCTTGGAGTCTTTGTTTTTCTAATCCCATCAGTTCAAACTTTCTCTGGGGCTGGGGCTAAAGGCATTTTGCTTATGAATAGCTGGCCCAGTCTTTCTGATTTCTAAAGAGCTGACCTGCTCAGTTTGTGCTTGGCAGAAAGCATATATTCATCAAACAAGAAAAAGCTTCCAAAGACAAAAAAGACAAGCCATTGAGGGAAGTAGCTTAAAAGGTGCATTCCCCTTTAAAAATTAGCTACTGGCTAGAAAGGAAAGTTAAGGAGCACAGCCGGCACTTAAGGAAGAAAATAAATGTAGTAACTACAGCTGCCAGCTAAGGCAGCTTCCCCAAAGGGCTCCATTTGTAAGTAAAGGAATGCTACAGACAAAATCCAGGAGAAAAATACTTCAAAATCCCTTGCAGCAAAACTTACATCTAACAGTAGCAGAGCAATAGAAGCTAACACGAGACATCAGCCATCAACCAAATAGAAATTGCCAAACACTCCTTAAGAACACAAAGCCCACATTGCACAAATCCCAGAACTTCAAAGTCACAAAAGCACATAAGAATCCTTCCACTCTCCATCTCCCTCCCTCCCTCCCTCCCTCCCTCCATGCCTCACCTCCAGCCGATGCTGCCTTTCTTCATTGCTGCCTTTCTTCATTCCTCTTGGAGGGCAGCCCCTCCCCCACTACATTCCTTGCCTCTTGGTTGCTGCCAGCACAGGTGGCTGCCAGAGAAGTTGTAGATCGGCTCATGGCCAGCTTGCTTGATCTCCCCTCATTTCCCCCCACCCTCCTCCTCCTTCTTTCCCTTCAGTGCAGCTAGAGCTGACTCCGCCTCCTCCCAAGGCTGCTTCTTTTTTTCTCTCTCCCTCTTCCACCCAAACTGCCTCCTTTTATAGCCTCTCCTATATCTGCCTCCCCCCTTCATGGATTACTGCCTTGTCGTGGCGAAGGGGCTTGCGTAATTCAATGAAGCTATGAGCTATACCATGCAGGGCCACCCAAGATGGAAAGGTCATAGCAGAGAGTTCTGACAAAACGTGATCCACTGGAGAAGGAAATGGCAACCCATTCCAGTATCTTTGCCATGAAAACCCTATGGACAGTACCAAAAGGCAAAACGATATGACGCTGGAAGATGAGCCCCTCAGGTTGGAAGGTGTCCAATATGCTACTGGGGAAGACCAGAGGGCTAGTACTAGTAGCGCCAGAAAGAATGTAGCGACTGGGCCAAAGCCGAAAGGATGCTCAGCTGTGGATGTGTCTGGTGGTGAAAGGAAAGTCCGATGCTGTAAAGATTTTTTCTCCATAGGAACCTGGAATGTAAGATCCATGAATCAAGGCAAGCTGGACGTGGTCAAACAAAAGATGACAAGACTGAACATCGACATCTTAGGTATCAGCGAACTAAAATGGACAGGAATGGGTGAATGACCATCAGGTATACTACTGTGGGCAAGAATCCCTCAGAAGACATGGAGTAGTCTTCATAGTCAAGAGTAGGGAAAGCAATACTGGGATACAATCCTCAAATGACAGAATGATCTCAGTTCGAATCCAAGGCAAACCATTCAATATCACAGTAATCCAAGTCTATGCCCCAACCACCAGTGCTGAAGAGAATGAAATTGACCAGTTCTATAAAGCCCTACAGCACCTTATAGAATTAACACCAAAAAATGATGTCCTTATCATCATGGGGGATTGGAATGCTAAAGTAGGAAGCCAAAAGATAACCGGAATAACAGGCAAGTTTGGCCTTGGACTACAAAATGAAACAGGGCACAGGCTGATAGAATTTTGCCAAGAGAATACGATGGTCATAGCAAACACTCTTTTCCAACAACCCAAGAGATGGCTCTACACATGGACATCACCAGACGGTCAACACAGAAATCAGATTGACTATATGCTCTGCAGCCAAAGATGGAGAAGCTCTATACAGTCAGTAAAAACAAGACCAGGAGCTGACTGTGGCTCAGACCATGAGCTTCTCCTTGCAAAGTTTAGGCTTAAACTGAAGAAAGTAGGGAAAAGCACTAGGCCACACAGGTATCAATTAAATCATATCCCTGTTGAATATACAGTAGAGGTGACAAATAGATTTAAGGAATTAGATCTGATAGACAGAGTGCCTGAAGAACTATGGACAGAGGTTTGCAACATTGTACAACAGGTAGCAACCAAAACCATCCCAAAGAAAAAGAAATGCAAGAAAGCAAAATGGCTGTCTGAGGAAGCTTTGCAAATAGCTGAGGAAAGGAGGGAAGCGAAAGGCAAGGGAGAAAAAGAAAGATACACCCAATTGAATGCAGAATTCCAGAGAAGAGCTAGAAGAGATAAGAATGCCTTCTTAAATGAACAATGCAAAGAAATAGAAGAAAACAATAGAATAGGGAGGACCAGAGATCTTTTCAAGAAAATTGGAGAGATGAAGGGAACGTTTAATGCAAAAATGGGCATGATAAAGGACCAAAATGGCAGGGACCTAACAGAGGCAGAAGAGATTAAGAAGAGGTGGCAAAATTACACAGAAGAACTATACAGGAATGAGCTTAACGTCCCTGATAATCACAATGAGGTGGTCACTGACCTCGAGCCAGACATCCTAGAATGTGAAGTGAAGTGGGCCTTAGAAAAGCTGAGCAACAACAATGCTAGTGGAGGTGACAGTATTCCAGCTGAGCTATTCAAAATCTTAAAAGACGATGCAGTAAAAGTGCTACACTCAATTTGCTAGCAAATTTGGAAAACTTAACAGTGGCCACAGGATTGGAAAAGATCAGTTTACATTCCAATTCCAAAGAAAGGCAGTGCCAAAGAATGTTCAAACTATCGTACCATTGCACTCATTTCTCATGCTAGTAAAGTTATGCTTAAAATCCTACAAACTAGACTCCAGCAGTACGTGGATCGAGAACTACCAGAAGTACAGGCAGGATTTCGAAGAGGCAGAGGAACTAGAGATCAAATTGCCAACGTACGCTGGATCATGGAGAAAGCTAGAGAGTTCCAGAAAAACATCTACTTCTGCTTCATTGACTATGCTAAAGCCTTTGATTGTGTGGATCATAACAAACTGTGGCAAGTTCTTAAAGAGATGGGAGTACCAGACCATCTTATTTGTCTCTTGAGAAACCTATATGTGGGCCAAGAAGCAACAGTGAGAACTGGACACTGAACCACTGATTGGTTCAAAATTGGGAAAGGAGTCTGGCAAGGCTGTATTCTGTTGCCCTGCCTATTTAACTTATATGCAGAGCACATCATGAGAAAGGCAGGGCTAAAACTCAAATACTTTGGCCACCTAATGAGAAGGAAGGACTCACTGGAGAAGAGCCTAATGCTGGGAAAGATTGAGGGCAATAGAAGAAGGAGACAACAGAGAATGAGGTGGCTGGATGGAATCACTGAAGCAGTAGGCGTGAACTTAAATGGACTCCAGGAGATGGTAGAGGACAGGAAGGCCTGGAGGAACGTTGTCCATAGGGTCGCGATGGGTTGGACACGACTTCACGCCTAACAACAACAACAACAAATATCTGCCTCTTCCTCCTCCTTTCTCATGGGGGAGAGGGGTGAGCCGGAAGTGAGCCTGGGGCCTTTGCCTCGCTCCAGCCACCCTGCAGCTCCACAGGACTCACAGTATGTCCTTGCTTGCGCTGGCTCATTCCCTCCCCCACTACACTTGGCTGGCCAGGGCTGCGTACCACCTGCCATGTGCTAATGTACCATAGGTGGTACGCGCGTACACCAGTTGAAAAGCCCTGTTCTAGTCCAACCCCTGCCCAAGGCAGGAGATCCTATGCCATCCTAATCAAATTGTTGTTCAGTCTAGTTTTGAAAACTCTGGTAATGGAGCACCCAAAATTCTGAGAAGCAAGCTATTCCATTGATTAACTGTTCTCACTGTCAGAAAATTTCTCCTTAATTCTAGGTTGCTTCTCTCTTCGATAAGCTTCCATCCTTCTCTTCTGTCCTCTGGTGCTTTGGAGAATAAGTCAATTGCCTCTTCTTTGTGACATATCTTACTTACAGGAGCACCTGCTGCCGGTGTCATCTTCCCTTTGTCCCGTGCGCTCCCACAGAGAAGGCCTCCTCAGGGTACCGTCGGTCAGAGAGTGTCGGCTTGCGGCCCCCAGGGGGAGAGCATTCTCTGTGGGCACGCCAGCCCTTTGGAATCAATTACCGGTTGAGCTCCGGATGGCTCCCAACCTTCGCTCTTTCCGCCGTGATCTGAAAACCTATTTATTTGAATAGGCCGGCCTGGTTTAAGGGTTTGGGGTATTTTTAATTTTTTATTGTTAGGGCTTAATTAATTTAATTTTACTTTTAACTTTTGTATGTACTGTTTTTATTGCCCTGTACACCGCCCTGAGTCCTTCGGGGAAAGGGCGTATAGAAATTCAATTAAATAAATAAATAAAATAAATATCAATGATCCAGACACATCGAAAATATCCGAAGACTTCATATGTGTGAAACAGCATAAAATGCCAGTTACAGTTTTTAAATCATAAACATTTCTACAGCTGAGGATTACCAAGATTTTTAAAATATTCAAGATAAAATTGCAACCAGTATGCATATATTTCTGATAAACCCAATATTTATGTTTCGGTGATGTCAGGGTGGGTGGGAGAGAGAATCCGTCCAGTGGAGTCTTTGCTGAACTAAACAAAAGCAGCAGAATTAAGTTAGCTTGCTACATAGGAAACTGACCATTAACTGTTTTATAAAAAGGCCATTTGCCTGACAGGGGTTAAAGTGATAAATTGCAGTTAAAAAAAGAAAACAAAAAGGTCAGTACTTCAAGGCTAATGATTACAAGAAAAACACTCCCTTCTCCCCAATTCTTTCAATATTTTATTTTAACAAAAGGCTGAACTACATGTTGTGATAAAAATATAGACATTCCTACACCTTTATTTTCTTGTTACCTTACTTTGAGGATGAGGTGAGAATTGGGAGAGGGTGGGATTGACAGGCTGGAAAGACAAGTTGAAATTTTCCCCTTATGACAAAATTTCACCTCTGGAAAGATGTCCCCATTTTGTTCCTGAATCTGTGTGGGTTTTTCCTCCTCTTCAACTTTCATGAAAGAAAAGTCAACAAAATCAGCAGGGACACTGGTATTAACCTTCTCCCAGGCCCCAATTGGCATCTTTTTATCTGGAAATTGATATTTAGTAGAGGTTTAGCTTATGCTGGGGCCCGATGACTATGTTCACATGATACTCTACACCAGGGATCTCTAAACATGGCTGGGGAATTCTGTAAGCTGAAGTCTACAAGTCTTAAAGTTACAAAGTTTGGAGTCCCCTGCGCTATGCTACAAACTAACAATCATTTTTTAGCCTAGCACTCTGATAGCAAACCTATGATATGTGTGTCAAAGGTGACCTCCTACAATATTTTGGGTGAGAAGCCAGTGTTCACCAACACTTGACAACAATTATTCTTGAAACCATGCCACACTCTTGCGTAATTTTCAGAGGCTGCTGGTGCCGCGCAAAAATGGGGTGTGTTCTGGCATGGCTTCCAGACCCTCTGGAACTTGTGTGCTGTGCTGTCACACAGGCTCTAAGAGTTTGTCTGAAAATCACACAAGAATGGGACATGCTTTGAGCCATGGGGATGCAGTGGTCAGAATGCAGTATTGCAGGCTATTTCTACTGACTGCCAGCTGCCAGCATTTTGGCAATTCGATTCTCGCCAGCTCAAGGTTGATTCAGCCTTTCATCCTTCCAAAGTCGGTAAAATGAGAACCCAGATTGTTGGGGGCAATATGCCAACTCTGTAAACTGCTTAGAGAGGGCTGTAAAGTACTATGAAGCAGTATATAAGTCTAACTACTATTGCTATTGGTGTTGTGATTCAGGGCCAGCCTGTGGGTCCGGCAGCCGGCTCAGATGTCTCGGATGACTCAGATGAGGGGGAGGAGGAGTGTGTGGAAGACGAACCGGCTGATGATGGTTTGGAGGCTTCGCAGAGCCCCCAGCCGGGGCCCTCTTCTCAGCTGCGTGAGCCCGATAGTGCGGAGGATGATGACCCACAGCTGGCCCTGTTCAAGGACGCCCGACGCAGGAGGCAGTCGAGCAGGAACAAACAGAGAAAGGCTGTGGGACTCCTCGGGAGGAGGCACAGGGAGGCCACGCCCTGATCTCTAAATAAAAGGAGTGTTTGGGGAAGGGCTGGTTGCTGAAAGCAACCCTTCCGTTTGAGGATTCAAGTTCCAGTGTTTTTGTTTCTTGTTCTGTTGTTTGAGTAATAAATCTTGGCAGACGCTTTTCAGCCTCAGACGCTCTCCAGTCTCTACTGTTTGAACAGGGGTTTGCCTTATTGCAAGGCCGGTAGCAGGCTGGTTCAGAACAATTGGTATTTTCCAAAGTTTTTGTAGAAGCCATGGAAGAGCATTCTCTGAAGCTGTTTTAACAATGAAGGCCTTGTGCAACATGGAGCAGCCTTGATCTGGTCATGGGACCTATCAACAGAAAGAGGATACCACCTCGAGGTAACTAGTGAATTTATTTTAGCCATACCCATTCCAATGTTTTTCCCTTGCAATTTTTTAAAACTTTTATTCATAATATGATGGTCTTTCAATCCTAAGGTAAAGGTAAAGGTTCCCCCGCACATGCGTGCTAGTCGTTTCTGACTCTAGGGGCCGGTGCTTATCTCCGTTTCAAAGCCGAAGAGCTAGTGCTTGTCCGAGGACGTCTCTGTGGTCATGTGGCCGGCATGACTAGACGCCAAAGGCGCATGGAACACTGTTACCTTCCCACCATAGTGGTCCCTATTTTTCTACTTGCATTTTTATGTGCTTTTGAACTGCTAGGTTGGCAGAAGCTGGGACGAGTAACAGGCGCTCACTCTGCTACGCAGCACTCGGGATTCGACCCGCCAAACTGCCGATCTTCTGATCGACAGTCCTAACCCACTGAGCCACTGCGTCCCTTTCAATCCTAGATACTCACATATTATTGGATGTTTTAATTCTTATAATGTAACTAGACAGATGACTTTTCCTTATCCAATCAAAATGTTCTTCTGTACTTTTTTTATTGTGCAAACTCTAAAATGGAATGTGTAATTTCTCAATGTGTACATTTGTATATCATATAAGAAAATGGTAATAAAGGCGCCCAAAGAGAAGCTTTATATTGCAGACAGAATCCATTACTCCTTATGGTGAGATGCTTATTCCTTCTCTTGAGAAGAAAGTATGGAGAATAATACATGCAAATTTCAACTATGCAAACTGGGAAGAACCCCGTTGTTCACCACCTCTTGCTGAAGATAAATAACAAAACATTGCATGATTGAAAACACAGAAAAACATGGGGAACTTTGATTTTCTTTTTCTTTCTTTAAAATATAATAACATCTATTTCCTTGCTTCAGTTTCTTGGAGGGATTTTGTGCTCTCCCACCCAGGAGTATGTGTGTCATATTATTTGTTGTTTATTTGCTTCTGATGATTTAACCCCTACCTCAGGTGACTGGGAAATTGTCTGGATAATGTACTTATTATGTCTTTCTTTTTCATTGCTATTATGACAGCAGTGCTCTGACATTTTTGCCTTTAGCAGAGTTCTGTGTATTTTCTATCTGCTGCAACATGTAGAATTCATGTAACAACTCCAAGGATGTTTTTTTGCCAACATTCTAGGGAAAAAATGGGTAGAAGGACATATTATATGTAGCTGGACTTTTACCAATACTTTGAGAATGAAGAGAGGGATAGTGGAATGATAAATAGATATGGAAACATATCCTTACATGTCCATGGAATCATCATTTGATATCAATAAGGTAATTCATCCATTTTTGCTTAAATATAAATACTACCATGGAGCCTATATTCAACAAATACATTTATATCATTTGGGTGATGGAAAGGAGTAATCATGTACATTTTAAATTTAGGAATGCCTCCATGGCCTGGAACCACAGATTTTAAAGGAAGATCTCTTGCTGTACATTTCTGTCAGAGCTCTAAAATCCTCCTTTGTGATCCTGGTGTCTGTTTACGTAGCGGCAACACATGTCTGGTTGGAAGTGTTTTTATTTATTTTTTTCCAGTGGTACTCCTTTTTCAAAATAACTTTTCCAGAATGGCTGCCTGGAACTTACCAAAAATATTTCTAGTCTCTTGCATCTTTTAATGGTTTTCAGTTAATTAGGCTCTGCTACTACTGAAAGTAGCATTGCCTAGAAAAACAGTGTCTATGATCAGAGAGGAGGGCCCATATTTGTACCACCTCAAAATGTTATCAACAGGTGCCAAGGAGACTTACTCATTAGAGGTCATCTTACTAAGCCACCAACAAATGATGCAATATCTCAGATTATATTCACAGCAATAATTTGTCAGGAGAAGAGGTAAAAAGTACATTAACCCCAGACTAGATAACAATGACATAAGGTTTAGATATTGCCTGCAGACCAGCTGAAGGTATTAGCCTGAGGACACAGAAGATAAAAGAGGTGGCTAGGACATGTTTGTGCCACAGTAAGATGCGAGTAAGAAAAATTCTAATAAAAAAGAAGAAACAAGGACATTTATTGCATAATGGCATTAAAGTCCAACTAGAATTTGTGAATAAATATGTACTGTATATTAAACTAACCATGTTACCTGCAATAAAGGAGAATATTTGTAGCTCAGGGTTCAAATGAGGGCTCCTTGGTGCTCTCTGACCAAAACACCTCTCCACTAGCAATCAGCACCCAGTTGAGCATAGATTAACTCTCGGATTAACATCAAATGAACAATTAAGCAACCAAGACCGACATCAAACCAACAATCCAGTAAACAATGCTCCAATGGAGCAACTGCCAAGCCAGCTAACAGTAAACAGCCCAACCAAAGAACTTCTAAGACCACCCCAGGACAAGCCTTTAGAATATAAACTGAGAGCAAACCCCATTCCTTACAAGCACGGATGATATTACCTAGTTTGGGTAATGAAATGTCCACGAGAAAACAATCAAGCTCAGACAGCAAGCACCAAGGACTCTCAATGTTACCTGCTTATTTATTGAGAATAGCCATTTCAAAAGAGCTCTCTAAAAATGGAAAACAATCAATGCTCAAAGCTGAAGTTTTGAGGGGAAGGTATCTTTTTAAAACAGTTTTATTAAGACATTGTCCATTTCTCCTGCATGTTCTTCTTCGGAACTATAGGGAATTGTCTTGCCAGTCCCCACTAACTTAGGCTCCAAAAGTTCTCCCAAAGATATCTGCAGGCTACATAATGGCCTCAAATTCTGATCTGCTTGTCAGAGTGAAGGCACAACAGAAAAAAAATATTCGTTTCTAACTAAACAAAATGTTACCTTATATGTTCTGGATTATTGTCTTACCTGGTAGGTTTTGGATGTCTGAGTAAATTATATATCAGGAAAAGGATAATTTGAAACAAGGATCCAAGGCTATTCCTTGTTACTATTTCATCACCTTTTTAAATAAGGAGGAAAACAAGCAGAAACAGGAGGTTTTCGTAGAGACATTTCCATGTGAGCCATTAGTCAACTCTTCTCTATGGGTTTGGTTAGTGTAAAAATTTTCTTACAAATGTACCTATAACCTTAAAGTTATGATTTATCTCTTTGTTGTAGTAAATGCCGATTGTGTATTTATAGACTCTATTTGCCTGTACAGTATATAGTTAAGGAGTCAGATGTTTTCCCCTCATAACTGCACAAGAAGAACTGTATCATAAATTTTAAAGCAAGGGAGAACAATTGTTTATTCTTACTTAATAGAGTAATTTAGTTTCAGTCCTTGGCCTATAATGTCCATCATCTGCTGCTCAATTTATGAAGTCAATTATTCTTTTTCCACAGAGCTGGGCCAGTTTTTAACAAAAAGCATGACAAGAAGCATAATGTGATGGGGGAGGAGAACAGGCAAACCTAGTGCTTCCCACTTTTCTTTTCCTCCAGTTCTCCACCTGAGTCAGATTCTGTAAATTCCTTTAATTGTAGCATCTTCATAATTATGTGGATTAAGTTCTGTATTCAGCAAATATGTCTCCCTCAACTAGAAGGACAAATACCAACTGGGAAGAGGGAAGCTGTTCAGGAGCTGAGCTGTACGCCATACAGATGTGCAACATTAAACCATAAATTTAATATCAAACTATAAATATAAATGGCCAATTTGATCTAGTGGTTAAGGCACCGGGCTAGAAAGCAGGAGCCTGTGAGTTCTAGTCCCACCTTGAGCATGAAAGCCAGCTGGGTGACTTTGGGCTAGTCACTCTCTTTTAGCCCAACTCACCTCAGGTGACTAAAAGTCGTGGGGAAAATAAAAAGGAGTATGAAATGTGTTCACTGCTTTGAGTTATTTATAAAAATAATAAATACGAGATACAGATCGATAAATAAATCTAAGGAGTGATGAGGATTGAGATTGGTGATCCTCTTGTCTGAAATTCCAGATCCATCTACTGGATTTGTCCAGAATGAAAAGCCACTTGGCATGTACAATTTTTTCACCTTTTTATTGCCTATTGCACGATCAATTGATTTCTTTTTTAAAAAATCCTTGAAAGTGTGGGTCAACTGATCAATTGTATAACAGATCATCCACCATGTGGAAGCAACGAACTAGGATCTTTCGTTTCTTTTGGCTTGCCATGTAGTGACCATTGGGATTGCTGCATTTGAAATGCAATTATTGAAGAGCTAGAGTTTCACCCAAGAATTTAACTATGGAGATCAGCATGGGAGCTGTACACTACACCAAGGACATAATGTAAGGGAGAAAGTGAGTAACTAGGACTATTCTGGGAGCAGCAGTAAATGGAATGGTAATACCCTGCCACAAAGGTTACAGAGCAATAACACTTTCAACTCCATATGATAAGTCAGGGATATGATAGTCAATGTCACTTCTAACTGTCTTGGGTCAAACAGCTGACAGTCCCATTTAAAAACCCCTCTGTGAGGAAGATGGGTAGTTTGATAATTCTTTTGTTTGATAAACAAACAAATAAATGAAATGCAGAGGGGAAAAATGATGGAAGAAGCTGGAGTTCCAGTTTTTCTTGCAACTAAAAGAGAAGTGACTGGTGGATGAATTGGTCAGGAACCAGACTGAAGGGATATTTGCTCAAGAAACCAGTAGGACGAATTGGAGCTGAACAGAAGAGGACTTCATTTCAGGAGTGTAAAGTCGCGTGCTTCACAGAGAGGCGGACACAGAGCTGGGTAACGATGAGTTTATTCAGAACAGAACGAACTGGGGAAACAGAGGAACCTGGTGTCTATTTGTACCTGCCCAGGTGGATGGCATCCAATCAGTTCAAACCTGGGCTTCCCGCCAGTGCAGGTGACCAATGGGTTTAAATCCTGGCTTCCCGCCAGGCTGACCATGCCTGGGGCTGTCAACAGCTTAACTCAGTAGGCTTATCCCGTGTGAGCGGTTATCGCCCGGAGCTGTCCACCCCCCCTGCTGATCTGCACCATTAGCCTCCTGCTGTGCTGTCCTTTGTGTATGCTGGGAGGCATACACTGCACCCCTTCCCCCATAGTGAGGAGGATCCTCCGTCGTTCCTTCACGCGGTCCCGGGAGTAGGTGGTCGATCGCTGCTGGCGGTGGATGGCGTCTACCTCGAAGTCTCCCCCTTCTGCGTCGTCGTGGCCGGACAGCTAATGGATGGCCCCGTTCTCCCTTGCGTCGGACTCCTCCGCTACGTCCCAGGCTAAGAACTTCTCCTGGATGTCCCAAAGGGTCAGCTTCTGCTTGGCAAACATCTTCTGCCGCAGCTTTCGGTCCCTTAGCCCGCAGACGATCCGATCCCGCAGACAGACTTCGAGGTTGTCGAAGTTGCATAGTCTCGGCGCTTGTCGTAGGGCAGCCATGTATTGCTTCGTGGTCTCGCCTGGACGCTGGTCCCGTTTCTCGAAATGGTACCGCCAAGCTATCTCTGATGTTTTGGGCTTAAAATGCTCCGTTAGTTTAGTTATCAGTTCGCTGTACCCGACGGCGTGAATGTCGTTGGGCGCGCAAAGACCGACCACCAGCTGGTACGTCTCTGTGCCACAGCTGCAGAGTAGCGCCGCCGCTCTCTGTCGGTCATCCTTGACCCCATTCGCCCGTAGGTAGCACTCGAGCTGACCTACGAACGCCTCCCACTCCTCAGGGCAGTTGCTGTTGAAGATGGGGTATTGTCCCAGTTGTGCCATTACCTTGGTCGGGGTCGTCCTGCGTTGGTTCCTGAGCTGCCGATGGGGGGTTCGTCCGCGGCTAGCATTTTCTGGAGCAGGATCCCACCTTTGTCGCCAGTGTAAAGTCGCGTGCTTCACAGAGAGGCGGACACAGAGCTGGGTAATGATGAGTTTATTCAGAACAGAACGAACTGGGGAAACAGGGGAACCTGGCGTCTATTTGTACCTACCCAGGTGGATGGCATCCAATCAGTTCAAACCTGGGCTTCCCGCCAGTGCAGGTGACCAATGGGTTTAAATCCTGGCTTCCCGCCAGGCTGACCATGCCTGGGGCTGTCAACAGCTTAACTCATTAGGCTTATCCCGCGTGAGCGGTTATCGCCCAGAGCTGTCCAACCCCCCTGCTGATCTGCACCATCAGCCTCCTGCTGTGCTGTCCTTTGTGTATGCTGGGAGGCATACACTGCAAGGAGCATGCCATTTCAGACAATACTTCATTTCCCTAATGTACTTTCAACAGACTCTACATTGCCTACACAGTGTCTTCTAGTGGGGCAATAAGGAAAACACCACTTCCAGAGTGGAGACAAGGATGTCTCAACTACGAGAGAATACTGGGAAATAAGTAGAGGCATATGGTCATGTTTGGAAAATGGTTATTGAGCCAGCCTCTGACCTTACACTTCAGATACAATTCAGTAACACAGCTGAATCCAGATTAAGCATTGAATCTAGATTGAAACAGCCTGGAAGTCCTTCTCACTTTCTTGTTCCTCTCTAAATTCCACATTTAGGACCAGAAGACCCTTGAAATGAACTGTGGGACAAAAAGAGATTCATGAAAATTGAGCAGAAGCCCCTTTCCCCTATTGAGCAGACTGACAATGAAGAATAAAATAAAAGCCCCAAATAGCGAGAGCTGAGCCTTGAAAAGCTCTCTGCTTTAAACTAAACTAATGCAATTAAATGAACTTTAAACAGACCAAACGTGTGCAAACAGCAACATTCTTCTATAATGTAATGCTCTGGGAATTCATTTGGGGCAAGAGGAGAGAAAAAAGGGGTGCCCTGTGAGCATTCTGAATGCAATTAAGTATTAATAATGCTGAATGACATCAGGCTGTATGACTACTTCAATTAAAAAACCAAATCACGACTCTTAATCATTCCCACTTGTTAATTTCTTCCCTAACAGATGTAGACCACTTTTTTGCCTCTGGAATGGAAGTGTTTCTTATTCTGACATCTTTTTTTTTTAAATAAAATAAAATACCATTTCATTCAAACAGGGCCAAAAGGTGGGTGAGGGGTTTTCTTTGAAACAGCATTATATTTGTCCTAAATATAGGCCCAGAACCACATAACACAACAGTTGATGACTATTACAATTAATGTTTGTGATTTAAAAGAAGGTCATATCCAGTGGTGGGATCCAAATATATGAACAACCAGTTCTCTGTGTGGATGCCGCTTCCGGAAGTCCATTCTGAGCCTGGGCAAAAAAGTAGCTACCAGTTCTGCCAAACCAGTGCAAACTGGCTGAATCCCACCACTGGTCATATCCCTATAATAAAGCATGCAATCAAGAAGAATCTTATTCTAGTGATCTCCACAAAAAATAAAGCATTAGTTTCCTCACAGGATTACAGTAAGCCTTGAATAATTAACAAATAATCATGACCCCTTAAAAATGTTCATGGAGGTAAGTAACCATGTAGAACTTGTTACACTAGTATCATAGAATCACATTATTGAAAGGCAAAGCAGAAATCCTCTACTTCAACATTCTGCCAAAGCAGAATAGGAAGATACAGTATATTAGGGTAATCTGCACCATTCATTAAGCTAATCAATATTCTTATCTAATATTTAATTGTAATACTTTCTTTGGAGTTTTCCTGAGTTTCGTTCCTACCCTGGGTGAAGTCAATAAAGAACATATTTCATTCATTATTTATATTTCCTTAAAATATAAGAAAATGGTTATCCTGTCAGCTTTGACTATTTCACTCGATATCAAACAAAATTTAACAATTTCAAGTTATCTTCCAAGAACTGGCTTAGCAGTAGCAGTAGTAATATAGTCTTGATGACATATTTTCACAATACTTCATGTCCATTTTGCAAATGGAAAAAAAATGTATCATAAAGCATGAAGAAAATATTATTTTTCCTCCAGTACAGTACACTACTATTTTATAAAGTCTTAGGGTTCATGTTGTTCTGGACTGTTTTATATTTGCTGGTTGCAAAATCCCTTCTATGCTCAATGCACATGCAAACTCAACTTTCTTAAAAAGGTTGAAGAACAGCACCAGCTTGTTGGAAGGGCACAATTACATTCTATATCCTTTGCATATGGACATGATACATTACTATTGCTGTAGCACAGACAAAAATTTGGCTGGAATATTCAGTACTTTATCCGCCAGAAATGTCTGACAACAAACGCAGCCTGTTCTTGATACATTCAGAAAGCTTTTGAAGACACAATGATATTTAAAGGTCATGAGATCAGCTGCAGTTTTAGACTACAGTCATAACCATTGGCTAAAAGCAGTTCAAACATAAAAGAGGTTTGTTATATACATTATTTTAAGAACCTAGGTGGGCTATAAATAATAAACAGGTTAGCTGGTTTTGATGAAGGAGAAACATCACCTGAACATGAGTTTCAATCACATTTTATATCTTCATATAGTTTTCAAAAAGTTATTTTTAGATTATTTATAATCTAGTCAAAACAAGGTTTCCTATATTAATTTATATTATAATAAATTAACAACTATTTCAGGAATAACAATTTCTCTTCCTAACCCCAAAATATTTTTTAAAAATAATGTGGTATTACAATTTTCATGGCAGCCATTTAATGAGAAATACCATGATGATTTTATATAGGTATACATGTATAGATGATTCAGTGAAGAAAAACTAGGATCACTTGTACATTTTCCAACTGAAATAGTTCCACTACATTTAACAGAAGTAATATAACATATGTATTTAGAATTAATTTGTTTTATTAATTACTAAGGAATTGTCTTTAAAGAATATGCAACGATAAACTATTTTTCTCTCAAATTAGATTTTTCAAAATTCCTCATACTACTAGATCAAGCAATACAACAATCTTCTTTAGGTTTTAGTTCTTTCTTGTATATCTAGTTTCGAAGATGATTCAGTTCTTCGTATTTCTTTGCTCAAGTTTATTCCTGTAAGAAGAACTGGAGGGATTCATGAGGAATTTAATCCTAATAAAGGAGTTTAGCCTTAGTCAAACAAACTTCATTATTAGGATGCACAGACAACTGACACAACATAGAATAGATAAGTCAACAGTAAGCATGCTTATGCAGGTGCAAGACTGAAATTTGAATTCAGTGGAACTACAAAGTGGATTACAAAACAGCTGCTATAGATAAATATATAATTATTTACAATGAAAATGCCACCTTTTATGAGTTTTTTTAAAAAATTTCCACTATTAAAAAATTGTAAATGACCAAATGTGGATTAACCAATGAAATGCTCTGTGTGAAATTGACTAAAGAATCTTGTTTTTATAAGTATAAAAGTGTTCTTTGTGCATTGTGAAATCAAATACACTTTATTTTATTTGGAGAGAGTATTCAAGTATACTAGCTTCTTCTCTTTGTATTACCATTCTTAATGGCTTTCATTTGAAATTGTCTGTGATACTAATACAAAATAAGGGATTAGGAGCAAAGTCTGTGGCCCAATGCAGAGATTGCCTTTTGACGTCTCATTGACCCATCTTTCCTCAAAATTTATTTAGCATAGGGCGTATCATACACGGACTAGCAATATATATTAACATTTCACCTAAATTAGTAAAACATAATACAACATAAATATTAAAAAGATTTATGTTCAAATACTAATGTCTAGGCCATCTAACCATTGAAGCATTGTTTATGTTTTAAAGAATCAGATATGCCCTCAGCTTACGGCTGGTCACAATGTGATCTACAATTTGACATGGGATCCCATAATCACACTGAGGGAAGGATAATATGCCCCATTTATATAGTGAGTTCCAGCGAAGCTGTGTGAGGTATGAATCCTATTCAGGATTACCCATTGCTGGTGTGATAGTTAAAAGCCCGGCACCATTTTTGTGAGGTCATTTATATGTCTTCTTATGTCTGGACATTCAACACCCCATTTGGCTTACTATTGGGAAACAATGTTAAAGTTGTTGGGCAGATGTTGTGCAAGTGCCAATGGGGGCTTCCTGGATTTGAGTTTTCCAGCTAAAAAATGAGAAAGGTCAGTATGCACCAGTAGGGGTGAGTTGTTCATAATTTTTCTGAATTCTCTCACTAGTGCATCTTCCCTTCAGAAAGCTGGAGGTATTATATGGCTCAAAACAGGAAGCCAGCAAGTTGAAGTGATTTTAACACATCCTTTATAATCCTCATAGTGCCATTGAGTCTGGCATCTAACTTACTAGTATGGCAGCTGTTAAGCCATACAGGGGCACAGTATTCTGCTGCGGAGTAGACCAACTCTAGGGCTCATGACCTGAGGATGGCAGCTGAAGCTCCCCATTTACTTCCACACAATTTCTGGAGTATGCTGTTCCTAGTATTGACTTTTGCTGCTGTATTCTCTAAATTGGGGTCTTCCATCCCCAGTCCGAGGACCAGTACCAGGCCGCAGCATGCCAGCAACTGGGCTGCACAAACAAGCAAAGCCCCATGCGCAAGATACAGGCAGCACAAAAAACCACACACCTTCCAGTCCGTGGAAAAACCTCTCTCCAAGAAACTGGTCCCTGGTGCCCAAAAGATTGGGGACCTCTGCTCTAGATGCTTCTTATAGGAGAGAGTCTGGTCCAATGTTACTCCAAAGTACTTTGAATGGGGATAATACAGGAGTAAGTTGTTTAAGTAGTCCTTCAGGGCTTCATATGCTAGTTTGTTGTAAAGATGGAGGCATTTAGTTACCATTTTGCTGGTGCTAGGAGTGAGCCTCCAGTCAGTGAAGAATTTTCCCAAGATTTTAAGAGCTTTGTACTGCTATGGCCAAATCATCAGCATATCAAAATTTGCGTCCCCTTGTTGCCGGCATATCTGATATATGTAAGTTGAATAGTGTAGGTGCCAATACAGAGTCTGTGGGTGGCCATTGTTTAATCTTCTCACCTTACTTATGTTGTCCCCCATTATTATATGAAAGGACCTATCACTTAGATGTTATTAATTGGTCAACAAGAGATATTTGCAGGGGATAATATGACACAGTTTGTATAACAACCTGTCCTTATAAACTGTGTCGTATGCCACAGTTAGGTCTACAAACATGGCCATGGTTTTGAGGCCTCATTGAAGTCCTACTTCAATATAGTCTGTTAGGTTTAGCACCTGATCTACACAGCTCTGGTCTTGTGGGAATCACAGACAGATGTTCATCTATTATGGGACCTATCCTGTTTATAATTAATCTTTCCAGGAGTTGGTACCATGTTTCCCTGAAAATAAGACCCGGTTGTTATGTATTGGGCTCAAATGTAATACCACGTGGGTAGCTGGAGCAGCTAACGGCTCTCCAGCAACCCAGACTACAAGTCTCCAGTGCTGCTATTGGCTGTCCCTAGGCGGCAATGGTTGCTTCAAACCTATTGGCTGCCACCTAGGGACTAGACTATAAATTACGGCTAGTTACAGCTCAGTTCTCAGTTCACATTCTGCAAGCAATAAACCATGAGTTTGCCTGAACTCACTTGTCTCGCATTCTTTCCTGCATCAAAGAACCTGCTACACAACACTGGTCTTATTTTTATTTTTTATTTTTGCCTCCAAAAGAAACACCAGGTCTTTTTTTTGTGTGTGGGGGGGTTTCCACTCACCTCTGGCATTGACAGCCCTGTCCAGCCAGCCCACTTCTGCAGCTGAAGGAACAGCTTCATTCTGCAACAGAGAATGGAGCTCTAGCCTCCATTTTGCAGTCAAAGGCCTTTCTGGAAGGCCACTGCAGCTGAGAATCGAGCTATGTATTCAAATGTAGGCTCTGGGAATGCCGCAGAAGAAGTGGGCCAGCAAGGAGTGGCCTGGCTGCAAGGTAAGTGGGTGTAGGGCGCGTGGGGCAGCTCCACACCTCACCCCTGCCCTAGCTTGATTTTTAGTTGTGCGCCTCCAAACTCGAGCTTATTTTTGGGATGTGGCTTACTTTTGAGGAAACGCGGGCGGTAGTTTTCAACTCTGTCTTGTGTTACTTAGTTTCTTTAAGAAGTTTCTTCAAGAAACTGAATGCAAGAACTTTTAAAATAGATTTACGTAGTTCCACACATTTGTTCTAGTGCTGTCTAGAGAAAAGGAAGAAATATGGGAGTTGCCAAAGTTGTCAGAAGTACCAAAAATATATCTTTTAGAATCTGAGAGGAAATACCAAACAATAAAGAACTTCTAGAAGACTAGGTGAGTATCCAACTGATTTTAAATTAAATTTAAAAAAGGGGGGGGTCCTTGGTGCTCTCTGAGCTTGCTTGTTTTCTTGCAGACATTTCATTATCCAAACTAGGTAACATCATCAGTGCTAAATTAGAAAAAGAAATGGGAAGCCCTCCAATTATTAGAAAATTACAATTTCCATCATTTTCTAGAATTGCACATATTGATGAAGGCTGCTGAGAATAAAAATATAGCAACATCTGGCAGACCACAGATTCCCAACCTCTGCATTAGAATTTTATTAGAGTGGTTGGCATCCATTTAAAGCTAGATTCCATTAAAAATAAACACATGTAAAAGTAGAGTCATATTTATCTTGCAAAAAACCAGAATACCATTAGGTGGCAGAGTTTTCTGTATCATTCTGCAACTATCTAGTGGTGCTCCACATTGTTGCAGCCCTGATATAGTGACCCTATACTAAAACACACACAACCCCCCCTCCCACACACCACAGTTTTATTATGGGAAGTATTTGAACTATAACTAAGCATTTATTCATTGTGTGCACAATTAAAAATGCAATGATAAATAATGCATTCTTTTTGACTAAAACAATGCTGGGTAAAAAATAATCAGGAACACATTTTTCTCCTCATTAAAATAGTTAAAGATTCTTTCAGGAGGACTTCCCATATGTGCCTTCAAAACATGTCATTAATACTAAATAATTACATTGTATGCTAGTCTTTATTTGTATTGTAAAATAACAGAAAATAGGGTGACAAAAAGGTCTCTTAAGAAGAGTTTCAGAACAAAAGTAGATCTTGATGGTTTATTTGAACAGGCCCAAGCAAACACCTGCAAGTACTTTGAAGGCTCTTAAAGAAAAATCAAGAAATGACACTGTCCTAACCCATTGCAATCCTAAAAGATGAAAAATGACAGGTTTTTAATTGTTAATTTAACCAGCTAAGTCTGCAGCTTAGAATAAGTCCCACCAAACTATAATTACTTTCTTCTGAACAAATGCTTATGATTGTGGTCTATGTTTTGTTCACCTATGAAGATATTCTCTATAGTCCATGCTCCTGTGTACATGTGTATTTTGAATACATACTGCAGTTTTTAACCTGAGTAGCAGAAAATGATGAATGGGCATTGAAGTGTTTGATTATGAGTAAGATCACGCCCGGGTTTTCAGCAAATGTTAACAAAGCTACTAAAAAAGTCCACTCAAGTTCTAACAAATTACTGAAAGTTGTCTTTGCCATGACTGTGGGTGGGCAATACCGAACTGTTTATGTATGCTGGCCAGGAGGCAACACTAGGAATTCCAACTGCTGGGAACCAGATGAGAAGTTACTACGTATTGTAATCAGACCATGGAGGAGGAATTGGATAGAAAGCAACACAAACAAGAGAGAACAGATCAGAGTTATGCATTCTGGAAGGTTTAGAAAACTGGCATTTTTTAAAAAAGGATGGTCACAGTCTGCCTTTGCCATTATTCAAGCAATGATTTTTCAATAAACTTCACTTGTTATAAGTTTTCATTAGAATCATAGAACTGGAAAGAGCCAGTGAGGGGAAAACCCTGCTCAGTGCAAAAATTCACACTACAATAAAGCATTCTGTGGAGAGAGCTGTTAGCTTCTTCTTGAACACTATCTCTTTTCATTGGTTTGGGTGCATACTGCTCTTATTTAGGGAGATTTTTCTTAGCATTCAGCCTTCCTGTAATTTAAATCTATTATTCTATGCTGAGGAATAATGAAGAACAAATCTTGATTTTCTTCTGAGGGATATCATTTTAGGTATTGATAAGTGCTATCACATCAGTGCTCATTGTACTCTTCTCAGAGCTAACTATTCCCAGTTCCTTTTGTCTTTTTTCATAGCATTTAGTTGCTGGTCCTTGATCTTCCATAATAACATTCTCTTATTTTTTTAAAGAAGGGACGCGGTGGCTCAGTGGGTTAGGACGCTGAGCTTGTCGATCAGAAGGTCGGCAGTTTGGCGGGTCGAATCCCGAGTGCCACGTAAAAGAGTGAGTGCCTGTTACTCGTCACAGCTTCTACCAACCTAGCAGTTCGAAAGCACGTAAAAATGCAAGTAGAAAAATAGGGACCACTCCGGTGGGAAGGTAACAGCGTTCCATGCACCTTTGGTGTCTAGTCATGCTGGCCACATGACCACGGAGACGTCCTCGGACAAGCGCTGGCTCTTCGGCTTTGAAACGGAGATGAGCACCGGCCCCTAGAGTCGGAAACGACTAGCACGCATGTGCGGGGGAACCTTTACCTTTACCTTATTTTTTAAAAGTGTTTCTAGATATTTCTTTAAAAATACTGGGCACAATACTAGAAGATGAGTGGTCTGACCAACACAAAATGAAGCAAAACAATTAGCTCCCATTATCTGGCATCTATCAATGTAGCTCAGAAATGTTTTTGCATCCTTTATGGTGACAACACAGTATCAAATCTATTCCAAGAACTTTATCAAAGTATAGTTATCAGATATGATAGTACCCATCCTATATATATATATTTTAATTCCATTTATATCCCGCCCTTCTCCGAAGACTCAGGGTGGCTTACAAGCTTAGCAGTAGCCTTCATTCTATGTATATGCCTGCTTATTAGGGCTTTCACACACACCCCCAAGCGGCATTATTACAAAGTCAGCTTAATTGCCCCCAACAATCTGGGTCCTCATTTGTACATTTGTACATTTGATTTCATAACTATGGAATTTGCATTGCTCTCTATTCCATTTCATTTATTTTCAGTTTTTTCTCTAACCTATTATTTCTGTCTTCTAAGTTATTAGCTAACAATATAATGAAAACTTAATGAACAAATGAGGTTAAGAAAAAAAAGATATTCTAGAAATCTTGAATGACTACACTCTAGCAAATCAGTGGATCCTGATGGCATCTGCACAAGAACTCTTAAAGAACTCAAGCATGAAAGTGGTCAATTCAGTTCTGATCTTCCAACAAAACTATGTAACTTGTCATTCAGGCTTGTAACTTGAAAGTTAGTCAATGGATGTTTCTTTTTAAAAAGGGACCCAGATCAGATCCAAGATATTATAAACCCCTCAGAGAGGGCTGTAAAGCACTGTGAAGCAGTATATAATTCTAAGTGCTATTGTTATTGCTAATCCAAGGAAATGGGTAAAAAATAATCTAAGAAACAGTAACTAGGCACATAGAGGATTATCGTTCTTAGATGAAAATCTACATACTGTAGATTGCTCAAGGATACATTCTGCCTTACTTACTTTTTTTTAAAGAGTATTAGGCCTTCAGATAGGGATAATGTTATTGGCATTGTATACAGTATCTGTTTTTAGAAAGTCTTTGACAAAGTTCAAGATTCTTTTTTTTATTGAAAAGTTTTACAATACATTTTTGAATACAAACCCCCCCTCCCCCTCCCCTCTCCCCAACCCTCCCCAACCCTCCCCTCCCCTCCCCCCTCCCCGACTTCCCAGAGCAAAATACAGGGTATAAAAATACAAACAAACATAATCTAAAATATGCAAACAACTATAAAATATTAAATTCTATCCCACTTTAACTCTTAGTAAAATGACTACAAGTTAATTATACATTATATCCGCTACTTATTCAAATGCTAAATGAAACTTTTTAGTCCCATATTTATTCTGGATATAATCAATCCATCTTCTCCACTCCACAATGTATCTCTGTTGCGATTGGTCTTTCAAATACGCTGAGATCTTTGCCATTTCCGCCAAGTTGGAAACTTTTAAAGTCCATTCTTCTATAGTCGGCAGTTCTTCCTTCTTCCAATATTGCGCTACTAAAAGTCTCGCTGCCATAATTAAATTCAACATCAACTTAGCGTCCACAACGGTAGTATCTGTGATAATACCCAATAAAAATAGTTGTGGACAAAACTTTATCCTTTTCTTGAATATTTTTTGCATATTCCACCAAATTTTAATCCAAAAAGCTTTAACCCTTTTACAAGTCCACCATATATGAAAATACGTTGCATCCTCACAACCACACCTCCAACATTTGGGCTGGCAGTTCGGATACATACTTGCTAATTTTTTAGGATCTAAGTGCCACCTATAAAACATTTTGTAAAAGTTCTCTCTTAAATTTTGGGCCTGTGTAAATTTTACATTTCTCACCCAGATCTTTTCCCAAGTATCCATTGTAATAACTTCTTGAAAATTCTGAGCCCACTTTATCATACAATCTTTAACAAGTTCCGTCTCTGAATCAATTTCTATCAATGCAAGATATATCCTTTTTATATGTGCTTGACCTTGATCTCTAATTTGCTTTACCAAATTTTCATCAATCATTGAAAAACCAGTTTTGATGAAACTCTTAGGAGCCACTAGGTAAGATGACCTGTTATAAATTGCTAACTGGTAAAAAAGAGAAGCAGAGTAGAAATATATGATTTCTAATATGCAGTTCATGAGAAAGAAGTGGTGCCCATCATGGGAACAGTGCTTATTAACATCATAAATTATCTTGACTTATGGGTTGGCCAAGTTTCTAGATGAAACTGAACTAATGATTCAGGTTGATGAAAACAAAAAGGCTCAAACAGCTTCCATAAGAGAAAAACCTAGAATGTTTGGGACATTTTAGCTTGAGAGGTGGTGTTCTGTTTCCCCCCCCCCCACACACACACACCGGGGTACAAACAGACAGACAAGCAGGCACGACTAGCAAGGGGTCAGGGCCACAACAGGTGGAAGTCTGAGCAGAGACATGATTGAGATACATAAAATAAACAAGGCATGAAGAAAATGGATAAGAACTTTTTCCCTTTCCGAAAATATTGGGATCAAAGTGAGAGACAAAGCTGAGATGTGTAGATCTGAAGGGTTTGGGGAACAATAGATTAGAAACCTCCAAACTTTCACCTTGTGTATTCATCCATGAAATACACAACATGAATAAAAAGGAAGAGATAATGGATGATTAAGCCTTGAGAATTGTACTGTCATATCACTGACTTCATTAATCAACAGGTCAACTATTTTTTTTTAATCCCATTTATATCCCGCCCTTCTTTGAAGACTCAGGGCGGTTTACAATTTAAAGCACAAATCAATGTGCTTAGCAATAGCCTTCATTCTATGTATATGCCTGCTTATTAGGGCTTTCTGGGGGGGCCCAAGCGGCATTATTACAAAGTCATCTTATTGCCCCCAACAATCTGGGTCCTCATTTTACCTACCTCGGAAGGATGGAAGGCTGAGTCAACCTTAAGCCTGGTGGGACTCGAACCTGCACTAATTGCAGGCAGCTGGTGTTACTTAAGGAGGCATTAGCCCACTGCTCCACCAAGGCTACCTTAGTGTTGTTGTGTTTTTGCCTTCTTACAAGCTACAGCAAGAATAGTTGGTCTTTCTAACTGTAATTGGTGAGTAATCGGCAGGTCTTTGACACCTGTCAACCTCCACTCTCTAATGTAATTTTAAAGCGTAAAGAGAATGGGATACCAGCTGATTCAAAGGACAAGTCTCACTTTTTCTTAAGTCAGTTTTCAGGATAGCATGATTGGGTTTTTTCTATTATTGTATTATTATGAAACACAAGTAGCATATTATATTATTTGGACACAGTAGTGTTTATATATATTATTGACTGGAGATTATTAGCACCCTAATAATAATTCTGCAAGAAATGGGTGTTTATGTAAGATAGATAGATAGATAGATAGATAGATAGATAGATAGATAGATAGATAGATAGATAGATAGATAGATAGATAGAATCTTTAAAGGTAAAGAAATTTGTATAGACTGTGGTTTCTAAAATGTTGATGTTGAGAAGCATAAATTTGTTCAAATTTTATTTGTAAAGCTAAATGTGGAATCAATAAATTCTGTTAATAAAGCTTTACAATACAGTGGAGAGGTGGGTGCCCAAGAGGGAGGGGGTGCATGCCAGATGGGTTAGAGGCACCTCATCCCAGATATCATGTGTGAGAGAAAGGCGATGAAGACAACCTCTCCCTTATAGTTCACAGAGTATATTGTAGATGCAGATTAGTAGAGTGTTCACTCTGGCAAGATTTTCTCTAAAGACATGAAACAATAAAGAACTCAGCTTGGAAGAACTGCCATGTGTCCATCTTAGTTTTGGGCCTGACAAAAATAGTACTAGCTCATCTGGTTCTGTTTTTTGTCTGAAGACGAGGAATCCAGGAACACTTGCTTATGCCTGCAAAACCACACCCCAGGCCAGCAGGTGAGAGCTAGAGGTAGATGGATGCCTCAGGTAGGCTCTATGGAGTACTAGCAACCTCGTGCCATCTTCCCCATTGACTTTGTCTGAGGAAGCCAGCAGGGAAGGTCACAAAAGGCAATCACATGACCACAGGATGTTGCAATCATCATAAATACAAGCCAGTTGCCAACCATCCAAATTATGATTACATGATCGCTAAGATGCTGCAATTGCCATAATTTCAAGAACCAGTAGCAAGTCCCCCTTGTGAAGCACCATCATAATTTTAGTTACTGAACAAGTGGTCACTAAGCAAGGACAACCTACACCTTGCAAGTAGCTGCTGAAATATCTCAGAGTGGAGAGGATCTTTAAAAAATAATTTTAAAAAGGTTAAAATGAAGCCAGCCATGAGCACAGGAGAAAAGTAGCTGAAATAGTTAAGTATAGTCCTTCTTTGAGGGAGATGGGTGGATCAGAAATGTGAAAAATAAATAAGTAAGTAAAGTAAGTATAGATATGCGCTTGGATGAAAACAGAGCAGAAAGTAACATAACTCACAGCATTTTTTACTCTTGAAAATCGTTTTCAAAGAGGAAAGGGAGAGGAAACTCAAGGGTAGAATACAGTGCTGTTAAATTATTTACCTATAAATGGCCCAGGGTGTATTCTGCCTTCTGATATATAATAATATCTGTGGTGTACTGCCACCTTTGTGGCTTCAGTAATAGAGTATAAAGTAGATTTCAGTCCAACATCAATGGTAAACCAGACAAGGTACATTTTATTGTCCTCTTGCTGATTCTGCTGAGTGGGCTTGTATGTCTACCTCAATATCTTATCCTGTGTCAGCTTCTCTCTCATTTTGTTCATTTTGGATGTGTGGGAAAATGCATTTTTAGTATCACCTTGGGATGACAGTTCATTTTTTTCCCCAAAGAAAAGAATCTTGGATTTTAATTACATTTGCAATTCTAATGATTGAATATGTAATATGTACTTAACATCTCAATAAACCTCCTAAAAGTCAGGTTTCATACACTGGCTAAATTTGCCTCTCAAAATCTACTTTGCCCAGTTTTTCATCTACCAAAATCTCTTTTTTCCCGTAGTGCCACCAGTGAACCAAGCAAGGGAAATAAAAGCTTCAACTTTTGAAAGAACACCAGAACAAATACACTTTTTGCAGAAAGGAGTCCTGGATTCCTGGGATCACAGAGGATTTTGGGTGTACAGTAGCTGATTTGTTAATGAATGTAGAAAAATCCAAGAAAGAAAAGACCTGTTTTATGAGAGCTGTCCTATAGTTAACGCCACACTTTATTTGGCAAGTGTGCACATGGAATAAGAACCACTTAATCCAATTGTTCTCTCTCCTCTGACATAAGGCTATCTTCGAGAAATACATTAGGGGGCATTTTGAAAGGACAGTATATTTGTCTTAATTGATGAGAAGGGAAAAATTGGATGACCTTGAATATAAGTATATTCATGAGACTTATGAACAGAAGTTTTCAATATTCCTTAAACCATCCCTTCAGTGAGACAAAAGGTCTCCCCTCCATTGCAGCTCCACAATGCCAAGTTGCCAGGCAACTCGGGGTTTTTTTATGGTGTGTTGCCAGGACAACTGATATCAACAAAATGATAAATCCCATTACCTAGTTAAATACTACACGGGTGATATAAAAACAAGAATGAATCTCAAAGTACAATCTTAAGAGCGTGTGAAGATTTGAATTTTAAAAAGATGTTATGGATGATAAAGCAGGTGGAAAGGATTTTGGACTGACTAATATTTAGCTAAGGATGTTACAATTAATCCCCTGCAGCCAAATCATCATTCATTCCATGTATTTTAACTATAGTAATCTCTAGGAAATAGACACACTTGATCTGTTCACTTTCAGCCCTCTTTTTCATTTTTTTAAAATGTATTTAGCACTAGCCTTGGGACAACCAGTGTATTTTTTTATATTGTGAGCAACACCTTCGTCATAAAGCAACTTCTGTTTAGAAGATCTTCTCCAGCAAATACAAAGCTATTAAAATGCTAGTTCAAGTTCGATCATGTAAAAAATGCCCATTACGAAAATGTAGCCAGTGGCCTAAAATGTTTTGTGAACTCTGATGAGCTTTACTAATCAGTAAGGTTTATTGGTGGTAGGGGGTTTCCAGACTAATCGGCCAGATTTTAGTGAAACAGATTATTATAATTAGGATCCAGGAGGACATTTTTCTCCTCTGCTTTCCTGCAATGAAGTCTGAAATAATGATTAGAACATAGTCACAGGGGCCTCGGGGGAGGGGGGGAGGTGGCATTCCCTCTAGGACAGTGTCCCGTGGGATCTCTGATGAGTAGAAGGATGTCCCAACATGATGGGAAGAAGGACCAACATACACCTTTTGTCTGGATGGCATCATTTGGAGTTTTGAAAGCATGGGGGGCATCCATAGTTACATGTCCAAGAATAAAATATCAATTTATTAGAAGATGAAGTAGCGAAGTTATCCTTTGCAGTCCTCTCTAGCCTACCAAGATGTTTTCTACCACCCAAATTACATTGTATCCCCCCCCTTTCCTTTTTTTCTTCCTGATCAAACTTCCAAAGGATGTGCTATGTTGCAGCCAGTCAGTATTCTTATTTTGTATTAAAATACCTATGGGGTATTGAAGTTAAAAAGAGTGCTGAAGGCTGGCCCTTTGCTTTGCAGTGTGCAGCATTCTTATTTAATTTTTAAAAAATAAATTTGAAAAAGGAGCCCTGTTGGCATCAGTAAGCTAAAGACAATCTGTAATAATATATGGATTTCAGATTTTTTGTTAATATAAGAGGAAACTCAACAATGGCTTGTAAACCATGGTTTATTATTTAGTGATGTGTGAATCAGAATACGGCTAGTTTTTTTTAAACATGGTTGTGCAGATGACCAGGCTGAGTCTGAGGGAGGAGTCACACATCCTATGCAGGAGGTTACAAGGGCATGGATGACAGTGAGCAGGCCTTCTAGTCCAGGAATAGTCACAACTGGGACACTACCTGAAGATGAGCACCAGCTGGCATCTGCTCTTCAAGCAGGAGCTATGAGACTAGGAGGATCCTCAGATTGCACATCAGGTCTGTCTGGGTTACTGCCACCCTAACTACAGAAGTAAGACCCTTGTCTCTGGAAGGCCCAAATATCCACAGCTACTCTGTCTTGCTAGGGTTCAGTCAGAGCCCATTTTGCCCCATCCAGACCAGAATAGTCTCCAGACCTAGGATAGGATGTCCACAACATAATTCAAGGGGCCTGGAGTAAAGATATAAAGCTGTGGAGGCATCCGCATATTAATAATATCTCACCCCAGACCGATGGATCAAATCCTCCAGTGGCTGCATGTAGATGTTAAATAGGAGAGGAGAGAGATCCAGGTCCTGAAGCACTCCATAATTAGAGGCCATGGCCTGGATCTCTCCCTGCCTAGCAACACCAACTGAAACTGACCCCAGAGGAAGGAAGAGAAGCAGCACAGTACAGTGCCACTAACCCCCAACTCTCAGAGCTGGCCCAGAAGGATACCATGATCAATATTATCAAACATAGCTGAGAGGCAAGAAGAGCCAGGACAGATGCACCACCTCCATCGCAGTCCCACCAGAAGTCATCCATGAGTGGAATCAATGTGGTCTCCTGAACCCCAACTGAAGAGTCTGGATAATCCAGTCAAGGTCCTCTGTAGCTACCATGCAGCCACTGTCTCCACAAACATCACTAAGAAGCAAAGATTGCAAACTGGGCAAAAACCATCCAACTTAGTTGGGTCATGTGATGGTCCTTTGAGGAGGTGGTGCAGCACTGCATCTTTCAGAGCTGGTGAGACCACTCCCTCTTTCAAGGAGGAGTTAATTACTGCCCAGACCTAATCCCAGTTCCAATATGTAATGTCTCCATTCTGCTCTCCCTGAAAAACTATAGGTTTACATTCTAGGTTGCCTTGGTGTAGCCAGTCGGATAGTGATCTCACAATCTAGATACCCTATTAGCCAATAAAAGAGGAAAAGATGATGAAATAAATTCTCTAACATCCCCTTTATAGCTAGGGAGATCAATCGTCTTTTTTAGGAAATAGATCATTATCACAAGGTCTAATTAAAATCAAATTTTCAGAATTTTCCCAGCCCCTTGAAGGAATCTTAAAATGCTATAAAGGAGATGATAAGCTTGGGTCATATCACAAGATGGAGGATCAGAGATCCCAAGAGGCATCAGCTATATAATAATTAAGGGACACGGTGGCTCAGTGGGTTAGGACGCTGAGCTTGTCGATCAGAAGGTCGGCAGTTTGGCGGGTCGAATCCCAAGTGCCGCGTAAAAGAGTGAGTGCCTGTTACTCGTCCCAGCTTCTGCCAACCTAGCAGTTCGAAAGCACATAAAAATGCAAGTAGAAAAATAGGGACCACTATGGTGGGAAGGTAACAGCGTTCTGTGTGCCTTTGGCGTCTAGTCATGCCGGCCACATGACCACGGAGATGTCCTCAGACAAGCGCTGGCTCTTCGGCTTTGAAACGGAGATGAGCACAGGCCCCTAGAGTCGGAAACGACTAGCACGCATGTGTGTGGGAACCTTTACCTTTACCTAGATATAATAGATATCAAAAAATAAATAAATAAAAGAACTTAACTACCGTAGCACATAAAAAATAAAGAACACTTAGCAAATGTTAATTCAACATATACCTACATCTAGTTGAGCAAATTAAAAATTCCTTCCTGGTTCAGTTTTATCTGGATGTTCTTTATGTTTTTCTGAAAATTCAAAGTTATAATTTGGGCCGAGGGAGATGTTAAAACTCACTGTTTCTTATTTCTTAAATAAATGTAGCTTATTTTTCAATGTGGTTTTGTTTGATTTTTTTTATCATGCTATCTTTTCTAGTATTGATTTTTCTCTTTGGGGTTTATTTTAATTAATAATTTTATGTGCAAGTAATTCTTTAGTACAGTGTCTAAAGAAATAAAACAACTCTTCTTACCCAAGGGTTTCTTATCAGAAATGTAGAAGAATTTTGTTTGTTCTGCATTTTCAAATGAAACAATTTAATATGGACATCCCAGATGATATATAGATTGAACTGTAGCTATATTTCAGACTGTGGGTCTCTCTTTTCAACTGTGTCTGAATTTTACAGGGCAAATCTCTATTTAGAAATTGCATAGAAAAACTCTATATTAAAGAATTTATTAGATTTATATCACATCTTTCCTTCGGGGCTTCACCAAAAACATGAATACCAGACATGAATTGGGGTAAGATATTGCAGATATTGACTAGAGCAGCTTCTCAGTGAAATTAACCCTCATTCATTTCTTCATTCTTAATTTTAACTTCTGTGTCATTTCACCTCTGATTGAAATATATTAAGATTTTTTTTTGCTTCGAAACCACTGAAATACGCTCCCTTTAAAATATATACAGAGAATTTAATCACATGACCCAACAAGAATATGGATATTATTTAAATAATTACATTTTGTGGAGTACTGATGTTGTTACCTACTTGGGCAATGAAATGTCTGCAAACAAACAACAAAATTCAGAGAACAACTAGGATTCCACAGTTTACCCCTGAGCTACTTATATTCTCTTCTATTGGAACATAACATTTCTTTGGTATTTAATAATATATATAGTTTACTCTCTTGAAATATTAGTTTTGAACTTGTTAGAAATTCAGTTATACCTTCAATAAAGATAATATGAAAATATAATTATTTATATTAAAAAAATTCTTTTTAGAGGTTTTGTTTGCAATTCAAAAACACTGATGAATCTGCAAGAATTGCCTTGTTTTGCTATCTTACACCAGTTAAATAAACTACTACTCTGTTTATATCCATCATGACTGTAATCAAATTCATTTTTAACTTGTGGTAGGCAAATTAGACCTGATTTATCCCTGATTATTTTTCCTTGCTTAAGAAAACAAACTATGTCCTTGTCATATTCTTATAGATCCTTTGAGAACATCTTTTGATTTAAACAATATGATTACAAACTAAATGCAACGTTTTAGACAAATTCAACTTCTTACCAATGTTCATCTGTGTAACTGATATTAATCCACAAATACAGGGATTGTATATCTTCAGGATTCAAATTTCACTTTCTAGGGCTCTCAGATTTGTTGGAAGATTTAGCAAAAGATTATTTCTATTTGCTTGATAGAAAATAAGTGGAAGGGGGATTCAGCATCATAAGCAGTAACACACAATGCTGAACCCAATTGAGCTCAGGCTTGTATATCTTAATGCCAGATCCATAGTCAATAAAGCTCCTCTCATCCGAGATTTGGTTGAGAGTGAACATGCGGATCTGGCCTGCATTACGGAAACCTGGTTAGGACCTGAGGGTGGTGTCCCTTTGGTAGATCTTTGCCCACCAGGTTTCCGGGTGCTACACAGGCCTCGGGCTCAGGGAAGAGGCGGGGGAGTGGCGGTAGCGGTGAGGGAGAACCTGTATCCGCGAGAGGCCACTGTTGTCCAAATAGCCGGGTGTGAGTCTCTCCTCCTTAGATGTGGCCCTAAGGCTCAATTGGGCTTGCTGCTAGTGTACCTTTCACCTAGTCGCGTAGCAGCAGCCCTGCCCAAGCTTCTTGTCATCCTCTCGGGACTAGTGGTTGAGCAGCGCTTGGCCCCCCACCTGCCTCCTTTGCTCATAGCTCGGCCAGTGCCATGGTGGAAGCCTGGGAAAAGGCAGCCACAGAAGCACTCGACCGAGTTGTACCCATGCGGCCCCTGACCCGTTGCAGATCCCAGTGGGCTCCATGGTTTTCTACGGAGCTCCGGGAGATGAAACGGCAGAGACGGGGCCTAGAGAGCTGTTGGAGATCCAGCCGATCCGAATCCGACCGATCGCGACTAAGGTCCTTTACGAGGTCTTATCTCGCGGCGCAAAGGAGGGCAAGGTCTAATTACTTTGCTGCCCTTATCGCGTCCGCAGATAATCGCCCGACCGCCCTGTTTAGGGTGACCCGCTCCCTCCTTAATCTAGAGGTGAAGGAGGATCCCTTGCAGGGTCGTGCTGAGGAATTTAGCCAACATCTGCTGGACAAAATCGCTCGGATCCGGACCAGTCTGGATTCCAACTGGGCAGAGTCTGACGATGAGAACATGGACAGTCTTGTTGATGTTATCTGGGAAGAGTTCGATCCTGTGACTCTGGACGAGGTAGAAAGGATCATGAGGAAGCTAAGCTCCACTACATCCTTATTGGACCCGTGCCCCTCCTGGCTGGTTTATTCGGCTCGGCATGGGACACGAGGCTGGATCCATGCAGTGGTAACTGCTTCATTGAAAGAGGGCAGTTTCCCCGCAGCCTTGAAAGAAGCGGTGGTGAGGCCCCTCCTCAAAAAGCCTTCCCTGGACCCAGCTGTTTTAAACAACTTTCGCCCGGTCTCCAACCTTCGCTTTCTTGCGAAGGTTGTTGAGAGCGTAGTGGCGCATCAGCTTCCTCTGTTCCTAGAAGATACTGATTATCTAGACCCGTACCAATCGGGTTTCAGGCCCGGACACAGCACAGAGACAGCATTGGTCACTCTGATGAATGATCTCTGGCGGGCTCGGGACAGGGGTCATTCCTCTGTCCTGGTCCTATTAGACCTCTCTGCGGCTTTTGATACCATCGACCATGGTATCTTACTGCGGCGTCTCAGGAGATTGGGAGTGGGAGGCACTGTTCTTCAGTGGTTCTCCTCCTACCTTCTGGAACGTTCACAGTGGGTGTTGGCGGGTGACCAGAGATCGACCCCGAGGCCTCTCATTTATGGAGTTCCTCAGGGGTCGGTCCTCTCACCTCTCCTGTTTAACATCTATATGAAGCCGCTAGGTGAGATCATCCGTGGTTTTGGAGTGGGTTATCATCAGTATGCTGATGACACCCAGCTTTTCATCTCGACCCCAAACCACATCAGTGATGCCCTTGACGTGATGTCCCGTTGCCTGGAAGCGGTCCGGGAATGGATGGGGAGGAACAGGCTTCAACTCAACCCGGACAAGCCTGAATGGCTGTACATACCGGCATGTCAGGATATTTAATTTAATTTAATTTATTAATATTTGTATACCGCCCTTCTCCCGAAGGACTCAGGGCGGTGTACAGGGCAAGAATAAAACACAAAGCTACAAAAATTAAAAAGTAATTAAATACATGCCCAACAATAAATACATAATAAAACCCCAATAAAGTGATAGTAAAAACCCCACCAATCCCCCCTCAGGCCAGGCCGGCTTGTTCGAACAGGTATGTTTTCAGATCGCGGCGAAAGGAGCGAAGATTGGGCGCCGTCCGGAGCTCAACCGGTAACTGGTTCCATAGCTCCGGGGCGCCCACAGAGAAAGACCTCCCCCTGGGGGCCACCAATCTACATTCTCTGACCGGTGGCACCCTGAGGAGGCCCTCTCTGTGGGAACGCACAGGGCGGAGGGAAGTTGACGCCGGCAGCAGGTGTTCCCTGAGGTACTCCGGACCCCTGCCATGTAGGGCTTTAAACACCATGACTAGTACCTTGAATCTCACCCGGAAGACAACTGGCAACCAATGCAGCTCACGGAGCAGAGGTGTAACATGGGAGTATCGGGAAACTCCCAACACAACTCTCGCGGCTGCATTCTGTGCCAGTTGGAGCCTCCGGGTGGTCCTCAAGGGCAGCCCCATGTAGAGAGCGTTGCAGTAGTCTAGTCGAGAGGTCACGAGCGCGTGAGTGACTGTGCATACATCATCCCGGCTTAGATAGGGCCGCAACTGGCGCACCAGGCGAACCTGGGCGAAAGCCCCCCTAGTCACAGCTCCTATGTGGCCTTCCAGAGTGAGCCGTGAATCCAGGAGGACTCCCAAGTTGCGAGCCCTATCTACGGGGGGTAATAATTCGCCCCCCATAGAAAGAGATGGAATATCCGAATAAACCCGGGATGAAGGTATGCAAAGCCACTCGGTCTTGTCGGGGT
This sequence comes from Vipera berus, assembly GCF_964194415.1. NCBI lineage: Eukaryota > Metazoa > Chordata > Lepidosauria > Squamata > Viperidae > Vipera > Vipera berus. The sequence goes on from NC_138203.1 coordinate 63,183,008, forward strand.
TGAGTTGAAGTCTGTTCCTCCCCATCCAGACCCGAACCGCCTCCAGGCAACGGGACATCACGGTGAGGGCATCACTGGGGTGGTTTGGGGTCGAAAAGAAAAGCTGGGTATCATCAGCATACTGATGATACCCAACTCCAAAACCACGAATGATCTCACCCAGCGGTTTCATATAGATGTTGAACAGGAGAGGCGAGAGGACCGACCCCTGAGGGACTCCACAAATGAGAGACCTCGCGGTCGACCTCTGCCCTCCTGCCAACACCGACTGCGAGCGTCCCTGGAGATAGGAGGAGAACCACTGTAAAACCGTGCCTCCCACTCCCAATCCCCTAAGACGCCGCAGCAAGATACCATGGTCGATGGTATCGAAAGCCGCTGAGAGGTCTAATAGGACCAGAACAGAGGAATGCCCCCTGTCCCGGGCCCTCCAGAGATCATTCACCAGCGCGACCAATGCCGTCTCCGTGCTGTACCCGGGCCTGAAACCCGATTGGTACGGGTCTAGATAATCCGCTTCATCCAGGACCAGAGGGAGCTGATGTGCCACCACACTCTCAACAACCTTCGCAAGAAAGCGAAGGTTGGAGACAGGACGAAAGTTGTTCAATACAGCTGGGTCCAAGGCAGGCTTCTTGAGGAGAGGCCTCACCACCGCCTCTTTCAAGACGGCGGGGAAGCTACCCTCACTCAAAGAAGCCGATATAACTGCCTGGAACCAGCTGCGTGTCCTCTCCCGGGCTGCATAGACCAGCCAGGAAGGGCACGGGTCCAATAAACATGTGGTGGTGCTCAGCCTCCCCATGATCCCGTCCACTTCCTCCGGAGTCACAGAATCAAACTCCTCCCAGGTGATATCGACAAGACCACCCGTGTCCTGCTCGACAGACTCTGCCCAGTCAGAGTCCAGACCGATCCGAATCCGAGCGATTTTGTCCGACAGATGCTGGTTAAACTCCTCGGCACGACCCTGCAAGGGATCCTCCCTCACCTCCTGATTCAGGAGGGAGCGAGTCACCCTAAACAGGGCGGCCGGGCGATTATCTGCGGACGCGATAAGGGTGGCGAAGTGGTTAGACCTCGCCTCCCTTATCGCAGCGAGATAAGACCTAGTGTAGGTTCTTAGTCGCAATCGATCGGATTCGGATCGGCTGGATCTCCAACCGCTCTCTAGGCCCCGTCTCCGACGCTTCATCTCCCGGAGCTCCACGGAGAACCATGGGGCTCGACGGGATCTGCACCGGGTCAGGGGCCGCAGGGGTACAACTCGGTCAAGAGCCTCAGTGGCCGCCCTTTCCCAGGCTTCCACTAAGGCGTCTGCCGAGCTGTGAGCAAGGGAGGCAGGTGGGGACCCCAGCGCCGCCTGGAACCTCTGGGGATCCATTAAGCGTCTAGGGCGGTACCATTTGATAGGTTCCACACACCCACGGCGGGGGGTGGCAAAACGGAAGACCAGCCGCAGGAGATGATGATCGGTCCATGACAGGGGCATAACAATTGGGGAGCCCCCACCAAGATCATCTGACCACCGTCCAGATAAGAAAACTAGGTCAAGGGTGTGGCCTCCCTCATGAGTCGGTCCCGAAATTACTTGCGTCAGGTCCATGGCCGTCATGGAAGCCATGAACTCCCGAGCCAACTCAGATGATCCTCCCAGAGATGGTAGATTGAAGTCCCCCAAAACTATAAGTTTCGGGAACTCAATCACCAACCCAGAGAGGACATCGAGAAGCTCAGGCAGGGCTGCTGCTGCGTGACTAGGCGAAAGGTACACCAGCAGCAAGCCCAACTGCGCACCAGGGCCGCATCTCAAGAAGAGAGACTCACACCCGACTATCTGGGGAACGGTGGCCTCCCGTGGACACAAGGTCTCCCTCATAACAACAGCCACTCCCCCACCCCTACCCTGAGCCCGAGGCCGGTGTAGCACCCGGAAACCTGGTGGGCAAAGATCAACCAGAGGAATACCGCCCTCTGGGCCCAACCAAGTTTCCGTGATGCAAGCCAGGTCCGCCTGCTCACCCTCGACCAAGTCACGGACGAGAGGAGCTTTATTAACGACAGACCTGGCATTCAAGTACACCAGCCGGAGCTCAGGAGGCTGCACATCCTCACTCCCGGGACCTCGGGGCGGAGCCAGAGGGTCGGAGTGCCTCACCGCTTGTAAGCAGCGGAGAGACCTTCCCAGAGATCGATACGGCCCTCTGTTCCTACACCTGCTGCCATTCCCTAACGTCGTGGGAATAGGTAATCCCACGACTGGCCCTGGAGCCCCAGAAGCAACCGACCCCCGCTCCTCCCCCCCGCGATCCGCCTCAGCACTGGCCTGAACAGAGGTTGTTGGACTGCCCCCCTCGTCCAAACAACCAAAAGAAGTACGCTCCCTCCTCCCTAACCCCCGAAAAAATTTCGACAAAAAACAAACCAGGGGCCTCTTATTAGGTTTACGTCGGAGGCCCCTACCCGTGCCCAGCCATCTCTCAGGGTCCCAACAAGTGGGCCCTTCCTCGAGATTGTACGCGGCTGGAAAGGCGGGTCGCCCCCAGGAAGGGGGAGCACCCCTGAGGGCGAGCAAGTCCGTAGAAGAATACCTAAGATAAGGCATAAGAGCAGTCCAGATGCAGGCAGTCCATAGTCAGTAAGGAGGGTCTAAGCAGAGGACAAATAGGTGTCCCGGCCCTCCACCCAGCCACTGCCACTAAGCTGGGTGCACCCCCAGGACAGGCCAACCACCGTCCTCTCACGACAGTCGCAAGGCCTATTCCTGGGGGGGGGGGTCTGAAACACCCATCCTGGGTATAGCATGTCCCCTAGAGCTCTCACCTCTAGGGGCAGCAGATGTAAGTTCAAGCCACCCTCTCACGGTGGCTATTACCAGGGAACTCTGAATCCTTAGGGGATGATATGTAGGTGACAATAAGCAACAGTCCGAAGGCAAAAGTATGGTGGTATAATAATCCATCGTAGTACGCCATCAAAGTCTGCACTGCTAAACAGCCGAGTCCTCCGTTGCTCTGCCGTTCCAGGAGATTGTTCATGGCCACAACTCCATGGGCCCTCAGTTCTGCAATCATTGGGGCCTTCCAGATTGTGGTCTACTGAGTCTAACTCCCTTAGGTCCAAAAATCCATTGGCACCGACCAGGATCACAACAGGTGCCATGGAGAGCATAGGTCTTTCAAGGGACCGCTGGGCTCCATTGGGATCCACCGGAGTTAACCGGCTAACCCAAGAACCTCCAGGGCCACCAGCAACAGTGAGGGTACCAGGCCATCTGGAACAAGCAAAGCAGACGGGGGAGAAGACAAGTCGAGTGCAACATCGCTGCTGAGCCACCAAGGCCGCTACCACCACCGGAGCGCCGTTGCAGACGCCGCCGCCATTGCTGCCGCCACCAGGACGCCGCCAGAACAAAAAACGATCCAGCCATTCCCGCCGCCGATGGAAAACGGGCCGAAAAGGCTCAGGCGGGAGCGGGCGGACGGTCGGGCAAGCGATCGAGCGAGCAAACGGTCTAACAAGAGCAGGCCAAGAGGTCTAACAAGAGCAGGCCAAGAGGCAGCAATCAAAGACGGCCCAAGGCAGGTAGAGTGATACAAAATGTCGCCGCCGCTGCCGCCGTCGCCGCCGCTGCTGCCGCCGCCAGAATAGTCCGCAGGCATCTCGTACAAGCTCTCCTCTCCTCTCCCGGAAGCGCCGATCAGCTGGAGCTCCGAGGACGCCGAGAACGCTGCCGAGAACGGCCGAAAATTGCTCAAAATAGCAATGTTGATCCAACGGCCCATGGCGGCCCAAAACAACGGAAAACACCTTCGCCGCCGACCGCAGCATCCCCGGGGAGGCCCGGAGACGCTGGGGCAGCAGGAGCCGGCAGGCCGAAAAAGCCGAGCCCAGCGAACACCGCGGAAGACGACAGAGTATTCAGAGTATTCCATCCCTTAATATTGGGGGCAAGTTACTGCCCCCCGTAGATAGGGCTCGCAACCTGGGTGTCCTCCTAGATTCACAGCTCTCCTTAGAAGATCACATAGGAGCTGTGACTAGGGGGGCTTTCACTCAGGTTCGTCTGGTGCGCCAGCTACGACCCTATCTGGACCTGGATGCCTTACGTACAGTCACCCATGCACTTGTGACCTCTCGTCTTGACTACTGCAACGCTCTTTACATGGGGCTGCCCTTGAGAATCACTCGGAAGCTTCAGCTGGTACAGAGTGCAGCTGCACGGACGCTTTTGGGGGCTCCCCGATACTCCCATATTACACCTCTGCTTCGTGAGCTGCACTGGCTTCCAGTTGCCTTCCGGGTGAAATTCAAGGTGCTAGTGATGACATACAAAGCCCTACATGGCATGGGTCCGGAATACCTACGGGAGCACCTACTGCCAGCATCAACACCCCTCCGTCCTGTGCGCTCCCACAGAGAGGGCCTCCTCAGGGTGCCACCGGTCAGAGAATGCCGGCTGGTGACCCCCAGGGGGAGAGCATTCTCGGTGGGTGCGCCAATCCTCTGGAACCGCTTACCAGCCGAAATCCGGATGGCCCCCGACCTTCGCACCTTTCGGCGAGATTTAAAAACCTATCTATTCCAGCAAGCCGGCCTGGCCTGATAGATTTGGGGTTTTATTTGTAGATCTGGGGTTTTATTTGTTTTATTGTTGGTTTATTGTATACTTACTTTGCTCTGTACACCGCCCTGAGTCCTCCGGGAGAAGGGCGGTATATAAAACGAATAAATAAATAAATAAATAAATAAATTTTTTAAGAAGTTATTGGAAGGGAAGGTACAGAAAATGGGGGCAATCCAATTACAAGACAAGGTAGTAGCCTTCAGATTGGATGGGATAAAATTAATCACTCTCTTGTTTAATCCTTTAGGCCCATGTTTCTCAACCTCAACAACTTTAAGGTTGTGGATTTCAACTCCCAGAATTCCTTATGTGCCCAGGGGCTGGCTGAGGAATCCTTGGAGTTGTAGTCCACAGTTAAGAGGCTGATGTTGAGAAACACTGATGTAGGGTCTCAAAGATACTACTACAGAAACTCTAGCAAAAAATTACAGACAGCCCCACAAGGGGGAGTAGTAGGAAATAAGGGTTATCTGACAACTACCAAAATGAGCTGGACTGATTCCAATAACATTTATTGTCCTTCAAAATGGGAATATCATACTTTCAAAAAACAACAATTTTATATGCCCAGTGACTTTCCACCATGTTTAGCACTGCTGCAGCCTCATATTCTGCAAGAAGGGATCCAAAATAAAAGGAGAACATTTATAAATGCAAATGGCTTATGTGGCATTGAATAGATTCCACATTTTGCAAACAAGTGCAGCACTAAAACATAAGACTATGCTTAATATATCATTGAGGTCTTACACTGTCACTCTAAAGTCTGAAGGATATAAAAAAGAGATAAAGTTCTAGCATGGACATATAGCATATTTAGATTAGAACAAAAATAAACTTGTAGGCGTTTCTGAATGTTTGTGTGTGGCTCATTCCACAGCAACTGCACCCATCCAAAATTGGGGTGAATTTAGGGGATGACTTTTTCAGCTGAGCAATTTATTTCTGAACTTAAAAGTGACTGTAAAGGAAATTCTACAAACATGACAGAATTTCCCCTGAAATTATAAAGTGGACAATTTCCCACCGCTGGGATTCTTATCTTGTCCTACATCCAGTTCCTCAGACCTTCTTCTTCTATGCTCAGTGGCCTTTTTCTCTCTTGCTTTTTATTCTCTGCACAAAAAATCACAATGAAATGAAAAGGAAGACAGGATTGAGTGCTTATTTGCTGCCAATATTTATAGCTTGCTATGGGAAAGCTGGAGGAAGAATGGTCCATGCAATGCGCATTCATGTGGGAGAAATTACAAATGGCAACTAGTCCTGACAGCTATGAGCACTTCCACTATCAGACATATTAAAGGTGTCAGACACAGCAAGCCACTAAATAACTTCTAGTTCCACCAGTAGAAGGAATCAGATGAAGTCACAATATGAAAGTCACAGTATATAACAGAATGCTAAATACATCTACTAAAGCTCTTATTTTATGTGGTTTTCATATTACTTTAGCCCCCTTTCCAAAAAAAAGCAGAAAGCCAGCAAAAGGCAACACTGAAATTCTAGAAAATGTAGACAGCATTTTTATACAGCAAAGGATCTCCGTTTCACTGAGCATCAGAATTGAATGGTGCTATTTCATTTTAATAGATTATAAAAATAAGTGCCATTTAAATGTGTATGTGACAGCTTGATGGATATATACTGGGTTTTCTTCATCTTGTAAAAACAGCATTCATTTTGCTGTACATTTTAAAAAGCCAGAATGCTGGCAAATATCTTACAGGTAAATCAATTAAAGGGTAAGGAAACTGCTTTGCAAAGTTAATGCTGAAATATACAAAGTTGTATGATTCCAATTTATACTATTATGTTGTTCAACCTAAGCTAATCTGATGACTTCAGGAGTACAGAGCAAGCTGGCCCTCACCTGTGCTTGAGTGAAATTCCACTGGATACAATCTTGTTCTTTTCTTTAGGTAGACAAGGACAAAAAGGTCACAATAGCATCTTGAACCCTTCATGGGTATTTCTGAACTGTACAATGTCTCAGGCAACCCCTAATAAACAGCCAAAGCTCTTAATGGCATGGCTGAAAGAAAGATAGATGTAAGTTTGCAATTTCCTTGCTATGAAATAAATTCAGGCTGAATATGAAATTCAAATGAGAGAAAAATATGGTTCAACCATAGAGAGATAACATGGACTTCAAAAAGGATAGGAATTTAGTGGGTGAAGAGGATCAAGAATTGGTAAGTAAAGGAATTAAGTCCATGGGAAAGAACCATGCATAGATATTGTTCAGATGAAGAAATATTTCAAGCTAGGTATTCCAGGTTATTGAGCATTTTCACTTGAACAACACAAAAATCTGGTTTGGTTTTGTTTTTTTAAAAAAGAAATTGCTCAGAAAACACCACCCTAATGTTTGTCTACCAAGTATGTGGTTGCTGTAGCCGAATCTCGAGTCTTTGTCCCAAATGCAGAAAGTGCTGATCTCACGCTCCTTACAATCTCCCTCTCTCGAGTCTCCAGTCTTTGTCCCAAATGCAGAAAACAAGCTGAAACAAAGAGAGGGAGACTGTAAGGAGGGCGAGATCAGCACGGGCTGAGAAACGCCGAATCTCGAGTCTTCATCCCAAATACTTGCCTTCTGCAATGCAAGCAACTGGGATGGCTCAGCAGAGGGAATGGGCATTTCTCCCCATGCGCTGATCAGCGAGCGCAGAGAAACGCGGATTCCCTGTGCGCTCTTGCAAGATATGGAGGTGCTCCAGGGTAGCTATTAGTGCAGTGTAGCTATTAGTGCAGGGATAGGCAACTATGGCCTCTTTATGACCTGTGGACTTCAACTCCCAGAATTCCTGAGCCAGCCATGCCAGAGACCATAAAGTGGACATACAGTAGTTGCCCACCCCTATATTAGTGCTTTCTTCAGTAGTCTGATGAAGTGGTGTCTTCTCTCTTCGCCTACTGCCCATGACACCTCAAGCCCCAGAGTTTATTGTCCACCTTGGCTCTCTACCCTAAAGGAAAAGGTGCAACTAAATCCCAGAGGATGTGATAGGTTTCTGCATGAAACTCCATAATTATTGCAAGGCAGAGAGGACAGACTAGACTATTCTGTCTTGAGATAAGAGAACTTTCCATCTTCCCCTACAATAGAATTGCCAAATCGGAAACATAATTTGAATCCATAAAAAAAGTAAAGGTAAAGGTTCCCCCGCACATGCGTGCTAGTTGTTTCCGACTCTAGGGGCCGGTGCTCATCTCCATTTCAAAGCCAAAGAGCCAGCGCTTGTCCAAGGACGTCTCCGTGGTCATGTGGCCGGCATGACTAGACGCCAAAGGCGCACGGAATGCTGTTACCTTCCCACTGTAGTGGTCCCTATTTTTCTACTTGCATTTTTACGTGCTTTTGAATTGCTAGGTTGGCAAAAGCTGGGACAAGTAACAGGCGCTCACTCTTTTACACGGCACTCAGGATTTGACCCGCCAAACTGCCGACCTTCTGATCGACAAGCTCAGCGTCCTAACCTGCTTTAAAAAGTATTGTCTTATCTATTTTAACTTGAACTGCTTTTAACTGTAGCACTGATTAATTTATTTTCACATTCTCTTTTTCCCCTTAATTAAGTACCCTTGAAGGGAAAAGAAGAAGAATAAATCTAACAGATAAATGAGTATAGAATAAAATTTAATATCAGTCTACACCTGAAGTAAGTAGTACATAATTTCAGAAAAGTCTCTTGTTATCTCAAAAGAACATATAATTTGCCTTATTTTAGTACAGCATGTTAGTCTCAGATCTCCTGAAAAATAGCTGTATGATCTCAAAAAAAATCCCGAGTTTTCTAAAAATGGAAAAAAAATTGCTGTCACCTGTAACGTTGGGCACTAGAATAGAAAAAGAGTCATAGCAACAATAACAAATCCACAAATTTTTGCATGGAATGATAATGGATCTCTGATTCTTAACAAAAATCTCTGGGTTTGCTCTGCAATGGCTCAGATTCAATGACTCTTGGAGATCTGTCAAAATTGAGTCTATATTTGTCTTCCTTTGAGTCTGGATTAAAAATAATAATGCAAAACTAATGTGGTAGATTGTGTGATGGGACCTGCTACTCCTTACTATAAAAATATCAGTTTGAAGTCTTCTCAGAGTAAGGCCTACCAGCATATATCTGGAGCTATGTGTGTGTGTGGGGGGGAATTCTCAAAAGATCACACCACACAATTTTTCCATCAATTCTCCCCAGCTTTTCTAAACCCATGCCTTCCCCATGGGTATCTTTCTAGCAAGAATGATGCTAACTAATAAGACATAGTGTCAGGACCCACCCCAATCCACATCTTAGGAAAACAAAAGCTCTTGGAGTCAGTTCTAGTCCAAAAGGAATTTTTACTAGGACATGCTTGGTTGTGGAAATACAAGACAGGACTTGGTATTGTTTTACAAATTGAAACTTTATAAAGAGTTCCCGGTTCAACCCCCCCTTCCCTCAACCCCATTTGGTCAGACCCCCCATCATTTTACTTCGTGTCATCCCTTTCGTGGGGAAAAGGGAACTTCGAATCTTTATGGTTATTGCCTTCTTCCTTTACAGATTCAAATGGAGACACAGGCCAGACGCCTTCTTCCCTAACCCTCCCCTTTGTTCCCCCAGTTCAAAAGGTTTCCCTTGGTCTTTGAAATACGTAACCTAAGGCAGGCTGAATCCACATGCGCTCCTCCTTCCTCAGGAGATGGCAGAATCCATGGGGGGGGGGAAATAATGTTTTAAACATACATTTATGAATGTGATATAAATGGATTCTGACACATAGGATAGTTAGTTGTTATTACTGTAGCAAGATTACTGTATGCACAGAGATAGGATGATTTGACACTACCTACTATGAAAGAATGGTAGGTGAAGATTTTGCTGAGACGGATAAATTGACATCTTTGATTACAGAAAAGATACTATCTAAATTTATTGGTGACTGGAATCCTTTGTGTAAATTTTTTTAAAAAGACATTGATTTATGGTTTTGATTAGACAAATCTTCCTATGATTATAAAAAGAGGAATATGATGTAACTTTAGAGAGAGAGATTAAATATATTTGCACTTATAATTGCTGTGAAGAATATTGGAAGCCATTTCTTTATATCTTTTTTCTTTAACATTTTTCCCCACCCTTTTTTGCTTTTTGTTTGATACTTTTCTTCTTTATTTTATATGGAAATAAGGAGTTTTTATTAGTTTTTCTCTTATTTAAAAGTTTCAAAAATTTTTTAATTTTATTGTTGGTAGTTATTGTGTCCTTTCCTTTTTCTGAGGATCTTGGGAAACCAAACTGTAACTGAATCAGTCTCACACAAGTGTTGCCAAACGGCTTCCATCTGATTTTCCAATAATCACACAAATGGCTACAATTTATTCTGGCACAATCTACTGCTTCTCCCAGCTTTGCAAGTCAGGCATAGATGATAGCAAATGAGGTGATGGTCGGTAAGAAAAATAGAGGTAACTAAATACTTCACATTTTACATCCTTAATGTTGTTTGGATAAGAATAAAGTGAAAAGCCTGTAGTCTAACTGGCTCTTGTCCGTAGAAATAAGCCATCAAATAGTTTTGTCCAATTCTGCATGATTTTCCCCATCCCAGAAATAAGTCTAGGCACTAATGCCTCAAGGTGTTTTACAAGAAACTTTAGAGTATAACAATTATTTTAGTGCATTGGAGTCAGTCCTACCACCAGGCTGAAGGAGGCAAGTGCCTTAAGCAATGCAACAGCCAGGAGATGCAGATAGTGGCTATATCATTCTGGCCATCAACCATTCTGTTTATGTTTCTATGAAGGACACTGCCCCATAATTTAATAATCAATTGACTTTTGTACACGAGGGAAGAACCATTTTGTAATCTCTCCTTAGCCCGACTATTTCATCATTCCTCCTCTGGATAACAGTCCATGAATTGAATACAATGCACTAATCCATAAAGGTTTATGCCAGAATAAATGTCTTCATGATTCCATCAGACCTTTTTCTTTTTATTAGATGCTGGATTCAGTTTATCCAGAACCAAAATAAAGATTGAGTTAATTGTACAATTAGACATCAAAGCCTGGATCAGACACCTAAACATTCTGACAACTGTCTGAGAAAGGTGAAACTGAGAGATAAGGGCTGAGTAAATGTTATTGTGGAGACAAGATTAGAATAAGCAGACTTTTAGCCTGATGCTCATCACCTGGCTACTCCAATTTTTTTGTATTATTTTATATTATTCTCATTTATTATACTCCCCACTCCACCAAATGAATATCTTGGTAGCTCATTTTAATAGCTTTCATTCCTATTTCTGCGGTATCTTTCCATACTTTTCTATATATGGAGAAGAGCTTTCCCTTTTCCATTTATGGGACAGCTTCTTTTTTCCTGTTCAAGATCTGCTTCTTTTATAAACCCTTTTGAGGATCATTCTATTCTCTCCAAACTTGTTCCCATTGTCAGCTGAGATGGCTGCCTCCTTTCCACTTGTCTCTCATTACTTATTGCTTTCCACCATTGCTGTTTCATCAGTGATACAGTCTTATCTGGCAAACACATGGGTGTACAACCTTTTGGCTTGCCTGGGTCACATTGAGTGAAGATGAATTGTCTTGGGCTGCATATAAAATATATAGTTAATGTATATAAATATATCTAGACCGGGATGCTTTGCGTACGGTCACTCACGCGCTCGTGACCTCTTGTTTGGACTACTGCAACGCTCTCTACATGGGGCTGCCCTTGAGGACCACTCGGAGGCTCCAACTGGTACAGAATGCAGCCGTGAGAGCTTTGTTGGGAGTCTCCCGATACGCCCATGTTACACCCCTGCTCCGCGAGCTGCATTGGCTCCCAGTTGTCTTCCGGGTGAGATTCAAGGTGCTGGTAATGACCTACAAAGACCTTCATGGCATGGGTCTGGAATACCTCAGGGAGCACCTGCGGCCGGCATCAACTTCCCTCCGCCCAGTGCGCTCCCACAGAGAGGGCCTCCTCAGGGTGCCACCAGTCAAAGAATGTCGACTGGTGGCCCCCAGGGGGAGGGCGTTCTCTGTGGGCGCGCCGGATTTATGGAACCATCTTCCGGTATAGCTCCGGATGGCGCCTGACCTTTGCTCCTTCCGGCGCGATCTAAAGACTTACCTGTTCGAACAAGCCGGCCTGGCCTGATGGGTGATGGGTTTGGGTTTTATTGTTTTTTATGTATTTTAACTTAACTTATTGTTATAGTTTTTGGGCATCTTGTTTAATCTTTTTTAACTTTTAACTTTTGTATTCTTGTTTTTTAACATGTATTGCCCTGTTCACTGCCCTGAGTCCTTCGGGAGAAGGGCAGTATACAAATATAATAAAATAAATAAATAAATAAATCAGTAATGATGTTAACAGTTTATGATCCTGTGGAGCTACATTACTAGCTGTCCAGGGCCACCTGTGGCCCATGAGCCAAGGGTAGTGCCTGGGCTTTAAGTTTTATTTCATTGTTTCTTTATTTAAATACGCTTGCCCTGGCACTATACCGAAGGGAAAAGAATAAAAACACTACAACCAATTGATAGAATGGACAATGATGTACAGCCAAGAACAGAGCAGTCTAAATAAAAATATTTTTCTGTCCATTGATATGAGTCAAGGGTAGCTTCCACTATTTTAACCAGTATAGTGTAGAAATAAGCAGGTGAAACTTTGAGTGAGAAAAGGCATGATTTAACTCTATTTCAGTGATCCCCGAATGACTTTGGATCGTCATTTTTTTCTCTATGAAACTAACCTCACAAGGTTGTTATGGAAATAAAATTAGTGGTAGCCCGCAAGAAGCTACCTTGAGACCTCAAAGAAAAGAGAAATATATGTGCAATGCAGAAGTAAAAGGTCCCCTTTGAAAATTTAATTTTGATGTAATTCCTAATTGCACTAATGACCATCAGCTGATTTGCAAACCTGAAAGAGAAAGGAAATATCTATTTTTCCAAACCCAGATTGTAAAAGGCCTTTTAACTTAACAGAAAGCAATCCAGTGGAGATTACCAAATATCATCCCATTGTCCAGATCCTGTAATGAAAAATCTTTTGTACACTGCTTGCTTAATGAAAATGATTCTAAGAGGGGACCCATTTGTTTGATTTAATATCTGACTATTATTGTCTATCCAGGTTCTTCATATAATTCATTCTAGAAGTAGCTATACTAGGAATAGGCCATACTATAATACATATGAAGTCTGTAGGAAAATAATTTTAGTACCTGATTTAGGAAAATATGAGGGAATCATACACATATTGAAAGTCACTGTGAAAGAAATTCAGCAGGTAAATACAGGGTACATTAACTGCTATAAGTCAGAGTTTAGAGGAAAATCACAAATCCAGTTAACAAGAACTTCAGCTTCTCCTCTTCTAAGGCCAGGCAAGGCCTGGTGTTAGTGTGGTTGTTACATATTGGTGGATCCCTATCATATTTTTGTACTGCTTATTCTTCTGGTGTTTTAGTCTTGGCTCTATGTTTATGGCTATGTGGTTTTATTGGGATTTCTTTCTTTGGATTTTGTAAACTGAGCAGAGTCTTCTGAAGTGGGCATCCATAGCAAATGTAATACTTTTTATTAAATTAATAAATTCAGGCAGCAGATTCTGGGAGATGGCAGCTACAAGTTGCTGTGTTCCAGAGGACTTCTTCCCTTTCTCTAAGCTTCTTGGTACATGAAGATTATTCTCCGAATCTTCAGAAACGCTGCCTTCAAGTAATATGGAAGATAATGTCCCATTGTGCTTGTTTTAAAAAAATTCAGTTGCCAGTCCGTCCAATTTTTGTAAAATAAACAGAGATACAGAGACAAAGAGTGCCAGTGATGCAGTGCCTTCTAGTTAACTGTTGACTTCATTTTGGTGACCATCTTGACTATCTTGATAAAGCCCATGGATATCCTGAAATAAATGATGTATGAAACAAAAGAAAAAATATATATGTTGTATATCTAAGAAACTAAGAAAAGTGGAAAGAATGTAGTAGATCTGAATGAAGGTGACTTGATTTTATGAAATAGAGTTGAATACATACAGAGAAGTGAATGTGGATCTTTGATTATGAATATAAGAACTAAAATATATATCAGAAAGTTTGAACCCAAGTCATCTGCTTTGTTGTTGGGTGCACATGAAAGTAAGAAGCCATTGGTTGGTGATAACTGCATGTTATGCTCTATAGGAGGATAATACATTATGATTATGAGGTAGGGTTAGTTTTGGAGAAAATTGTGTGACACCTGAATGGATGCCCTTCGGGGTAACAGAATTGTTTCCTTAGATGACATGAATTGATGGACAGGAACAAGGCAAAGGAATTCAGAGAAAAATAATTATGTCATTTAGAGATCCGGAGATAAATTTGAATGGCGATTGTTCTAAGAGTATCCACTTAGAAAAACTTCTGATTGTTTTCAATATGTTGTTTAAATATAAATCTATCCAGGCATATGCATGGGAAAAGAATTAATGGCTATTTGTTTGTTTATAAGAAATGATTGATTTAGTGAAGCGTACACAATTCTGACTGTGAGACAGGCTTTTTTTTGTTGTTCTCTCAAGAATGGATCTTGGGGGGAAATGGACATGGAAGAAAATAAATAAATAAAAGAAATGAGAGTGAAAGCAGATGGATTGTGGCAAGAGGACAAACAAATCCCGTATGGGGGGAAAATTAGAATAAGGAAAGTGGATATAAAGAAAAAGATGTGGAAGCTGCTTGAAACAGACTGAAAATCATTACAGAGTGCCACAGAAATGTGTGGATTTATCTAACTAGAGCTTTGAAAAATTATGCTTTTAGTGAAATGATGAAGTGAAAGAGGCTGCAGGGGAGAGTCTGAGAAAAATGAAGATGAGAGAAAAATATGCCTGGAGAGAAAAAGAATACTTCCAAATAACACAGTCAAAAGTGCAATGAATTAAATGAGGTAGAGAAAATGCAGAGAGATTCTGATGGGGGAAAAATGATTTTTGAAAATGAACAAAAAGAGCCAAACAAGGATTTTGCAGCAGAGTGAACAGAATTTAAAATAAAATAGAATAGAATAATAATTTAGAATGATATAGAAGCAAACTTATACCAGAAAGAATATTTTAGGGATTTTCATGGGAATGATTGTGATACACTGAAGAAGGAAACTGAAATAAATGCTATAGATGTTAAAGTTAAAAAAAATGATGAAAAGCAAGTCCTAGGTGATGTTAGAATGAAAACTGGAAGGATGGCATTACTGTTTCCCTATGCAACGTTAGCAAAAGAAATAATATTTGCCTCTCTCAGGCCTTGGAAAGTATTCAATAGGTAGATAAAAAGGTCAAATGCAGTCTAAACATCTCACCTGACTGTACAAGCAAACATAATCTCATAATTGTTTTATATGCATGATTTAAAGCTTCATGGAAAATCAGAAATCAAAATCCATTCACTGACAAATATTTTAAAAATTGTTAGCACAGAAATTTTCCCTAGAGAAATGTGCTACAGTAATAATAAACTGGGGTAAAATCATGAACAGTAATGGTATTGAAATGCCAAATAGACAACCTTCAGAAGCCAACAGGATGAAGCCTAAAATCTGAGCATTATGCAGTTGGATAACATCAAGAAGTTCAGAAAATATCAAGATCTGAAAAACTGTAATTGAAAGATTGTGGCATAAACCATCTATGGTGATTCCAGTGGTTATCAGCATACAGGGTTCCATACCAAATAGCACTTGGAAATCTGTACATTGACAAAATTTCCATCTGTCAATTGCAAAAGGGCACACTGCGTGGATCCGGGCATATACTTCGCCAATACACTCTGACATCCTAGGTTCTTGAGAAGAACTCAATACGAAGGCCAACACGTTAAACAACTGGCAGATGTGACTTCACATTGTCCTGTATCTAATAATAATAGTAATAATGCAAAACCAATGAGGGAATTCATTTGTTTAGTGTGCTTTGAAAAGTGTTTAGTAAAATTCCAATTCAAAGAGTACAAGAGATAAATGGCACAAAATGTTGTAGAGCAGCTTTATGCCAGGCAGCAGCTGCATAGATCAGATTTTTGCTTCTCAGGATATTTATGCAAAATGGGTGAATGTGAGAAAGAAAGTTCATTAGATTTTTGATTCAGAGAAAATCTGTAATGTGAACAGACAAGCTGTGGAATATTTGTTCAAAGATGAAATTGAAGATTTGGTTGCTGAATAAGATAAAAATAGTCAATGAAAGTAAATTTTGCATGAGACAAAAAATGAATCCCTAGTTAATGATTCAAGAATAATACAAGGATATCTAATGTCTTTTTAGATTTAATGTATTTACGGTAATGGTATATGGAATGCTTGTGGTGAGAGTAGATGTTTGTTTGTTGGTGCTGTGAATAATTCTCAGTAAATGCCAGGCAAATTGTATGATAAAGCAAGGAGTATGGAACTAAAAACAAATGTAACAAAGAACAAGTTACAAATACAAATTAGTTGCATTTGACAAGAAAATTGGAATGAATGATTGCAAATGGTGTATATAAATGGCAAAAGCTTGATCAAGCGGGTGTATTTGCATAATAGAATGGTGAGAAGATGGATCAACAAACTTTAAATGTGCAAATACTTGTAGAAGGATAACAAATTATATGTAGTTTGTTATGAGAAGTAAGTATATTCAATACATGAAAATGGCTTTGTGTATGAGTATGCTACCAAAATTTTGTTCCATGGAAGTGAGAGCTGTGTATCTCAGGAAAAAAAAGTAAGTTTATTATGTACCATCGAGTTGTTTTCAACTCCTAGACACCATATAGATATAATGAGCAATGGGAAGAGAGTATTTGGAAGAATGTGTAGTGAAAACAAGACAAAATCAAGTCAAGTATGAATGGGCAATGAATAAATATGGACTGATTGCATAAGTGAGAGATCCGGGCAAAATAAATAGGTTGCGATATTTGGTTATACTGAGAGAATGAATGGCAATCAAACTGCAAAGTAAATATACGAAGGAAATGTGAATGGTTGAAGAGGAAGGGAAAATCAATAAAACTGGGTTTGGGTGAACTCAATGGGATCCTCAAAAATGGAAGCCAAGGTTAAAAAAAACAAAAGGCAATGTAGACGTGAACAAAATAAGAATGGTTTGCAAGGGTAGAAAACTATGGAGATGTGTAGTATTGGTATAGCATAGAATTATGTATATTTTCTCTTATTTCATATCTTTGATTTCTTTTGCTTACAATTTCTTTCATCTCTTCTGTGCTTTGCATAAAGTTAAGTGGTGTGATGGATATGGACATATGTATGTACTGTAAATGGAAATATTCTATTCTTTGCTTCAGACAAGCTTTGTATTTCCCAGTCCCATTTCCCTCTCAAGAGATGGAACATGTAGATCGATGCGAAGTGACATCTTTATTACAGAAATTTTTATACAGGATGGTTCCAGGATGTAGCTAAAACAAAAATAGGTTACCATAGCTTTCCAAAATTGGTATTTTCCAGATGTGTTGGATTTGAGCCATGCAGGTTAGAGACTGAGTTGAAGCTCAACTTAAAAAAAAAGTCAGTGCAGTCTTAGGCTGTATTAACACAGGGATAAAATCAAGATCACATGAAGTATTAATACCACTTTATAATTCTTTGATAAGCTCATACTTGGAATACTGCATCCACAATGTAAAAAAAAATGATGTTGAGGCTCTAGAAAGGTTACAGAAAAGAGCAACAAAGATTAGGGGACTGGAGGCTAAAGCATATGAAGAACGGTTGCTGGAATTGGATATGTCTAGTTTAATGAAGAGAAGGACAAGGGATGACATGATAGCAGTGTTCCAATATTTCAGGGGTTGCCCCCAAAAAGAGGGAGTCAAGCTATTCTCCAAAGCACCTGAAGGCAGAACAAGAAGCAATGGATGGAAACTAATCAAGGAGAGAAGCAACCTACAGTAGAACTAAGGAGAAATTTCTTGACAGTTAGAACAATTAATCAGTGGACCGATTTACCTCCAGAGGTTTTGAATGTTCCAACACTGGAAGTTTTTAAGAAGAGACTGGACAACCTTTGTCTGAAATGGTATAGGGTTTCCTGCCTAAGCAAGGGAGTTATTCATCTGGAGGACAACAATTGAGAAAAGATGGGTATGGAATGGGAAGATGGAGCAAGGGAGGGAGGGAGGGAGAGGGGGGAGGGGGAGAGGGAGAAAAGCAGAAGTGTTATAAGAATCCAGTAAAGGGTACATCTCTACAACATGCAGCAAGTCAAATACAAACACTTGCAATATGATTGTTAAGGGGGCCTAAAGATTGAAAACTAGTCAGAAGCTAAAGTACAAGGAAGTTAGAAATCAAATACCGTACCTTGTTAACATTTGTAAACAACAGCAGGAAGGAAGGAAGGAAGGAAGGAAGGAAGGAAGGAAGGAAGGAAGGAAGGAAGGAAGGAAGGAAGGAAGGAAGGAAGGAAGGAGGAAATCTATGAATGACCTTGGGGAAAGAGGGGAAGAGATGCTGCCTAGGAAACAGTTAGACAAGAGAGGCAGGAGCACCCAGTGACTTAACAGGCAGAAAAACAAACTTGGGAAGGACCCCCTCTAATGGATCAAGCAGTTGAAAGTGGCAGCAGAAAGTTTGTTCCCTCAGACTTGCAAGACTCTGTTAATGTAGCTTTACAATAAAGTAGAGTTATTCTTCTAGTCCACTTCCTGTTTGACTTACTTGGGAGGGCTGATAAAGGGGAAGGAGAAAAGAAAGGATTTACTTTCTGTACAGTGCAAAAAGGAAAAGATCACCTCCATTCTATATTTTCTCCTCTTTGGTGATAAGAAGAATCCTTGGTTTATTTGCTCACATTTCAGAAATCTTAAGAGCCTCTGCAGATTCAGAATGCAACAGCTACACAAAGAATAACAGATTCTAATGAGTTCCTGCTTAGAGACCCAAATTACTTGTTTGCATAATGGCAACTGTAAATACATTGCCTTCAGCTGTTTGTGAAGGATATCTTCAAAAGCACTTGATAATTTGTAATGCCAGCATGAAATGGGATAACAAGTTTTTTTTCTCTCTCTCTCCCACAGCTACCATGCTTCCCTGACCTTCGTACTTTTTATTCTTTTGTCAAAAAAAGGGGGGGGGAGTAGTTAAGGAAGATGAAAGCATCTAGTGGCTCCAGGAAATGCTTGTGCAAAGTTTATTTATCTTTTATCTAACTTTTATTAACCTTTGATTAGAGGACCAGCTTCTTATAATTATGGGAACTGTTCTGATTGTGGCTATCAGCTCCAAAGCTGGTGAAAGTTTCAATTACCGGATGACCACCCTGGAGCACATGCAGTGATTATGCTGCATCTCTGGAGGCACCAGCTTTGGAAGATTATCCCACAAGATGACATTCAGGAAACCCACATCATGTACAAATGCACACACACACACACAATATTTATGCTTGCAGTAGAGTATACATTCACTTTTTGGCCCTGGAGTGGTTTCAAAGTCAATAAAATCAGGGTGGCCTCAAGCATTATTTTAGTCCATTAGAAAGTGGGTGGTTGGGAGGAGGTGAGGCTGTTAAATACCTATCTCCCCGATGCCTGTGGCAAATATGCCCCCCTTTGATCTCACCAATTTGGCTGGACACACTTAATTTTGCATTTCTGCCTGGAGATGGAAAAAGAGCATATTTCTCAGCCTGGCTAAGATGTGCGTTACACATGAGTCTCTGCTACACCTACCTCACAGCCTGCCTTCTCAATTGTGTGATCCATTTGCAGCAGAGAATGGTCTTAGCCATCAGTGTTTTATCTGGCAGTAATGTTTCCATGGGCTTCATCCGGCAACAGGACCTTTCAATAACCCTAGTCATTCTTCTGCTATTATTATTTGTAGGAAATTGTGACTTTGCAGAGAATAATAAAGACAGACTTTAAAAAAATATATCCATCAGACTTTTCCATTCATTAACATTGTGAAAATATTTGCCATGCACTTTTCCCTTTGCTACCTTATATAATATGAATTAGGAATACGGACACCTCAAAATGCTCCAAGGACACTCCCTTTTCTAATTCTGAAAAGGAAACTGAATTTTTCCTATTCAAACCAAAGTTGGAAGATGCAGTTTACGTTGGTGGTCAAGCAGAACTTCTAACTGATATAAAATTGCTTGCAAGTGAGATATTCCTCCCTGTGGGAATTCTCAAAAGTTACTCTTAATGGCTCTGAGAGCTCAGACTTTAAAACCTTCAAAGAAGCCAGTTGATAGGACAATGTTGGTTCACCATCTTTCAGACTTATACCTTGAAAAATCCCCCTCCCCCATTAGCTATTACTTGTTTAAAGTAAGGCTGTTCAAGCCCTTGGATAGCACTCAATCCAAAGTGGCTTCTAGTTGGCCTCCTGTTCCTGTGCTTCTATGCTCTGTTTTTCAAGCCCTATGAAGATTGTTGTGATTCAGGGTCAGCCTGTGGGTTCGGCAGTTGGGTTGGACGACTCAGAGGAGGAGGAGGGGGGTGTTGAAGACCTTGCTGAGGGGGTTGAAGATCTTGCTGATGAGAGCCCTCAGCCAGGCCCCTCCCACTTGGTCACCACGGAGACCCAGCTGTGTGAGCCTGACAGCGTGGGTGAAAATGACCCACAGCTGGCCCTGTTCAAGGACGCCCGACGCAGGAGGCAGTCAATTAGGAGTAAACAGAGGAAGGCAATGGGACTTCTCGGAAGGAGGCAGAGAGAAGCCACGCCCTGAACTCTATATAAGGGGAATGTGTGGGGAGGGCTGGTTTGCTGAAGGCAACCGCTTGGATAGTTCGTGTTTCTTAAAGCTCCTGTTTCTTGGTTCATGTCTTGTTTGTTTTTGTAGCTATAAATTTGGCAGGCGTAATTCCAGCCTCTTGCCGTTTGTATAGGGGTTGTCCCCAGTGGCGTAGCGTGGGGGGTGCAGGGGGGGCCGGCCGCACCGGGCGCAACATCTGGGGGGGCGCGCTCGACGGCGCCGGGATCCGGCAGGGCCGAGGCACCGGAGCCCCAGCCGGGAAGGGCCTGACGCCCCACGGCGCGCCACACACACACACACACACACAAACACACAACCACACAGTGTGACTCCTCCTTCGGGCCGCTCCGCCTTCGCTCCAGCGCTGGACGGAAGCCTTCTCTCCCTCCTCCCCCCCGCAAAGGAGAAGGCGGCTCCTGAGCGTGCACAGAGCGCGGCCCTCCTGCAAGCCCGGGGCTCCGCTGCGGAGGCTCTCCCAAGGTGCTCCCGGGGTTGCCAAAGGCGGGGGGGGGCGCGGCAGGGCTTGAAAGAGGGTGGATTTCCCGCGGGGGGAGGATCGCTGCAGCGTCTCTCCGGGGGTCCCTGCTCTGGAACGAAAGCTGCGTCGGCAGGTTGCCGATCCAACCGTGCATGCAGACTTTGGGGGCGAGAGGACGTGGTCGGGTGCGTGTGCGTGTGTGTGTGTGTTTGTGGGCGCGCCCGTGCTGTCTCTGTTCTGCAAAAGGCGCTTTTTTAAAAATAAAAAATAAATAAATCCTGTCCTGCTGGAATGCAGAAAAGCAGCCCTCCCCCCCCCCCATTAAAAGCTTGAACTCTTCTTCTGCCTTCAATCTCAGTTTCTGGAGCGCGAACAGGATTAAAAGACAAGGATGCGTTCGATTGGCTCAAGAGTGTGTGAATTTGACCGGACCCGGTGCGGGGAAAATGAGCGCTCAGATGCCGCCTTCCCCAAATTGGCCATAAACTGGGATTCGTTTCATGTCATTCAACCGGGGCTTCGTGAACGTCACAGAAACACACATTAACTGTGTCAAAACATTTCTCTCTCCAAACTCCCAAGCTACAGACTTTCCCTTTTATTTAAAGGGGGTTTGTTTGTTTTTTTAAAAAAACTGTTTTATTTAATAAACAGCGGTTTATTTAAAGACCACATTCACACAGCACCCTAATGGCAAACCAAACGTATCATTGGGGTGACATGACAGCAAAGAATGGTGTGTGTGTGTGTCTGTGAACTTATACATCCAAAGCACCAGAAGGCAGGACAAGAAACAATAGATGGAAACTAATCAAGGAGAGAAACATCCTGGAATTAAGGAGAAACTTCCTGACAGTGAGGACAATTAATTAACCAGTGGAACAGCTTGCCACCAGAAATCGTGGCTGCTCCATCACTGGAAGTTTTTAAGAGGAGACTACTCAAATTGTATAGGGTCTCCTGCTTGAGCAGGGGGTTGGACTAGAAGACCTCCAAGGTCCCTTCCAACTCTCTTATTGTTATGGATGTGGATAAAGGTACAAAGAGAAGGAATGATAGTACCTCACTCGGAAACTCAGTTAAAGTTCCCAACTTTCTCCCTTCTGTCTGCTCCTAAGTCTTCGGCACCCAGCCTGGTCCGCTGACTTTGAATGACTGAAACTTTTGCTGGCAGGATGCTAAACCAACAGGTAAAGCTCAATTCCCTTACGTCAGACTGACTGGCAGTCAGGTAACAACTGCAGCCGCCGCACCTGCGGCTGCTTGCTGCTGCTGCTCCTCCTCCTCCTCCTGCTGTATTGACTCTCTGCGGCCACTCGGTTCCCCCTGCAGGAGGCGATCGGGACCGCCCCCCCCCCGACACACGTCGCCAGCAGCGAGAGTTTCCAGCCAGGCCGGCGAATCTTTGGGGTGAGGTGCCAAAGAGAAGGAGGCGGTTTGGCTTGGATAAGCAGCGTCTGGGCAGAAAATAGGTCGGGCGCCGCAGCAAGTATGAATTCCTGGGGTTCAGCCTAAGCAGGCAAAGCTGCAGGGTGGGTTGGTTGGCTTTTCCGGCTTTGGAATAACCTTGGGAAGCTGAGGCATTGTAAGTTGGAAGTCATTGTTTGTCGCCGAACATGTTGGGTCAACCCCACACCACATGCTAAGCCATAAACCGTGGTTGGTATCCAGGGTTTAGGACAAGATGGAGAAAACTAGCCAATTGTGGGATCATAAATCTTGATGAAGCCCATCATCGCTCCATGTGATGTATGCACTCAATCTACAAACGTAGTCCAAGCCTATTCACATCTGTTGTAAGGTCATTCTCTCGTGGGGTTTATCCTGACGTCCACTAAGAGTGGAACAAACATGCCCCATTAACCATTTTCAACGCCATGTCCTCTCTTTGTCTCATCCTAAATCACAGCTGAGGCACCTTAAAGTTGCCTTGTTTCAGTTTTAAACTAGCATTTTCCCTCTTCTCCAGAGACCCTTTTTTGCCTTGAACCTAACTCAGGGGTAGGCAACCTTGGCTCTTTTATGACTCATGGACTTCAACTCCCAGAATTCCTGAGCTAGTGGAAGAGACTCGAGTGCTAAAATCCACAGGTTAGGGGGCGCAAATTACTTGCCTTGCCCCGGGTGCTGACAACCCATGCTACGCCACTGGTTGTCCCTGCCTTTTCTGCAGGGCCGGTAGCAGGCTGGTACAGAACAAAGATACCAGCTAACACAGAGTCCAGGCAGCTCCACTTGAAGCCACTCATTGCCCTCTAGATAGATGCATACGGCACACCCAACCAACGACAAGTCTTAGCATTTGTGGAAACCCAGGCAATTGTAACTGAGTCAATATATTGTGCTTAATGGTTTAGCATATGGTACAAACAGAACCAAGAAAAAGACATTTTCTGCTTCCTAGAGAAGACTTTTTAACATGGATCTGGATTTTGTGTAATCCTTTTCTTGTTTTCAGTGCTTTTTTTGTAAAAGAAAAAGGTGCCGGAACTCACACATGTCATACAACCTGGCTTGGCTATCCTACAAGGTTCCATCCAAAAAAGGTGCTGGAACTCCGTTCTGAGCGTTCTATGACAAAAAAAGCCCTGCTTGTTTTTATATTTAGTGTATGCATATCAGTCATGCTACCAAGCCTAAGGGCTCATTCATTAGAGTCTACCAATTAAGTGACAATTGCCTTATTATATACAAAGCTGCTTTTACTGGAAATACATATTTATTCATCTGCCCTTTAATTATTTACCTGTACACCAGGGTTCCCTGAGAATGATCTTTCTTTAGGAGCATCTGTTCCTGGATCCTTTTAACAGGAGATACCTGAAAAACTTCGCCCAGAAAACTGCAGGGACTTCTCCAAGCAGTCTCTGAGTATTGAACAGGGGAGGGGAAAAAATCATGCACAGATTGAACCTGGGATCTTCTGCCTTGAGCTATGCAATTCTTTTGATTTGGTT
Source organism: Vipera berus (assembly GCF_964194415.1). Taxonomy (NCBI): domain Eukaryota; kingdom Metazoa; phylum Chordata; class Lepidosauria; order Squamata; family Viperidae; genus Vipera; species Vipera berus. Next base: position 63,206,837 of record NC_138203.1, read on the forward strand.
TGGTGGTGTTGTACTCTCTGACAAATAGCAGCACACCCACAATAAATAAATATGTGTGTGTGTGAGTGTACTCACACATGCACGTGCGTGCCTTATGTGTCACCTTGTGTATAGTTACTCAGTTTGGTAGTTCGCAATTAGTGCTGGCTTGGCCTTGAGGAACTCATTTTCCCACCCCCAACTGTGTTGAAAATAGATGATTCTGCTTTCAGGTTTCCTCACAAGCTGTATTATAATCAAATTCCCGCATGAGATGGCTCACATATATCAAAGTTGTATCACATTCACAACTTACTTTACATCATGCCTACAAACAACTTCACCCCCACCTCCCCACATTTGGATGGAATCTCTAGCCAACTTACAGCTTTATCCTAGGAAAGAGAGGGATGTCTGCCTGAGAACATTTTCTGACCATGAAAGGACCACACACAGGGTTCCATGTGGAACGCACACTGGACCATCTGAAACATAAAAGACCATTTTTCTTCTATGTTCACAGGCTGGTTTAATTAAATATAGGCACCAGGAATCAACATTTGGCTATTTCGACATTGAAATCCTTTTGTACTATGAAACTACTAAGCTGTAGCATGTAACTGTTTAAAAATATATGCCTTTAATTCATATTCTACCTTCTGAACCTTGCTGCAGAATTAACCATCACTTCTATATGCTACTAAAGCTCCCATTTCTGTAAACTTCAACTGAGAAAAACAGTGCATCATAGGGCCACAGTTTTTGAAGCAAGATACCTCAAATGGGCGAACTTTCACAATATACAGGAGTCCCAAAAGAATGAAATTTCTGGCTGCTTCAGTATTCCCATGCTGTCAGGCTGCTGCTGCTGCAGTTATGTGATCCTCATTTTTAATGTTTCAGGGCCCTTTTGCAATCCCCCTCTAGCAGCAGTCCTTACCTGCCTGCTGGGAACGAAAGAGAAAAGGGAAGGTCGGGAAGGGAGGGAGGGAGGGAGGAACCCCTTTGCACCCTTTCTAGCCCATCCCTCCAAATGATCTCCCCAACCCAAGCCACCCTCCTGCATGCCTTCCCCAACCCACGCAGCACCTCTTGTGCACACCCACACAACCTTCCCAACCCTCACCATGCCCTGTGCATCTTCCCCAGTCTTCGCACATCCCCATACACACTTTCCAACCCAGAACTCCCATATGCCATCCCTTACCCATGCAGCATATCCTATCACCTCACACACCTTCCCTGATCTGCACAGCCCCCAAACACACCCTTCCCAATCCACATGGCACTTCTTCCAAATCCCCTCCCCACAGCCTTCCTGACTCATACTGCCTAGCCCTGGGCTGTCCCCATCCTGCACAGCAACTCCAGGCGCCTCCAACCACCTGTCCCAACCTGCACAGCACCTTTCATACACCCATGATCCCCACATACTCTTCTTGACCTCCACCACCCCCTCATGTCCTACTGTACTCATGCAACACCTCTTATGCACTCCCATGTATCCTTCCTGACCCATCCTGCCCACCCACGTGCCCTACCCAAACCATGTGGCATCTTTTGTGCATACTGAAGCAGCTTTCCTGACCCATGCGGCACCTCTCATGCACCCCAACATAACCTAAAAAGGTTAAAGGAAGTGGAAAATAGAGGAAGACTTGTACTCTTCCCTCTCTATTTCATCAAACTGAAATGCTGAGAATTTCAGGGTACTGATTCTGAGAATCAGTGATGCTCTTGTATTTATTCAGTTACAGAGTGGTCAAACAGTGTGAAAGACTGTCTTTTATTTCATTGTACAATCATTCTTCTGTACTCTCTGTGGCAGGGTTTCTCAACCTGGGCCACTTTAAGATATGTGGACTGCACTGCTGGCTGGGGAATTCTGGGAGTTGTAGTCCATATGTGCTAAAGTGGCCCAGATTAAGAAATCCTGCTCCCTGGTTTCAATTAATTCCCAAAGGAAAGTAGCCTGAGATAGCATCTCCAATGGGCTTTTTCCAGTCAGGAAGTGGTGGCAGCCAGGCCATAAGGACCAGATGTGAATCAGAAGAACAATCACATTAACAAGACCAACACTTTACCCTTCATTGCAGCTGTCTGATAAACAGAAGGAGAATTCAAAGTAAAATGTAAGTATATTGCAAAGAGAAAAACACAAGACAACTTTCTGAGAAACTCCAAGGAATATTTTAGCGCAATATAGGGTCATGTTTCATAGTTAATCTTCTCAGCTATTATGTGTACTTCCTTCATAACATGTATTCATTATTTTGTTTAGGCATAAAAATATGATAGCCAGCCAACAATAGCAGGAACAAATTTTCCAGGTGACAGGGGTTGTCTGGAAGCCCATTATTTCATTCTCTTTACAAACCAGGGAGTTCTGGATAACATATTGCTTTTAAAATATGGGTGTGATCAAAAGTCAAGCAAATTAAGTTCTCTCCAGTTCGTGCCTGATTCTTCTGCCAATTCATCAACCATTATAGTCATCAGGTTCAAAAGTATAAATTAAGGCACAAGAGTTGACTACCCTGGAACTTTTAAGAAACGGGAGGTGGGAGATAAAAGGAGCTGTAGGCAAACATATAGTGGGAACTATTGACTACTTTTCTCCATCCATAGTTTATCTCTACATAATTCTCCTTCTCTGGCCCCTCATCACTGAAAGAAAAAGAAGAGCAGGGAGAGACGAGATTACCATAAGGTCACCTCCCCCTTCTCTGATCATACAGGTCTCATTTCTTTACTTACTTACAAGTTGGATTGACTTGCACTCCGCTGGTTGATATAATAATTGTCTTATGTAATCAGGTCCTGAATGAGAATTCAGAATAACAGAATAATAAAATTGGAAGGGAACTTGGAAGTCTTCTAGTCCAATCCCCGATTTAAGCAGGACACCCTACCTATACCATTCCAGACAATTAGCTGTCCAATCTGTTCTTAAAACCTCTAGTGATTCGGCACCCACAAGCTTCTGAAGACAAGCCGTTTCATTGTTCTGTCAGAAAATTTCTTCTTAGATGTAGTTTGAAAGTCTCCTTGATAAGTTTCCATTTATTAACTAAGGAGAAACTTCCTGACAGTTAGAACAATTAACCAGTGGAACAACCTGCCTCCAGAAGTGGTGAATGCTCCAACACTGGAAGTTTTTAAGAAGAGACTGGCCAGCCATTTGTCTGAAATGGTATAGGGTTTCCTGCCTGAGCAGGGGGTTGGACTAGATGACCTCCAAGGTCCCTTCCAACTTATTATTATTATTATTACTTCTTCTCCTACCTTTAGATACTTTAGAAAATAGACATTCCATGTTCCTCCAACTGTTTTTCATATATTTTAGCCTTCAGTCCCCTAATCATATTTGTTGCTTGTCTCTATACAGTTTTTAAAGATCTCAACATCTTGTTCATATCATGGTGACCGCTGGATGCAGTATTCCAAGTGTGGTCTCACCAGTGCAGTATAAAGCGGCATTAACACCTCATGTGATTGTGATAGTATCCTTCTGATGATGCACCCCAGGACAGTTTTTGTAATGTAGTGGGTCCAACGCAAGGAAAGAGACGCCAGCCGGAGTACGAGTTCAGCTCTTTATTGGGGGGGGGGGTTCGTACTGAAGAACAAGGGCTACCTGGCCTCCTTATATACCTGGCCAGGTAGGCGGCTAGCCAATGGGGTTGGCCCTAGGTTTCCCGCCGAAACTGGGTTTCCCGCCAAAACCGTCCAGGCCAACGCCCCCTGGTGGCTGCTGCTATGCAGAGGCTGTACCTGGATACATAACAGTTTTGGCTTCGGATCTGGACAAAGAACAAACCAAAAATCAACTTCAGCCCCCCAGTCTAACAGTGGTGATGCTGGATAATTTCCACTGTGCCAGGTTCTAGCTGTCATGGTAGAAAGCAGATGGCAATAGTATTGGCTGAGAAGATGATCTCGCTGTCCAAAGAGATGTGAAACCAGATCTGGTGATACTTTTCCTAATACTGATAGTAAGCATTATGCCAATATATATGTAAACCACTATGGATAAAACATGGACTTTTAATGAGCTTTAGCAAAAGCATACAGTATGTGTCTAAGCAAAGATAGACTGTGCAACAAAGTCAAAAAGTTCAGAAATGAAATAGGCTTCAGCAGGGTAAAGTTTGGATAGATCTGTTTATTCAAGAGGTCTACCAGGCAGACATTTTATAAAAAGAATTGGCTTTGAGATCAGTATTTAAGGAATTCAGGATGTGGGTAAGGCAGCCAGGCTTTCATTTCTAAAATTATAGGTGCTAGGTGCTCCACCTGTTTGACAGATAAGGTCTCTGACCTGGGAATCAGGGAGCTCTGACCTAAATTAAGCCCCTAGGCCAGGGGTAGGGAACCTTGGCTCTTTTATGACTTGTGGACTTCAACACCCAGAATTCCTGAACCAGCCATGGCTGGCTCAGGAATTCTGGGAGCTGAAGTCCACAAGTCATAAAAGAGCCAAGGTTCCCTACCCATGCCCTAGGCAAAAGACAAATATAAAGATGGCAAATCTACTAGTAGGAGATGGTGCCCCGCAATTTCTATATCTATCTGAACACATGATGGCCTACATCTCAGACCCATTAACTCACATGTCCTGGGGTGGGGGGTGAGGGCTTTTATAAAATAGCTTCCTCCAATGTCTTCCCTCTACAACTACAATTCCTAGAATTCCCAGCCACAATGTACAGGTATAGAATAAAATCTCTGTGCCTGGTGTAATATTCTACTTTTTAAAATTACTTTTTTCCGTTCAAATACATTGGGCAATTGACATATTTATTTAAATACCCCAAGTTCCTGTGTATTATTTGAAGCTTGTTTTTCCCCCCAGTAAGGTCTAATTTGCTTGTTTATTGTTTAGCCTTCCTTCCTTCCTTCCTTCCTTCCTTCCTTCCTTCCTTCCTTCCTTCCATTCCTTCCTTTCTTCATTCATTCCTTTCTAATTTTCAAATGCCAAATATCCTTTATTACCTACAACCACATTAATATCACCCAATAATTAGATTAAAAAGTCAAGAATTGAATTTGATGAGTTTCCATTCCTCACCTGTAGAATGTCGATTCTGGATTATTAACAGAACAACACTCATAGAGCTAACTTTTAGGAGCAAAGTTTGAAAGACACTCACTAGGGGTCAAGGAAGTTTTGGAATCACAAGTTTCAAAACGTTAAGTGTAACTGCAAAGGATGCTAAAAAAACACAGTGTTATATATATTTGAAGGCCACTTTATCCTGTCACATTCCTACAAACCTTCAGAATGGTTCTCACAATGTTCTGTGATGTCCTCACAACAGCCAACAATAACTCCTCCTCAGTTGCCCAGCACTTCCTCCACTTGGAGGTGTTCCAAAATTGGCTTCTGGACAGTAATCCAGCAGTGACAACAGTGTGGAATCATTAATAGCAAGGCACTCATCTGGTTATTTATAGCTCCAAGCCTCATGTAAAGATGCCAGGAGTCTGTGAGGCTATTGCATCCTTCATCTGTAGAAGCCCATAGTTGAGTGAGTGTAATCTTTGGTCCCAGATCAATAGCAAAAGTACAGGTCAATTCATCCCAGCCCTTTGGCCTGAAAGATACTGAAGCGGGGCATTACAATAGGTGTTGCTTTTGCATAATAATTTCTTGAAATGATCCATTTGGTCCCAATTTATTAATTTCTGAATTCTTCCTGCATTTTCAGACTGGCTAGTCTGTCTCTTGAAACCACCATGTGGCATGAAGGGAAGGAGGTTTCGGTTTAACAAGATGTAATTCTAGCCCTGGTGCTTTCTAAATCATTGTTTATTTACTCTAGTTTTAAATATCTGTGTTATTTATGAATTGCTGACTCTGCAAGGATTTCTGGCACTTTGTGACATTTTCACATAAAATTAGTAAGACAAACAGTGGTAGGATTCAGCCAGTTTGCACCACTTCGGCAGAACCGGTAGCTAATTTTTTTGTTACCCAGGCCCAGAATGGACTTCCAGAAGAGGCATCCACACAGAGAACCAGTTGTTCACATATTTGAATCTCACCACTGAAGACAAATATATGTTAATAGTTAAACAATGAAAAATTATCAGTCATGCTGATCCATGGCAGGGTCTATTATCCCAGCGGTAATTTTAAATTGCCTTCCTTAACACCATCAGAAAGGCAGCATCTGGGTGTCTTGGGGTAGCCTATTCCACAGGGATCTAGAGCTATCAGATTGCAAACCTTGTAAACTACAAGATGGCAGCAAAAGTGTTTTCTATCTTTTTGCTGCCATCTAGTGGTCAGCCAGGTTTTTTGCAACTCCAACCTGATCGTAACTGCATTACAATTTGCAAAGTTGGCCAGCCAGTACATGGAACTTCTAAATAATTCTAAATATAATTCTAAACAATGTAGGGAAAAAAAGATTGATTAAGTGCTAATTCTTCCAACCGTTTGTCACACGCTATTTCGTGACAGTTTTGGGATTCCTTGTCTTAAGCTGCAATTTTAATTTAAGGTGGTTAGTTAGTGAGATAGTAATCAATAACTCTCCAATTATTAAAAAATAACTCCTGACATTAAACCATTCTGAAAAGAACAAAACTGGACATTGTATGGTTTATGTAACATTGAATGAAGCACCCATTTATTGGAAGGCAAAGGTTGTTTCCTGATTGTGAGACCGTTTCCTGCAAATCGCCATAACTTCTACCATAACACTTCCATATCTTACTAAATGGTCTGTAATGTTCAACCTTGATTTTTTTTTTCAGGGTAGATACACTTCCAAAGAAAACACTGGGCTTCAATTGTTTATTTTTTATTTTCCAATAATGTTACTATGGGGCAGTGGTGGGATTCAAATATGTGAACAACCTGTTCTCTGTGTGGATGCCGTTTCCGGAAGTCCATTCTGGGCCTGGGCAATAAAAAGTAGCTACCGGTTCTGCCAAACTGGTGGAAACCGGCTGAATCCCACCACTACCATGGGGCCTATTCTGGAAGCCAAAGACGTTATTGGAAAGAAAATAGTGCACCCATCCTTGCTCTTCTTGACCTATCAGTGGCCTTTGAGAGAATCAATCATGGTATCCTTTTGGACTAGTTATTTTAAGGCACATGTTTTTACAAGGTCCTATATTTGCTAGGTTTGGGGAGAAAGTGGTAAGTTGTATAAATATGGTTGTGCAACAAAAGCGAAATTTTCAGAGTGCAATATTCTCTTGAACTACATACGTAGTACATAGAATTTGACAAATCAGACAATGTAAATAAGATTCTCTGTGCTTTTACATGGCTCCTTTCATTCAATGGATTGAAGATGTAATTAAACATACAACATGAATAGATTGCATATAGACATATACTTTGTATGAACAGAAATATGGAACTCATTTATACAAAATACCTAGGTTTTAAAAAGATAGCCAAAGCACCAGAGGGAAGGATGAGAAACAATGGTTGGAAACAGATCAAAGAGAGAAGCAACCTGGAATTAAGGAGAAACTTCCTGACAGTGAGGACAATTAACCAGTGGAACAACTTGCTTCTAGAAATTGTAGGTGCTCCATTACTGGAGGTTTTAAGAAGAGGCTAGACAGTCACTTGTCTGAGATGGTATAGGTCTTCCTGCATGAGCAAGGGGCTGGACTAGAAGACCGCCAAGGTCCCTTCCAGCTGTATTCTATTCTATAGTGGTATCACATTTCAATTTTGTGCGTTGCTCTACAATCTACAGGAATATATATTTAATAGACATTCTTAATGAATTAATATATGATGAAAATTTCAACTGAATTGATAAGATCTGTTGGTAACTCACATTTGCCAAGAAGATCCAGCTTCTTAGCAGAAAACATCTTACTGAAATTCAACTGAAGCAAACAAAGTTCAGGTCCCTTTTGCACTGTTACTATGCCCCAAATTTTCTGAGTAAGTTTTAAGCCCAACCATAATCATTCTTACAGACACTGATATCAAAAAGCAGAGATCACATGAAATGTTCCATACACTGTTGCATGGAATTCCATCAGAACATGACAGGAAATTTATAAAGGAACTAAGGGCAATGAAATAAAAATTTCACTCAAAGCCAGTCTTCTATTGCAAGAAAGTTGCCTTTTCATCAGGGGTTTGGGGGATTTTTTAGATTAATTTTAAGTAGTTACCTAAGTTTGAAGCCCCTGCAATAGAATATTGCAGACACAATCTGTGTTTGACCCTCCCCTCTCCCAATAATTGTTTTGTTTAACATTTGGTGCCTTTTAAAATACTAAAGTTTCACTCAGGGGACAGGGACTGCAAAGCTGTTTGGTGCCACTCCTTTACTCACCTTAAAACAGCAGAGAAATGCTAGTGATGTGTCAGAGGTGCAGGAAGTGGGAGACAGGGTGAGTCAACATTTCCTACAGATGGGAAAGTGACCAGCCTTTGAGCTCTGGAGAGCTGCAGTACTGTAACAGGAGTCAGTGTGTTTCCTGATAAACCACAGCTGGGCTAGAAATAAATCAGTTCAGCTGCCAAAAAGCAACTGTGTTGTGGCATCTCACAATGTGGAATTGATCCAGGAGGAGCACAAATATTGCACATGAATATGTTCCAAGTCTACTACGTTTCTGCTTTTGTGGAGAGTTTACTCAAAATCCAGAAGAAGTTACAGGGATGCCCTAGATAATCTGAGGCACTTCAGATTTTAGAACTCCAATCCCAGTTGGTATGACCAATGGAGACAAAGGATTGTGGGAGTTTCAGTTCAAAAGACCTGGTAGGTACCAGCTTGCCTGCTCCAGTGATTTCAAGTGGCACAAAAGAATAGTTTCCAGCTTCAGTTACACCTGTCTGTACATGACCTTAACATCACATGAAAAAGTATGACTGTGTACATAAACAAAATTCAGTCTATATTGACCTAAGGTTTCATCCCTGGATTAAACACATCTGGCCTGGAGGTTTACTGGAATTCTACATAAGAATGCATAGTTGAAAACTGATAGCTTCTCATTAAATCTGTGGTACAGAATTTCATTAGTGACAAGATCAGCTGCATGATTAATATATAAAACTAATGCCTTATACTAAGTTTGACCACTACTATTTTCTTTTCTAATAATTATTTTTATACAAGATTTTTTTTCCAGCTAGGGATAATTTTAAATAGAAAAAGAGCAAGGACATAAAAGTTTAATATGGGATTTTCTGCATGCAAAGTATGAACGTTAACCACTGAGCTCCTATAGTTACTCCATCATACAGAATGGAGAGCTAAGGTGTTATCATATTATCAAATATGAAATCTGAGACTATCAAACTTTGGGACAACAGATCCATAAACGAAGGCTAATAGGATAATCTCCCCATGCACAGATATATATTAATGTCAAAAAGCTATCCTCGAAATAAACAAGAGATTCCCTCAACCTCATCGTATGCTAATCAAAAAGAAGTATTTGCACTTGGGTCCACAAATGATCCAAGAACACAGAAAAAAGTCGCCATCAAGATCCTCCATTTCCCTTTAGGAGGATACTGGCATCATTTTTTCTTGTTGCTTTTGGGGGAAGGTTTTTGGTTTTTTTTTAGTAATCGACCTAAGGGATACTATCTTAAGTTACTTAAAGGAATATATCAATCAATCATCAACAACATCATTAGGAATTTCATAAAACAGATTAACAGTATATTAAATGAGGAGTTCAAGAAGTAGAGTTGACTGAGGCCTACAGATAAGAACCAGAAGGATCATTGGCTGTTGATTCTCCCAAAGAAATCCCATAATGAAGCCCTGGAAACCATCAATGAAAAGGCCCTGATTTTAAATCTTCACAGACTTGTGACAGGATCTGCTAAAAGGTTGTGTATGTTGATTGCCTAATAATGCTAAAATGTTTAGCTGGGGAGAGATGTGGAGGGTGGGGATTTGATAGCTATCTTCTTTGGGTAAGTGGCAATCCAGTCTCCTGATGCCTTCAACATGCCTCACTTCTATTCTGCTGATATATTTGGGTACTCAATTGTTCAACCCATCCAGAATTCCTAGGCATGTGGCTGAAGCAGTCATAAAATATTACACTCATATAGCAACCCTCTCCTAAGTGGGAATGGAATATATATGTGAATAGGAGTCATTGAACATATATTGATGATTCATTTCCACAAAATGAATTAGAATAACATTGAATGGGTTAATTAAAAAATAAGTAAAATATCAACATATAAAATACTGGAACAAACAGGTAACTTTCCTCTGAAAGCCAAAAAGGATGGACTCATTTGTCCTCCGCAGAGAAAGCCACTACAAAACATGTGGAGTCACCACAAAAAAGTTTAGTATCCCAGGGATATTTGCAGCAAGGGAAGAGGGGCCAAGATAATAACTACAACCTTAGAACTGCAATGTGATTGAAGTTCCACCCTGACCTTTTTTTTACATATGTTGCACCTATGATGCACATAAAAAGGGCTGTAGCTTTTATTCATGTGATTGTGGCTGCCATCTTAACATTTTGGAATCCTGCTGTATGTGGCCCTATCACTCTATTGCTCACCATTCTCCTGAAGATTGTTTTTCAACAATGAGGCAAAGTTCTTCTTTCCTGGCCATGTCATCTTGTAATTTTGCAAAAAGAAGCAGTGTATGCTATTTTATTCCTGTTTACTAATAACTTCTCATTTCATGTCATCTCCTTTTGATTTTAAAGCAGAGGATATGCTCTATTTTCCTACAAACATTTGATAAGTTGAAACTGTTTTGGAAAGTTTCTTGATTTGTTTGCTTTTAGCTAAAAATGGAAAAGTCCTGCCTTAATTTCTTTTCTTTTTTAATATGATTGGATTTAAGCCAGTCAATTCTTTCTCCTGGGGATAGATATCCAAATTAAATTACAGAAGTCAACCTACTCACTGTGCTTGAGTAGTTGATCCTGTTAATAAGGGTCAGACTCAGCAATATGCCTAGTGGGGTCAGGGTAGCTAATAGCTAATAGATAAATAATAGAAAATAGAAAATCTTGCAAGTCTTCTGATACTACAACAATCTCCTAAGTTCTTAAACAAAGTGACTGCATCTTTATGAAACTTCACATATTGACTCTCTCATGAGATTCACATTGCTCCCTAAAAGTGCTTTTTCAAAAGGCAACTGGATTGTTTTTTTTCCTTGAAGACATTTCGTTTTTCATTCAAGAAATGTTTTTAGCTCTTGGATGAGAAGCAAAAGGTCTTCAAGGAAAAACAAAGTCCAGTTGTCTTTTGAAAAAGCACTTTTGGGACACCCATGACTGAGAATCTCCATAGACACTTTTGCTATCTAGTGCCAGAAAAAGTTGCAGACTCCATCCCACTAATGCTAAAAAGTCTGCAATAATTGTAAAAGTTGTCAGGAACAAACTGTTTTTGTTTTCTTGTTTTTGAATATTTTTGCATTCAATAAGAGTTTGTTATAATAAGAATGCCACTTCTGTTTAAGGAACCATACTAAACTTGGTGAATTGAATCGATCTAACAGAAAATCTTTGCCGCTGCTACCACTGAAATAGAACTTCTGTTTTCCACCAGTACCTTCCAGGTTTCAGAATAATATATACTTTGTATAGTTCTGCAAGAAGAAGGCTCCGATTCCCATCATCACATGAATTAAAGCCACAGTTGTTAAGTGAATCACTGTGGTTAATAACATGGTTAAGTGAATCTGGCTTCCCCATTGACTTTGCTTGTCCGAAGGTCACAAAAGGGGATCACATGACCCTGGGACACTGCAACCGTCATAAATATGAGTCGGTTGCCAACCTTCCGGATTTTATTCCCGTGACCGTGGAGATGATGTCATAAGTGTAAAAAATGGTTATAAGTCACTTTTTTCAGTGTTGCTGTAACTTCGAATGGGCACTAAGTGAATGGTTGTAAGATGAGGACTATCTAAATAGAAGTCCAGTTTAGATATTTCCTACCATCTGGACTAGTTATTTGGTTGTGCCTTGTGTGTTTGCCACCTTGGAGGCAAATACCTTACTAATGAACCTTTTTTAAAAAAAATGGTCAGGATTAACATAAATCCTGCAGGACCAAACATTTGTAAACCAAGCACTGGGTGGAATGGATAAACATTTCAGCACAAGGAAAACTCTAGTCCCGCTTTCACTTCATTTTACACTCAACCCTGTATTTATTTTAACAGGAGAATTGCATTCCGGCATCTGTTCCCCCTCACATCTTGCAAAACAGACACACACACAGAGAGAGAGAGGGGGGGGGCATACAACAACACAAACACACTTCGTTTCTCCCCCCTCCCCCCCACCCCTGGGCCAAGAAAGGAAAAAGAACCAGGCTAAAAATGTGCAAAAAATGAGGGCACGTTTGCGTGCTCTGTTAAGATTTGCAAATGCCACCCTCCCCCCCCCCCCGGCTCCCGAATGCCTGAAGAAAGAAACGGAGAAAGGGATAAAGGCAGCGAGCCCTTCCTTCCAGCCACCCTGTCAATTTCAGGTTTCAGGTCGGGCAAGGCCTGAGCCGGGAGCCCCTGGGACACAAGGTGCCTGCTTGCCCTTGTTTACTCAAGAGGGCTGCGCTGATGGCGACGCGTTACTTTGGTTTACTTTGCGTTCCCTGAGTTTATTGTAAAAAAAAAAGGAAAAAAAAGAGGGGGGGGGTTGAAGTTTTTCGGATCCGTCACGTGACCCCGACAGGTCCTGCCTATTGAGAAAGCCGGACCACCCACATGGAGAGGACGATGGAGCGCTTAATAGAAACAGGCAGGCAATTGTGCGCCTTCCCCGCACTCCGCCGATTGCCTGCAACCTAGGAGGATTATCCTGGGTTTCGGGTTGGGTGGTGCGCGCGCTTGGGGGGGGGTTTTTTGGGGGTGGTGGTGGTGGCATTTCGCGTCTTTTCGGACAGGGAACGGGGTGGCGGGCCCGAGGTGGAGGGGGAGACTGCACGAAGGGAACCCAGGCAGGATGAGAGCGGAGGCCAACTGATGCGCTCCTGCCGAGTCCCATGCCTCGGCGGCGGCGGCGGCAACTACGTGAAAATTGATCCGTCCCTCCGGTCCTCTTGCCTCGAGGGGAACTTGGGGAGGGGGAAATGGTAAGTAAAAGGTGCGGCCACGGATCCGGCAAATGGGCTCGCGCGGGTGGGCGGAGGGAGCGGCCAGGGAAGGGAAGGGAAGCGGGCGCGAGGTGGAGACGGAGCTCCCCGGCCGACGGCAGAGCCTCCAGAGAGGGGGCGTCCCAGTCGCGGTGGGACGGGCTGAGGCTGCGGGGAGAGGAGAGGAGACGCAACCAGAGGAGAGGAAGCAAGGACGGGATATGGCAGGCAGGGAGGGAGGGAGGGAGAGGGAGAAAGGGGGCGCCTCGCCTCACGCTTGACAGTGGCGCGAGCGAGCGCGGGCGCGCGCCTCCCGCGGCCAAGGTGTCCCTTTCCGGAGGCGGGGAGGGCGGCTGCGGCGGCTGCTGCTGCTGGTGGTGGCGGTGGCGGTGGCGCAGCAGCCTGTGAAAGTAAGGGGGTCGGAAAACCATTCGCTGCCTGAGAGGGGAGCTCTCCTATCTTCACACTTAAGTTGAAACGAGAGAGAGAGAGGGAGAGAGAGAGAGGGAGGGAGGGAGGGAGGGAGAGAGGGAGAGAGAGGGAGGGAGAGAGGGAGAGGGAGGGAGAGGGAGAGGGAGGGAGGGAGAGAGGGAGAGAGAGAGGGAGGGAGAGGGAGGGAGGGAGAGAGAGGGAGGGAGGGGAGGGAGAGAGGGAGGGAGGGAGAGAGAGAGAGAGAGAGAGAGAGAGAGAGAGAACTCAACGTCCTGAGAGAGCGATGGTTGCAGAGGAGAAGGAGGAAGAAAGTGGTGCCTCAGGTTGCTTTCGTTTTCTGCCCCGCCCCGCAAGAAAGACCAGGCTTCGCTGTAAAAGGCATTTAATAGTGGAGGGCTGAGGCACAGAGAAAGAGTCCAAGGTGTGTTCTGAGGGCAGAAAGATGACAAGCTGTATTTTCTTAGCCAGCTCTAAGAGCCTGTCCTGAAACAGCCCTCTCCTTAGCCAGGGTAAACGACTCTTATTAGGCCAGGCAAGGATGCCGTCCTGGGCCTGCCTTCTTCATTGAGAAATGCAATCCCTTTCAGAGTGGAAGTGGCTTGGCTTGGCTTTCAAACACATCCTAGGGGACCAGTATGGTGCTGCTGATTACCAAGGAGTGAATGTGATCCCCTCCCTGGAGGGGTTCTTCTGTGGTGGGGAACACAGCCAATCCAGCTGAAGCTGATCCAGAGTCACCCTTTCTTTCATACTTGGCAGTGATCTCTTGAACCTCATCTTTAGGTTACAGCTTAGTAGTTAAGTCAGAGCAGACCACATCACTAGGAAACACGAAGCCAGACTTTGGGAGGTAATAGAAAACCAGCAATTTCCTTTCCATTGTTATTACAGGTAGTCTTCGACTTATGACCACAGTTGAGCCCAAAATTTCTGTTGTTGAGACATTGAGTTTTGCCCCCATTGTATCACCTTTCTAGCCACAGTTGTTAAGTGAATCACTGCAGTTGATAACTTAGTCATTAAGTGAACCTGGCTTCCCCACTGACTCTGCTTGCCAAAAGGTTGCAAAAGGTGATCTCATGACCTTGGGACATAGCAATGGTCATAAGTATGAACCAGTTGCCAAGCATCGGAATATTGATCACATGATCATGCGGATGTTACAATGATTGTAACTCTGAAAAATGGTCATGTCACTTTTTCAGTGCTGCTATAACTTGAACAGTCACTAAAGTGTTCTAAGTCAAGGATTACTTGTATTAGTTTGATCACTTGTATTAGCTATTATATATGCTTCTATCATGTAACATCTTCATCTGCATATTGTATTAAGTCTTGGGGTGGTTAATTTGGTGTGGCTTTAATAGGTTCTGTGAACCTATCCTTTTGGGATTTGAAAGGCATGGTTTTCAGGTCTGTATGACATATGAACTCAGCCAATTGTGGGTTCATTCATGGGTCTGCAGTATACATGAAGCATCTGATGTGTAAAAAATCAGTCTCTAAGTAGTGAAGAAAAGGAGTTGTAATAGAAAGAGAATAGTAGCAGCAACAGCTAACACTCTAAGCACTGTTTCTGTTTTGCCTAGACTAGAGAGTTTAATTTTTGTAAAGCTTGATTGATCCATGAGGTGTAAGTCTTATTTTGTTCAGTAGGACCTATGTCCACATCAAAACCATAGAGTGTCAGTTTTAATTCCTTTGATTGTGGAAAGTATTTTACAAATACAATAGAATATTGATTCCCTTTATTCTTACAGATTGCCCCCATTTTATAGATGGAATGTGTAATGTAGTTCAAGATTGGCCATCTACCCATACTGCTAAGCAGTTTTAAACAAACTAACTTGCTTCTTTTCAAATAAATATGGTTAGGGTGGAAGTTTGTAGACTGACTTTCCCAAATCTTAAATTCCATAATCATTACTATAAATCCAAACACACCTGGAACGCAATAGCTTAACAAATTGTTATACACGGTGTCTTTTTCTGGGCCACCCAGGGCATAATGTGTGTGCCCTAAAGCTGTGGAACTGAGGCATCCTTCTCCTGAATCCTGTCCAATCCTCTGGCTTTACCACTGTAAATAAAGGTGGTTAAGCAACCTTCAAAGCATACTAAACACTGGAGCCTCGTAACCAGACTTTGGCTTCAGTGCAATTTGTCTTCCTTCTTGGCTCCTGGCATCACTGTCAGAACAGGGGACTTTTCAACACCGCTTTTCATCCCAATTCATCCAGATTTCAACATCTTTATTTCTGTTTTCCTCATGCAAATGGGTTGTCCACAAGTTACAGGACATGATGTGTTCTGTGGATTAACCTGGATTCCAGACCCTTCAAAAATCAATAGAGGTTTTGTCTATAGAACCTTCCATTGGACAAGCTGTGCTTTCTTCCTGATTTGTTAAAACATATTTTAAAAACATACTTTAGATTTTTAAAAAACATATTTTTAGACATTAAAGTTTCAAAGTAGTTAAAAATAAAACCAAGTTGCTGGAACATCCCCTTCACCTTCACTTAATGGGCAATAGGCCATGCCTAGCTAAACATATTTAAATAAGTATTTCCCCCTCTATTCATTCCATCCAATTTATATGTTCATTTATTTGTGGCATAGGATCATTGTAATCTTACTGCATATGGTAAGAAGATTAATTTCCCAAGATCCAATGCTGAGAAGGAAAAGAAAGTACTCACCCCCCCCTCTATTTTTTTTACAATTTTCCTATTTGCTTTCAGACGCAATAGATAGAAAACTGATGGAACAATTCCATCTGAATTAAAGTGAATTAAAGTATCAGTCTTCTCTGATTTTATCCTAATTGCAAATATGGACCTGCCCTGTATTTCCTCTCCTTGTACTAGTTGTACAAAATAACGAGAGATGGACGCGCAATGCATTAAGCCAGGGATCCCCAACCTTAGCCACTTTATGACTTGTGGACTTGAACTCCCAGAATTCCTCAGCCAGCCGCTGGCTGAGGAATTCTGGGAGTTGAAGTCCACAAGTCATAAAGTGACTAAGGTTGGGGATCTCTGCATTAAGCAAATTTGCAACATTTTTTTTTAAAAAAAGGCAGATACAGAGTCTGAATGATCATTTCTCATGTCTGTATATCTACTAAATGTGTTGATCCAGCAGCGTACTTCTCCCCTTCTCCCTCAAAGATTCAGTCAAACTACATAAACAACGTGCTGGCTTTCACCAAAAGGGCAGCAATGTAAATGAACAAGACCAATAACTTGTATTTGGATAAGAAATCATCCATTGGATGAGAACACTCCTGTTTTCTTCTTAATGCAAGCAGAAAATTAAATGTAGAGTTCATCTGCTGTGTTTGGGTCTAGAACCCAGCACATCACCTAGAACAGACAGGTCAAACTTGCGACATCAAGTGACGCCGCGCGACGTATCAGAGATTTTCCCCCATTGCCGGCAATGGGGTGGGCGTGGTATCCTGGTGATGCGTCCGGCCGGAGGGCGGCAGTTTGACACCCCTGACCTAGAAGAACACAGGGCTGGAATTCTAGACTGAATTGTTTCAGATTGAGTTCCAGGATGCCAGAATGGGGAACCCTTGTCATCTCCCAGGAGCCCTCTGCTGGCCAGGTCACAACATGTGCCAGTTTCCCACTAGTAATTGGGAAGATTGTTTTCTCTTCAATAGGAAAGAGAGTAAGGTAACCGAGTCTCTTATCATAGGTTTAAAATATTGAATCAACTTGAAAAGCACAGCCCCACCCACTTCAATGATGGGCTTCATTGCCTCCTCCGCTGTGGCCCCAGTACTTTCCCCAATTTTCCTCCCAAAAGATGTAGCCCCAAGGCCTGTGCAACCTTGCTTTCATGTATTTCTTCTATATGATTCAATCGGGATACTGACAAGAGGAGAGAAACCATTCTTTTCTTGTTGCCCAGGAGGTGTTAAAACAAAAAACAGTTAATGTGTCATTCTTTCCCCCTTCGCTCTGAGGCAGTATGTCCATTGCCTTTTCCTTTTGTGTCACACACAGCTCAGCTCTTGGTATTGATTGGGGCTGGGAAAGGCAGGTCAACGTGTCATGGGCTCATCTGTATCAACAGATGAAAGCAAGGTTAGCTTACATCAAATATTTTCCTAGATCTGAAGGCTCTTCTGCCCTAGTTGAAAAAAAAAGGGGGGGGAAACACTTTTTCTACATATATATATATACAAAACTCACATAAAAGCATGTCAGAAGATTAATATCTGTATCTTTAAACTTTTCCCTACACGAAAAGCATTGGAAATTTTATCACAGCTCAAATGATACATAATTCTATTTTCCATTTTTTTGTTTATTTCTAATTTCTATTTAAGTGCTGTTTCCTCTTATTACCTCTGTGGGTGGCATACACCAGACATTGCTTCACTGGGAACTTGTTCCTGTCCACTGTCTTTCTACTCTTATCTCTGCTTTCATTCCTGCAAAGCCAGGAGGTAAGTGACAGTGCTATGTCAGCGAAGAGAACTGCCATCTGGAGCCAGGACGTTGGCAGGACGATAAAAATATCAAGATGGTAGTCACAGTGCAATTGATGTCCATTCCACTTTTTGATGTGTGTCATTGGATGATGCACATTAAAAGGGATAGAGCTTTGATGGCATGGTTATGGCCAACATTTTTACTTTTTTAACCTTTTCCTCTGTGGGCACCTTTGTCTGGAGGGCAACAGTTTTAGCTATGCAGTAAGTTCTTAGCACTTTGGTATTTATTGTTTAAAGAGGCTCCTACGGTAGTTATAAAATTTAGACTAGATGGAAGAAAAAGGAGAAGAATATATGAAGCTTTTTTTGCATTTCAAACATGCAGCAATAAAGTTCAAAATACTGACTTTGGACTTAGTTGACCAAAAGGATAGACCATGTGTCTATCCTAAAGATCAACACATTAATCACAGTCATTCATGCCTTGGGCCTCTCCCATTTGGATTGCTGCAATGTACAATATGGGGCTATCATTGAAGATTACCAGGAAACTTCAACTGGTCCAGGATGTAGCAGCCTACATGGTAATGGGGTGGTGGTCCTGGGCTTGCTCATGTAACACCATAGTTACATGAGTTGCACTAGCTTCTGGTTTCTTTCCAGGTGCAATTCAAGATGCTAGCCATCACCTTTAAAGCCTTGCATGGCACAGAGCCAGATTATCTGCAGGACTGCCTTTCTCTTAAGGGCATCTACCCATCCTACCAAGTCAGATGGGGTAGGCACATTCCATGTCCCTTCCCCTAAATATTGTCATCTGATGGGATCCAGCAAGCATGCCTTTTTTGTGGCAACCCTGGCTATTTGGAATACTCTGCCCCCTGAAGTTTGGCAAGCCTTTACCCTCCTAGCCTTCCATAAAACTTTGAAGACCTGGCTTTCCCCCCAAGCTCTGGGATAAGATTAGGTAACTGCACATCAGAAGTTTGGCTTGGTGCCAGGGTTTATTTTTTTTAAAAAAAGGTTTTAGTTTATAATTTTAGTATAAATTTTATGCTGTTCTAACTTTTGCTTGGGAGCCGCCCAGAGTTTGTTATAGGATGGGTGGCTATAGAAATGTTTTAAATAAATAAAACATCTATGAGCTATTCTAGAGTATTTTTATGAAGATCATAGGGGGAAAAAATCTGTATCTCTGGAAATGCAAAATTCCCAGTAAACAAAATCAAGCAACCAGAAAGCTCTTCCTGCCTTAGGTATAAGAAAAAGATGTTCCTAAGAAAAATGCCTGAGGATTCAAAAGAAGAAAGAAAACAAAGGGGGGGGAACCCAAATACTTTCCTATTACTTAAACTGCTGAGTCTCTTAATTCAGCCCTAAAAATTATCAGATGTGTTTTTTCCAAACACTTGTCATTATGACAAAACCATTTTGAGCAAGGTGGAATGGCTGTGAGAATTCTCTCTCTCTAGGCAGCATCTTGCTAGCTTTCTTTAGGAAGACAGACAAACTCCTGCCTAAAACCCTGACACGTTACCTGCATTCGTGGCTAACAGCCGTGCTAACCAACCAGGATGAGCCAATAATTTTATTCAACATGGAGCGATTTTCCAAACTTTTAATTCAGAGTAGCCTTTTCTAACTTCCAAACAGATTGGCTGACAACTCCCATCATCCCCAGCCAGAATAATCATACGGGTTTGGGTGAACGGATTCATAATTGAATTCATCTGGTGAACAAATTGGAGAACTTCCTTCCCAGAGCAGCAGCTTTTATTCATCCGTTTGCTTTTATTTTTCCTAATGATTCTTTTCTTCTCCCTTCTTTTGTTACCACATACAAAAGACAATTTTTTTCCTGTAGAAAGCATTATAAATCATACACTGTACATTATTCTGTACAATGTTTCATGTATAATAGAACAGCTGCAAGATGGGGGGCAATCCACATAATTTACTACAGGAGAGGCTGTTTTCCTTTTTTACTGGTATTCTTTCTATTCTTATTGCAAATATCCTTGAACATTTTGAGACTAGGAGTTCAGTTTTCTTTATAAAAAGAAATCTCATCTTGATTGCATTAATATAAACACATTAAAACAAATGACAGAATCTAATGAGAAATGTTCCTGAAAATGTACCTTAGAAGATTTTTTTGCTGAGCTTTTTAAGGGGGAAATGCTATTCTCCACTGCACCCCAGTGACCCAAAGCTATTCATACAGGATTCCCATATTTCTTATCAAAGGGACTGTCCTTTTGGTGAATTTAAGGTTTTTAGGGCTTGGGGGTTGGGCTGTCACAAAAATCTCTTCAGGACTTCAGACTTTCTTTCCTGTATGCTATGTGTTGCAGAATTCTCATGTGTTCCTTTGTAGCATGAGAAGCAGCTTTCCATTAAAGGAGATCAGGAGTAATTAGTCACATTATTTTGACAAGTTGGCTGGAGCAGTTCCTTTCCTTAGGCTCCCAAAGAAGAGACCACGAAGGAAGGCCAGAGGGGAGTGAGAGGAATAAGACTTGATTCCTGTAGTTGGAAGGCTTTTCCTAAACCCTGCTTGCAGCTTGCCAAGTGTATCTCTTGAAACCTCATCCGCTCCTACAGTGGCAGCCGGTCAGGATGCAGAAGCATCATTTGCCAACCAGACAAAGGTATGGAAAGGCCATCCAACAGCAATAGGCACTGCAAATGTTTTGGAATGTGTTACCAATTTGCTTTACTCAATGTACAAAACCAATCATTTGATTAGAAAGATGAAATATACGTACAGACGTGCATGTATATGAATGAGACTACACAGGCATACAGTCTAAATCTAATTCTTTCTTACATTCAGATTTTGCTGTCTTCTGCCCTTTATGTATGCTTATTTGGAGAGAAATATCAGCCTACAGACCATAAAAAATAATCAAATGGACTAAAAGAAATCGTGTTGATTGCCACGAAGCTTAATCATATCAATAATCTGTTCTGGGAATGATCTACTCTCTTCTGATCTGATTTAAGTTCCACCTACCGCTCGTCTGTCAGCCCATCTGTGTAGACCAGACAATCAACTTCATGGGAAAACTAGAATTGTACTTTATTGAGTTAGATTACTAAAGCAGAATCTTGCAAGCCTGTTTTACATCCTCACCTTCTCATATTCGCAGCAGGGGAGAGATTGTTTTATTGCTTCTGAATATTATTTTGCTTGCCAAGATTTTAAGAATATTTCAACCCTCTTTGCTTATTTAATGTTTCTTGAATATTTCTGCCAAGGTCATCTCTTTTGCTCTTTATATGCTTCTCCCCAAAAACAAAGCCCCTGTTTTCCAGGTACTATAGGATCACAAGCTGACCTTCTAAATTACACTTAGCAGTAACTCCATTAAGAAATATGGAGTATATATATATATATATATATATATATATATATATATATATATATATATATATATATATATATATATATATATATATATATATATATATATATATGGGGTTCTCTCTCTCTCTCTCTCTCTCTCTCTCACACACACACACACACACACACATATACACATAAAACATATAACTATAGTACTAGCTAATTGTCATCTATTGTTTTTAAAGAATGATATCATGCTATAGCCTATTTACAAATAATACAGATAATATTCTTTTATGTACGGGTAGTCCGTAACATATGACTGCAATTCAGCCCAAAATTTCCATTGCTAAGCAAGACAGTTGTTAAGTAAGTTGTGTCCCTATTTTATGACCTTTTTACCATGGTTGTTAAGCAAATCACTACAGATGTTAAGTGAATCACATGGTCCTTAAGTGAATCTGTTTCCTTCATTGATTTTGCTTGTCAGAAGCTCCCTAGAAAGATTGCAAATCACCATCCCAGGGCCACAGGATGCTGCAACCATTGTAAATATATGCCAGTTGCCAAGCACCCAATGTTTGGTCATGTCACTGGGGAAGCTGCAATGGTCATGAGACTTGGTCATAAATCACTTTTTTCAGTTCCGTTGTAACTTCAAATGGTTATTAAATGAATGGTTATAAGTCAAGGACTACCTGTATTATGAGATATTTTAGCCAAATGGCAATTAAACCACAGACACTGTTGTATCCTGTCTGAAATGCATTATTGATTAAATTACTGAGGTTGGCCCTAGCTGTTTTGGAAAACCCACCTATTTCTTGAAAAACCTATCCTCTCAGCCTAGCTAAACTTACCTATTCTGTTCTCAGATTACAATCTGAAAGAACAAGTTTCAGCAAGCAATTTTGGTGAAAGGAAAGATGATGATAACTTATTAATACATAATAATTTATACCATCAAATAACAATATCTGCCTATCCCAAGTCCTTGATGGATGGATAAAAATGTCAAATCCAGTCTAAACATTTGGCTGACTGTGCAACAAACCATAACAAGAGTATATTAAATTAATATGCCACCCAACTCCTAGCAACTCTGGGTAGTTTACAAATTATTAAAAACAAAGGAACAAGACAAAAACGAGGCAAATCCAAAGAGCAGAGATGGCAGAGAGAACAAACGTAAAGGGAAGAAGGAAAAAGAAGAAAAGAAGCATCAATCACGCTCCCCAGTGGCCTAGGCCAGGGGTAGGCAACCTCGGCTCTTTTATGACTCATGGACTTCAACTCCCAGAATTCCTGAGTCAGCTGACTCAGGAATTCTGGGAGTTGGAGTCCATGAGTCATAAAAGAGCAGAGGTTGCCTACCTCTGTCCTAGACAATAAAATTCATGGGAGTTGAAAACCCAACCATCTAAAAGGGGATATAACAGGATATAGATTTCCTAGAGTTGAGGTCAACTCCTGGTAATTGTATTTTTAACATCCTCTTCTATCCTACATTCTTGGGATCTCCTGGTGTTAACCCATAAACAGATTAACAGGTCTAACCCAGCTGCTTCCAAACCAACCCATCAGTTAGGCACTGCCACTTGCTATGGGCATGGAATTGTAAACAAGGAAGAACTTCATCCACTCTCCTGGAAGAAGATTGCTGCCAGATGCAAACTTTTTGTGTAATTTACACACTGCCGTGTCCCTCCCCTCATGGCAGGGAAGCTAGATAACTTTGTAATCAATTTGCAACCTTCTTATTTTTCCCTCCTTCCATCTTTTTCTTATTAAAAGAAAACATTGTTGATACTGCGAAGTAACTGACTGGTTTCAATAGGAAGCCTATATGGAAACGCTTGGAGACTCACAGAATACAGGAGGTCCAAGCTTCTATGCATTTGCTCTTGGATTAGGCTGCACCCCCTAGCACAGGAATTCTGGGAGTTGAAGTCCATGAGTCATAAAAGAGCCGAGGTTGCCTACCCCTGGCCTAGCAGGAACAGTATGTGCAAGTGGAAGCACAGAAAATAGAGCAGGGGTCTTCAAACTTGGCCCTTTTGTGACTTGTGGACTTCAACTCCCAGAATTCCTGAACCAGGCACGCTGGCTGAGGAATTCTGGGAGTTGGAGTCCACAAGTTATAAAAGGGCCAAGTTTGAAGACCCCTGAAATAGAGTATTGCAGCTCTCTAATATTGTTTCAGACTCTGAGCCTTTGTGCTCTACCAAACCCTTTCACCCTCTAGGAGGGCTATATCTAGGCTACAAAACCTGATGACAACCAGAGGGCAGCAAACAAGTCAATGTTTCTGTGTCTCAAATTGCCATCTAATGGTTGCCTGATTTTTGCTACTTGGGTAGGGCAATTTGAAGTAGACAGTTCATTGCAACAGTATTTCTTCAGTGTGTGAATTAAGGGATGACATCCTTCTTTGTTGTCTATATTCCAAGACAGTTTTGTGCAACTTTAGACGCTCTGAAACATCCAGCTGGGAATAAAGTGGCCAACATTTTTGGAAGAAGCCAGACTGAGGACAGCTGCTCAAAACTCAAGTTCATCCAAACTTTGGATGCCTCTTGTTGCTGCCTAGGTCAAATCTAAGGTAGAGATAGGCGTGTTGGTACATGTGAGTGGTAGGGATACTTCATGGGTAGCTGAAGTTGTAGTGCCAGAGACAGGTGTAGATGATGCATAGATCTAGGTATACAAGAAGAGAAAATCGGGCATGGGCTATTTTTTCAATAGCGATGTTAGTGTCATTGGGCCATCACTCTGTCTCAGCATCGTGTACTGTATAGCTTTGCTTCCTCATCACCACAGTCGTGGCTGTGTGACCTATAAACTAGGGCTTTTCTCTCTCTCTCTCTGAACTAAGTGGAGAGAGAAAGGCAAAGTGTAAATGCCGAGCCGTAGGGGGTCTCGCCCAGCCAGTGTATTTGTGTATTTCATACGCCTGCCGTCTCACACTGCTTCGAACCGTGTGGCCCAAATAGGCTACCAACACAGGGCGTGCGCGCTATAGGCCGCCATGCCGTTAAACGTGAATACGGAGACTGGATCGATCTGGAACCCCCTTGTAGCTTTGAAGCAAGTAGCCCACTTTCGCGTGCATTAGTAATGAGGTAAACTGGGGATATCCGTGGCTTTGACCACCCAAGTCGAGACGAGACGTTTACACTTACGCTTCATCCTTTAAAGCCCGCACGCGGGCGCGCACAGCCACCCCACCCCCCACGCACCCCCCCCCAAAAAAAAACAAAGCCAATTAGAGGTGTAATTCATCTCGTGTGTGAAATGAACCAGACCACAAAGAGGGGGAGAAAGAGGCGGCTGCGGGGAGGAAGGATATTAAGATAGGGCTTGTTAAATTTGAGCATCCAGCTTCAGTTTTGGAAGTAACGTTTTAACAGATGCAGCCAGAGGGTTGCAAAAGGAAGAGGGAAAGTATTCTGCTGTGTGGATTTGGGAAATGAAATCAAGGAAAGTGTGAGTTGACTTTTACCACCTTTTTTACGCTAAAGTAAGCCCATTTGAAAATCTTACCTGTAAGATTTTGTGGCGTACAAGAAAAGCTTACTGAGGAACGCGGCGTGGTATCAGTAAATCATGGGCAAAGGTGGTGAATCCTGTTCCGTTAGACAACTGTTTTTCCCCCTTACCAGCCATACCATCCCTTATATTCATAAATAGGCTTTTCCCAGTTTGGAGTCTGGGCTAAAAAGTCCTGTCTTGAAAGGCGTTTCATTCTAATACATCTGGAGGTTATCACGTGGCGCTAAATTATTGTGTAAATGTATACTAAGATTGAGAAGAGAGAGAGTTTTAGCGTGCTTTTCAGGGCATAGAATGGGGATTTGAATACAATGTTTAAAATGACAACAAAATTAGACGTATGCAGATCATTTTTAAGGCTTCTCTTATCCATTTCCTAAGGCAACATGCGTTGTCACGGTTAGTTTAATTGGATTTTACTCAATTAAGTCAATATTCGGATTCGCAGCAGGTTACACTGAATATCAAACTAATCATGGCGGGTGGGATCGCAGAACGTGCCTGGCTGAAACATGATTGGCCAGTAAATTCACGGTTTATTGTACAACCGCTGACAGAGCCCCAACCTGGCGCCCACACCACGCGGTCACCCTGCAGATTCTTCCCAGGCAGCGCGGCCGAGGGCACCACGCAGGGAAGGTTGAGGCTTCTTTACGCAGTTGGCACGGAGGAACTGAGACCTTTCATAGCAAAATATGTATTTTACTACTAAGTTATATGCTGAAAGCAGGGAAGTTTAAACAGGAATGGGTTCAAATACACAAAGCCACTTATTCAGAAGCATAGTTAACAACGTAGTCCTGTATATTTGCATTTCGGTGTAGATTCGGTTCAGTATTCCCCAAGTAGTATGGCAATAATTGATGGTGATGTGCCATCAAGTCGATGCCGCCACTCCCAATTACGTGTCTTCCGCTGGTTAGGAATCTTGGTTAATTAGGAATCCAAGGTCACCTGGAGGATACCGTATGCTAGGGGAACACATGAAGTGAAGTACTGTGGCTAAAAGCCGAGAGGTGTTTTAACTTTGCCTCCATGATTTCCTTAAACAGCTGAGTGCTAGTGTCCCACATCAGGCCAGCAAAAAAAAAAAAAAAAAGGTCGTGAGAATAATTAGCCAGCCGAGTTTCCCACTTTTCTCCGGTTGCCGATTGTAACACGTCTGTCGGTACTGCAAGTAGGGGAGGAGAGGTCCACACGTGCCTTTGGGAGGAACTGAAACTTCTTTGGATCGGAGCGCACTTCGATGTCTTTGCCCGAGGCTGCTAAAGTGGCTGAGGGATTAGAGTCTTCACCAAGGACGCTATCGGGTAAAACCTCTGCGGCCAGTCCTACGCAATGTTCAAAGATCCGCAGGAGTAAACTACTGGCGTTCAGGACGCAGCAGGCGGTTGCGAGCGAAGAATCGGCTTCTCTAAGCCTTCCTACACGGCTGCCGTGGCAACACTCCCCCCCCCCTCCATGTAGCATCGAGCTGAATGGAAACGTCTTTTGCTCCTCTGCCATTGGCCTACAGACATCGACGTAGACTGCTATTGGGCAGCGTAAAGGGGAGAGACCTCCTTTAGGAATGTACTATGGCTTGTCTGGTATTTTCCTCTCCTGGGTGGGGGAGGAGCGAGTAGCAGCTGCTTTCTCTTACGCTGCGAGGCTAAGGCCGCATTCGTGTGGATAGCGTTTTAAACTTGAGGGCCCTAAGCCAGGGGTCGGCAACCTCGGCTCTTTTATGACTCGCGGACTTCAACTCCCAGAATTCCTGAGCCAGCTATGCTGGCTCAGGAATTCTGGGAGTTGAAGTCCGCGAGTCATAAAAGAGCCGAGGTTGCCGACCCCTGCCCTAAGCTAAGGCCCCGCGTTCCAAGCGAAGAAACGACCGCAGCCCACCCCGCCAGATCCGCGATGGAGGGAAGCCCATCCTTGTGTGCATAAGCCAGAGCCAGCCAGTCACGTGAAAACTGTAGCCCGCCTCCACGGCCTTCCCCTCTGAATGTGCGGTCTTTTCTAGCTCCCCTCCACTTTTTTCCTTCAATGAACACGCGCGAGTTTGTTCCTTAAAGCAACAGTCCCCCGTTTCAAGCTTTTAACGGAGCCGTACTCTCTTCTCGTAAGATTGTGGAGCTCAAAAACTGGAAACGCACGCGTATGTCGAGAAAGGGAAACCAAGCTTGTACGTGCCTTGGACAGAGTTTCCCGGTTTAAATTCTTCATGGCGGATCGAATAGCCGAGATGGGCACGTGCGAAAGTTGGTCAAAATAATAGGCAACGAGGGAAGGTTGAAAAATAGGAAACCGACCCCCATTGGCGTCACTTCTGTCGAATTACCAAATTACTTTGTTGGGACACAAAAAAAAATTAATAAAGCGCACACAATGATCTGCGTGAAACTTTGCATGCGACGCTTTTTAAAAGCCGAACATTTTGAACGCACAAAAAACAAGGCTGGTGGAGCCCTAGCCTTTAAAGTATCCGCCAGTGGCAGTACTGTTTCAAGTATTAAGGTTTGTATGTCGCCTTTTTCTTGACGCGGCCGGTTGTTCTTGTAGGAACGCGGACTTTTCTTTGATTCAAAAAAAAAAAAAGAGAAAGGGGGAGACCGCAGGATCCACCACCCTGTCATTATTTGTGCAGCCCTGGGAATTCAGCTTGGACCTCCCAGGAATCGTGGCTGCTTGAGGCCAAGGCGCCCCCAAAAGGACTTTCTTGAAGGGCTCCGGATATCATTTAGTCTCTTCTTTCGCGCGCCTCCCCCAAACCAATTCATGAAAGAAAGAAAGAAAGAAAAAACTGTATTTTAACAGGTCGCTCCGTGAAGTAATCCTGATGTGGTCTTTTGTAAAAGCGTCTCCCTTTAAAAAACAACAGCAGCGACGTCCTTTCCTTCTTAAAACCCAAAGCAAACCTTTCTTGAAAAGAACCGAGGGGGTAGGGAGAAAAGAGAAGCATTCCTTAATGGAAGTACGGCATGGAAAGAGGGCTGGATCTCTTTAAGGCTCCCCTGAAGTGGGAGATGCACACACAAGGGTAGCCTGCCTGGGTGGTCTCTCTACTTTGGTGAGCTGTTGCTAAGCAGCTAATAATAGTCATGTTTGCTGAGTAATTTCTGCCCTCTTTGAGCCAATCGCAGTCCAGAAACCGAAGCCATCTGACAGCCCCAGGGGCGGGATTTCAGCTCTTTTTCCCTTTCTCTCCCCTCTCCCTTTCACCCCTCCTCCTCCTCCTCTTTATCCAAATGGAGAGAGTTCCTTTTTTTCTCCCCCTTCTTCATCTCATCTATTGAAGCAAGGGAGCTGCTGCTCGCTGCTGCACACAGTAGAGGAAGAAAGAGAGCGCGACGCACGCATCGAGGAGAGAAAGAGCGGGGGGGGGGGGGGAAAGCAGCCGGGAGAGCTCTTAAGAGACAGCTCCGCACCCAGACAGAATGGTACAGCGCACCGAGACGGAGCAGCAGCAGCAACAGAAGCAACGGCGGCGGCGGCGGCTCTTGTGAGATCAAGGCTTTGGCCAGGCTTCGCTGCTGTGGCGAGAAAGAGATCGGGCAGAGTCCGGCTTGGCTTCCACAGCAGCCGAGCGGCGAAGAGCCTGGAGAGCAACTCGAGCCGCAGGCGAAGCGGTCCGAGGAAGGAAGGCGAGCGCGCTGAGATTCCCTGGCTCCGCTCAGCCTCACACCCTGGATGCGGGGAGCAGCAGCGGCGAAGACCTCCGGATCCTCGCGAAATGTTGCAATGGAAGGCTCGGGGTCTGACTCGCCGGGAGCAGCAACAGCGGCAGCAGCGGCAGCAGCGGCAGCCAACGCCGTATGAAGCGGTCTGTCAGCAGCAGCAGCAACAGCAGCAGCGAATCTCCACCGACCCAGCCAGTCCCCGGTCCCTCCGGATCGTCTCGCAGCAGCAGCAGCAGCAGCAGCAGCAGCAGCAGCAGCAGCAGCAGCAGCAGCAGCAGCAGCAGCAGCAGCCTGGGGGAAACCTCAGAAGACCCAGCCTTTGGGTCGCCAAAACAACAGCAGCAGCAGCCTCGGCGGCGGCTCTGTGGCGGCAACATGGCCTCAGCTGTTAATGCCTCGGAGCCGGAGAGCAACGGCGACTGTGGTGGTGGTGGCGGCGAAGGAGGAGGCGGCGGCGGCTGCGGCGGCTGCAGAGTATCCGATCGGCTGGGGAGAAGCGGCAGCAGAAGGCGGAGAAGGATAGTGGAGAATAGACGCGCCGCGCCGCCCGACCTGGAATATCTGCAGCGGCCGAGCTACTGCGATGCAGGGTTCGCCTTGGAGCAGATAGCAAAGGTGCTTTGTCGAGATTTCTCTTCTAAATCTCATTTTCTCATAAGCGGCGGGAAGAATCGCCAATAAAATGCTGAAAAGTGGGGGGTGGGGGGTGGGGGGGAATGTTCTTGACTCCCGTAAGGTAAGAAAGGCAGCACTTCGTCCCTCCCATTCCAAGGCTTTGATTTTCTAACCAACCCCTGGAAAAAAAGTTTTGCCCCAAAAAAGTTCTAAAGTTTTCCAAACGAGCACTGCTCCTTCTGCTCCTGTTATCCGGTTTAAGTGTAGAAGTGTGATTTCCCTTCCAAGAGAGCTCTTTTTTTCAATGAACGTCGCGTTTTTTTCTTTAGCGGCAAGTCAAGAGAGTGAAAATTGTAAAGCAAATTGCTAACTTCCACCTTTCCCGTCCGGGTCGAGATAACTCACTCCTCCCCTTCAATACTCGAGGGAGAGAACAGGTTTGGCAGTGCTTCCACTTCGTCGGACCGTAAGAACAACAGCAACCAAAAGCGAACGCAGCAGTAGTAGTAGTATGTGGATTAAAAGATGGGTTAGTTGGTTGATTTAAATAGAAGGAAAGCGTCCATGTGGCCGGTCCCTTCCATTCCCCAATATTGTGGTTAATTTATCGACGGCTGCTCGGTTTCCAAAGTGAAGACCGTCCCAGCGACGCCCAAACGGCAATTGTAGACTGCGATCCTTAAAATTTAGGAGGTTGCCAGCTTGTTCGGTAACCACGTGGGGCTAAGCAGTTGCTGCGAAGCAGGAGCCCAAGGAAGCAAAGCGGGGAAGGGGATGACAAGATTTGCGGAGAAGGTGGGGGGGGCTCCAGCTCTTCCAGAAGAGGGGATCCCCTTCTCCGGTCCATCCCCGGATTGTTTTGACAGGTCGATTTATATTCCGGTGCTGAGGCGATCGTTCCGGGCTGTAGCGCTTTCCCGGCTTGAATTGAAGGGTCTCGGAATGGGGTGGTGCGTGAGGAGAAGGAGAGAGGATCGGGCGGTCGGTGGATCCCCCCTTGCAACCCGGAGGGGAGGCGGTGTGGCATCTGCCACGCTTTGCAAGTTGGCCGGCCTGCTCGGCTGCCCCGGTCTGTCCCGTCCCTGCCACGAACTGCCGGCCGGGACCCATCTCAAGCCGCTTTCTTGCCGGTATATTGTGGTTTTGTCTTTGGGGCCGGACGGTCCGGTCCGGGCGTGCGCTTTCCCCCTCCCCCTCCCCTTCCCAATCTTAATTTCTCCCCCTTTCCTTGCTTTTTCTAGGGGAGAGCTACTGGAAGAAAAGCACCGCTGTGGCTGAGAGCGAAATTTCAGAGACTGCTATTTAAACTGGGCTGTTACATTCAAAAAAACTGCGGGAAATTTTTAGTGGTTGGCCTTCTGATCTTCGGGGCTTTTGCGGTGGGATTAAGAGCGGCCAATCTGGAGACCAATGTGGAGGAACTCTGGGTAGAAGGTAAGGATTGATCCCTCGCCTGGCTTCTCCTCCTCCTCCTCCTCCTCCTCCTCCTCCTCCCAAATGACAGCGGGGGTGGCTGAGGGAACCTTCCTTTCACTCAGGGGCCGAGCGCGGTGGTTTATTGATGTTGGCTGAAGGCCAGATGGACGCTATCAGGTCTTGTAAGCCATTTCTGGAAGTGGTACCTTGTGAGATGAGCTGGGGGAATGGAAGGGAGGGTGGCTGCTTGGGTGGTGGCAAAGAAGAAAAGGGGGGATCCTTTGGACCTTGCAAATGCTCCCCCCCCATTCTCCTGGCCCCCTCCCCGATTCTGCTTGTGTGTCCAAGGAGCTGGTGGCAATTAGGGCCTCTCTTCCCTTGCAGAGCATGAAAAGAAAGTCTGTGTTCAGAGCAGCTCACCTCTTCCGCCATTTTGTGTGTGTGTGTGTGAGGGAGGGAGGGAGTGTGTAGGGGTGTATGTGCGTGCGTGTGTCCTGTTAGCAGCAGCAGCAGCAGCCGCAGGAACAGGCTGAACGTGATCTGCACAGCTCTCAGTAGGGCTGTGCTTGTGTGTGGTCCTGTTTTTTGGACAGCTTTCAGCTTTGAGGGGGAAAAACATTTGTTTCAAGGTTAAAAAAAATGGAAAAGTGAAGCACAGACTGGACACATGTTGGAATGTTTGCAAAGCAGATTCCTGCTCTCCCTCAGTTCAGGAGGGAGGCTGGTTTAACTGGAAGCAGGGATGGCTACTTTTCCATATTTTCCCAGAGGTAAAATAATGATTGTTAATTTTAAAAAAATCTGTTGATTTGTTTTTTAAAATGGTAAATTATGCAGATTCTTTTTTTTAATTCTCTGGGAGAAGTATTGACCAATCTGTTAAGTCATTTTTTTAAAAATTATCTGAGTCCTTAGGTTGGGTACCTAACCTAGGTTGGGTTTATTCCCTGAGGTTTTTGCTAATAACATTCATTAAAGGGGCCTCACAACTCCAAAGTCACAGTGCATTACACAAAATAGTCATTTGGGCAGGGGGGGAATTCTACTTCACAGAAAAGGACTACAGAGACTTACAGTGTTGTAATATATTTATTTAGAAGTAGATCCAAGTGGGTTAAATGGGACTTAATCCAAAGAAAATGGATAATAGTAAAATGGTTTAAAGTTGCAGTGCAATTTTCCTACAATGCAGCCACTGGTTAGAGACAGTTATAGTGGCCCAAAGTCTTCCCCACTTGTACATTGTCTCAGCCCATTCATGTCCTGACAATATCAGTATTTTCCCTTTGCTGTAAATTGTCATGAGTGAAACAGCTTAAGTATAGTTTTCCCTCTTAAGCTGACATGATCTCATTACAGCTTCAGAGTGTGTAAATTCTGCAATGCTTTCTTGCTTATCACCTTGGAGGCAGTCAGGTGTTGTTGTTTTTTTTGGGGGGGGGGTTGTGTGGGTGCGATCAGACATGTAGCTGGAGTGTATTGAGGGGCTCAGTGAGCATGTCCTCTTTGTCTGGTTGATAAAGTAGTCAATTTCTCTCCCAGGGTTTGTATTGTGCGTTTGCAGTTTCTCAGTTGAGTTTACCACCTTGACCCTATTTCTTTCCAGAAAACCAGAGAAAAGAGCAGACCCCCAATATTTTATATTGGGAAGAAGAGGCGGGTATTTGTGCCACTCTACTTTAAGGGTAGCATGCAGTTTTATGTGAGAAGAGGGACATCACTTTTACAATATTTTGAATGGCAGCTGTGCGGATCTTTACCTTTAATGCAACAGACCAGTTTTTCCTTAGTATGGTATCCATAAATCAGTGAGAGATATTAAACCAGATTCCACACACACACACACACACACACCCTTTTTTTTAATCAGTCCTTTATATTTCCTTGGTATAATCACTTCACCACCACTCTGCTATAAGTGAAATGGTGGCTCAGCAAGCAGTCATTTTCAAGGATCCTACTTTACATTACTTGACAGTTATACTGGTTGTGACTACTTGTGCCCTACCATTTTCTCATACTTTGCTCTTTTTTTGTATAATTTTAAACTTGAGAGAGATCCAGATGGAAGTGGGGAGGAGGGTGGAAAGAAGGGCAAGCAAACTAGTCTGAATATGACCAGGCTAAGTCCAGAAGTCTTAGCCCATCCTATTTCTGCTGGAGGGCCCTGATTATTAGTCATTTTCTCTGCTTCTGGAGATGTGTTAAAAGGGCCTGGTGGCATAGCCTGAAGGAAAACCAATCAGCTTGCCTGTAATAACTGGTACAGTCTGTTGGAAATTGCCTAGCCAAGCAGGGAGGAGGACTCAGGTGAATTAGCCTTGAATCATTGGTAAGAGATCCAGGAATTCCCTTCTTCTCCCAATAAGCTCCATGGAACCTTATCCATTTGTTTGTTCCTAAGGTGAGGCAAGCAGTCTGGGGAAATTCTTGTATTATAGGCAGAATACAATAAAGTAGCTAGTTTGAATCCTATACATGTGGATCTGGTTGCTTGTGTCTAACACACAAGTCAGGAGAATAGCATTCAGCAGTGACTCTGAATACTAAGGCAGGATAGAGACTGGCACCTTGATGCAAAATTTACATCAGGCTTGTTGTATGGCAATTCAGTAGATAACATTTTAACATGGTAATGATGCGATGGACATTTTCTGCTGCCAAATATTTGGTTACAGAAATCTGCCATCCTGACCTGTTGTATAGGCCAAGATGTGCTGGTGGAGCAACTGGGAAGGGATGGCGTTATTAACCATATCTAACACTCCATTTCATTGCCCCCAGAGTTGATACAGAATCAGGTAAAGCTGAGAGCAGTCACAACTAACTTCTTACTAACTGAATCCATTGGAAATTCAAACGTTTCATGGAAAAATGTCCTAATACTCTTCCCTTTATGGTCTCAAAACAAAACAAAACAACCCATTGTAACACCACAATGTTGTCTTAGTTGGTCTCTGGCCGTCTGGCCATTGAAGAAATATATATGATGTCTCTGTATTGTTCCAATTTTAGTATATATGCTGCCAAAGCGAGCACAAGAAATATATATGATGTCTGATGTTAACTGGCTTTTATTAAAATGATGAAACAATTCAGCCTGCAAATGAACATGGCAGTTTTCATAATGATGGTTAAAGATAAAGAATAAGGATGTTGGCCAGCTGGATGGAGGAGGAGGAGGGTGGTAGTCCAAGTGTGGTGACTGGCTCACCCTATTGGGCACAGTCATGTAGGAATTTGAGAAATAATAATGTAATAATTAGATTAGTATGTTCTGAAGCCCAGTGACTGACAAATACATGCTACTTTTTTAGAGGAATTAAAAAGTGTTAGGAAGATCTATAGTTGACTGTACTGTAAAAGACCATTCTAGTCTGGCAGATGCATGGAGACTATCCTTTCTAGTTATTTACTTACTTATGCAAACTATTTGCAAACAATTCATATAATTGTCAAAATCCACAAAGATTAGTTCAAAGTTAAACAACATCTGCCAGATTAATGTCCTTGGCCAAATGCCTGGGGGAGAACAGACAATTCTTTAATGTCTTGTGAAAGGCTGACAAGGTTGGGATCATCTGCATCTCCAGAGGGATGCTGTTCCACAAGATTGTCACTGTAACAGAGAAGGTATGATTCCTGGGTCCAGAAAAATGATATTTTTTTAATGGAAGGGACTCAGAATATGCCTTTCTTGTTAAATTTGATGGGGTCTTCCCTTGACTGCCATATACCACAAGCATGATTGGTAGTTGATCAAACAGAGGCATCCTAGAGAGATCTTTGTACAGACAGTATCCATAACCACTCTGGTAAACCTCATGTAGACTTAAACCTTTGAAGTCTTTGACCTTGAATCTCTTTTTGAAGCATTTGGAGGCCACAACTGCTACAAACTGGTGGCACTTCTACAAACTGATCTGTGTTATATTAAGTTACAGGACAGATACAGGCTTATTATAATTGCAGTGCAATTCTGCCCCATTTGACACATCAATTGTACAATTTATGTTAATTATAGATTATTTGGTTTATGTATGTGTAATGAAGCAGCCACATTTGAGCTAGCATGAAGTTATGCTAGTTGGGGAATACTGAGAGTTGAAGTTCACAAATGTTAAAATTGCCAAGATTGGATATTCCTGGTCTAAATTGATGGTTGTTATTTCAGTCAATATATTAATTTGCAGAACTATAAAAGGTAAATTTATGACCAGTAGGAAAGAATAAAAAATGAAACTGTCAGCTTCAAAATCTCATATAGATCTGTGATATGGTTTAACTTGTTAGAATATTTGGGTTGTCACAACGCAGAAAATGCATCGATTCCCAAAAAGGCAACCAAAATGATCACGGAACAGGAGCATCTATCTCTCTGGTATTTGAAACCAGTATGAAATTTCATGTCACAAAATTTATTTATTTATTTTATTTTAATTCCATTTATATCCCGCCCTTCTCCGAAGACTCAGGGCGGCTTACAAGCTTAGCAGTAGCCTTCATTCTATGTATATGCCTGCTTATTAGGGCTTGGGGGGGGGGCTAAGCGGCATTATTACAAAGTCAGTTTATCATTGAGGGTAAACAAATTAAGCAAGGTGGTCCTTGCTTAATGACCATTGTTTCAACCACTGTTTGAACCTTTGATAGTCCTGCTTAAATAAAATGAGTGGTCATCAAAGTTCTAGCCGTCAGAATGATGCCATGGTCCTGTGATCGCGATTCAGGCACTTGATAATTAACTTGGATTTCCAACTGAAACAGCATCCCAGGGTCATTTGTAATTTGCAACTTTTCCTGCAGACTTCCCACAAGCAAAGTGAATGGGGAAGCTAGCAGGAATTCACAGGTCATAGTCACATGAGGTGCTACTTTAACAGGTGGCAGTGATTCACTTAATGATGATAACAAGGGTTTGCTGGAATTGCCATTGCTAAGTTGTGCAGTCATGTGCTATCAGCTTTATGGCTGCATCTCTTAGTGACAGAAATTTCTGTCCTAGTTACCGTTGTTAAGAGAGGGCTACTTTTATCCTTTTTTGAGATTTAGCAGTAGTGTATATGTTTGAATACAACTCATGTGAAGTTTCACTTTTTGAAAAAGACTGGGGGAAAAACTGCTGATTTAGGAAAAGCATTGGTGTGATCCAGCACATCTCTTCACAAGTTCTTCTGACTGAAAAGACTGGGTAGAGACAGCACTGATGTTTCTTATTTGGAATCCTTCAGTAGATAGCCAATTCATTTAGTTCTTAATTTACTGTAGGTTAATAGTAACTGATCAAGTGTTAAAATTCTGTTTCTGGCAATTTGAATTTTGGCCCTGAACTCATCTGCATGTTCATATATCTAGTTCATGGCACCAGGCTTACATGAATGGCATTGGATCTGCTCCTACCCTTCTGACAGGGCCTGAAAATCTGGGTCTGCCAGCTGGCTTGGGGCCTCAATGGGCAAGTGTCATGCCGGAGGTAATTGATAGATTTAGAGAAACATCCACCTCTTCTCCCTGTGCATTCTGCTTTCCCTCGCCATATTTTAACTATAATTTTACTTTTGATTGTAATTCTATTTTTATTGTTTTTAGAAAATATTTATGTCTTATGCTTTTATAGCTTTGAATGTTGTAAGTTGCCCAGAATCACCCCCAGATGAGATAGCGGCAAACAAATTAAATGGATGGATGGATGGATGGATAGATAAATAGGAAGGAAGGATGGATGGATTTAGGTCTGAAATCATGACTTGGTTGATTAATCTTCATTCAAGACCGATTGTGCCATCTTATGCCACCAGTTTTTCCTAAAAGTTGAGTGGCCGTTTCTTTTTGACAGAATGGATAATTTATTCTTTTTTTTAATAGTAGGAAAGAGAAAAATTGTGATCAACAAACAGCAGCATCCACCGAGGAGGCAAATGATGAAAGTAGCACTGTCCTGATATGATCTAAGCTTTCCCCTCCTTTATATATGTTTGTGACATCACAGGCATGTATGAAGGAGTGGAGCTTGCACTGCAATTACGTTTTGACAAAAGCAGTGAATCCTGCCAATTTCTCTCTCAACAAATTGCTTGGCTTGCCAGTATCCTGTCCTCTTCAGTTTTTACCCATTGCTTTTTTTTCCCCTACCGTCAAAATCCAATACTGACTTCAGTATTTTTTGTCCTCTCTAATACATTTGGCTGTCATGGTTTATATATGATACATTATGTATCGCTAGGACATAGAACATAAAAATTGTAACTCTATGTTGAAAAGTCACTGTGGTTCTATTAAAGTTAATTAAAATACATGGAATTCATTTGAATTGGTCCCTTTTTAATTATTCTTTCAATGCAGCAGCATGGGAAAAATACCATTGGCAATCATGTACAGTATGTTTGTCTTTAGTAGAGACTCCTATGTAAATATTATGGCCATGAACAGATGAGGAGCAGTTGCATTTTTCCATGAGTAAAAGCATAAACAGAAAAGAGCACAGAGTAATGGATTAAGCAGGAGAAGCTAGTTTTCCTACCAATATTCTTTGAAAATGAGAAAAATTGTGTTTTTCGTTTTTCTCTGCATGAACCCAAATGATTTACTCCACTGAAATGCTTTGAATGAAAGTTCTGCTTAGGTGACTGGATTCCCTTGCACAATTTTTTTTCCCTGGCAGGACAACAATTAGAGTCTTCCCAGAATAATGACTTCTTGTCTAGTAAATGACTATGCAGTAGGAGGGAAAAAAAAAGATATCTTGTATTTCCAAAGACCAATCAGTGTTCTTTTAATTGAAATTTTTGCACATGCTATAAACAAATAAGGTATTGGCTCTCCCACAAACATTACTCTGAGTCTGCAAACAGGACATCCCACCAAGAAGAAATAAGCAAGTCATTTCTCTAAATTCCTTTTTATCAAAATCTGAGAAAGAGGAAATCTATTTTAATTTTGCTTTCTCACTTTTCCATCTGTATCATGTGCAAGGTTCTGATTTTTTAAGGTGCTCAACAGTATTGTTGTATTCATAGGGTAGCTAAAATAGCTTGTTGAGTAAGCTAGTGATGCTAATACTCATGACTGTCTGAGAACTGAAGGAATTGGGATTGTTGCATTAATGGTGTATACTGGAGTATATCAAATATGCTCTGTTATAGAAAGAGAAGGGATGCCCTCAAAAGCGCATTAGTACAAGCGAAAACAATGAAGTGGTCTCATACAACTCAGAAGCATTGTGGTAAGCTGAAATTAGAGGAAGGTTCCATTCATTTTAATAGGACTAAGTCAAAAAGAGCATTCACAAATGTTTATTATGACTTGCAATAACCCTGCAATTATTCTGCAGACACAATCTGATTTAATCTGTAATCCTTGAGTCACATTGGACTCCTATAATTCCTAGGTGGGGTGGTCTTGGAGAAGATAATGTAAAATAATAGAGAAGACCCCCAAAGCTCTTTTTCCCCATTTATCAACAAATACTTTTCAGCAAGCCTATTAAGAGGTTTTTGTCTCTCTAAGCATAACATACTTGCTTTGTGTAACTTGCTTTGTGATCATTTAGTCAGTCTTCTCCAATTGTGAAGTTTTACGTGTGTGCTGCCGTTCATGGATTACTGCCTTGTCATGGCGAAGGGGCTTGTGTAATTCAGTGAAGCTATGAGCTATGCCATGCAGGGCCACCCAAGACGGACAGGTCATAGCAGAGAGTTCTGACAAAACATGATCCACTGGAGAAGGAAATGGCAACCCACTCCAGTATCTTTGCCATGAAAACCCCATGGACAGTACCAAAAGGCAAAAAGATATGACGCTGGAAGATGAGCCCCTCAGGTCGGAAGGCGTCCAATATGCTGCTGGGGAAGAGCAGAGGGTTAGTACTAGTAGCGCCAGAAAGAATGAAGCGACTGGGCCAAAGCCGAAAGGACGCTCAGCTGTGGATGTGTCTGGTGGTGAAAGGATAGTCCGATGGTAGACGACAGGAAAGCCTGGAGGAACATTGTCCATGGGGTTGCGATGGGTCGGACACGACTTCACAACTACAACAACAACAACAACAACATGTGTGCTGCACTACAACTCCCATTTCCATCACCCAGAAAGACAAGGATCCATTTGAGAAAGGCTGCTACTGAGTGTTGCATTAATGGGAGGGAGGAAGGAAGGAAGGAAGGAAGGAAGGAAGGAAAGGAAGGAAGGAAGGAAGGAAGGAAGGAAGGAAGGAAGGAAGGAAGGAAGGAAGGAATCCAAACCAGAGCTGATTACAAGTGTTGTATCATGCTGCTGAATAATATATACAGCATTGTAATAATAAATGTTGGTTTATTTATAGCTAAGGAGCAAATTCCCCTTTGTTTTAGGATCTTAAAAATAGCACTATCAAAGGATTTATGAAATAGTATCATTCCTTCTTCACAGATATCAAGTGTGATCTCTTGATCACACTGAGGGGTGTGCTGTGCTCTTCAAATTGCTAGCTTTATCCCCTGAGACTGGCAGTCGCTGGCCTCTCTCTTGGCTTGGAAAGAGCATCCTTCCTGTGGAATTGCAATTCCCCAGAATTCTGACCAGCCAGGCCTTCGGCTTATTGTGCATAGCAGCCCATCTCTCCCCTCCACTTCTCTCTCCCCCCCCCCCAGTGTTTGAAAGTTTGAATATACTGAATAGAATTGGCCAAATAAGGTGAATGCTTCAAATGTCTTAAAATAGATCTCTGTGGCCGTTGCATTAAAGACACTTTTTTGTTGTTGTTAAAACTTTTGGAAAATTATTGCCTC
Source organism: Vipera berus (assembly GCF_964194415.1). Taxonomy (NCBI): domain Eukaryota; kingdom Metazoa; phylum Chordata; class Lepidosauria; order Squamata; family Viperidae; genus Vipera; species Vipera berus. The sequence continues at coordinate 63,246,132 of NC_138203.1, forward strand.
TCAAGAAATTGTCAGTATTTATATTAGAGACCAGTCTGTTTCGTGTAATGTCATCTAGAGTGGGAGAGAACTCGGTGTCAGAAGATATCATGCCCTTGAAGCCGCAAGCAAGTGAATGATCAACTTACGAAATCCCAGCTCAAACTTTATCCTGAGAAGAAAGTTTGAATGAGTTTTAAGATCATCCAGACACCGAGATGAGTGATTAGTAGTATATGTTTAAAACTATTAGGGCTTGAAATATTTATATAAAGATTGTAAAAACCCACCTGGTAGGCAGAATCTCAGGGGAAAAAACACAAGAGGAGATGAGGAAAACAGAGATCTAAAGAACCAACACTGCATTTTAAAACCATTTTCCTTTCCAACTTACTATTTTGTGCCAATGCTCATAACCTTCTGTAAACATAATGAGTCACTTACTCTTGAATCAGCTTTATCAGTGTCTTAGATGAACTATAAATTATCTTTCCTTTATAGACCAATTTTAATAATTCTTTAAATCTTAAACCTACATAACATGTTTATTTTCTTTTTTTCTTTAGGCCCTGAGGTTGCACTTAACTTGTGATGCAGTCCCTAACATGCTAGTTTAGGAAAAAAACAATTTCATTAGATACAGTATGACCAAAGTTAGAGAAAATATGCATTGTTTGTTGTCCCCTGTTGCATGGAGGCCTTAATTTAGCATTTCACAGATCCGTCATGCTAGAGAATCATTTTATTTTTCTATCTCCTTTCATATCATTATTATATGTTGTCTGGAGATAGTGAGAAAACTCAACATGCAATAAACATATTAATGTACATGTTTATTTTGAAACTCGTTGCCCTCTTAGAATGTTTCCAAGTGTCCCTTCCCCAGCAAAGGTATCACAGACTTGACAATAGGTTGTCCTCTAGTTATGACTGTGATGAAGCCTACCTATCATGGTGATAACTCATAGTAAAACGGGTCAGTCCCTTTTTTTGCTGTGGTTTTTAAGCAATTGCCAATTTTGGGCCAGTTTTGCCAAAAACCTGTAAGTAAATATTGGTTTTTGGCAAAACCATTGTAAATTGCAGTCATGTGACCTTGGAGTGCTGCAAATGGCTACATGCAACCCAGTTGCTGAGTGCCTGCAGTGCAGTTACGGGACTGCAGGGGGAGGCACCATTAGAATTTCGAATCTGTCATAAGTACCCTCCAAATATGTCTATTGGAATTTTAAATGGTTGTTAAGCAACCGGTCGTAAGTTAAGGATTACTCGTACCATAGAGTGGTCTACCTTACAATGGCCCATTTATTTTACCTCAGTTTTAATGTGCTTTCTGGAGTTTTCTATTAAAAACAGGTCACACGTTGGAACTTAAAGTCTTTCCAAAATGTCAGTTGGTTCAGATAAAACCAGAGCAAAGTTGCTGGCTAGCAGTACATTTTAGACTTGTCCATATCTTAAAATCTGATTTGCTGAGATGAGCATGTGGGGATTAGGTGCTAGAATTCTCTTCGGGGTGGAGGGGGCGGTCTGTGACTGTGAAACATACGTCTCACCTCTGGATGTGCGGCATAGATGCTTAGATTTTTCTGATGTCAGATAAAAATTGCTTTCAGTGTACTGTATGCTTTGTTTTTATTGCTGCTGTCTATCATTTCCCAGTGATCTGCATTTTTCTGTGATTTCTTTCCACAGTTGCAAAGGTATATGTACATTAATATTGAAATGCATTGTTTGCTTTCAACAACACCATACTATTTTTTGGATTCACTTCAGCTCCCAGGCAGTTTACCAAGCTTCTCATGCCTATAATGACTCACTTGAGACAGATGCCTTGCTAGTAGACACGGATTAGACTAGAGTGTTGTCCAGATATACCGGTATATTGTCTGTATTGGCTATGAATTCTAGGAATTGTCATCTCAGCACATCTGAAATTAAGAAAGCACGAATGCCTTGCCACTGTTATGAATTGGGTTAGCAATTGGACCACGTAAGACATGAAAGAAATTGTGTGGCTAGAAATATTAAGCTGATGGCCATGCCTCTTACAAGCCCTTTCATTTTTGATTAGATGATTCTGACAAGGAAAAGGGAGAAATAAGGTTGGTAGAAATGGACTTTCTGCCATTCAGGGAAGGATTTGTATTACAGGAAATGTTATTCGTTCTCATAGATGGAAGATAGTGTCTCATCACTATTACACCAATCTCTGGGTTTCTGATAGCAGGTTAATGTTGGGTAGGAGTGATGGGATTCGTAGCCAACACAGTGGCAAGCATCCATTTGGGGAAAGCTGCTATAAAACGCTGCATAAATAAATAGCTTTAAAGCAAAGTTAACTGCAACAATACTGTATGTAACTTGTAGAGTCTTGGTAAGGCCATTGGCTACCATCCAGTCTTCTCCATCAGAGCCAATAACCATAGACTCCTTTCAGTGCAGAAGCCAAAGTATGCATTTTCATAGATTGCATACTGTAGTTGCTGGACTGCAACATTGATAAGCAAGTAATAAAGGGAAATTTTAATATTCTATCCTTGTACATTCAAATACACTGAGATTTCTAAAGAGGATTGATTTTGTGTGTGGCTTGATGAATGTGCAAAGGTGCATATGTAGGTGTTCCCCCCTTTTTGCCACCCAACTTCACATCTGCCCCTCTAGTCCAAACCCCTGCTCTAAATTCTAGGACCTAGATGAATTATACACTATAAATGAAAGTGGATAAAATGTTGGCATTGTTTGAACTAATGATTTATACAGATCTTGGTTTATTGATGCACTTTTCATTAAAGACTTTGGCTAGTATTTTCATAAAGCATAGGCTCTGTCATTGTTCCATACTATCTATGCCACATAAACCTGAACTGCACAATTGGTACAAACGGAAATGCTGCCATAGCAAAAAAAAAAATGAATAGTGGATTTCATGTATAATTTTCTGTACTGGCTTCTTGAATTTTCTGCTTATTACTCTGTTTATTACTCAGCTGCACCCAAAAAGCAGCAACGGGTAGTCCTTGCTTACCCACCATTTTATTCAGCCAATATTCAAAGTTGTGACGGTGTTTTACGAGTGGTACTTATGATGGACCCTCAAAGTTTTAGCTATCTTATCACCCTGCGGTCATGTGATTGCTGTCTGGTTGTTTGGCAACCAATTTGCACTTACAACAGTTGCAGCACCCCATAGCCATGTGATCACCATTTTCAATCTTCCCTACTGGCTTTCCACAAGCAAACTCAATGGGAAAAGTGGCAGGGAAGGTTCTGGATCCATAAATGTTTATCCATGCCACCGTAACTGCCTGCACACCTTCCCCCTTCTGGCAGCAGCCAGCTCGAAGCCTGAAATCGTGCGTATTACTTGCTTACTTACTTGTAAGCTGCCTGGGACTTGCAATTTCCTGCCAGCTTCCCCATTGACTTTTATTTTTTGGAAGCTGGCAGGAAGTTGTGAGGAGATCCACACTTAATGATCCATGATTCTTGCTCAGCAGTGACAATAGGGACTGGCCAGGATTGCTGTCACTAAGTGATGCACTCACATCACTTCATGCTCTATGAAGGAATTATATTTCACAATGTAGTAGCTGAGTGAGATGAATGAATCCAAGTAGTGTCAATATGTACTCCAGGATTGCATTTTGTATTTGCTTTTTGGATGTGACAGATTTCACTTTCCATCCTTGCTGTGATCAGGCTACCTAGGAATTACAGGAGTAGAAAACCAGCATCTTAGCTGGACATTATAAAAGTGTGCTAAGTTGAGAACAACTGTACTACACATTCATTCCCAGGCAGAAATCTGTAGTCTATTAGCAGAAGTGAGGCATATGTATGTATTTCATACGTGTGTTTTGGTAAGTTATAATTTTAAGACCACAATAGCTGCAACAGTATATAAAAAGCTGGAATCTGTCACAAGGTGAGCTGTTATCTCCTGTGAGTTGTTAATTTACATCTTACTATATAGATGTCCCTTCTCATAGCCTTAAAATAACAAACATTCTTTTCCTTTTTGAAATACAATTTAGATGCCTTCTTCCCCTTTACAGTATAGCCTTAAGTTTAGTTGCTATGATTTCACCTATAGCTATTATTTATATGAAATCATTTCTGATTTGAAGCAGAAGTGAGGTCATGTATTTGTTCCTGCCTTAATATCAGACCTCCTCCTGACATCTCCAAGAATGTGTTTTTTTTCCCCCAAGGGAACCTCAGAGTGGGAGCATCTGCATGCAGTTATTGAAGGAAGAAGGCACTCCTGCTTCAACTTGGGAATGTATGAATATGCATCACATTAAATAGAATCTGAGGTGGTTAAACAAATCTTGCCATTAATATGATTACCATTGGTCCAGACACAACAGGGTTGAGATTCAAGGTTTTGGTAATGGTCTTTAAGTCCCTACATGGCATGGGTCCGGAGTACCTCAGGGACCACCTGCTGCCGGCGTCAACTTCCCTCCGCCCTGTGCGCTCCCACAGAGAGGGCCTCCTCAGGGTGCCTCCGGTCAGAGAATGTCGGCTGGTGGCCCCCAGGGGGAGGGCCTTCTCTGTGGGCGCTCCGGCTTTATGGAACCAGCTGCCGGTCGAGCTCCGGACGGCACCGGACCTTCGCTCCTTCCGACGCGGTCTGAAGACCCACTTATTTGAACAAGCTGGCCTGGCCTGATGGGGGATGTTAGGGTTTTTAATGGGGTTTTTATATTGTTATTGTTTTTATCTGGGCGATTATTTAATTCCTTTTAATTTTTGTATTTTCTATTTATATATGCCCTGTTCACCGCCCTGAGTCCTTCGGGAGAAGGGCGGTATACAAATTTAATAAAAGTAAAGTAAAGTAAAGTAAAGTAAAGTAAAGGTTAATACTGGGAGTTAAACTGGAGAAAGGGAAATGGACTGTGAGAGGAAGAGAACCCAATTTTATGGCCAGTCTTTTAACTCAGTTTGGACAACTTTTCCAGAAGCAGAGCACCTCATCTGGGCAGGTAGCGATATACGATATCACCAGATATCATCTGTTGTTTTCCTCTTGTTTTTGTTGTTGTTGTTGCATTTTCTAAAATATGCAAGCTTAACCAGTTGTGTGAACCATTATGGCCTAATGTTATCTGTAAATCAGGCCAATATGAAGTGTTCAACAAATCACTGTTTAGTCATTTCTGTCATAGTATAATGCATGAAAAATATATTTTTGTTAAGTTCCCAAAAAATTGAAGGGCAGTTCCAGTACAGTCTAAAATATAATCAAAGGCTACAAAAAAACAGAAGGGGTGCGGAACGGAATTTAAAGCAGCCTTAAGGACCAGGGACTTTCTATCTCTACATTAACTATGGGGATGGAAGTAAATAAACAATATAATTCTTGTTTAAAAGATCAATTCCTGACTCCTTTATTTAAAAATTCTTGGGCAAAAGGGTTTGGTGTTTTGAAGTTGGGCTGGAGAAAGCATCTGCTCAATTTCTTTAAAAAATTGATGTCCTTCCAAATACTGTAGGTAGGATATAGTTTGATGTTCTGTAAGTAAATTGTGTAGATGCAAATGCTAGTTTAGCAGCTTTTGCTGCATACCAGCCATTGGTACAAATGATTTGCATTCATCCAAGTTCAACATTTTGAGATGTTGGAAGAGCACACACCCCCTCCCATGAATTATTTGCTTGCAGTTTAAGCATCTGTTTCAGGAAATTCCTTAACAATGGGAATTGAATGGTGAGATAGTCGTATCATTGAAACAGAAAACCTGCATTGATTATATTTTTGTGTCTATTATTTGGGGGTAATTTCTAGATAATCCCTGTGCTAGTTTTCTGTTGCAGACCAAAACGATTTTTTCACTGATGCATTATTTTTCAGCTGCTTTCTCCATGCTTTTAAATGTTGATTTTTGTACTCAGCAGTACATTTAATATGTAAGAATAAAGTCTGAGAGGATTCTTTTCACTGCGTGTTTGCTACAGAAAAGGTATCGCATAAAATCTAATAAAAGTTTGGAAGTGTAGTTTCTGTTTTTGAGAAATGAGCTGGCTTCACTATCTGCTCTGAGTTCACACGGTCCTTTATCCCCATTCTTGTTTTCTCTAAGCGATTTACTGGTGTAAGGTTAGCAGCCTACTTTCAGAGCAGGTTTTGCAAGCCCTGGTTCAAACTGAATACAGTTGTATATTGGAAACTGTATGAGGCAACAATTGCTGACAAAAATTAGGAAAGTGGGGGGAAAATCTGCAGTGTAAAAAAATCTGCAGTTTGTTTCCAACTTTTAGACTACAGTAGGAGCTGCTTATTTTGGGGATCTGATGTTTAATAAATAGCTAAATAATATTTCCTTGGTGGTCCTAATTCCTACAGCAATGTCCTCTCATGAGTTCTTTCCTGAGGACTCGGTGAAAAGCTTGATACTCAACTCTGGCCAGTTCATCCCCATCCTTTTCTCCCTTCTGTTATTTAAATTTGCTTTTGATGACATCAGTGATTTTGGTAGTTCTGTGTTCCTGCTGGTTCTTTGACCACTAGGTTTGAAAGTGCAATTGGATCCTTTGGTTACGTGCTCTACTGTTAGGAGACTCCAAAATATGACAACTTCCAGATGTCTGAACTGACTGATCCTTTTGTTTAGATTATGCTCCAAAGCTGATGCTTAGATTAGTGCTGGCTCGATGAAGCTATGGGAGATTTGTCTGGTTTTCACAATGCCATGTTTATATTTCATATGGATTTCTCCTTCAAGCTGACCTTGCCGTGACCTGCTAAAACCATGTCCACTAGGATGCCAGGTTTAACTTGCCCACAATAGCATTCTTTTTCATATTCTTGGGTAAACCGTGAATGCATCATCCAGAACATGTCGGTCCTTTCATGTGAGTCATGTTTCTAAACTCTTGAGATTGTGATGCTGTAGGCAATGGCTGTGTTTCTACAACATGTTTCTTGAGAATTCTGATGAATGTTGGCTTATTTGGGAAAAGCAGTGGGCTGGTGCAGACTAGCCCACTGCATGTCTCACTTTTTCTGCTTGCAGGGATATCTAACCAAATCAAATTAGCTCCTTCCATGGTAAACCAAAAATCGGGCTTTTTCCCTCCTAACAAACTAGAATAGTAAGCCAACAATAAAAGAGGGAAGAAGCAAGTAAGTGGTCCCACAGTAAATTAACAACAAGAACACCTTCCATTTTTGGTTCAGCAGCTCCTGATTTTCAGGATTGTGGTTAGAGGAATGATAATACACTGATTATTCAGGGTAAGCTCATAGTCTTGAAAATGTTGGCTTAGCATGATGTACGAACATGGCTAGCCTCCCTTTTTTCCTTGAGTTCCATATTGTACCAAAATGCTGACAATCCTTAATGTACTATGAAGTTGCATTTATTATAAAATTATCAAAAGGCATTAGAAATTACTTGTTTTTTAATACTTAGCTCTGTTCAGCCACATATCAGGTAGTAGTAACCTCCAAAATTTGACTGAATTTAGATAATTAGGAGGTATAATGCAGAGCTACATAATAATACTGTATTGGTTTTACGTTCTGCTTCTTTATATTGGTTCCATTGTCATGAAATAATATTCTTGTATCACTGTATTTATTTTGTATGTGTGGCACAAATGGCTTTATCAGGAAAAATTATCTAAGTAAAGTATATTTCTTTAATGTATAGGGTTTCTGTATCAAAAATAGAAAGCTTTTTGTTTAAATGATGGACTTTATTCATACAAAACTGCTTGGGTTGAGGTTTTACTGATTTCAGTGGGTGACTAAAGCTCATGCTTTAAGTACTGTATGTCTCATTCAAATAAGGTTTAGCGTTTGTTAAAAAAAATCTGCCATGCTATGCATAGGTTTTATTTTCTTTTTTTTAAAATCCAACTGATTTTTTCCGGTGTCCTTTGCTCTTTGTGCATTTTGACAGGAAGTGACCTAGCTTTTAGAAATAATAGAAGGTAAGGGTGGTGTAGGATAAAATACAGCATGGGCTAGCAAACTAGTAAAAACATCTATTTAGTTGAAAAGGGGAAAAAAACTTGTTTTAAAAAGTCCTTTGTTTTTGTAATTTAAAAATGATTAAGAACAGTACTTCACTTCCAATGCACACCTTAATTCATGAAAAGAAGAGAACAAGTGTGCTTCGGGCATATGGATTCTGAGCACTGTTATAGCCTTGGGGGGAAAAATGTCATAATGTCTGACACTTATGCTTCAGAAACAGGTGTCCACAAGTGAAGATTTATGTTTTTAAGTTATACATATTCAGTAGCTTCTACCCAAACCTTGATTCCCCATTCACAGAAAAAGAAATCTGGAAGAAATGGATTGCTGATTCCTCTTTCTGTTTAGAGCAGGGGTCGGCAACCTCGGCTCTTTTATGACTCGTGGACTTCAACTCCCAGAATTCCTGAGCCAGCATAGCTGGCTCAGGAATTCTGGGAGTTGAAGTCCACGAGTCATAAAAGAGCCGAGGTTGCCGACCCCTGGTTTAGAGGATCAGCTTATTTAAACCTGTTTCATCAGTAATTAAAAGCGAAGTGCTGCACATCACAAACTAGCTGTGTTCGGGTCAATTTGTTGAGTATGCCTCTGCCTTCCCCCTCCCTCCCAAATCATTGCTTAAGGGCTTCTGGCCTCTAGCTCAGGAATCCTGCCCAAAAATGCCAGATGTATTACACAGTCAAGTCGTGCAATGTAAACAGTGCTCTGTGCCATGAGAACAGGGTGGTCCATGTCCTCTGCTCTCTTGCTCTCGCTCTCTCTTTTTTTTTTTTTTTGAGAGGAGGGGGGAAATCTCTCTGCTCTGAAAAGAGCACAGTAGTTGTAGTGTTGTTTGAGTTCTTGGCTGCACAGCTACATTTCTGTAGCTGCCAAAGCCCAGATAAGTTAATACTTTGGACTAGCAAGGAATGTCAATTGAAACTGAGATGCTGGAAAGCAAAACGTGGCATTTATTGGGTTCAGTTAATTAAAACAAGCATATTATTTTTTTAAAAGAGAATAATGACTGATAAATTAACTATTTATACTTATAGCTAGCTGTAGGACAGAGTAAAATAAATGTGAGTAAAATTGTGTATCATTAATAAAAAGATGAGAACAGCACTGACCATTTTAGGAGAGAACGCATATGTATGAATGAGCTTTTGTGTATAGGGGACAGATGATCCTATTTCCAAATATTGAGAAATATAGGTTTTGCTTAGGTCAGTTAAACATAAAAGAAGTATTCTGCTGGATTGGACCCAAAGGTTTGTATTGTCTGACATTGTGGTATTTTTCCCTCTGTGGTTGGTCTACTAAGTGTATTCAGGCAGCACTAAAGTAGGATATGAAGGCAATGACCCATTCTTGTTCCTCCTCACTGGCAACCAGCATCAAGTAATAAGCTGCCTTTGATTAATAAGGTAATACATAATTAGTGAATCAGTATCAATTTATCACCCTACATTATGAATGTGTCCAACCTTCTGTAAAGCCATTTCCATTGGTACCCATCTTGCGGAAATTAAAACATTTTCTTAAGATTTTTAATATCATTTTATATTGTGAAGCTATTTTTAAAAATAAATATAAGGTGTAATTTCAAGAATTTCCCTTTGTTTTTAGTCAATTAGATTTTATTTTATTTTTTTTTTAAAAAATTCTTCTACAATAACCAAATGTAGGGAATTGGGAATCAAAATCTTGAACAAACCCTCTGTCTCACACACCGTTAATAAGTGTGCTTGTGTCTGAAGACTTCAGCCATGTATATTGATTGTTTAAAATAATATTGAGCATGCACAATCCAAGATTATGACAAAAAGCAGTTCTATGAATTTTCACTTTGGAGGTTTCAAACAGAAATCACCATTTAAGAGCAACTCTGTTGCTGTCCTCTACAAAGGAGAAATAGATTTATCTCCCCAAACTCTTCATCAGTAAATAAATACAACAGCTCTGCCTTTCTGAAAGTGATGAATTTGAGGGTAGGGGGTGGGAATAAAGAAGCTGTAATGTATAAGAAAGTATTATAGAGCAAATGTAATTTTTAAAAACCCTAATAAATTCACAGACATGAGACTTTGAAATGCTTTACAAAAGACCCATGATTTAAGTCAGAGGTCGCCAACCTATGGGTTGCAGCCCACTACCAGGCTGTGGCCTCTTGGCCGCTGGGTAGTACACATGCGTGTGCTCATCCCCCCTCATGCCACTGTTCCCACGAGTGTTGTGCAGGCAGTGGCAGCGCCACTAGTATTACATGAGCGGCGGCCACACCATGACCCTTGTGCGGGGGGTAGCAGTGCTGTGAGCAGCAAGTGGGAAGTAGCACACCACACGCATGTGGCAGCATTGCTACGAATTTTGTGCGGCTGGCGGCAGCGCCGCAAACAGAAGGTGAGCCACGGCATGATCGTCATGCAGCGGCGCGAGTCTCATGCTGGGACAGCATCACTGTGAGCCGTAGCACGATCCTTGTGTCGGGGTGGCATCATTGTGGGTCGCAGCGTGATCTTCGTGCATGGACAGCAGCATGAGCCTCCCGCCGGGGATGACATCATTGCGGGCTGCAGCACAAGCCTTGCGCTGGTGGTAGCATTGCCATGAGCCTGGCAGCGGCAGTGCCATAAGCCTCACACAAGGTCCACCGTCATTGAGAGCCTTGCACGCATGCTCACAGCCCTATTTGCTTGGTGCGCATCCTTGCAGCCTGGTTGTACGCACACGCCTGCCCCTCCCTCCCACCGGGCCGCCAATCCAAAAAGGTTGAAGACCCCTGATTTAAATATATTCTGAAAGACCAGCAGAGATGGACCAATAGCTCAAGGGCTCTGGCCAAGGCTTTTGAATCACCAACGCAGGCCATCCCATTGTAAACATGCTCTTGATAGTGATTAAAATAAGGGAAAGCAACCTGTTTTTTACTCCGGAATCCATGATTAATTGATCGATTAATTTTAGCCAAAACTTTGTCTCTGATGATATCATAGGTTCAAATGACTTCTTAAGGGTGAGGCTAAACCCCTAGTGACTCTTGGTTTTTTTTGTTTTGTGGAAGGAATTATAGAGATCTAAAGGTGGCTCAGTGGGTTAGGACGCTGTGGCTCAGTGACGCGGTGGCTCAGGGACGCGGTGGCTCAGTGGGTTAGGACGCTGAACTTGTCGATCAGAAGGTCGGCAGTTTGGCGGGTCGAATCCCGAGTGCCGCGTAGCAGAGTGAGCGCCTGTTACTCGTCCCAGCTTCTGCCAACCTAGCAGTTCGAAAGCACGTAAAAATGCAAGTAGAAAAATAGGGACCACTCCGGTGGGAAGGTAACAGCATTCCGTGCGCCTTTGGCGTCTAGTCATGCCGGCCACATGACCACGGAGACGTCCTCGGACAAGCGCTGGCTCTTTGGCTATGAAACGGAGATGAGCACCGGCCCCTAGAGTCGGAAACGACTAGCATGCATGTGCGGGGGAACCTTTACCTTTACCTTTAAAGGTGTGAAATCAGTGTTAATCTACAGCGAAGGCTCCCTACACCTCCTTGTTCTGGGAGTGAGGGAGAAATTTTTTTGCAAAAATCAACTGTTTGGTCATTGAGTTTGGCAGTGCAAACTGATAACTGCAAAAAGGGGGTCTGGGAAATGTCTTCTAGTCTTCAGGTTGTCCACTTTATGTCTAAATCAGGGATGGGCAACTAGGAGGACTTTAAGTTCTGTGGACGTAAACTCCCAGAATTCCTGAGCTACCAATGCTGGCTAGGAATTCTGGGAGTTGAAGTCCGCAGGTCATAAAGTTGCTATTGTTGTCCACCCCGGTCTAAACATTCAGTGAGCTTGCATAAAAAAGTGTGTGTATGGGGGGGGGGGGTCCTTGGTACTCTCTGAGCTTGGTTGTTTTCTTGCAGATGTTTCATTACCCAAACTAAGTAACATCATTAGCACTGATAATCTTATCTAGTTTGGGTAATGAAATCTCTGCAAAAGCAGCCAAAATCAGAGAGCACCCACATTTCAACCCTGAGGTACAAATATTCTCTTTGATTGATAAAAGGAAATACTACAGAATTATCTAAGACAGGGCTTTAAAGAACCAAAGAAGCAATTGTTAATCAGAGATGATGATAGTACATCTCTGGACTAATATGTGCTACATATTAGCCCTAAATGGCTTGGGTCCGGGATATTTGAGGGAACACCTGCTGCCGACATCAAGCTCCCTTCGTCCTGTGCGCTCCCAGATTGCCGGCGGGTAACACCCAGGGGGAGGACCTTCTCTGTGGGTGCGCCTGCCCTTTGGAACCAGCTGCCCGTAGAGCTCAGGACTGCCCCTGACCTTTGTTCATTCCGCCGGGACCTGAAGACCTGGCTCTTTGAGCTTTCCGGCCAGGACTGAGAATTTTAATTGTAATTTTATTTAATTGGGTTTTAATTGGAGTTTAATAGGGGTTTTATTTTATTCAAGGACTAAATTTAATTATTTTAATTGTTCTTAACTTTTGTAATGTGTATTGTTATTTTAAATTCCTTGTGAACCGCCCTGAGTCCTACGGGAGAAGGGCGGTATATAAGTCCAATAAACATAAACATTTCTTGCTCCGGTTAATGGTCTGATGCCTGGTTATGAACTATTTGGAGTTTCAGAACACTTTTTGAAAATATAGATTGAAATGCATTTGGATATTTGTAGACTATCTTATGAGATGGCTGGTGATAGTAAATGAATGCCCAATATAGGGGTCTTGGGGGAAACACCCAACTAATCACTCTGAGTGGTGGGTTATCTAATGGGAGATCACTAGTTACATGAAAGATTCCTTTTGATGAGTGAAAATGTAGATCACGGGTGTCAAACTTGCGATGTCATGTAACGTGTTGCTACATATCGTGACTTTTTTCCCATTGCCGGCAATGGGGTGGGCGCGGTTTTGGTATGAGGCATCTGGCACGTGGGCTGGCAGTTTGACACCCCTGATGTAGATGATACAAAACACAATTGTATGTGATTAATTGCACTAAATACCTGGAGGAAGCCCCCCCCCAGTACCACCCATCTTACTCAGTTTTAAAAGAAAAAAACATATCAAACTTTAAATAAGTAATTACCCAATATTTTCCCTGGCCTTGTTATTATAGCATTACCCATGTTTCAGTTTAAAAGTATGTTATGAAACTCAGCAATAAAACTACCTTTCAAAAGGAGGGGGAGCAAAATCACCACTGTTGGTTTATGATAGGCCAATGTAATGAAATTAATAAATGTCTTATTCCATTTTTATTTTCACATTTAATACTGCATTTGCTATATATATTCTCCCAGAAGAAGGAAGCTGAAGCCACCAGCCTGAGGATGACGGATGGGATTCCATCGAAACGTTGCTCTTACACCTTCAATTCTACGTGGGAAAAAACCTGAATGACCAAAGATCCATATATATACATATATGTTTTCTGAGATTTTCGTGGGTGTTTGTATGTGGATCTTTGGTCATTCGGGTTTTTCCCCACGTAGAGTTGAAGGTGTAAGAGCAACGTTTCGACGAAATCCCATCCGTCATCATCAGGCTGGTGGCTTCAGCTTCCTTCTTCTGGGAGAAGCATGTGGTGGTGGCTGTTTGTTCCTCTTTTTTAAACTGCCAGAGGGGGTGTGTTCTGTGGGTGGAGGTGTGTTCTGATTGGGTGGGGGATTAGGTGTGTTCTGATTGGGTGGGAGTGTGTTTTGAATGGGGTGTGTGTTCTGATTGGGTGGGGGTGTGTTTTGAGTGGATGGGCTGGTCTCAGCTGCCAGCCTTAGACCTGAGCTGGTGAGTTGTGCTGCTTTTGTTCGGCTTCGTGTTTGTGGTGGTGCCATGTTTTTATCGTGGGTGTCAGTTTGCTTATTGTGTGGTTTGGAGGGGTTTAAAGTGGCTGATGTTGCAGCTGTAGTTAGGTTTCTGTTTTGTGGTTGTGCGTCGTTATCATTGTGGGTTCGGATTTGCTTTTTGAATGATTGTGTGGTGGTGATGTCATGTGATGTTGTCATGAGTTTGGGTCTGGTATCATTCTTGGTGGTTGGGACTCGTCTGTCAATCAAGGCGGGTTTCCAAATGGCTGGTAGGTGAGAGGTATCATCTCGTTCATTCATGCTGTGGGGGCGTTTTTCTATCTCAATGGCTTCTCTGATTATTCTGTTGTTAAAATGTTCAATTTTGGCGATAGTTTTGGTTTTTTTAAAATCAATTTCATGTCCCGTGGCTTCAAAGTGTTGGAACAGGGATGAAGTTTGTTCTCCCTTTCTGAGTGAGTTCCTGTGCTCTTCAATGCGTGCACTTATTCTTCTGTTGGTCTGTCCGATGTATGTGGTGGGGCAGGTGGTGCATGGGATTTCGTATACTCCTTGGTTTTCTAACCCAATTATGTCTTTGGGGTTTCTTAGGATGGTGGATATTTTTCTGTCTGTGTAGAATGCTGTTTTGATGTTGTGTTTTTGGAGGATCTTGCTGATTCTGTCTGTGGTCCCTTTTAAGTATGGGAGGAGGGCTTTGCCATTTTCTTGTTCTCTGTCTTGGGTTTTTGTGGGTGTCTCTTCGGATTAAATTGGTAATCATGTTTCTTTGGAATCCATTGGCTGTTAGTACATTAGTGAGAGTGTGTAGTTCGGTTTTTAGGTGTTGTTCGTCAGCTAGGTGTTTTGTTCTGGAGATGAGTGTCTTGGCTACGGAGTTGATCTGTGCTGGGTGGTGGTGTGAGAGTGCGTTCAGATAGCGGTTTGTGTGTGTTTTTTTATGGTAGATAGTGTGTCCTAGGGAGCCGTTGGATTTCTTGTAGACTAAGACATCAGGGAAGGGAAGTTGATTGTTAGCTTCTGTTTCCATGGTGAATTGTATTTTGGGGTGTAGGCTATTGAGCTGTGTGAGGAAGTCTTCCAGTTTTTCTTTGCCATGTGGCCAGATTACGAAGGTGTCATCTACGTATCTGAGCCAGAGTTTGGGTTTGTGGTTGGATTTTTCTAGAGCGAGGGTTTCAAAGTGTTCCATGTAGAGCAGACATGTCAAACACAAGGCCCGGGGGCCGGATCCGGCCCGCGAAGTAGTTTCATGTGGCCCGCGAAGCCATCCTGGAAACAGTGAGGGAACGGCCGCCACTGCCTTGGCCCTGGCCCAGAGACCCTCCTTCTGCCAGAGACCCTCAGATCTGTCCCACTCCTGCCCAGGCCCCCATAGGCACCCTTGATGCGAACGATGTAGAGCTGGCCACGCCCACCCAGTAGGCCATACGCACTCTAGCCATGCCCACCCAGTAGGCCACGCCCACCCTGGCCATACCCACCCGGCCCCTTGAAGGCAACCGCAATGCTGATGCGGCCCTCAATGAAATTGAGTTTGACACCCCTGATGTAGAGGTTTGCGATGACAGGTGAAAGGGGTGATCCCATGGGTGCTCCTTCCATTTGTTTGTATCTTTGTCCATTGTAGATGAAGTATGTGTTTGATAGGCAGTGGTTGGTCAGATCTAGGATGTGTTTTGGGGGGTTGTATTTATTTAGGATAGCTGTCAAGGCTTCTTTGATTGGCACTTGGGTGAAGAGGGATACGACATCGAAGCTCACAAGTAGGTCACAGGGCTGTAAGTTTAGTTTACTTATGATCTCTATGAATTGGAATGAGTTTTGTATATATATATATATCACACAAATTCTAATTGTTTATCTTCTGGTAATTTATTTGTGAATTCATTAGCAGAAAATGTTTTTTTTTATGGTTTCATGTTGGCTTACTTCAAGGAAATAAATCCATGGGAAATTCTAACACGGTGCTAGTTTGAAGTATGTGTAATCTTTGAAAATAACATCAGAATGCTTTCAGTTTTATATCTGTAGCTAAAGGCTTATAAAACAGAATTAAATTTAGGAGAATTTTGATCCGGCTTAACTATCTTATTATCTAGGGGTTTTTTTTCCTAGAGATTTGAGAAACTAGAGTGACCTTTCTTGCTTTCTCTCTCTCTCTCTCTCTCTCTCTCTCTCTCTCTCTCTCTCTCTCTCTCTCTCTCTCTCTCTCTCTCTCTCTCTCTCTCTCTCTCTCTTTTAAATAGGCTACAGTTTCACATGGCTTGCAAAAGAAATCTCTCCCGTTTTGTTTCCCACACCAATTGATTTATCATTTTGCTTGCAAGCAGACTTAGAATGTTAGGGCAGGAACACACTCACTTTTTTTTCCTAACTTTTTTGTTGCAGACCGAAACCAGTTGACTTGAATAAATTTTTCTGTGCCCTGAATGAAGCCAGTAACGTGGAAAAATCTTGCCGTTCAGAGCTGTCTGAATGTACATTTCAGCCACACAGTAAGCTGCATTTGTAGGCAGTGGACTGCTAAATACAACCATTTTTTCGCAGCAGAGAGTTAGACAGGTGATTAGCATAATTAGCACAGAGTAGGCTATACATATGGTAATGCTAAGTGTGTAAATGCCAGCTGCGGTGTAAAATTTATGTCAGGGGTCGACAGGGCTGTGCGAAAGTATTGTGTTACAGCTGCAGGTCAAAGCTCCATTGCACAGCTCCTTTTCTCTTGTGGGTGAATGTGCTAAACAGAGGAGAAAGACAGGCAGGAATATAACAGATAAGGCTTTGATTGAACAGCCTAGTTCAGTGCAAGCAGAGAGTGCTCTTTAAAATATATGTGCACACTCTTGCCTTTTTTATTTTTCTGTTTCTAGCAGCAATTCTCTCTTTCCTGCATAGAGTTCTACTGGCTTGGTTTGATCTTCCTTGAGGGGAGGGGGAAGACAAATGCAAATTTCATAATTGTAAATCCAGAGCTTCATCTTCCTCTTTCTCTTTTGGTCCCCGCTTTTTTTCCTCACTTAAAAACAGAAGAATCCTATGGGACTGCACTTAAGGGGCTTAGTAAGTTGAAGGTGACAGTATTATATGCAGTAAAAGCTCATCAGCCTTCAAACTTCACGACTAGAGGAGGTGCCAAAAAATTCCTCTGCGGTTTATTCCCTAGCAACGAAATCATCTTTTTTTTTCCTCATTTAAAAAGGACCCTTGCAGGTTCCTAATGATGTGTGCTTGTTTAAACTGTAAACAAATATTAAAACGTGGGCTGATGGCCATTGGGAAATCTGGCTGTCAACTGTTCAGTTCACCTTTTCTTTTCTTTTCACATCTGCAACTTTTCTCTCTTGGTGCCCCTTTCGATGTGTGTAACAGTGTAAGTATCTGCTTGCATGCGTGGTTGGCTATAAGGAGTGGTGGTGTTGACAGAATATAGTTCACACCACACTGACCTTGTGATGAAACTTCCTCACAGCCACAGGGGGTCCTTATGACTCGGCCCCTAATCCAGCTAATCCTGATGGCAACAAAATCATGGAAGTGGCTCCCAGCGATGTGTGTTTCCCTGCACAGATGCAAAGAGAAGGGAACCGTGCTGAAAAGAGATCGGTCTGGTGTGGTGATCTTCACAGGCTGGGGGAGCCTGGGTGTGAAGCTGGAGGCATCTATTGTTGTTCTGCCCCATGTGGCCTCAAGTGGAAAGCCAATGAAAAGGGAACTTGGCTGTATAATAGAGGGAAGAGGGCTTAGAGCTAAGAGGTGATGTCAGCTCCGAGTTGCTGAGAGAAGGGAGCTGAGGTTAATGTTATGCAACAAGCTTTAAGCGTCTTGGCAAAGGCTGTGTGAGTACTCGGCTTGCATGCAGTCCTAGAGATTGCAAGTAAGAAATCTGGCTTCGTGCAAGTCCCCTGAACAGAGTGCAGTACTAGGTTGTATGATTTATTTTCATGGATAAAAAGGAACTTTTTCTCTCTCTCTCTCCACCCGCCCCCCCCCCCCCCGTTAACATTTTGTGGTCGGAACAAATCTGTCCCCAAAGGCAAATGAAGCCAAGTGTGTTCGAAATTTGCTGACAATACTTTGGATTAGAGCTTCCAACGTATCACCCACTTCCAGCTTTTGGAAGTGTGATTGGTTAGTGAAAATATGAAAAATGAGTCCTTTGATGGAAGCAGCTCCACCTGGGAGCTGATGCCAAAAGCAGAAATAGCAAGATGGAGGAAGCTGTGGCAAACTGCAGGTTTGGGGGTGGAGGATGGGGAGGGACTGCTGACCTGACCCGATTGTGTCCCACGGTGAGAGCAGTTCTGCTTTAAAGCTATTCAAAAAGAAGCTGCTCAGCCAGCAACAGATGGTACAGCAAGCAGCTGGTATAAGCAAGTACTTGAAAAGAACTGTACCTTGTAAAATGCGAATATTCTCACTCGTTTAGTTTTCCTAGGTTTATGAATGCTTAAAAATAATCAACCCTCCAATAAATAAAATCATTTTCCAATATGGACATATACATTTTTCAGAACATCATCATCTCTTCTGTGTATGTCCCAGTAAGGACAGCTTAAAGTACTGACTTTAACCACTGAAGAAAACAACTACATATGCATAAAAAGGCCATGTTGAGGTTCACTGGAGAGAATTCAATTGCTAAGACACAAAGCTATATTTTTATCCTGTTATATATATTCGTAGATTTTCACGGGTACAGGTATGTAGGTCTTGGCGTATTCGGATCTTTTCCCGTGTAAGATTGAGAGTGTCTTACGTCGCCAAGACACTCTCAGTCTTACACGGGAAAACACTCGAATATGCCAAGACCTACACACACACACACATATATATATACACATATATATATATATATATATATATATATATATATATATATATATATATATATATATATATATATATATATACATATATACGTTATACATATACATACATATTATACATATACATATACATATACATATACATATACTGTACATATACATATATATATATATATTGTTGTTGTTGTTAGCTGCGAAGTCGTGTCCGACCCATCGCGACCCTATGGACAACATTCCTCCAGGCCTTCCTGTCCTCTACCATCTTCTGGAGTCCATTTAAGCTCACGCCTACTGCTTCAGTGACTCCATCCAGCCACCTCATTCTCTGTCGTCCCCTTCTTCTATTGCCCTCGATCTTTCCCAGCATTAGGCTCTTCTCCAGTGAGTCCTTCCTTCTCATTAGGTGGCCAAAGTATTTGAGTTTTAGCTTCAGGATCTGGCCTTCTAAAGAGCAGTCAGGATTGATCTCCTCTAGGACTGACCGGTTTGATCGCCTTGCAGGCCAAGGGACTCACAGGAGTCTTCTCCAGCACCATATATATATGAATTGTTCTTTCGCAGTAGTGAAAAAAAATCTTGTTTTCATGTGTTAATACAGGGGTCTTCAAACTTGGTGCTTTTATGACTTGCGGACTTCAACTCCCAGAATTCTTCACTCTGGCTGAGGAATTCTGGGAGTTGAATTCTGCAAGTCGTAAAAGCACCAAGTTTAGTCGTAAAAGCACCAAGTTTGAAGACCCCTGTGTTAATAGCTGTACTTATAGCCTTAATGCAATATAGTTTTTTTTTAAAAAAATAGTCCCACTCATTCAAGAATTTAGAATAGCATATACCATCCAGATGTGTTGAGACTACAACTCTCAGAATATCAAGACAGCCAAATTCTGCTGCTTTACAAGAAAAAAAATCCTTCCAATATATGCAGTTGAAAAATGAAGGTCTGCCATGAGTGGTGCTTGATTCTTGATGACTTCATGGAGGTGCCCATGGAGGGGTTTCTGGCAGAAATCTAGACGTTATTTGCCATTGATTTCTTCTGGTCAAGGTCTCCAATTTTTCAGTCTTAGCCTAAAGCTCTGACATTTAGTGGTAATGCTGTCTTGAGTATGTGCTTTGCTAATGGAGTGAAGTCCCTGATTTTTCCATTCAAGGCATGCCAGACAACTAATTTACAGTTAAATATTAAAATTCATCAACTAAAAACTCACTGATAAAAATAGTTCAAAAGATAGTTCAGCAACCAGACAATTTAAATTTTCTGAACAAAAAAAATGCTGAACAAAAAAAATGAGAGAGAGAGAGAGAGAGAGAGAGAGAGAGAGAGAGAGAGAGAGAGAGAGCGCTTTCTGCCTGTACCTGTCATTCATTTATTTAATCTGGATGACTGGATTTTGCTTCCAGATTTGTCAATTGAAGGCTAAGATTACAGCATAGATTTGTCTGGCCCTCTGAGCTTCGTGAACACAAAGAGCTCTGATTCAGGATCTTCATTTTGTAAGAACTATACCATATTGCAGAATACACTGAACTCCAGTGTAATATTGTACTTGACCTTTTGGATTAATATTTGGACCGTGGTATTAACCTTTGGAAAATCCAATTTATCTGCAGTTAGGTTTGACAGATTGAAATAGGAGGAATAATAAGCCTTTGAAACTTGTCTCAGAATGTCAGACGATTAGCTTTTCGGTCCTGTTAGAAATTTGATCTAGTTACCTGTTTTATGTTTGTATTAGGTACCTTCATAAACATTCAATTAATTATCTACTCTCCTGCGAAAATAAAGTGAACCAATCAGTTAATAGTACTGTACATTGTTGTTACTCTCAGGTCATTCAGGATTAAGATTTAATGTTATATAAGGAATGCTTTTTCCCCATTCCCAATGCTTTTTGTACATGGTTACTTAATGTATTTAATGGTTTATGATGTACCCTGATGTATTGACATTCCCAGGTGTGAATGTAGAGTTTTTTGCAGATTAAATTCCTGTCCCACATACAACATTGCCTGCTAAATAATTAGTACCTGTCCACTTTGACACATTTTGATCAAATGACAACAGTATTCTCTCTCATATTCTTATGGCAACACTGCTGTTGGGTTTTTGCTGGGTATTCCTAGTGTCAATTATGAGGGTTTTGCTTGTTCGTTTGTTTATAAGAAATCTATTATCAAAGCAGAAGTTTTATCTGCAGAAGAGAACATGTTTTGATGGATTGTGAAGTAGTGATTAATTTGGTCCTTCTCCAAGCTCCTGTTCTCTTGATATGAGGCTGGATATAAACATTAATAAAGAGGCCAAAACACATAAGGAGTTTGACAACTGGCCCCAATGAAAATGCCGTTTACTTTTGTTTTTGAATTGATTGGTGGAGAGGGGGGTTAGTACAAACCAACTACTAATCAAGTAGAATAGTAAAAGCTAATTGATTGCCTAAAATATACTGCTCAAGAAAATAAAGGGAACACAAAATAAGACTTCCTACTATTAAATACAGTACATTGTGTTGTTTAAGTGTTCCCTTTATTTTTTTGAGCAGTATATATATATTTATTATTGGTGGGAGGTTTTGATTTTACTGTTGATTCACTGTGAATGTTGTAAACTTGAAAATAAATAAATATGCCTTTCTGGTCTCCTAATAGATCTGGAAGTCCTTAAAGATCCAGAAATGCAGGCAATATTGGATGTGGCATAGGAATGATTAAGATTAGTAATCTACTCTGTACCTTTTCTAACTTACTGGAAAGTGTTTTGTGAAAGCCTTAATAAATCAACACCATAATTAGCAATAGAGGCCAGTATCTGTGTCTAGGGATGATTAGATGACATGAATGGTTATGTAAGAACAAATGCGAGAATACAGAAAGGATGGATGGATCATTTGAAGATTAAGGAACAATGCTATTGGTGAACATCTGCATAAAAAAAGTCAGTGACCGTTGGTTTGGAGAAAATCATATTAAACTACATATCTGATTCAATTAGTATGAAAGGCTGAAATCCAGTAATGAAAGAAGTATATATAAAGATAACGACATTTTTGAATGTGTGTTAAAGCATAGTTTAGTAATGTCAACAATAGATCTTGAGAAAAAATAGAAGAAAGGGGGAAAAGTGAACAAAAGTAGAATGTAGATAGAACGTAGAATCTAGAAAGAGGAAGTGTAAAATATATGAAAAAGTATGACGAAGAAAAAAGATGTGGAAGGTGCTTGTTGGAATACAGTGAAATTAATTTATGTTACCGAGTGAAGGAGGTGTTGGGAATAACACTAAGCATGAAAAAGGATACTTGGCATGATGAACTGAAAAGGCTATGGTGGGGAAAAATGAGAATTACTGTTTCAAATGATGAGAGAAAAGTAATGCAATGTTGATGGAGAGAACATTGGAAAAATATAATCAAAGGGAGCAAGGAAACAGTTAAGACTAAAGGAAGCAGAGAACACACAGAGCACTTTTGATAGAAATTAAAAATTGTTTTGAAACCGGGGTTGACAGCTAAACAAGGCGCCTCCAGCAGAGTGAATGGAATTACAAATAGCAGTGATGAAATGATTTGGAATGAAATTGAAAAGAAGGAATTTTGGGATTGTTATTTTAGAGCTTTGCAAGGGAATGTTAGAGATGTGTCAAAGACTGAATTTGAAACAAATGCTAGTTAGGGAAGGACGTAATAAATTCAGCAGGAATGTTCAAAAATGGTAAAGTTGCAGGAGCAGATGGTGTAACTAGAGAAATGTTATTAATGTATTTATTTGATCAATGTATAAGTCACTTCAGGTGCCAGAACAGTTGTAGATTAAATAAATTAAATGGATTAAATGCGGTTTGCTTTTGGGATGGCTGGTGAGCTGGAGAAGTGCTGGGTACGTAGTCAAAATAATTGATTGGATTAGGACCAGCAAATAGAATTTAGAAGCACCATTTCTGGACATATCTGTCTGTATGAGTGATAGGCAACTTACCGGTATTCTTGGGAGATTTGTAGTTTTCAAATCTAAAGTACAGATTTTGATAATCTAAAAATCTAATCAGAGGTATATGATATTTTTACCAGTTTTACTTGAGCTGATAGTTTTAGCTTTAGCAATGTTCTGGTTACTTCTAGTCCCACAAAGAAGTATATTACATGTCCCAACTTCCAAAACCAGCTGGAACAGCCAAATTGTAATGACTTCCTAAAAACCAAAAGGTTAGGAGCTATTCTGATTTTCATGGAAACAATCACTTCTGGTGATCGTTGTTGTTAACATTCCTTGGGAAAAGGGATATGCCACCAGATCTTATTGTATGGGCAGATACAATTGAAAGTATACAGTCTCAAAAGTACCAAGATCCCCAACCATGTAAGGGTTTTTAAAAGTCAGGTATTGCCTTGAATTGTACCCAGAATTTAACTGGCAATCAGGACAGATCTTGAGGCTGTGGTGTTACATGGGGCAAATCAGGATGTGCTCATGACTACTAGAGCCACATCATTTTGGACTTTCCACTTGCTCTTATAGAGCCACCTCTATTTGAACTATGTACAACTGTCCAAGTGAGACATGATTAAATTGTGATTGAAGCAAAGTGTGAATGAAGGGATGACCTCTAGATTTCAAGCCAGTTCTGTTGGGGGAGCATGATCCCATCTTAGAACCAAAGCTCAAATTTCTCTGCTCTATCTTAGTCAAATTGTTCTTCTCCATCCAGATCCTAATAGGCTGCAGGATCAGAGCAGTACCTGTCTGGCCTAGGGCTGAGATGTAAAGTTGCATATTGTCTGCATACTGATGATACTTGACCATATTGATTGAACAGATCACCCAGTGGCTTCATATGGATGTTAAATAAGAGTTGAGAAAGCAGAAAGTCCTATAGCTCCCTATAATGCTGCCAACTCTGATGGCTTTTTTAGGTAAGTGAGAAGTACCACAAAACAGATAAATCCTTTTCCTTGGAAGCAATCAGAAAAGATACCATGATTAATAGTATCAAAAGTCTGCCTCAAGACAAACATCAGATCTAGTGTGTTCTTTCCTACATAAGTACAGCTCGGAATGGTTTAGGACCATGGTTGCCACGGCAAAGAAAACTGCTATAACCCTGGGAAAATCCACTGCTTGCAATGACTTTGAACAACCTGGGTAGGGATACCTCCATACTGTAGTAAACAGAGGTGTAATCCAAATTTATCTCTAGAACTCAATTTCTCCAATGAAATTTCATGTATGGTTATTGAAAGATAACCACACATGAATTTTGGCGCCATCAGAATCTCCTGGCTACAACCTCACCTAACCTAGGCTTGTCACTGATGCCAAACCTGAGATCTAGACAGGCAAATCTCCCATAATGGAAGACCTCATTTTTGATGTGTTGCAGTACAGTGCTGGCTGAAATTGTGCTCACAAATATTTGAAAGATGGACATTGTTACATATAACGCATGCAGCCTTTAAAGACGTGTGCTTGTCACTTTGACTGTCGAAGTAGAAGAAAAAGGAAAAAAATGGTAAAATAAGTTTTAGGGTGGTTGGGTTTTTGTTTTTGTATGTTCTACACAGAAAATTACCTAAATGAGTTTGACATACCATCTTATGGCATTATTTTGTATTTGATACAACATGGAGCATAGTTGCACAAAAGTGCAACTTTTGCTTCAAAGAATTCATTTGCCATGGAAATTTGAGAGGGGAAAACACATTGTTATGCTATATCCAGGAAGACTGATAAATTTATAGCACTAAGCTAAATATGGGTTGTTTTACAACAGAGATGGGACGTCTCTATCGTAGATAAATAAAAATATGAGTAGAATTAGATACTAATCTATAGACTAGTTCCTTTCATTTTCAGAAACCAGTTTGACATTCCTTTAGTACTGAGGCAAACCTGCACAACATGTAAGCTCACAGGCTACCAGTGTTTTGGAAAAATAATCATTTCACTGCCACCAAACAATGCCATCCCTAGGAAAGATCTGCCGTTGTCATCTTGATTTTTACTGTCACTTCCACCCCAAAAGACACACTGAAGAGCACCTCCAAGCCTCACTAACACTGCCAACTCCATTGCTGCCACTGCTCTGCTAGCCGCCAAACAACTGATTGGCACACCAGCTATTCCTTGTGACCTGCAATTATTTTTAAAGTATTAATCTGGCCCTTTCTCTACAAGTGGTGGTGTCCCAGGGGTAGGCAACCTTGGCTCTTTTATGACTCGTGGACTTCAACTCCCAGAATTCCTGAGCCAGCTGTGCTGAGGGGAAGGGAGATGTTTCCAAGCTGAGCCATACTGGCTCAGGAACTCTGGGAGTTGAAGTCCACGAGTCATAAAAGAGCCAAGGTTGCCTACCCCTGTAAAAGGTATGATGTTGGTTTGGTACTTGAATAAGACATTTACAAAAGTAGTATTACGACTGCGACATTTTTCCTTCTTAATGATAAGGTTTGGGAACCTGTCTAAATTTTGGAGATGATGTCTGTGGAATGAATTTCTCCTGTGCCTCTTTCCCCCCCCCCCCCCCCACTTCTTACAACTTAGTGAAATGTTACTTTTCAACTGCTATCTGAATATACTGTTTTTGAAATACATTGAAGCTGTTAATGTATCTCAAAATAAGTTGCCAGATTTAATTTTATTCATAACTGATCAGTACTAAAAGATCTGCTGTCAACATAATTTCTTTAGACTTCTAAAAACTTTATTCCCATCTATTGATTTATTACTATCATTTTCTCTTTGGCTTTATGCAAGGTTGGAAAAGTCCACTTTTCTTCTTATAATGCTGCTGCTTTGAATTTGCCTTGTTAAGTGAGATTAATAGAGTTTGACAGCATCCTGAGTCAGGCAATCAGGTCCATTGATATTAAACAGTTGGCCACTTATAATGCTGTCCTTTGGCATGCATAGATTAGTCTTCTTAGTTGAAATAAGTTAGAAATTCTGATGAGTCCAGAAATAAAATAGTATATAAACTTGAGTATGGATGGCAGAGCATGTATTTTACATACAAAATGGTAACAAGTGTAATCTGAATCTACAGGTTGTTTATTCTACACATTGTAAAATAAAATCGGACATGATTTGCTGGGAAGTCCAATTTTTTTTGAAATGAGGTTTAAAATCAAACTTGACATTTCTGTAATATTTTGATTGATTTGCATAATGCAAATTTTGCATTCTGTCTTAATAAATGAAATTATGACACATTGACACATTACGTTTATCTATATGACCACATGTATACACATATAGTTTCTTTGTAATTTGGAATATTGTTTTCATTGAAAACAGTCATGAACTTCTACATTCATTTGAAATTCAATTAGAGCTTTTACAAGATTATAGTTTAACAATAATTTCACTAAATATTTCCTAATATCAAAATAATTAGTTGCAATTGCACAAATGAGAAGATTGAGTAATTCATGTTCTTATTTGCTGTGTCTAAAACATGAGCCCAGGCAGGGTATTTAGAGGCAGAAGTTGCAGTTGTTAGAAAAAAATACTTTTACAATTCATTGCATTGCAGTTTCTAATTCTTATCATTGCCTTTCGTTTTACAGGTAGTCCTTGACTTATAGCAATTCGTTTAGTGACCGTTCAAAGTTACAACAGCATTGAAAAAAGTGACTTATGACCATTTTTCATACTTACAACCGTTGCAGCATCCCCATGGTCCTGTGATTTACATTCAGATGCGTGACAACTAGCTTATATTTATGGCAGCTGCAGTGTCCTGGGGTCACTTCATTCCCTTTTGCAAACTTCTGACAAGCAAAGTCAATGGGGAAGCCAGATTCACTTAAGAACTGTGTTACTAAGTTGACAACTGCAGTGGTTCACTTAACAAATGTGAGAAGAAAAGTCCTAAAACGGGGCAAAACTCACTTATTTCTCACTTTGCAACATAAATATTGGGCTCAAATTGTGGTTGTAAGTTGAGGACTACCTGTATTTTTTTTTAACGGAAATTAATTCTGTAATTGTTCACAATTCTACATTTTTTATCTTGTTCTTTGGAAATAGCCTAAAAAGCTACTTCTTTCATACATTAACTTTTGGGGGGCCAGGATCATGCTGTTCACAATCATTTTTTCTTTGTCTTTCTCTTCCCCTCTTAATTTATATCATATGCCATAATACATCCCAAAAGGAGGTTCAATTCACCAGCTCCGCTCTAAGGCAGATGTGCTGCTGTGTCCCTCTGCCTAGTCTTGTATGTAGACTTTGAAAGTAGCTAGAATTCTAGAAGTAGTGCAAGGCTGAGTGCACTTCAGTCTGTGTAGCATGCAATCTACATGGCATACCAAAACTCTGGTCGCCCAGAATAAAGGAAAAAAATGCAATACTGAGAAAGATAACAGCAAGAGGATTGGTTGGGCTGAGGGCCTTGATAGTGTATCAGGAAACAAATTGAAAAGATAACTCACGTGTAAATTGATTCCTCATGAGCCCGGGGTGATTCCATGTTCCTCTCGGACAGGGGTAGGCAACCTCGGCTCTTTTATGACTCATGGACTTCAACTCCCAGAATTCCTGAGCCAGCATGGCTGGCTCAGGAATTCTGGGAGTTGAAGTCCATGAATCATAAAAGAGCCGAGGTTGCCTACCCCTGCTCTAGGAGATTGTGCATATGTGTTTGTACACGTTAGACAAATGTGCTTTAAATGTGTTGTAAGGATATAGCACTAAGAATCCTATCAAACACTATAGCATTAGCACTAGCAATAGCACTTAGACTTACAGTATATACCGCCCCATAGTGCTTTATAGCACTTTGGGTGGTTTACGATGTCAGCGTATTGCCCCCAGCAATCTGGGACCTTGGAAGAATGGAAGGCTGAGTCAACGTTCAGCTGGTCAGAATCAAAACTCTTAGCTGTGGGCAGAGTTTGCTTGCAATACTGCATTCTTACCACTGTGCCACCAGGCAGCCTTCAGCTGGTCAGAATCAAAACTCTTAGCTGCGGGCAGAGTTTGCTTGCAATACTGCATTCTTACCATTGTGCCACCGGGGCTCATCATTCCCACATTTGTTGGCAAATAAATTAAAACAGGAGACAGAATGTGAAACAAAATACATTCTAGCTCCTACATGGAACATTATACAGCAGTGTTTAAAGGAAAAACCATTTTAAAAATTCATGGTTAAAAATGCTCTTGAAATAATTAGTGTTCTGTCAGTTTGAACACATCTGTGAAAAACAGAGGTTTAATGAAGACTAATAGATGAAGTGCAGATAGTCCTTGACTTACCACCACAACTGGGACTGGAATTTTGATCACTAAGTGATGTGGTCATTTAGTGAGTCATTATGTGACCAGACCTGAATTTACTACTATTTTACTGCTGTTGTTAAGTGAATCATGCAGCCATTAAGTGAATCCAGTTTCCCCAATTGACTTTGTCAGAAAACAACTGGGAAGGTTGCAAACCACAATCAAGTGACTGCAAGATGCTGTAACTGTGTCTTGTAATCACATGACCACAGGGTTGGTGCAATAGTCATAAGGCACTTTTTCTCAGGCTGTCGTAACTTTGAACCATCATTAAATGAACAGTCATTAGTCGAGGACAATCTACAAGTCCCTACATGTTTACAAAAATATGAAAGAGAAGACCTATTTATATGTCTCCAAGACCTGAAATGTTATTTTGACAATGATCATGAAGCTGCAAGGCTTCAAAGCGCACTTAGTATGGCCATTGCTGAGAATTCTGGATATTGAAATCCATGCATTTGGAGGGCACCCAGGTTGGGAAGCTGTCTTCCTGAGTTTATTGCCATTTAATTTGTCATGAAATCCATATTCCGATATGCTAAAGTTCACCACGGAAACTCTAGACTCTCCTGGTAGTTTACTAAATGTAAGTTGACTGTCCTCTGAATCCGCACTTTTAAGTGACCTTCACTTAACAGTATTTTTACATTTTAAGTAGCAGCAGCAGGATATACTAATGTTCATTTACTCTTTTCCTCCTAGCTGCGTTTATTTCCTTTCTGCTTTTGCCAAATTATTTAGGAGAAGAGTGTAAATTGAAGCCATTTATCCTGAAATGTGCCATTGCAGCAGACTGTTTATACAAGTGTAAGAAATTGTAACGTAGAAATATTTTGGTCTGGTCTGAAAGGAAAAAAGGATTTATTTATTTATTTATTTATTTATTTAACAAACTGTGTACGTGTGGGATTTTTGATATGATACTGAAAATGCATGTGTTTAGCGGGAACTTTATTTTTTAAGTAAGGAAAATGTCTGTGGCTTTTTTTGCACTGTACACAAAATTAGCTCTCTTAAAGTTGCTTCAGCTCTTAATAGACAATAAACTATTCCATGCATATGGGAAAATTTATTGGTGAGCCTGCGAGCTTTTAGAATGTGTATAAAGAGTCCATTCTTGCTGGCTAATCCCAAGTTGTAAATATTTGTCTGTCAGTTGGTGGGCGAGTGAGTCGGGAGTTAAGTTACACACGGCAAAAGATTGGAGAAGAGGCCATGTTTAATCCTCAACTGATGATTCAGACACCACAAGAAGAGACTGCTAATGTACTAACAACAGAAGCGCTCAGACAGCACCTTGATTCTGCACTACAAGCCAGCAAGATACATGTATATATGTACAACAGGTAAGATGGAAAGAACAAAGCTCCTTCAAATCTCAGAGCAGTTGTGAGAATGGTTTGCTCCAACCTGGTCATTTTCTGCAGTAACGTTTGAATCAGAACTCATTCAGAAGAAATTCAGAGGCTCCCTAGAAATTTATTTTATTGTAAGAACAGCGTTTCCTTGAACATTTGCTTTTCAACATTTGCAAAGTTACTAGTTTTCCTGGAGAGCTAGTCCTCAACTCATGACCCCAGTTGAGCCCCAAATTTTTGTTGCTAAGCGAGACATTTGTTAAGTGACTTTGGCCCTGCTTTACAACCTTTTTTTTTATTCCCATTTATATCCCGTCCTTCTCCGAAAACTCAGGGCGGCTTACAAGCTTAGCAGTAGCCTTCATTCTATGTATATGCCTGCTTATTAGGGCTTTCACACACACCCCAAGCGGCATTATTACAAAGTCAGCTTAATTGCCCCCAACAATCTGGGTCCTCATTTTACCTACCTCAGAAGGATGGAAGGCTGAGTCAACCTTGAGCCTGGTGGGATGCGAACCTGCACTAATTGCAGGCAGCTGGTGTTACTTAAGGAGGCATTAGCCCACTGCTCCACCAAGGCTCTTTATTGCCACAGTTGTTAAAGTCAATTACTGCAGTTGTTAAGTTAGTAACACTGTTGTTAAATGAATCTGGAAAAGGTCGCAAAAGCTGATCACGTGACCCTGGGATACTGCAACCCTCATAAATACGAGTTGGTTGCCAAGTGTCTGCATTTTGATCACGTGATCATGGAGATACTGCAGCGGTCATAAGTGTGAAAAACAGTCATAAGTCACTTTTTCCAATGCCGATGTAACTTCGAACAGACAGTAAATGAACAGTTGTAAATCAAGAACTACTTGCAATATTTGCATGGTTCAGCCTTAATTTTTCAGTTCAGGACCAGTTAAAAAAACATCAACATGGTAACTTTCATATGGTTTCAGCTACCCTCTCGATTTTGTTGAGCCCCACTGCCTCTGACCCTGTTTCTTTTGGCAACTGGGACCTGGGGAAAATCTTGATTTAGCCACATCTCTAGATGTTCATCATAGTTTACAATGTTTGAAACCATTGTGCTTTCAGCTATTAAGTTAAAAAAATAATCTTTTCCTTTTGCCATAAAACATTCAAAATATGACTTCGGACTGTGTTGGGTTGCTGACATATCTAGTACAAACAGGTCCCAGTTGTGGGAGTCAGTAATATTAAACAATGGTTTAAGCTAGTATTAAAGCACAAATTTCAAGTTATCTTGAAGGGATCTTACAGTGAGTTTGTTTTGCAAAGTTCAAAACTGTTTTTGATCCAATGTAGATGAGCGTTCAGCATAAATTTACCCTGACATACGGGAAGGGTTCAACGCAGCAGGGAGTCCTTTGCATTCACCAAGTGGTAAAGAGAATGGGCATTTTCTCTATAGCACCGTTCTGCGGCCTAATACCCTCCAGATGTGCCAAAGTTCTGATGCTCTTTAGCAGACATGAGATGTAGCTCACAT
The DNA here is from genome assembly GCF_964194415.1 of Vipera berus. Lineage (NCBI taxonomy): Eukaryota > Metazoa > Chordata > Lepidosauria > Squamata > Viperidae > Vipera > Vipera berus. The sequence goes on from NC_138203.1 coordinate 63,276,873, forward strand.
CTGGAGTTGTACCAGTTTGGCAAAGTCTGACCTACAATATTGCAAATTCAATTTCCATTAATCTTGCCTGGTGGTTTCTGAGAAATTTGAATTGCATGGTTAAAATCAGGAAGGATCCTCAATACAAGAGGCTAAAAGGACTAGCAGGCCATCAAAATCTAACTATTATTACTGTCATAAGGTGATTATACCCATAAAGGTGAACTAATTTAATTCGAACAGCAGCATCTCCTAAGAGTGACAAAAAAAACCCTTTGAAAATACAGGTAGTTCTCAACTTATGACCATTTGTTAATGTAATTTGCTCTTCATTTTTGCAGACAATGGAAATTGGAACATTTATGTCACAAATCAGGGGAACCCATCACAGAAACAGGTTACATGGACAAGGTAGAGACAATGTATTTATTACATTTTTACTTATTTATAACCTGCCTTTATTATTTTTACAAATAACTCAAAGGCAGTGAACTTTCTTCGTTATATTTTCTCCACAACAATCCTGTGAGGTGATTTGGGCTGAGAGAGAAGAACTGGCCCCTAGTCACCCTGCTGGCTTTCATGACTAAGACGGAATTTGAATTCATGGTCTCCTGCTTTCTAGTCTGGTGCCTTAACCACTAGATGTATAACAATAGTTTGAAGGGTTTTTTTCTGTTTCTTTTACAGATTATAGAACACCTTTATCCTTGTTTAATTATCACACCACTGGACTGCTTCTGGGAGGGTGCAAAGTTACAGTCTGGGACTGCATATCTACCGTGAGTAATGTGTGTTGATTTCTAATTTTTTTACCAGTTTAATGGGACTTCACTTAGCTAGTTTTTATTCTGATGTTGGACTGAACACAAAATGTGCTCAGACTCTCAATGATTTAATATGGATTGAGGTAGGGGCACGCATTGGAAGTTGGAGGTTGTAAGGCAAAAAAACCAAAAAAAACCACCTAAGATGGCAGCCACAATCATATAGCTGAAGTTACATTACTTTTTTACATGCATCTCACAATATATGTAAAAGGACAGGACATTGATTACACTTCTGCAGCTGCCATCTTGGTTTTTTGACAATTCCCCTCAACCCAGATCTGGTCCCTTGGATATCCTTGGCTTTAGGTATTTGAACTAGATTCATATTTCATTTGCAGTTAGAATTGATACTGACATAATCATTTCAGTATCAGCTTTCACTGAGAGTAAAACATTTTAAACAATGTGTTTTGAGGACCTTCAGTGAACTCGGTCATCGGAGTGTGTACTGAACATCTGAGAAATTACTATAACAGGTCCTGAGTTTTGCATGAGTTGAAGTGTATGTGACAGTGGTGTCCAACATTGGTATATGATCTTTTCTTTCGTGCACTCACTAAATAATGACAAAAAAATGGTCTTTGCCCTGTTACAAGAGAACCCCCAAATCAATTACTGTGTCTTCTGGCAACTTCCATCATATTTTCAAATGCTTCTGTTATGACAACAAGGACATTTGCTATAATTTGATACCTCTGATTTCTCTCTATGATGGAAAAAGATCTATAAGGAGAGCATTTGAGTGAACTTGGTTACAGCTCTTCACAGGAAAGCAAATCCTCCTTGCATAATGCAAAGATCCTGCAGAAGCCATGATTACATCAAAGTGTATTATAAAGTTATCATAACATAGTAGTGGTACAAATATGCAATTTGGGTATTTTTCATTATGCATGGAATGTTGCTCCCTTTTCCCATTCCCAGTGGGTACCTTTGCCAAAAGGGTCTAGGACAACTCGGTACAGCTAATTCACTGCTGCCAGCTTGCCACCACAAGTTGCCTCTGCCAACATGCCACCACTACCAGGTCACCACAGGACAACTCCACATAGTCAACTCATTGCAGTGACAACTCATGGCTAGAGAGAGAGCTGGGTGGTTGAGTGAATGGGTGGGTGGGCTAAGTGCAGAGTGGCAGCAGCGGCCAGGGGCTTACCATTTTCACACCCACCCACTGCCGCCACCACTACCACACTGAGCTCTGGGCTGAAGAGGCCAGAGATGATGGCAGTGGCTGGGGTGGGCAGCGGGGAGGTAGAGGTAGCCGGGGGACATCCCATTTTCACACACCCCGCCACTACCACACCAAGCTTCAGACCGAGGCTGATGACAGTGGTGGTGATGGTGGGTGTCTGTGAAAATGGGACGCCCCCGGCACCGCCATTGCTCTGCGTTCTGCCCACGTACTTGCTTACCACCTGACTTTCCCTCCAGCTGCCCATGGCAAGTTGTCCCCATGGCAAATTGGCCATGTGTAGTTGTCCTGCAACCCCTTGGCGGCAGTGAATTTGCAGAGGCGACTTGTCAGTGGCAAGCTGGAGGCAGTGAGCTGGTTGCATTGAGTTGCCATGGTGAGTAGTCCTGTTCCATTGCCAAAATAGGTTGCCTTTTGTTGATGAATTGCTATAAGCCAGGGATGCCCAACCTTGGCAGCTTTGACTTGTAGACTTCAATACTCGGAATTCATGGCTGGCTAGAAAATTCTGTGACTTGAAGTCCACAAGGTACGAAACCCCTGCTTTTAAGCTGTGGGGGAATATGGTAATGATTGCTGTGACATTTTCAGGGGATTGATTGAATGATTGATTCTTCCTCCAATTTTGTGGCTTCAATACCTTTATTTAAGAAGAACTGGAATATTAGTCTTATCAGAACATTTTCATTGCTTAAAACAACAGCAGAAATCCTATCGGTTAGTCACTGGTTTGTCACCAAATTTTGGGCAGAATCTCAGGACCACAGAAAGAGTCAGTAATTTGAATATTTATTTATTTTTGCTTTGGTTCTTTCAATGTTTATAAAAAAGGTAAAGGTAAAGGTTCCCCCGCACATGCGTGCTAGTCGTTTCCGACTCTAGGGGCCGGTGCTCATCTCCGTTTCAAAGCCGAAGAGCCAGCGCTTGTCCGAGGACGTCTCCGTGGTCATGTGGCCGGCATGACTGGACGCCAAAGGCGCACGGAACGCTGTTACCTTCCCACCGTAGTGGTCCCTAGTTTTCTACTTGCATTTTTACGTGCTTTCGAACTGCTAGGTTGGCAGAAGCTGGGACGAGTAACAGGCGCTCACTCTGTTACGCGGCACTCGGGATTCGACCCGCCAAACTGCCGACCTTCTGATCGACAAGCTCAGCGTCCTAACCCACTGAGCCACCGCGTCCCTTTTTCAATGTTTATACTATGCTGTAAACATGCTTATGAGAGAAAAGGCAAGGGTCCCAATTCATAGTTTTTTCCATTTCCCAAAGGCAACATTGTCACTGTTATATGATGGTTATTGGTGAATATATTTGAGGAAATAAAAGTACAATGAAAAGTATAATGGCAGCAGTTGGACTAACAATACTTGTAAAATAAAAACATGAGAATTGCTTCTTTCAATTAACCCTGTAATAGAAAACTTGAGCAAAAGCCAAGTTTTCTTTATTGGGCCTTTAAGTGGCATGAAGTCTCTCTTTTGGATATTGTTACTTTCAACATGTTCTATATTTTAAAAAGTTTAAATTCATTTAGGTTAATTGCATAGCTTATTTATATGGTACAGTTTTTGCCCTAGTTTGTCTGTCTCTGTAAAGGCAACATGCAATGGCTATTGCTTAACTTTCAGTGTGGACTTTTAAAAACGGGACAATGAAGGCACTTGCGTTTTCTGGTTGGGAGAGTCTGAATAATATCTTAAGCCTGGTTAAGCAGATACAGTGGTCTGAACCAGAGAAAAGTCAGGCAAAAGCCTTTATGGTCTGGCAACATCACAAAATCAAAAGTGGAAATGAAAAAAAAATAGCAGCAGAGGCTCAGGAGTTTATAAAAAAGCTTACCATGTCTGAAGGAGCACAATGCTTATAATTTTCTTTCTGTGTGTTTTTGATTAATATATGGCAAATATTTTAAAGAAAGACAGTTTTTAATATCACATGAACTTCTCTCTGATACTTGAACATTTCCTTTATTTATGACTGCTGAATTTCTTATTTTTTCTGAGTCATCAATTAGTTACTAAATTATTCATTTAAAATTTGTACTTAAAATACTAGTTTAGATACGAATTTTCTTGCTTATTTGATTATCTCAATTCAATAAATGAATAAACAGAGGCACAATGTAATAGTTGAGGTAAGAATAAAGATTTAACTGCAACCTCTAAAACCCCTCAAACTATTAGATTCAAGGGTCTCTGTTTACTAGCATTTACTTAGGCATGGATGTGATGCTCATGTGAAGAAGAAATTTTGTCGGTTAAAAACCAGCTTTAAGATAAGAATTTTCAGCAACTTTTTCTGTGACAAATCTTGTGGCAATGTTTTAAATATCATTATGCACATGTCAGTGAACTTTGTTTCCAAAAAATATGAATGTGAGTCGGGAGTGAGGAAGCAGTAAATAAATATTTACAAAAGTCTGGCAACTCTTGATATCTTTTCATTTCTCTCTTCACGGGACAGAGGAAAACCCCATTTGCAGTGGACCAACTTTGACCCCTTAGAATTCTTGGAAGAGCTGAAGAAGATAAACTCCCAAGTAGATACTTGGGAGGAGATGCTGAATAAGGCAGAAGTTGGCCATGGATATATGGATCGACCTTGCCTAAACCCTGATGATCCCGACTGTCCTATAACCGCCCCCAACAAAAATTCAACCAAAGTAAGTTAATTCTTCTTTTTTTCAGGCAAAGGAGAAAAATGTGTTGACAAAGCAGATTGTAATTTCATATCATAAAATGATTGTCAACAATGTGATGCAGTTTCAGGATAGCAGTATTTGATCCTCTTATACAGCGTTAAGTTCAAAATTCTGGAGTTGATAAAATGATGGTTGGTCACACCGACTTGAATTGTTCTGCTAACAGAAGAAAATAAGGCAATAATAAGGAAACTATGACCATTTGTATGGCTTACTTAGCAGGAGTTACAGACCAAGACACCTACTTATTCCTACTTTAACAAACAAGCTTCAAGGACTTAAGAACAAACAATAGCTTTGAAATGATATATATATATAATGTATTATATTATATTCTAAATTTTGTACTGCAGAGAAAGGGATATTGGAATATTAATGCACTTAGATTTGCAAAGCCACTAAATACTCATCAGTGTTAAATGATAGATGTGACTGAACAAATTGCTACCAATCAAGTTCTATATACAAATGCTGTAGTATCAAATAATGGAAACTTTTGTAGTTAACAAGTTTCCAAAAGAGCATCTTTTTTATTACAGAATACAAATACAAATATCTGTAATTGGTATATTTGCATTTTATTCCAGGTCATCTCAAGAAATTTATTCTAGTTTTTGAAATTCCCCCAAACATTGAGATTGAGGGAGTCTGAAGTATTGAGGGGTGTTGCTTTAGGATACCAAGCACTGTTTTTTTAATTCATTTTCTAAAACTCTTTCTGACATGATTCCATTGTTGTTGCTTTAAGCCACCCAGCATTATGGTATACAGTATAATATGAGTAGCTATGTTTTCTTCATAAAACAAATATTTTTTCTACCATTTAGATTTATATTAAAGAAATTAAACACTCAAACTGAAGTAGGGCCTTTTTTGTTTGTTGAGATATTTAATGGACTATGCTATACTTGTTTTTAAAACTGAATGTATTATTTTTGTGCAAACTTTATATTTAAAGCAAAATAGAAAAAGTCAAAATGTCCATAGTTTGGAGCTCCTTCAGTGGTAGAGAGGAAGTAGACAGGATTAGAGTGACTTCTCTATAAAGATTTTACTGTGATGCTGGAGTGAAGTTTCCTTTTTTCCTCTCTTGATTCTCTGCTTTTATTATTGTTGTTGTTGTCGCTTAATAAATTTTCCAGGGACAACTCAAGGCAGCTGAAGTTTATTTGCTGCCTAAGAAAAATAAATGGCTTCCTTTCATACAGACTTCAGGTACCCCAAATAATCATGTTGTTGTGCCACATGAATAAAAAAAATCCCTCAAATGCTGCAATAAAAGTACAAAACGGACTAAATCAACCTTTGCTAGCTTTTCATGACAACCAAAATCTACTCCCTAAGGCAAGGGTCTTCAAATTTGGCCCTTTTATGACTTGTGGACTTCAACTCCCAGAATTCCTCAGCCAGGCACGCTGTCTGAGGAATTCTGGGAGTTGAAGTCCTCAAGTCATAAAAGGGCCAAGTTTGAAGACCCCTGACCTAAGGCAACTAACTTCTTCTCTCTACTTAGAGGTGAAACCATCCTGAAAAAGATAAAAATATACAGCTACCAACCTGAGAGAAAATGCAAAGCTACATCTGCCAGAATCAATCCTGGAAGCATGAAAATACTTCCATAAGAACATTCTTAGTCTCTCCCCGCCCCTTTCAGAGTTTGCAACCAGAGCAGGATATTTGCAGGATTTATGCATATTAGAAAACTTACCTTCAGGGGTATCCAAAGTGGCATCAGTGATCCTCCAGAATTGTGAACTTTCCTGTCTTTGATTCTGTAACACTTTTTTTTTATATTTCCAGCCTCTTGATGTTGCCCTTGCTTTAAGCGGTGGATGCTATGGGCTGTCAAAAAAATACATGCATTGGCAAGAAGAACTGATTATTGGTGGCACTGTTAAAAATGGTACTGGGGGAAAACTTGTCAGGTAAGCACTCCTAATCCAGTAATTCCTGCCTGGGACATCCTGGTTTGGGTCTACACAGCTCTAGAGTGCACTATGGTTTGGGTGGTCTTGGCTTAAATTCTTGTGACAACTTAGCTGTTTTGTTCTATATGTCAGGGTTTACAGCCAGCTGTTCTTAGTCAACGGATCTTGCTTTAAACAAACCATGGCTTAATGTGAAGTGTCAATCCAACTATTGTTTTCTTTTGAGTGAAAAATTTACTGTCGGTAATGTGAGAATTCTTTTTTCTTCCATTCAGTCATATCCAGTTCTTGGAGATTGCCTGGAAAAATCCCTGCAGTATTCTTGGCAAGGTTTTTCAGACATAGTTTGCCATTGCGTTCTTTTCCTGACTGGCCAAAGGTCACCTAGCTGGCTTTGTGCCTAAGACAGGATTAGAACTCACCGTCACCTAGTTTTTTAGCCTGACACCTTAGTTAGATAAGATGAACTTTATTGTAATTTTTCTGTATACACAATGGCACACATTAAAATGAAATTCCGATGCCCATTCTTGAAAGGAAAAAAAAACACCACTCATCAAACAGTGTCATCAACCCAAGGATAACAATACTAATACACCAAACTGACTCTCAGTGAGAGTACTACTATTTATTATACCAATAAAATGCATTTTTGTTTATGAGATAGTGGGGATAAAGTTTAGTAAAAATATTAAAATTGAAGTCCTTCTTAGTGCATATAATGCAAAGGAAAAAAAACCCATGCAGCATATGATTTAAATTAGAGAGCAACAGTTTTCAGCAAAGTGTATCCCCCATTTGAGCTCTCGTAGTTTTACTCCTTTTCCACTTGTACGTGAAGAGTTCATGATACCTATGTAGCCCACGGTTATCTTTTGGTGACTAATGTTTGTATGATCCATTGGAGATTTTGGTCTCTGGAATAGGGTGGAGATGACTTTGTTACTTCTCCCCCGTGTCACATCACGTGCTATTACGAAGGATCCCCCCTCCCCCCTCCCCTTTTCTGGACCGAAGATGAGAATCCTTTTCAGTGATAGAAACTTCTGTTGGATCCTACTGCATATGGAAGGATCCCATTTGCTGCAACTGTGTTAATTTGTGTACTTTTTATGCTTCTTGGGGAAAAAAACTTCACTTTTAAGACTTCAATTTTCTTCAGATTGTTTGCCATCCAAACCATCTCCTTAATAGGTGTGAGTCCCCTATAGGTCCCGCTGCTTTGTGAATGGTGCCTTATTTAAATTATACAGAGAGATTAGACATAAGAAGACTGAATCAGATCAGCCCTTTAATAGAGAAACTGGACGGTAGCTCATAGGCTTTTTATATTCCAATGTCTCTGCATCCGCTTTACATCTATGATAGGATCAGCTTTTTATATCAAGATATAAGAAGATAAAGAGGTTTTACAACAGGAATGTCTGACCGTGACAACTTTAAAACCGGTGGACTTCAACTTCTAGAATTCCTCAGCCAGCAATGCTGGCTGGTTAAATTCTGGTAGTTAAAGTCCACAAGTTGCCAAGCTTGGACACCCCCAGTTTATAACTTAGATTTCTCCCTCCATTTTAAACAACACCAAAAATGATTCTCAGTTAAATAAAATGTGTAGAGCAATTATAAAAAGAAAATATTGAAGAAATGGCTTTCTGCTGGCCAGTTTCTGGCTTTCTGCTGCCCATAAGAACAGTCCTCCAAACCCAGCAAAGATCATTTCCATCCCGTAAGCAAAGATTGTGCATTTGGTGACACCTCGCAGTAAAACCAGTTTCCCCCCCCCCTTTTTGGAGGGGGAGACTGGTTGCCCCTTTCTCCTTCTAAGTCCCCCATTCTTTCTTGCAGTGCTCAGGCTTTACAGACCATGTTTCAGCTAATGACTCCAAAGCAAATGTATGAACACTTCAAGGGTTACGACTACGTTTCGCACATCAACTGGAATGAGGACAAGGCAGCTGCGATCCTGGAAGCATGGCAGAGGATGTATGTTGAGGTAAAATGGACATTTGCTTGGAGAATGGTTTCTTTCTAACTTTCATTGTAAACCATGCTAGCTCTTGTCATCGCAGTCCTTCAGGGATCTTCCGTGAGATAGTGCATCTTGTTAGGAGATAGCTAGAGGATGGAGATTCAACCCCTGTCATTCCCAGCCAGTATGCTGGCTAGAAAGAGGAAAGAGAGAGGCATGCTTAGGTCTGGCTGAGTAAGAACCTTTTTTTTTTTAAGAAGAAACAAATACATGAAAAAACCTGCCACCCACAGCAAGAATTGAGTGAAATATTGCTGGTTCTTCTGTGGTAAAATGAAAGAGAAATGTGTGTTTCTTAGAATGCATGGCTTTTAAAATTCATTGTCTTGAGCTGCTTTGGGCTGCCGAAGCTTAAGGAGAAAAAGTGAGCATTTGGTTAGGATGATTCTTACATGCGAACACACACACACACACACACACACACACACACACACACACACACACGCTCCCAGCAAAGGTGTCTGGAAAACATTAGCCCGCCACAGAATCTGTTCACAGCTGCAGTCCCCTTGGTGAGGTCATGTGACATTATCTGGCCTTTGTTTCCCAGGCATTGACCTCTGCTGAGCTGCTTGTGACCTCTTTGAAGTGTCCAGCCAATGAAAAAAGAGAGGGCTACTCTTAAGAATTTGTTGTTTTTAGATTGGGTATAACAACAAATCAGTTGTAGACTTCTGGATGGAATGCAGAAAAGGGTGCAGGAGGGGCCCGAGTGAGCTATGAACCTTCTTCAGTTTCACTATTTTAAATAAATTGACATTTCCCTCTTTTTCAAGGTATACGTTCCTATTTGATCTGTAAGCAGCCTGCTGTGGCTCTGCATTGGGTATGGCAATTATATTGACAAAGGGTCAAGGATGCAGCGGTAGTGTTAGTAGATGAGAACGCCTGTGGGTGATGTGGGTGAGTGAGAAGAGAGAGCAACAGATAAAGTGAGAGCAACAACTAAAAAGTTAGTGTCAATAGAAGTCTGCTTCAGAAATACAGGTTGTCCTTGAGTTACAGCCACAATTGAGCCCAAATTTATGTTGCTAAGTGAGACATTGGTTAAGTGAGTTTTGCCCCATTTTGCAACTTTTCTTGCCACATTGGTTAAGTGAATAATTGCATTTGCTAAGTTAGTAATATGGTTGTTAAGTGAATCTGTATTCCCCATTGACTTTGCTTGCCAGAAGGTTGCAAAAGCTAATCACGTGACCCCAGTGACACCGCAACCGTCGTAAATATTTATTTATTTATTAAATTTGTATACCACCCTTCTCCCGAAGGACTCAGGGCAGTGAACAGGGCAATACATATCAAAAACAAGATACAAAAATTAAAAACGATTAAATAAAATGCCCACGAATAAGTTAAAACACATTAAAAGTAGGTTAAAACACATTAATAAAACCCAACCCCATCCCATCAGGCCAGGCCAGCTTGTTCGAAAAGGTAGGTTTTGAGATCGCGCCGGAAGGAGCGGAGGTCAGGTGCCATCCGGAGCTTGACCGGAAGATGGTTCCATAAATCCGGCGCGCCCACAGAGAACGCCCTCCCCCTGGGGGCCACCAGTCGGCATTCTTTGACCGGTGGCACCCTGAGGAGGCCCTCTCTGTGGGAGCGTACCGGGCGGAGGGAAGTTGACGCCGGCCGCAGGTGCTCCCCAAGGTATTCCGGACCCATGCCATGTAGGGCTTTGTAGGTCATTACCAACACCTTGAATCTCACCCGGAAGACAACTGGAAGCCAATGCAGCTCACGGAGCAGAGGTGTAACATGGGAGTGTCGGGAAACTCCCAACACAACTCTCGCGGCTGCATTCTGTACCAGCTGGAGCCTCCGAGTGGTCTTCAAGGGTAGCCCCATGTAGAGAGCGTTGCAGTAGTCCAGACGAGAGGTCACGAGCGCATGAGTGAATATGAACCAGTTTCCAAACATCTGAATTTTGATCCTGTGGCTGTGGGGATGCTACAATGGTCATGCGAAAAACGTTTATAAGTCATTTTTTTTCAGTGCCATTGTAACTTTGAACGGTCACTAAATGAACTGTTGTAAGTTGAGGACTACCTGTATATCATAGTGACTTCCTTTCTGTAATTACAGCTCCCATCTTCTTTTCATAGGTTGCTCATCAAAGTCTTGCACAAAACTCTACTCAGAAGGTGCTTTCCTTTACGACGACAACTCTGGAGGACATCCTAAAGTCATTTTCTGACGTCAGCGTCATCAGAGTTGCTAGTGGCTATCTATTAATGGTAAAATAGATTTAATATTAATTTTATTCTTCCTTAGTCTTCTTCAAGCTCATGCCATCCAGATACGGAAAGGACCAGGCTGGAGAAATCTGTAATTCATGATGTACCACTACATGAGTTTTTTTTATGCTAAGCTGTCATACAAATCATCCTTACAATGTTTTTAACAGCCTTAAAATCTGCATTTTTATGCCACTTGCTCACGTATGTCTCCGATCCATGGAAGATCTGTGGCTCATTAGCGTGAGCACAAAGTTGGCTTGGGATGGGGCCACGGGGTTGTTCTTTGTGGTTTCCTCTTAAATGGTTACAGAGCTGAGGAGACGTCTGCTTGAGATGTGTGGAGGTGGGATTCAGACCTAATGACAGGATCAGACAAGCAAAGCCATTGCTCTATCTCACTGCTGAGCAGTGCCTTCCAGTATCTGTATTCTATTAAAAGTGTATTTTGTTGTTGAAAGTTTTGGTCAGGAAAAGGAAACATAAAACTGGCTTTCTCTGATGTCAGGCCTGGTTTGGGAAAAAAAATGCTCTTTTGTTCTGCTTACAGCTTGCCTACGCCTGCTTAACCATGCTGAGGTGGGACTGTGCTAAATCCCAGGGTGCTGTGGGTCTGGCAGGAGTCTTGTTGGTTGCTCTCTCAGTAGCTGCCGGATTGGGACTGTGTTCCTTGATTGGGATTTCCTTTAACGCTGCCACAACTCAGGTATTAAAACAAACAGTTTGCAAGACGATGCACTGCAATGTCTCATACTAAGGGTGGTGCATGCATGGGGGAGTAGGACGGACTTTTAAGAGAACAATCCTCAGAAGTTTGAATTAATATGTTTACCTAAAACTAGTCATAGCTGTGGTTATTTAAGCCCAGAAGACTTCTGAACATGGCATATGGTTTTATGGGATGTATATTTACATGTCACACACACACACACAACAAAATTGCAGGTTTTGGCATGTCATGTCAGAGGAAATGAGGGACAAAAAGGGCTTTATAATTTGCACTGAAATTTTTGAAAGGAACTTGTTGTTAACCGTAAAGTAGAGAGGGAAAGGCTGAATATTCAAGACTTGTGCTGAAAATTTCAATGACCCGGGAAATTCAAATTGTGCTTGAATAAACCCTGTTTCCAAAGGCAGGGTGTGCAGACATATGTGCTGTGAAAATGCATACTGTGATACAATTGGCTAAAATCTTCTCTCCAGGAAATTATTATAATGTGTGGATAATTGACAGTTGGATTCATAGTCTAAGACTAAGGAAGTTTAATAATTAAAGTCCTAACCAAGGACCTACGAATTATTAAGGTAATGTCTAAGAATATAGGTGGGTGGAGGGTTTAAAAAAAACACAGGGTGTTTGGGAGTGACAAATTGAATATTTCCAGATATTGAGAAAGTGCATTAGATATAGCCTGGAGGGCTCCAATCACAATGGATTTCTTTTTCCATAAGGTTCAGCTGCAATCTGCAGGTCCTGGTATTTTGAATTTTTTTCCAGTTGTTTTTCCTCAATCTTAGCATCGTCTGGAATCGCAACATCAATGAACCAGATTGTATTCTTTTCAATAACTCCTATTACGTCAGGCATATTATGAACAAGATGCCTGTCTGTTTGGATCTTAAAACTTCAATAATATTTTAATCCTGCACTTTTTCCAAAACCTCCTCGATGTGAGGGTCCCAGTATTTTTTACTACATTCAAATCCAAACCTCTGACAAAGTTTCCAGGAATAATTCTGGCAACTTGGGCATAACACTGCTTGTAGTCAATTTGCGGAATTTTGCAGCAGCCATTGATCAAATGGTCAATTGTTTCATCCTTTTAACTACAAAGGGGACATTTGCTGTTATTTGGTACATGTTGAATTTTTCCCTTTATGCAATTAGATGGCAAAGCTTGTACTTGAGCTGCTAAAATAAAGCTCTTGCTTTCTGAAATCAGCAAGCTAAAATGAGGAAAAAAGAGATCCTGCAATACATATCCTCTAATATTAGTTGCTCAAAGCAAGTGGCTCGTTTAACTGGATTGTAAAAATAGCCTTTGGTTCTTACGAATCCACATGAAGACCTGTTAATTTCTACTGGGCCTGACAATATGATGGAGATCAGTAATTGAAGAGAAACACCCAATGGTGTAAAAAAATTATGTGCATAAAGAATTGTGCCCTCCTAACTACAATGGCTCAAGATTTCTGCTTATGCCTAAAGTGAAATGTAAGATTGCACTTCTTTGTCCTACTTTATTAACTTGTTCTTTGGTTGGTTATAAAATAGTTGTTGCTGTCTCTTTTTATGCAGGTTTTACCCTTTCTTGCTCTTGGAGTTGGGGTAGATGATGTCTTTCTTTTGGCACATGCATTTAGTGAAACTGGGCAGAATAAGAGAATTCCATTTGAGGTAAATTCTGATATTTCTTACATTACATATGCTGACTCTGTAAACCACTTAGAGAGGGCTGTAAAGCACTGTTAAGCGATATATAAGTCTAAGTGCAATTGTTATTTACCATTCAGCAAGCTCATTAAACATACACTTTAGTTTTTCAGTTAGCAGCTGACAACATAAATCATTTCTTAGGTTGCCCCAGGTTATTTATCTTAGAACTATGCAGAGTAAACTAATAGCAGTATAAATGACCAAAGACCCTTAAATGGTTTCACTTTTGACAAAAATGAGTAACTCTGTTGGCATTATCAGCAGAGATGTATATATGATTACCCCTTCAGAAGAATCTGGAAATCTTATGATTAATATGTTATTTTAGAGGAATGAAATGCTGATTATGGATTATATTTGTTGTCAGTTTGTGATTATTTGTCAAAGTAGTTATTATTCTTCAAAAAGTTATTTGGATAAATTGAATTGAAATTTCAATTATTCTCCCAAATTTTTTGAGAACTGATAGTCTTATTTTGCATTCTGATATCAGGCTATTTCTGCTACGGTCTACTTTAGAAATTTTTTAAAAAAGTTGTTTGTATTAACTTTCCATTGTAGTTTTCCATTTCTGTTGTACAGTAGAATCAGATGAAATAGTATCTATATATAATACTATTAAGATTCTCATTTCCATAACCTTTAACTGGACAAAACGGTGTAATTTTGGGGCCAGCCACACACTCTCAACCCAACCCACCTCGCACGATTGTTGTTGTGAGGAAAATAGGAGGAGGAAGAAGTATTATGTATGTTCCTTGCCTTGAGTTACTTATAAAGTAATAAGGGTGGGATAAAAATTTAATAATAAAATTTTAAACCAAGGTAACTCAAATGGACCAACTTACAGAATGTGTCCAAAATCTTAGACCAGGGCTAGGCAACCTTGGCTCTTTTATGACTCATAGACTTCAACTCCCAGAATTCCTGAGCCAGCTGGCTCAGGAATTCTGGGAGTCGAAGTCCATGAGTCATAAAAGAGCCAAGGTTGCCTACCCCTGTCTTAGACCCATGGCTCCTGTGGGATTGAAATTTGGCAAATTTTATAAAACATCAACTCCCTCTCCCCCCCCCCCATAGAATGCCCCCCTGGTACTCATTAAAAATGGCTAGTTCTCTTCTGTCAAACTTCTGGGACGTAAGAGTTTAAAAGATTGCTGCCAAATGGCTAATTTTGGCCTTAATATGTGATGTTCTTATGATTATTTGTGCTATATTTGTTTTTATTTGCTTTGAACCACCCAGCATCTTTGATTAGAGCAGCCTGTAAATAAATAACTATTTCTCTATTGCACTGTAATTTTATATAGCTTATGCGCTGTTTAATTAGTAATTAATTCCACGTATTTGTCTATTTGTTTCAGGATAGAACAGGGGAATGTCTGAAACGCACGGGTGCAAGTGTGGCCCTTACATCTATTAGCAATGTTACTGCATTTTTCATGGCTGCCTTAATTCCCATTCCAGCTCTACGGGCATTTTCACTACAAGTAAGTTCATAAAGTAAAACTAAATAACTTTTAATTTATTATTTCTCAATACAGTCCAGAGATGAAGCACTTCTCATTCAACACAACTGGGGAGGACTGGTGGAGAAAGTTAGCCAAGGGCATAGCGTTTGGATTGGGCGAGGGGCACAAATTCCCAATTAAAGAATGATTCTGAAGGGAGCAAACTGACAATGGGGTCTGCACTGACCTTCCTATCAGAAGCATATAAGTAAGAGCAGTTTCCTCTAGGCCAGGGGTGTCAAACTCAATTTCATTGAGGGCCACATCAGCATTACAGTTGCCCTCAGGGGGCCGGGTGGGTATGGCCTGGGTGGGCGTGGCCTACTGGGTGGGCGTGGCTACAGTGCGTATGGCCAGCTCTACATCGTTCCCATCAAGGGTGCCTATGGGGGCCTGGGCAGTAGTGGGACAGATCTGAGGGTCTCTGGCAGGAGGAGAGTCTCTGGGCCAGGGCCAAGGCAGTGGGGGCCGGTCCCTCACTGTTTCCAGGATGGCTTCGCGGGCCGCATGAAACCACTTCACGGGCCAGATCTGGCCCCCGGGCCTTGTGTTTGACATGTCTGCTCTAGGCTAACTGGAGACAATAATGTCTCTAATACACAATTCGAGAGGGCATCAGTTTGGGAAGAGCAATTATAGAGCACTCTTAATTTTAGACGTGCTTCTTTTCATGAATATGATTGACTTGAAACTGCAGTTATCTTCTCATGTAATTTTTGAGTCTATGTTTTAAAATGTGAAAGATTTACTAGTTCTCAAAAAACCTGATACACAGAATAGAAACTGAGTTGAACTTGAGTATGCTAGCAACCTTTTGGAAATGTACTTTAAAAGTTCTGAAAATAGCACTTACTCCATAGCAAGTACATTTATTTTTTTAGAGGAGAAGAAATATACTTTTTTAAGATGAACAATGGATTTTAAAGATGAGCCTATGAACAGTGCGGTAGCTTTGTGGCTGCGAGTTCCTAGCCACAATATTTAGAATTCTGTGTTGGGCTAAAAAAAAAGGAAAGTAGCATTCATTTGATGGAATGAACTAGAACTTATAGAATTATTGTTATAATGCAGAAGCCAGGCAAAGAAGGGCAAAAAGACACTACATTTTGATAAACTCTCTAAATGTGTTACTATTCTATATGTAGCCTGCATGACAAATTCAGATGCACAATCCACATCTCTATACTGAAAGGTTTTTGTGCATCATGTATGTTCTTATATTAAAATTAGTCTGATCCTTTTTTCCTCTGTTTATTGAAGAGGTTTGATTTTATTAAAATAAAGAACTTGATGGCAGAGTTCCATAGACATAGATTAATAGAAAGTGGGGGTTTCTTTCTCCCCAGCATCTTCTAATTAATTAATTGGAATCTCCAAGAAGCTGGAGAAATGCAAAGGATTTCTTTCAGGAATCTGTGGATTTTGTAGAAATAGCTACAGCATTTATTTGTTTATTTTATTCAATTTCTATAGCCACCCATCTCCATCAGTGACTCTTGGCGTCCAGCCAAAAATTTGTGCAAGATGGTTTATTTCTGTATGCTGAGTTGTGCTAAATCTCAGATTTTCTATGTCTGTACCAATGCAAAATGGAATGTTTAATCAGTTCTCAATCAAATCTCAGGCTGTGTTCATAAAGATAGAAATTATCTTTAGGATTTCTTGTGGTCTCTAATAATAATTTGAAAACTCTACTATCTTTTCAGAGATTTTGGTAGAGAATATTACACTTGTGGCAGATTGCCATCAGTGTGGTCTTTAAAAAGCGTTATATTTTCTTTTTAAATCCTGCTCCTTTTTTTTCTGCTTTTACTGATTGATAAACCATTGTGTGACCAGTTCCCTTCACACCGAATGTTTGCATTTTAAAATTAAAAATAAAATAAAAGAGGGTTGTTTTTTTTACACTTTGTATTTTGTTTTTTAAAATAAAATTTTAGTTTGTTTACCTGGTGAGATTGCTCTGTCTCCCAAAGGATGGAAAGTAGGGCCAGATCCTCTAGTCACCAAGCCAGAAGGTGGCAGAATAGAGGTTATTTTTGTATTTTGAGATTTTAATCATCAGCAGAGCAACACAGGATGTGAGAGGATTAGGGGGAGGCATCAGATGAGGGCACCTGAAAAGATAAGTAGTGGCAACAACAAATGCTAAGCTGATTCCTCAATTCAGGCCAAGGAACAATGTGTAATGATCCAGAGGATTTCTGGGAGAGGAGTTTCAACCCTGAGGGCCTCAGCAATATTTTACAATTTTTTAAAAAAAATAATAACATTACTTACATATTAAAGACATGAAGAATATGTGTAAATATGTTTCAATATTTTTATTTATGTCAAAGATTCCCACTTAAATATTTGAAAGGGTAGAAAACGATGATGGAGCTTGTGTGTAATAAAGCCCATTTCTTCCCTTTGATCTAGTGGATAGGATACAAATCAGTAGTTAGAAATCCAAATTCCTCAAATAAGGAAACAAGATTTTGACCTAACCTTTGAAATGACTTTCTGCTTATTCAAGCTGTCTAACAGAAAATAGACTGCCTCAGAAGGAAATAAATTTTTCTACAGTACAGTATATAGACAGACTCGTTAGGAAACTCTTGGAAATGTGGTAGCAGTGGATTTCCTAAATTGGCAAAGGATCTGTCTAAAGATCTTTGAAAGCCATTTAATTATATGATTTAATCAGCTGAATTAAATGGCCTATTAAACGCACATAATGTTTTCCCAGGATTTTTAGCTGTGGTTTCTTGAACAAGCCGTAAAAACCTGGCTCATGTGGACACAAAATTGGGAGTAGACAAGCTGACTTTAATGAACCCAAAATAAATAAACCACATAGGTTCTAGTAATGTCTCTATCACTGTCACAAATCGTCTAAAGACATAGGGAAATGTAGGGTACATTCTGTTCTTCCTCCGTAAATTATAATGTTAAAGTTAACATGTTAAAATATGGTTGTCCATCTGTATGATAATCTTGTGTCTATATCAACTTTTTGTGTTGTCTGACATTCTGTGATCAAATAAGAGAAAGGTGGATCACTTGGCTTTGCTTTGGATAGGTTTTCAAACATGTACCTTTGTCTTGAAGTAAACCCCAGTTTCAGAGACGAGGGCCTTTCCTGACAACCGGCTAATGTTTTCACAGTATCCTCAAAGCTAATTTTGGATTTATTCTTAAATTGTCATAGTAACATACCCAAGAAGAGATCTATGTAAGTTTGTATCATCTGTTTGTAGAAAATACATCTTAACATACATGTCAATTCCAAATCTAGAAACAGAATTTTAGCAGCTATATTTAGAAGGATGGATTATATAGGTAATACCTATTCCTTCTTTCAAAATAATAAAGCTTTTAAAAAAAAAAACTATAGAAGCAGCAGAATAGCAGAATTTAGAGATAGCCTGTACAAATGAACTAACTGAAACATTTGTGTGCCTATATTCAGCCCCCCACACTCAAGCTTCTGGCCTTGTAGGGTTTTAATACTGATTCTACTAGGTGATTTTTTGATGAAGTTCTCCATTAGGCTTTTAATGGGATCTAAGCACCAGAAATAAATCTGTATTTGTGTTACATGCTTTATGTATGAGGATTTATTTATAGATGCCATGTATAGCAATGTCCTTGTTTTTCCTTTTTTTAAAAAATCCTACCTTTTTAATATATAAGTCAATGCATTGAATATACCTGATATTCCTTCCTCCTATTTTTCCCACAAGAACCCACCCTGTAAGGTGGATTGGGCTGAGAGCGAGTGACTGGCCCTCTTAACCAAACTTCATTTTTACCTTTACCTTACTAAAATTCTCCTGTTTAGTTGTCTCTCTGTCATCTTCAGTTGGGCAAAATGGGGTATCATAGAGCAACAATATTTGATTCAATGTACCTCAAACAGGTACAAACCTCAAAATAATGCATCCAAGATCCTGGATCCAGACTCCCATGGGATTGAAATTTGGCAATGTGGCAGCTTTAGCTGCCACGCTGCCACATTGCCAGGGACAGCTGTAGTCACAGGATCATTATTTTCAATTCTAACTCTTAACAGCTTCCCCCAAATAAAGTCAATGGGGAAGCCAGCTGGAAGTCACTCCCATTCATAGTGTGGGGTTTTAAAAAAATTGTCATTCTGTTTCTCTGTTTAGGTAAGGAAATACGTAGATAGTATGCTGATGATATCTAATTGCACATCTGAGCCCCCAGTGAATTAAGTGATATACTGTGTACATCTTATCCCAGTGTCTAAAGGCTGTGGGAGTCTGGATGGGGTACAACAGGATTCAACTGAAACCTGCCAAGAATGAATAGCTTTGGGTTTTGAAGCTTTTTGGTTCTAGAACTATACAATCTTTGGTATTAGATGGGGTCTTGCAGCCCCAGACAGATCCTGCGTGCAATGTGGGGGTCCTCCTGGACTCAGGACTTATCAAATGAGCAAGTTGCAGGTGTGGCTGGGGAGGGGTTGTTCTGTGTCAGGTGGCAAGGTTGCAGACGCTCACATGCAGACATAGTTGCTGTGAGTTAAGCAGATAAAGTAGATACGATTGTAAGTCAGGATCTGTGCAAAGAATGTTTGGCTGAATGAGTCCATTTGAAATTTAAGCAGCAATAGAGTGGTCCAAATTCATTCCAGGAATTAAAGTGCTGAGCTAAAGTGCTGAGTGCTAGTCAGTCACTTCAATAATCAGGGGTTTAAGAGTAAGTAAGCACAGGAACAAAAGTCATAAACTAGGATTCCAAACAGTTGTTTCCAACAAAGACTGAAGGCCAGAGCAGCTATATAAATCTGTCTGCAGGCAGCTGGCTATAATTACTCAGGCCTGGCCCTTTGCCTAGTGAGAAGTCTCATTGACTAGCATTGCTCTGCTCATCACTGCATGCATTGAAACTTGGAGTTTGTGGGTTGTGCCTCATCATCTGACTCTTCCAGCTGATCAGGAGTTGACTTGCTCACCCTTCTTAGATGAATTATGGTTTAAGATTCCGGAGGATGACAATCCACAAACTCAGCTGGAGCAATACTGTCAGAATCAGAATCTGAACCCTGGCCCATGACAACCTTTGTACAATTTCATATTGTGTGCCATTTGCCCCCTTTCCTAGATTGAGGGGCCCTGCTCACAATAACTCACAACCAGTTGGCTACTGCAATGAACATTGCATGGGACTACTGTTGAAGAATATTTGGTAACTTCACCTGGTGCAAAATGCAGTGGTGAGAGCAGTTACGTGTTTTTCTTGAAGAACATACTTCAGATTTCTGCTTCACAAGTTGCATTGGTTATCAGCTTGTTTCCAGGTCCAATTCAAAGTGGTGGTGTTAACCTAGTCCCATGCCGTAAAGGCTTTAAATGTTATTTTTGGGATCACTGCTCCCTGATTTAATCTGCTCATTCTATTAGATCCAGCAGATGTTATAGATTCTGTCATCTAGGAAGCTTTAGCAGCCCCTTGGTAGTCGGCCTTCTCTGTGGTGGCACCCTCATTATGGAATCTTCTGCTCCCCCTTTGAGGTCAAGTTATCCTCATCTCTTCTGAGCTTCTGAAGGTCCCTCAAGACTTGATTGTGTCAGCAGGCCTGGGGACTCCAGGGGACAGGTGAGCTAGTGAGGTGGCTCTGCTATTGTTAACATCTCTTCATCTTTTACATTAACTCAGATTTTTCATAGTTTTTGATATTTAAATTAATCACTTAATGATTTGGGGTATTTATCAATTGTTTTAACCTGTAAGCAGCTGAGAGTTGTTTATTCTGTCAGATGGGCAGCTATATAAATTAGATAAATACAATAATAAATAAATAAATAAAACATCTCTGAAATGATGACCCAAGGGTCACAGGTTGTTTAGTTAGTTACTATAAATGGAAGCTCATATTTTACTCTGCTTTTGTCAGAGGGATATTGCTCACCCAGCCTACTCTCTTCTCTTCTGGTTCTCCTCATATTTGTATAAGTAGGATAGGCTGGAAAAACAAATTTGTGCTCTCATAACTTTCTATGCATACTTTTCTTCCATAGTTTTCTACTGCATATAAGTGTCAGTTGACACAAGACTTAATTATAATCAGATGAACAGGCTCTGATTTGGCATTTATGACATAAAAGGAAAAAAAAGACCTTCCATTGGGGCTTTCTCCTTCCTAGGATTAGATTAATTCCATGGTGCTGTGGATAGCCTTGTAAGCCTTGATTAAAAATGCATTTAGTTTCATAACCCATATCTGTTTTCTGTGACTTATATAGACAGATATCCATGAGCTAACAAAATTGTTTTTCTTATATGAACTGATAATATAGAGCCCGGCTTATGTGGATTTGACATTCTGGATCACAACCAATATCCTTGCAAAATGCTATCACGTGCACCCTGCTCTCATTTTCTCTCTCTTTCTGTGTGTGTGTGTGTGTGTGTGTGTATATATATATATATATATATATATATATATATATATATATATATATATATATATATATATATATATATATATATATATATATATATATATATATATATATATATATATATATATATATATATATATATATATATATATATGCACATACATATATATATACAGTATATATATATATATATATATATATATATATATATATATATATATATATATATATATATATATATATATATATATATATATATATATATATATATATATATATATATATATATATATATATATATATATATGTGCACATACATCAGTTTTTCTATTTTATAGTTAAAATTGTGATTTCCACCCCAAATTAATGCTCCAGCAGAAAGACAGTTGAAGGTAGATTCTAACCTTAGTAAAGATCTGGCACTTGCATTTTCTCAAGAGTCAATTTTCTCTTGCTTGGTTCATCAATCATTGAAAATATTCTTATTGCAATTATTATTGTGGGGTTTTCAGGTGTGTGGGGGAATTTGAATAGAGCCATTTTTTCTTATGATCTCTTCTGAGCCAGATTTATTCACTTAATGTTTTGTCTTCCAATAGTGCAGTTTTCATACTGTATGATCTGAAGAGAAACCCGTTTCAATGCTGTTCACTAAATATATATTTTGCCATGCACAAGGAAAGGAGAGGAAAGCTATTTTTTTTTCTTGTTACCAGTTGCTATTTATTTTACTTCATGCTTTACCAGCTATGGTGAAATTCAAATGGTGCATACTGTGGTATTTAAAATCAAAGGGCAATGCAAGTTACTTTTGGGTGGTCTGTTTGAAAATGTGGAATTTTCTACTCTTATAGGTCTCCACCCTTCCTTTGCTCATTTAAAAATGAAAATTTATTTTATGAAGAATTCCTCTGTCCAGTAAATCCTCCACAGCCATGTTAAGAAAGCATAGCAATGTAACGCCGTTGCTTTTCTTTTCAATAATGTTTATAGCTGTTTCTCTATATAGACGTTCTATATCAGATAGGCCTAAACAGAAAGTTGCTTTAACCTTCTATCTTTTTTCATTCTCCCTGAGACACTAAAAGATAACAATCAAAGCCCTATTGGTTTTTGAAGTTTAATATTGGTAAAATAATCCAACTGCTGAGAAAGGACCAAATGACTTCCTGATAGGATAAGAACATAAATAAATCAAACCTCCAGATTAATTCTCTCTGTAGTTATATCTTTATTTTGCTCAGATTTATCTGTCATCCATGGAGGGGTGTTTGTGTGTGTGTGGTATGAGGCAACACACATTAAAAGAGAGAGGGCTTCAAACACAATTGTGGCCATAATCTTGACCTTTTTTTTTAATCTTCCCAGTGGACATTCCTGATCCCAAGCACCCACAACTGAAGTTCATTCAGAAATTCTGTTAATTGAATATTTTTGTCAGATTGAATACCTTTGGAGTTATATGATATTATATCCCTTAAATCAGGGTTGGGCAACTATGGCAACTTGGCCTTCAGTTCCCAGAATTCCTGAGTCTATAGTACTGCTACTTGGGACTTTGCTAATACTATACCATTGGCCCCCCATTCATCCCATTGCAGAACGGCAACATAAGCAACTTCAAAAATATGTCTCTTTATACTGAGACTCCATTGCATAAAGAATTTAATGTCTAAATAGGTAGTCCTTGACTTTCAATCATTTTTAGTGACCAAAGTTATAACGGCACTGCAAGAAGTGACTTATGACTATTTTACACACTTACAACCATTACAACATCCCCTGGTCATGTGATCAAACTTCAGACACTTGGCAGCTGGTTTAAATTTTTGACAGGGGTCCTGGGGCCCTGTGATCACCTTTTGCAATCTTCTGACAAGCAAAGTCAATGGGGAATCCACGTTCACTTAACAACCGTGTTACTACCTTAACAACTGCAGTGATTCACTTAGCAACTGTGGCAATTAAGATCATAAAATGGAGCAAAATTCACTTAACAACTTTCTTGCTTAGTAATGGAAATTTTGGTCTCAACTGTGGCCATAAGTCAAGGACTACCTGTACCTCACTGATCTGTATATGAATAGGGGACCTCCCTGATCATGGAGATCAATTGACCATAGCATAGTAATGAAAACATGAGTAGTGACTTTATTTTATTTTTGTTTTCGAAGCAGCGCAGTGGATGAGATGATGCAAGATGGCTTGGATCTGTGTATCTATTTTTTATGCAGGGGATTAGTTTAGTGAAATGGTTAAAACATCAGGCTTGAAACTAGGAGAATGTGAATTCTAGCCCCCCCCACCCCCAGCCCGCCCAGGCACAAAGCCAGCTAGGTGACCTTGGGTGAGTCACTTTCTCTAAGCTTTAGGAAGGAGGCAGTGGCAAACTACTTCTGAAAAACTGCCAAAAAAATAAATCCCTGCAGGGACTTATCCAGGCTGCCTCTAAGAATTGGACATGATTGTACAGAAGGGGGAAAAAATGAAGGTCTACAAGTTCAGTTTCTGTTTGCTTTTGCTTCCAAATCGTAGGAAACCACACCATCAATTTCTAAAACTTGTGAATTGGGAGTAGCTCTGGAAGCCATAAAAGGAGGTTTGGCTTACAGAAGGCTCTTGGTTCTGAAACTGTCAATTGCTGCTCAACTTTTTTATTTTATTACTACACTCATCATTTATGGCAAGTCTTAAAGACTTAATTAAAGTTTCAGTGACCTACCCTAGTGTTTCACCTCAATTATTCTTAAGTTCCACCTGTGATAGGGATACCACCAATTAAGAACCCTTGATTTACACCATCCAGTTTCTTCCGTCATAAGCTATTCGCAAAACCCCCGGTGGCATGGTCTTTTTCCTGTCGCAAGAAGCCTTTGTGAGAAGCAAAAAGATATTCTTTTCACTTGCTTAATGATGCACAGTGCCCTGTTAAGTACATGTACATAGTGGGAGTAAAAGTGCCAGCTGCACTGACTCATTTATCATTTTACTCCCAACTTAGGCTGGATGGAATAGCTACATCTGTCTACATCTAGTTCCCTAAGTTCTTTTGTCCCAGTCATAATACCTTTAATTTTGGTTGCAAATGCTGGGCAGGAAGATAGAGGAAGAAAATATAACATTGTGATTTTCATTAGGAAGGAGATGCATATGATTAGCAATTAAGTGCAAAGCTGATCTCTTCATTTGTAATATCTCTTATCAAACAATACACCCACTAACTCTGGCTGGCCTGCAAAGAATGGTAGAGTATATTGCGGTATATAAGTCAGGGCCTTGTTTTACTTTATCTCTCAATAATTCCAGCTCAGAACTTATTTCAGCAAGTACATGGGACAGCAGCTACCATATTGTAAAGCAGAAGATTATTGGGAAAAAAAATTAATCAACCTGATTTGTAGATGGTGTGTCAACGTGGAACCTATACATAAAATATTCTAAATATTACTTACATATTTACTATACTTGGTGCTGCCCAGTTCCTGAAGAGTCTGGGCAATTCGTCTCGAAAACAGCAACAAAAACAACATGGGAATGGTAATTGGATTAGATGGCTCCATTGTTTGTAATCTTATGCCTTCTTTTAGCTGTTTCTAATAATATTAAATTTTTATACTCTTAGAAAGTTCTTGAAATTCTTTTTATAGTTGTTTGTACAGCACCTAGAATCGTGCTGCATGAGGAGAGCAGTCATATAAATACGATCAAACAATCAGTAAAAACATCCCCAAAGACCCAATATGTGCAAAAATAAAAAGTCAAGAAAACATAAAACTAGGAAATACCAAAAAGTCATATGCCTGTGAACCCCATCTTCAATCATAACATAACACTGCGAGATGGAACAGATGGGCCTTCACAGCTTTCCTAAAGCCAAAAAGGAATGAATATTCTATGCATATTAAAGCTGTCAAGTACAACTAAGCCTTTCTTTCTCTGTGAGCAATGAAGCCAGAAGTTTTGTACATTTTAGGATTAAGAAATATAGCTGCCCTCTAGGTCTGTGGAACTCCAAAGGGAAAAGTATGAGACTTTCAGATTTCCCTTCTTACTGATGGGTGACTTGAAGAAACTTTGCTATTCCAGTTACACAGGGGTGAAGTAGTTTTCAGGCAACTCTGTAAAAAACTCTTCGTAAACTGCTGGTAACTACCCATGGGGATAATTTGAGCAAATCATGAGATAATGGAACAATTTCTTTTGAGTCTTAGGGATCTCTTTTATGAGAATCAGTCCTGGTAGTGCTTCAGTCTGGTGTAAGCTACCTTTTTATCTTCCCCACAGCATCCCTGATAAATTCTAAGGACCTCATTCTTACAGGAATGTATTTGTCTTTGTGGCTTTCAGTGTTGACTGAAACTAGCTACATATTCTAAATCTTTGCAAGTCATGATTTTTAGCTAACTTGATTGTAAATGTAACCAAATGTTGTGTATATAATAAACTGTTTAAGCAAATGATGACTTAATGAGGTTGGTGAAGGTAGACGAAATTAGTGTGGGTTACTGAAATATAGTCTTAGCCAATATCTTGTTATTAGACACCAAGACATGAACTGAACAATGCAATGCCTTTCCTAAAATCAAAAGTATTTAATGCTGGTCAATGCTGGGATAGGAGACTTCCTAGAAACTACATACATATACATACATACATGTAACAAATAAATGAAAAGAGCCATCTTTTTTCTATCTACTATGCATATCATCCTAAGCAAGCCTGTCTTTTCTTTATTTTCTTGAGTAAATTCTAGTTAGTGAAGGAATTCTGTAGGGAAAAATGTACATATTGGATAGCGATCGAGTTATGAGTTAACTTTCAGGATGTCCAAGGATATATATTTTACAATATATTTTGGTCTGAAGTTGAACTGATATTCATAACTAGTGAATCTTCATTAATTGTTAAGAATTTGTTTGAATGCTGTACAAAAATAGGCTGTGATGTAATGTTTTCCTTGGTCATTTGGAATCAGTTTGGAGAGATGAAAAATATAGTGCAAAGTATCTACACAAGTGTTTAAAAACTTCAGGGAAGGAATGTGGTGAGATACAAAAAACACTAATGTGATGAGGTCCTAACTAACCTTTGCAAAGTCTTTCTTTCTCTATTTTAAATCCAAAAAAGAGGCCTCTGTCAATATCAATAATAGCCATTTGTTTCTTTGACAGTTCTTCCTAGTAAGAGGATACTGAAGTCCTGACTCATGTACCTTGTGTGGTGATACAAATCAAGGATTGTTTAAATGAATGGATCACTGCTCTGAAACACTAAATAGTGGCATAAGTTTCATAAGCATAAGAACACTTCTGTGGTTAAGTTGTAGAGTTGAAGGTCTTGACTTGGAGCTTAGTTTCTCTCCTACTCTCCTCTTCTTTGACACAGAAATTATACTAAAGTTAAATTAATATGCACATCAGAGCTTTTCACATTTTGGGAGGGTAAATTGTTCTTTATTTGTTCTAATTCTTCCCATGAGAAATGGATTTGAGATCTGGTAACACAGCCAAGGATGCTTATTAGGACAATATCTAATTCTTAATATTTCATTACTATATGTACATTTACAATATGGAAACCTAATTATAACTTTCAGTGTTGGAATAACAATAGTTACATACAACTTTTTTATTAAAAAATTCCTTCCTTCCTTCCTTCCTTCCTTCCTTCCTTCCTTCCTTCCTTCCTTCCTTCCTTCCTTCCTTCCTTCCTTCCTTCCTTCCTTCCTTCCTTCCTTCCTTCCTTCCTGTAGCCTTAGTACTGGTATTGTTGATGTTCTTCTTTCTCTCTTTGACTATACAGGCTGCTGTGGTTGTGGTATTTAACTTTGCCATGGTTCTGTTAATTTTTCCTGCTATTTTGAGTATGGACCTATACCGCCGGGAAGATCGGAGGCTGGATATATTCTGCTGTTTTACAAGGTGAGATGGAAGGAATATTACAAATATTACAACATTTTAAATGGACATTTTACCACGGACTACTGTAGCCAGAGATACTTATTCCTACAGTTCTGTGGTGGAATTTGAGGTCACTTTCAAACTTCTTATATTCCAACTGAATGGAAAGCAAGAGCTATAATGTCTGGAGCAGCAAACTGAGCATTATTGCACCCTGGTGGCCATGAACTGCTCTATGGTTGGAAGAGTTTGGTTGACTTGTTTCTTATGGTTAAATCAGTGTCATTAGGGAAGTTCTAATAGCAGTCACAAAATACACTTCACACATCACTAAACAATAATGTGTTTTGGCTTTGAGAGGGTCTAGTATGTTTTCTTTATTCTGCTGGTGAACTGGTATAATTGGATACTAACCAGTAATACCAGTAACTCTCCTCTCTAATCATTTTGTGTGGCTTCAAAACAGAACAGTGATGGTTTTGCTAATTCAGTACTATTTTCAGAAACACAGTGAGTGTTAAGGAACTTAAACACTGGACTGTGTTTCTTGCACGTTATATAACTCCATATATGCAGGCGTACTCTGTAGAGCAGAGGTGTCAAACTGCCAGCCCGCGGGCCGGATGCGTCATGCTGAAACCGTGCCCACCCCATTGCCGGCAATGGAGAAAAAGTCACGATACGTCGTGACACGTCACATGACGTTGCGAGTTTGACACCCCTGCTGTAGAGAAACACTTTATTAAATGTTAACAGGGAATACGTCGTAGAACAATTCCGGCCACAAACACAGTGCATATATCTTCTTTCCCTGTTTTTCTTTCAGCCCCTGTGTCACCAGAGTCATTCAGATTGAACCTCAAGCATATGCAGAGGCTGGCGATAACTTCCGCTACAGCCCTCCACCGCCCTACAGCAGCCCCAGTTTTGCCCACGAAACTCAAATCACGATGCAGTCTACAGTCCAGCTGCGCACTGAGTACGACCCACACACTCAGGTTTATTACACCACAGCAGAACCTCGGTCAGAAATATCGGTCCAACCAGTCACCGTGCCCCAGGAGGACCTCAATTGCCAGAGCCCGGAAAGCACCAGTTCAACCAGGGATCTTCTTTCTCAGTTCTCCGAAACTACATTGCATTGTCTTGAGCCACCCTGTACCAAATGGACACTCTCCTCTTTTGCTGAAAAGCAGTATGCGCCACTCCTGTTAAAACCAAAAGCAAAGGTAAAGTTGCTTGGTTGGTTACTCTCTCTTTTGGGGTCACAGTTAAAATACATTGGCCGTCCTTGAAAAACTAGAGATTTACTCTAAGTCTCTAAAGTTCATGATGGATTCTGCCTCCATATATAGATACTTCAGGTTTAAAAAATGACACTGGATTATCCCTGGAAATAGCTCTTAAATAAGTTTACTTCCTTCTCTTTCAGATACAGGTAGTCCTTGACTTATGACCATAACTGAGCCCAAAATTTCTGTTGCTAAGCAAGGTAAAGTGAGTTTTGCCCCATTTTATGACCTTTCTTGCCACAGTTGTTAAGTGAATCACTGCAGTTGTCAAGTTAGTAATATGATTGGTAAGTGAATCTGGCTTCCCCATTGACTTTGTTTGTGAGAAAAATGGTCATAAGTCACTTTTTTCAGTGCCGTTGTAACATCGAATAGTCACTAAATGAATTGTTGTAAGTCAAGGACTACCTGTATGTGTGGAGGTCAGACACATGGCGTGGACATTTGTGGTTCTAGATCCTTCCTTTATAGGAAGTTGTTTCTCAAGCTTTTGCATTATTCTTGTTATTTCAATTTCTCCTGTCCATTTTCTTCTGCCAAACCATTAAGATTCTTGGCTCTGGGTTGAAAATGAGCAACTACAGAGAGCATGAGCATCTGAAGGAATCAAAATCAAAACGGAGATCATGATCATGTTATGGAAGCTTGTCCCCTTTTTATATGTACACACAATGCAAGTAAAGGAAGCAGGGCTTTGAATGTGCAGTTGCAGCTGTCCTTCTGATGTCTCTGGTATGGATATGGTACTGTATCGATAGGGACTTGGGGATATAAATTCTTCAATGAAGCATTTGTCCCAGTTAGCTCAGTTTGAATACTTTTACATACAACATGGCACAGAGACTATTATTAGGTCAGCCACATGTGGGTGGCACCAGGTTGGGAGGGCTAGGCTAAACATTGGCAGAATCACTGTTCTAACTATGGTTTGTTAAATAACCCACTATTGCTGGGTTCACAAAATGCTAAACCAAAACTCAGCAAGCTATAGTATACTTGGTACAATTTTGTCAGCTGAGTCAGTGAATATATTGGCTCTGCTGAAAAAAGTTTACGGAACATGAGAAACACCCCCCCCCCAAGTCCTTATAGAAGTCATAGGTTATAAATTTAAATACCGTAGTTCCATATGCGTTATCCTTTTGTAACTTTTGTAGCCCGTGACTTTTTTTTTAATGTTAAAATCCATTTACTTATGCGTGCTTTTTTCCTGTGGTTTTGTTTTTCAGATTATGGTCATTTTTCTTTTTCTGGGTTTACTTGGCCTTAGTCTTTACGGAACGACTCGTGTGAAAGATGGATTGGATCTCACAGACATTGTGCCACGGGAAACTCGGGAGTACGAGTTCATTGCAGCCCAGTTCAAATACTTCTCATTCTACCATATGTATATTGTTACCCAGAAAGCGGATTATCCTAACATCCAACATTTACTTTATGAACTTCACAGAAGCTTCAGCAATGTGACCTATGTTTTATTGGAAGAAAACAAGCAACTCCCTAAAATGTGGTTGCATTATTTTAGAGACTGGCTGCAAGGTAAAACCAAACAGCAATAATACATCTTTCTCGCAAATGCACTTCTTGCCTTTTAAATGCATTGTACCTGTGACTGATGCTTTTCTCCTGTGGAATATCTCTGAAAGTCAAGATATTTACAAATGATACAGATAGTCCTGTATGATTTATTTGCCCACAAATCCTCACATTTATTACCCTGAGGTCTGTAAAGCAAAGGAAAGCTGAAGTAAGATCATATGCAAAGATGGGGTTTCACTTAGTGACCGCTTTGCTTAATAACTGAGTTGCAGGTCCCAGTTATGGTCACTAAACAAGGACCACCCATATCATTTTGAGACACATACTCTTAATTTCATGCAGATTAATCAGTTGTCTCTTTCTTTGGTTACTTTTATATATTTTTCCTGCCCAACAGTTCAGAGAATGCCAGATGCTAATTAGATAAATTCATATTATGCATTTGATTTTTTTTTAAAAAACCCTCAATATATAAATAAGGATTTTTTTTTTATTTCTAATGCTTTTCTCACTTTATCTTATTCCAATCATTCTTTAAAAACCAGCTTTGTGTTTTTTTCCCCCTAGGGGCTTTGCAGCTTTGTCAATTGATTTTGAACAACTAGGGCAGGGGTCGGCAACCTTGGCTCTTTTATGACTCGCGGACTTCAACTCCCAGAATTCCTGAGCCAGCTATGCTGGCTCAGGAATTCTGGGAGTTGAAGTCCGCGAGTCATAAAAGAGCCAAGGTTGCCTACCCCTGAACTAGGGTCACTAGCTGCTCTCTCTTTTCTATAGCCAAGTTGTACATGTTATGTCTGGTAGGTTGCACTTTCTCAGTGTTTTTATTCTGGATGTCAAAGAGGAGCTTTTATTATAAATTTCTGCATGTGGAAAACTCTAAAGCGGGGGGGGGGGTGTCCAACCTTGACAACTTTTAAGACTTGTCGTCTTCAAGTCTCAGTACTCCCCAGCCAGCTTGACTGGCTCCAGAATTCTGAGAGCTGAAGTCCACAAGTCTTAAAGTTGCCGAGGTTGGACTCCCCTTCTCTATCGGAAACAGAGAAAGGGTTTGCAAACAAGAATGAGTGCCCGTGGTTGTGTCATTCAGGTCCCGTTCTTCCTTCCAAGGTTCTTCCCTCTTTATAGCTGTGGCTAACCTGTCAGCTCTGTAAGGATGGTTTTGATTACAGCGTCCCAGTGCAGCTGTGAGGTGGGTTGGTGTATCCCTCCCACCCTTCCCTTCTCTGCTTTAGACCTGCGGTTGGTTCATCTATTCTCACACAGCCTCCTTGCACTGGGCTGCGGCTTCCTATTCTAAATCTAATCCAAATTTGCTCTGTGAGGTATTCTCTCCACCCCCCCCCAGCCTCTCCCTTGGAAGGGATGGCAAAGAGGAAAAGAACAGTTGAGAGTGAATAGGTGTTGGCTGTGATCTTTACACGTGCTGGCAGCAGATCCCACAACTTGTATTAGCTCCACAAGTTGAACAGATGGAACAAATTGACAAAATCATGTTCGCTCATGCTGTGCTCAAGCAGGAGCTGGGTTGCTGTTTGAAGTTTGAATGGTGCGGTGTGTGTTTCTTTTTCCTCCAGCTTTGGGGTGGAATTTCTGGTCATGTTGTTGTGTAACCTATGGCTTCAGCACCTAGTGGTAGCCGAAACAACTAAAGTCCTATGTGTCTCCTCCCCGTTGTGTAATTCCTTTTAGGGTTGTGAGTGGATAAAACCTTTTTTTAAGATAATGGCTCCATTTCTGATTTTGTTATTACGGGGTGTGTTTTTTTTTGGCTTAGTCCCTGGATTGTATTTGAATGAAGCAATGTAATTTTCCCTCCAAGTGTTTGTTTGCAAATTACCTGCTGCTTATTTCTCTCATTATAGATTTCCAGTCAGGTTCTTTACTGTGGTGTATTCTCGTTTCCTTATTAGCACACCGCACATATAATAACCCTGCTCATCTGATTTCTGTCACAGAATATGGAGGTTTTTTTTTAAGTTTAAAAGAAATGTTTTACCAAACCTGTACGAGTTGCGTACGTTCTCTTCCTGTATGCATAAGCATTAAGACTGGGCAGTCCTTCATATCTGATCTCCAAGAAATATTTTGGAACAGATAGGTACATGAACATAACACCTATTGCAACACATTAAAGGATCTGGCTGTTTTAGGGGCTGCTGTGTTTTTGCACTTCCATATGCTCTGAAGTACCTTTTAGAGATCAAATTTGAAACGCTACATAGCTGAAGTAAACTCAAGTGCCAGAGTAAATTTTGCACGCATGAAGTGCCTGCAAAGGCTTGTTTTGTTATATACAAGCCATGTGTTCAGCCGCACACACAGTAGTGTTATGATGTCAATGTTTTCACGTGTGGAGAAGTTTAGCTAAGTGGGTGTGGGAGAATTGGGCTAGTTTGGAGACAGCAGGAGGTCTGTCTGGAACTCTGGCCTGGCAGCCTTCCACAGACAAGTTGGAAGATGGGGAAGGCAAACTATGCAAGGCCTGCACTTCTGGGAGGCCAATGTCTCAAGTTTAGGGCTGCCTCCCAAACATCTGCTTGGGAGGCAGGTGACAGTTCTCTAGCCAGACTCTTCTTGTTTCAGGGCTATGGGGAGAGACTGGAAAAGACAGAACTAAGAGTCAAAAAAGAACACAAGGAAAGTAATGGCAACGTCTCACCAGCCTTGTCAGCACTTAAGAGCTGAAAAACTTGGAGTTCCTGAAACACCTTCTTTATTAGTTGAAAAAAAAAGTGTTGTTGTCTGTCTCTCTTTCATTATGAGCTGGGTGGATGATGATTTATTAACATGTGGGAGTTTTGCCTCCCAACAGGTCTTCAGGAGGCTTTTGACAAAGACTGGAAATCTGGGAAGATCACCCTTCACAGTTACAAAAATGGATCTGAAGATGCTGTTTTGGCTTACAAACTTCTAGTTCAGACTATTTCAAACATCCGAGAGAAACCCCTGAACGTGAGCCAGGTATGTTCAAAAATACGGTTCTATTCATTAACTCATTTACTGTTAAAACTTCAACGAACTTGGGAAACAATAGCTCTGAGCTGCCCCCTTGTTTATGATAAAACCCCTTTATTTGCTCGGTAATTTAAGACACTAAAAACAAAAGAAGTAATGAGTTGAACAATGGTAGAAATAAGCTCAGGATAAATTGTTTGTTTTAACCAATGTAGATATCCATGAGCTCACAGCAAGAAGTTGCTAGAATGAGTTCCAATTGATTTCAGTTGACTACACTGAGCTGAAAATGTGCTTAGAATTGTTGAAAACATCCGGCTGATGACTAGTATGCTTGCTTTTTGACCTTTGGGATTGGTTATATTCAGCTGCAGCTCTGGGCAGCCTCCCAGGAACCACAGTGGAGCAATAAATACTATTGTCCCTCATGGATGTTATGTTATATTGGCAATGAACCACATTGCCTTCTCCCGCGTTTTCTTCCTTTCACCATATAAAACACTATTCTATTCTTTGCCTAAGTGGTATGCAGCTACCTTGAGCTGGCTGTTTTGATGATGAATTAATAGCATTTGTGCTATTTGTTATTGCCTTCTTGAAGGAAAGCAAATTTGAAATTTCTGAAAAAAAACCACAGGAATCCTCTCACCCTTAAAAATGACTGCACAGGTTTTGGATATATTTCTCTAGAAAATAGATTGTAGCTGTGGAGCTCTAGAGACTTTCGGTTATCAGCGACAGCATGGCTCCTAGCCTGTTCATCATTCAACAGGAATCATAATATGATTCCAAGGTTTATCTATATTTCTTAGTTATCTTTGGTGCTGTGGTAGCCTTTTTTGAGGCCTTCATTAGACCAAGGGCCGTAGCTACCGTGTTATGGTGACTTTGCTCCTAGCTACTGGGAAAAAATCAAAAAAGTGCTTCTCTGTCTTAAAGGACTTGATTCTAGAGTTTTTTATAGTGTGATATAGCGTGCTTGTAATAATATTCATGAAGACGTTGGGTATTATTGTCTAACGTTCTCTGATTATGAGTACGCAGAAGATACAGCTCTATTTCTTCTTTATAGCAGAATCATGTAAAGCTGTGAAAGTTCTGAATAGATGTTTGGAAACAGTGGGTGGTCTTGTGGCTGGCTGGGGACTTCTGGCAGTTGATGTCCACAAGTCTTAAAGTTGCCAAGGTTGGACACCCCTGTTTTAATGACAGGAAACCAACCAAAAGGTATACTTCTTTTGTTGATGACGAGTCACATTCTCCAAGAATCGGAGCACAGCTGCCGTGGAAGTTTTATTATGGGATTCAGGATAGTTGCCATAGCCAGAACTGCTTATTGGCAGCTTAGGCAGATTTACTGGCTGGAGCTTTTCTTAGAGGAGTAGCTTTTAAAGTAGATTACCGGGATGCATTTTATGTTTGCTTTCCTTTGCAAAACTGTTCAGAAATTCCAGTTAGTTCAGAATGTAGCTGCCCAATTAATTATTGGAATGGTTCCATGGCTACATTTTATATCAAACCCAAAAGTACTTTTTCTGTTTGCTTTCTGGGCAGGAGTTGTATTTTTCAACCTTGAAAGGCTGGGGCCAGATTATCCAAAGTATATCTTTCTCTTGTCAGTCTTCCCGTGTATCATAATAGGATATTTCTCATTATCCTTTTCTCTCTCCTCTTGAGTTCCCAGCAGACAGTGACAAGCAGAATTTTGTCACCATATTTTACTGCATAGGATAAATTAAACCTGTCCTGCCCCAAGTTAAATGATGATGGTTGGCATTTGAGGCTTTAAAAAAAAGACAGTTTCTATATTTATGTTATTAGTGTGACAGCCTTCATTAAGAAATTCAGCAGGAATAGACGGAAGAAAGGGGAGATAAAATGAAATTTAAGAATTTCAGATGACTTAAAACTTAAAATACCAAATGCACAATGGTTCCTGATATAATTTACTCAGCCTGAGAGAGAGAAAATTGTGCTATGGGAACCCCCAGGGCCCATTAATTATATTCTGTAACTCTAGAAACAATTTGAAGACATACAATTGTTGCATGTCCTGAGGATTAATTAATTCCAGATTCCAGCTTTTTTTTAAAAAAAAAGATTGTTTGCCACTGTTCTTTCAAATAACTAGAAAACCTTAAAAATGAATTTTATGGCAGAATGCAAAACAACTCCCCAAACCTACTGTTTTTCTTTTTCAGCACCTTCTGAGTATCACCATTTTTGTAGTTTTGACAAAGCAGATTTTGCTCTAGAATTTTAAGATTATCTTATTCAAAGCCATCCAATTCATTTGCCCATTTGTCCCCCATGAAGAGAACATTCAGGATACATTCATCTGTTTTTTGATGTTGGGTATCTTTTAAATATGTAGGTCATAGGAGACAAGCGTTAGCAAAATTTATACAGATGTTGTTTTATTTTTATAGCTCTCCTCCATTTACTGGGTGGCATTTCCTTCAGTGTTAACAACAGAGGTTAACTGCACACAGACATCTACAGGACTCTTGCCAGATTCTTCCCCCCCTCCCCCCCCCTTCCCTCAAAACCACCTTTAAATATGTTTCTCAGCAGTTTGGTCATTTGCCACTCTTGGCTGCAGATTGTGTTTGAGAATTCAGGCTTAATTGGCTCAGTATTCATCGGGAACCTTCTTTTGATTTAATGTTTCTGACGAATTGCACACAAAGTGTTTTACACCATTCCAAGCACTTTCAAAAATCTGGATATAAAAATATCTCCCATGCTGGGAATAATATGCTTGTGGTCTCTCTATAAAAATATGTTTCTCACAAACATATGTTCTGTGTGCTCTCATCTACTGTGTGCCTCAGACATTTTGTGTTAAAAGATTTGAGCAAGAGTGATTCTGAAAGACTTTGCATTTTGCAGTTGGCTAAACAGCGCTTAGTGGATGCAGATGGAATCATTAACCCAAAGGCATTCTACATGTATCTAACAGCCTGGGTTAGCAACGATCCTGTGGCATACGCTGCCTCTCAAGCCAACATACGGCCCCATCGTCCAGAATGGGTTCATGATAAAGCAGACTATATGCCAGTAACCAGTAAGGAACATTTTATTATAATATCTTGCTATTTATTCAAATGTCTCTGCTTTTCCTTCCAGACTTAGCAGCTTTTAAGTCCATTGACATTTTCCAGGACTCTGACTGCAAATAGAATAATATATATTGCTTTACACTGTAAAAACTCAGAAGATAGATGTGGTTGTGTAATGTAGTAGAAGAACGCTATACCTTGGTAGCATTTTGAGGGGGAAAAGAATTCTGTAATACTTTACATTAAAGTTTAAACCTCGCATTCATTTCAGTAAGGGAAAGCTTTTAGTTCCATGATGTTGCCTTTGCAAATGCAGAGTTTTTGCCGTTGGGAATTATTGCATGTTTGTTAGGAATCTGTCAGCATGAAAAGAATTTCTGGAAAACTAGGTCATTCTCTAACACCTGCCTTGTGTCTGTGAGCTGTGTTGAGATGAGAAGACATCTAAAAGTCTGATAGCTCTCTTCTTGCATTTTCCCTCAACTCTCTGCTGCAGTCTAAATAGCAATACCAAGTTAATGTTGCTTTGACACTTGATTTATTGGTTGGGCTGCTGGCTAGTTATTGGTGGCAGGCGTGAAGGAAGAAGAGGAGTGGTATTTAGGGCGATACAACTGGATAACAAGGAAATTGTCCTTCCTTCTATCTCAATCCTAAAGCTCTTGGGCATCCAGCCAAATCTTGTCTTAATGAAAATTTATAGTTGAGATTATAATAGGGCAAATCATGTTTAGCAAGTCAAGGGAATGACCCTGCAGAGTCTGGAACACACAGCTAGTGTGCCCCAAAGCTAGTTATAAAAAGCTTCCTTTAGTCAGGGAAAGAATGGGTTGTATGATGGACTTAGCATTGCTTTCAAAAAGAGCATGAAAAATGTGGATATGCTATGTCATTAAAGGATAAAAATTATGTATTTCCTGAATTAAACACTTGAAGTATTTAATCTTGCTTTGACTGACTGGAACATGCTCTCAAGCTTAATTTTCAATAGCCAGAGAAAATGTAACAAATGTACTGGCTAACTTTAGCATTCAAAATATTTAACTGATTACAAATCCTGGCCCTCTTCACTGCTTCATTGTAAATTGTTGGGATTATAGTGCTGTCAGCAACACAAGGATTCCAGAAGTATTACCCTTATATCAGAATAGTATAAAAGTACTTGAGATTTTGTAATCCTCCTCAGTCCAAATATTAAACGTATTTTAATCTCCAAATATTTGTGCGGTTGTCACTCAGGACTTAGTATTTGCTGATAGCAAATTGTGAAACGTAACAGATTAAGTTGAATAGATATTTTAAAATCTTTTCCATCCTAGTGGCTTGGCTTCCTATCTAAAATACTTTAAATGGAGGTATTTGATGTCTTGACAGTTTGTAAACAATGGAGGTATTTTTATGAGATAACTGGTTCCAAGTTTAACAGAGAGTACGTAGAATATGGGTGGAGAGGCAATTAGTGTACAACAATGACAGAGTATCTTGTAGAACCATAAAGGCCAAAAGGCATTAGGGCATCAGCTTTCATGGACTGATTCACATAAATTAATCCATAGAAAATATGTTTATCTTTGCTTTTATAGTAATGGACAAACTTAGCAACTTCTCTGAAATTCCCTACAATGTGCAGTAATGTTACAAAAAAATACTGTGTGATACAAAAAAAAAATAACTTTGAAGGATTATTTTTTTCTGTTCTGAGACAACAAAGACTTCAGCCACAAAAGATTAGTGGTTTTAGAATACCGTTGCTATTTTCCCTTTAAAAGAGTGTTCCTTTTGGGATTATTTTGCAGCATTCAAATATACACTGCATAGAAGCAGTGTATATGCATGGAGGCATGCATGAATGAAATCTGACATACCCAATACCTTTTTATGATTCAGTGAACTGTATGTGTGGTATTTCATGGTGTATCCAATGTCATATTCAAATGTAAATTAGTACACAGTCTTATGCTAAGACAGGAACATCTAAACAATCACACCCATCTTTTTCCTTCCGCATTAATGATTCTTTCTACGTAAATGTATAAAATATTTGTATTTATATTGTCTTTTTCCCCCCCTTAGTCCCAGAAGCTGAGCCTATTGAATATGCTCAGTTTCCTTTCTACCTCAATGGACTGCGTGATACCTCTGATTTTGTGGAAGCTATAGAGAAAGTGAGAGCAATCTGCAATAATTACACAAGCCTTGGGATTCCCAGTTATCCAAATGGGTATCCTTTTCTCTTTTGGGAACAATATATAAGCCTTCGTCATTGGCTCCTCTTATCCATTAGCGTGGTCCTGGCCTGCACATTTCTGGTGTGTGCCCTCATTCTTCT
This sequence comes from Vipera berus, assembly GCF_964194415.1. Taxonomy (NCBI): domain Eukaryota; kingdom Metazoa; phylum Chordata; class Lepidosauria; order Squamata; family Viperidae; genus Vipera; species Vipera berus. The sequence goes on from NC_138203.1 coordinate 63,315,213, forward strand.
GAACCCCTGGACAGCTGGGATCATTGTAAGTTTGTTGAAGTCAAATTCCTTTTAGCGCAGCTCTAGCTACATTCAGGAAGGTTTTGTTTATGTCTGAGCTACTAGTGGAGTGTGCATATTGCACCATTCATGATATATTTATTCTACTTACTTGAGGGGGCAGGTTTTCCTGCTAAAGGTACATATGCTTTAATAACCTTAATATTTTGACCCAGTATTAAATTGAAGTTTTAAAAATAAAGATGGCTAAACTTTTGGCTTCCATCTAAATTCCTGGGGGGAAGGGGGGGGGGGAAATCAAAATTAGAACATGTTTTTTTATAAGCGTGTTCAGTATAGTATATATTTGTTATGGGCAGTTTTGGCTTAGGGAATCATTTTCTTGTTTGAAACATCTTAATTTAAACCTATACAGCTTTTGCTGTTAGTTCTCAGGTTTAAGGCATGCCGGATGAGAAAGGAAAGAGTATCACCAAAGCATGACTCTCCTTAAACTCGCAGGCTGTTTGGATTCCAGCATTTGACCACCCACTGACCTCTAGTGCTAGCATAATTTATGATTTATAAAATTTATAGGCCGCCCATTTTACCTCAGGGTAACTATAACCCTAGAGACTATAGTGGGTATTGTGCCACTCGTTTACAGTACTCTTGAGGAGTCTGGTTGTTGATAACAATGTTCAGCTTCAACAGAAGGGAAGAAAGTGGCACAGTGCGGCAGGGTGTTAAAAAATAAATAAAATGGTGAATATAAACTGTATAGACAGATGACTTTTTTATATGTTCTGCGAAGCACCAGACATCTGTCAGCACACTGTATTCTTTTCAAGCAGAATGTTTGATGTCATTCTGTTTAAACTTTATGAACTTCTCTGCAGCTTATAAAATGGTAGAGGTAAAAAAATGATTACTGGTTTTTGGCCCATAGATTTGTATAACAGGTATGTAAAAAGGTAAATGTTTAGTCTAGAAGAGCTGTCTAAGGGTTGACTGTGTATGTTATCAGTCATGAGTCATTAGCTTATAAAATAATTTATTGTGATTCCTACAGAAGTGGGTTTGGGTTACAGAAAGGAATTTTACCTTTTGTACAGAAGTTTTAGACCTCCTCCTCCTCCTCCTCCAGTTATCTGTTTAGTGGAAATCCTGTATCTTTTTATGTATCTATCTTTGCACTAGGACTGAATTTAGTAGAGGTGAAACATGCAAAAAAAAAAAAGCAGAAGGCTAACAAAGTTTTAGATTGCAGTGCCAAATTAAAGGCTTACCTTGAGAAGAAATTACTATAGTATATAATATTTCTAAGGATACAGACACTTACACTAAATAAGTTAAGGGTGTTTTTTTTTTAAAAAAGAAGTTATGCTTTCTGTCTGTGCTTTTGTTTCTGCAACATGATAAATAGTTAACCACCATCTGTAATCTTTTAGGTGGTTGTACTGGCTCTTATGACAGTGGAACTCTTTGGCATGATGGGTCTAATTGGAATAAAGCTAAGTGCAGTTCCTGTCGTCATCCTGATTGCCTCTGTTGGAATTGGAGTGGAATTCACAGTTCATATTGCTTTGGTAAGTGGCAATGTGCCTTCTAATTTCTGACCTTCCATGTATGTGTGGGGGAAATTGATTTGTGCAGCTTTTCCAAAATCCAAGTACAAATTTGTATGTCACAATATGAGTATGTGAATAAATTGCAAATACCGTACATGCTGTACTGTACATGCAAGTGTTAAAATGTTTAGATATTTCTTAGTTAATGCATATAAACTAGAAGTATAACAGTATGTCACGTGCATGTTTAAATATATGCATTTTCCTTTTTTTTGAGAAGATATCGAGAGGATACACATACACACACACACTGTACTCAATTATTTTTTCAGATTAATTCATATACTTTATCTCAGGCATTTGAGTTACTGTAATATATGACATTGTAATCAAATTGGTTTGTCTATCACCCCGTAATGCTGAAGATTTTTTTTGAAAATCTATTTAATGGGAAGAGGAACTTCTGCTGTGGAGTGTATGTGCTTTTACATGTTTGCACAGATGCTCACATATTTATATTGAGAAGAAAGCAAATACCAAGCCTTTAAATTAGGAGTAAATTCATGGCATAATCTATAATGCTTGTTGGGTTTAGGACGTTTAGGCACGGACAGTTGGCCATGCCTCCTTTCCCCCCCTGCCACCCACCTCAGCCCATTTACAGCCAGCTTTCCTCCTCCTCTTGCCCTCCCCCGGCCATTCTCCATGGCCAATGAGCCCCTGGCCCTCCGTTCCTCGCCATTTGGCATGGCCCATTCACCCAGGCACCATTTGACCCGGGCCTTTGGTTGCACAGGACAAATAGCTCCCAGCTAATGGGGTGGCAGGCAGAAGCCATGGTTTCGGGGGGGGGCAGCGTGTGATTGGTGATTTGCAATTGCAGGGGCTGTGGGGGGACAGCGTGAGACCTAAGATTTTTTTTTTAAAGTACTGCGGCTGCTCTACAAGTTTTGGGCCCTTGTAGATCTGTCACCAGGACCGGAGAGAGGGGGAGTGGTGATAGGAGTAGCAGTCACCGAAGCCACTGGGGGAGGGAGCAAGGAGGAGCAAGGCTGGCGCGGCTTCTGCAATTGCAGATGGCATGGGCGAGAGCGCAGGCGAATGGCAAGGACTGCGTGGCTTCTGCAATTGTGGGCAGTATGTATGTGGGGTCAGTGCAGGTGAACAGAGGTGGCGCACAAACTGCCCGTTCAGTGTCAGGCTGGATTCCAGGCGCAGAGGCAACGGGACGGAGGCGGGGGGGGGATGGAAGGGAAAAAAAAGAAGCTGCTACTCTGCAGGGTTTTTTTTTAAGCTGTCAGAAGCTCTGTGCAGAGCGGGCAACAGGCAAGCAGCAGTAGGGAGGGGCTTCCCATGTTGTCCGCCCTCCCCTCTGTTTAGCCAAGGGTCCATGCCTAAACGACCCATTCCGGTCCTGTTGCCTGAATCAGATGGTTCTATGTACTCATATTCATACTCATATGTACGCATATGTGGAAATTTTCTAGGTGCTAGTTTTCCCATCTGTGCCATTTGAGCGATGAAATTTTAAGCTACTATGTAAATTTCACTTATCTTCTTGGCACCTATAGGAGGGTGTTTTACATAGCACTAATTGTGGACTTTTGTTGCTGTTGGAATTACAGTTTAAGGTGTAACAAGTTAAATATCCTCTCCCACGCATTGCAGATTTCTGTGTCATTCCCTCTCTGTCTCTGTCTTTCTCTCGTACACTCCACCCCCAAAATACACCAGGTGCTATTTTTTAAAATGCTGACATACCTCAAGGTGATTAGTTTACATCTCATCTACTTTTGCCTTTTATCTCCATGCCTGTAGTCCTTTGGTACCAAAATACTTCAGGCAGCTGTCATGTAGGAATTAGAGTAAAGCTACCAGATTTCTTTTAGAGTGTTTTTCTTCCAGTTTGTGTCTTTATTTTTTTTTAACTTAGATTGCAGAATTGAGAATGGCCACTTGATTGCAAAAAAAACAACCCAAAAAGATACAGAAAGCCCTAACTATGCTACCATTTTTTTTGTAGTCCTGTTTGGTAGCCTTAAGTTAATGTTTTAGTCACCTGTCTTCTATCCCCTTTTTAAAATTAAAAATGCCTGCTGATCCAGCACTTAGATGTCAGCTTTCTAATATTGTGATAGAGCTTTACTTAAAATAGAAGACATATTTTAAAACCATTCTTCCTGAATCACAACTGCAAATGAAAAACTTCAGCCAAAGTTTAACAGGGAAACTATGAAAGAGTGAGGATAGCTGGCTGAACATAAAGAATAAAGTCATACAGAATGTGAAATATTCAGTGTTTAGCTATCAGTAAATTTCAGTATGTAGTACTTAAAAGGAATTTCTACAAATGAATAGTTCATTCATATCAATTCTCCCCTTCTGTTGTTTTTTTCACATCTCACACATGCATTCATTTTAGCGTGCTGAAACCTACACTGCATGTTTTTGTAACTCAGAGCTTATAAAATGCTCTGACTATTTATCCATCCATTATCGGCATGTACAACTCCCAAGCTCTGTCTCTTTAATTTTTTTCTATGAGCCCAACTACGATGTACATGTTTTCAGTGAATTCAATGCTGTCCAAATGTTCAGAACTACAGCTCCCACATGGGCCTGTCATTGTCCCTGCTTGCTAAGGTCAAGGGAAGTTGAAATCCAAACCATTAACGTACAAGTGCTCTATATTGCAATACAAAAATCAGAAAGATGTTGTCTTATCGGGACGATGTTTTCCTGTACTATATTGCTGTATAACAATATGTGGTGCAACACCTTTTCCAACCCCAGATGGTATGGTCAAAAAGTACAGTTAAGGGAGTATGGTTACACATTTTAAGAATATAGGGGTGAAAGATGCTCCAGCATAAATATTAATGCAAGGGAAAGTGAAATCATCATCAAGTTTTAAATGGAAGAAAGACAAGTAATGTTAAATATTGGGAAGAACAATATACAGCATCAGTGATACCCTAGTTCTCTTTGTTAGGTGAAATGGATGAAATTTTAGTGACACACAAAAGAGGAAGAAAGAACATCAATATAATGTAATCTGCAGTGTTTGGTTAAACTATTTTGTATTTAGTTGGTGCATTTAATATTTTAGAATAATTATAAACACCCTCTTCAAAGAATCCCTAGAAATGAGTCGTAATTCCTGTAAGTACACATTAAGAATTATCTCTACCCTGGAAGCAATTCCCCAAATGAGTAAAAGAATAATTATAGCTAACCTTTAAATATCTGAGATTGGGAATGATTTCTGGTTGGGGATGAATTATAATGCTCCTTAATTTATAAATTACATTTTATGACAGGTTGAAGAACTTTTCTATTCCTTAAATAATACATCTTTGATTTCTGTGAGGAAAGTCAAGTATCCTTAAACTGTGCTTACTAATTAATACATTTTTTTCTAGGCATTTCTAACAGCAATAGGAGACAAAAATCATAGGACTATCCTTGCATTAGAACACATGTTTGCACCCGTGTTGGATGGAGCTGTGTCCACACTACTTGGCGTATTAATGCTTGCAGGATCTGAATTTGACTTTATTGTCAGGTAGAGCTTACCCATTTTCGTCTTTCCCCTGTTTTATGAGAACATAATGAATGCAGTTGAACCTCATTTATCTGATTACTCAAATGTGCTTACAATTGACTAACTAATAAGACATGTGGATAAGAGTATCAATATTCTATTGGACTGTATGCCAATGTTACACCAATCAAAAGCAATTTTATCCATATCTGTCAATAAAATCAAATCCAAACTACATGGCTGGACACAAAAATTTGTGCAAATGTCAAGTATTCTAGAATTCTTCTACAAGCAAAAGCAAGGGGGACATAAGAAGCAAACCCCCCAACAATTAGCTGTAAAGTTTACAATACACTTTTTTCCCCTTCTCTATACTTTATAACATCTTGCTTGATAAAGAGTTCAGGACTGCCTGTCCCCTCTTTTTGTAAATTATTGGTTTATTATAATAAAGGCATCATCCAGTTATGGATTGTAGGCAAGACTGTTAGGAGAAGTTACTTGTTAACTGTTTTTCTCTCTTTTCTCTCTTGTCTTACCCAAGGTGGACCAATGATAATTCACTTCCTTTTTTCCCAGCAAGCTTTGGGGGGTCTCAATATGGGTGTTGGGATTTTAATATTGAACTGGATTAATGATACACACACAGAGAAGGGGAGAGATGCAGCCCCCCTAATGGCTGTGGCTTATCACAATTCCTAATTTCTTTTGCCTATTTCTGTTTTGGGAACTTGGACATTTCCATATACCTGCTGTTGTAATAATTGAACATGCCTGCAATCTTGTGCCTCTGTTTTTTACTGTACTGTGTTAGTGGTTACTTTAATCTCACTAAACTCAGAAAGACTCTTTGGAGCCAATACTCTTATTTAATAAAAACATTAAGTTGATATCTAAGACTAGGTATTGCAAGTGATTAACCAGAGATGACCTTTCACCAAAACATTGTTTAGAATAATTTATATAGAGGATAATTTTGAGTTGAGAGGCCTATAAAACTACAAGCACACTGGATCTTTATCTCCCCCCCCCTTTTTCCCCCCAAACTAAAGTTTATAAAAAACGTTTCCCGACCAAAATTAAAAAAGAAAATTAGAAATGAATGTTAAGTCAGCAGGACTACAGGATGTCCTGTAAATTCCATAAAACTGCTTATTGGCCTTTCTGTTGGAACCTAAAGGAAGTTGGTGGATTTAATTAGGGATATTCATTTCTCAGATGAAAAGAATCAAACTAATTCTTGCTTTAGGAGAACTCTGTGGAGGGATACTAGAAATGGGTCCTATCTGCTGTTTAGGCAGAGTTTTTGAGCAGAAAAGCAACACCAACTCTCTACAGTATAGCACTGCAGACAAAATACAGAATAAGGTGAATGGGTATTATGAGAACAACCTATTGTTGGTATTAGATTGCTAAATATAGTAAAAGTCAAAAGAACACCATAGAAATGTCATTTCTCAAAACATTTTGAAATCGTACCCCTCTTGGATCTTCAAACTTGAACTTAGTTTACATCTAGGTTCCCATCACTTTCCTCTTACTTCTCTTCCCTTCCTTCAGTTCTTCATTGCATTCCTGCATCACTTCTCTTTTCAGTGTTTACACAAGGTACTCCAGATGCGATTTCATCACGAAGCAATTAGGCATTTGGGTAGTCAGCCTCAGCAATTGGGCAATTCTGATTACTGTGTTTATACTGGGCAGAAGAAAATAGCAGAGCATAATAGTAAGTGGTAGAAAGATATTGAAGAGCAGTTGTCTGTACCACATGGTTTATCTGCTTCCCTTGACTGTGGTCAGAGACGCTTTTCCATCTTACCTCTTGGAGTAAATATTAATCACCTGTCTATAGCTTCTATCTGTGGAACTTAGGGAAGGGCATTGCCACCTTGTTCTTTACTTCAGGCAAGAGATTACTAGTGATGTGCATTTTTCATTTATACCAGTGGGGCTTCTGTTCACATTTTATTGTGAGAACAGAACATTGCACACCTAGTGGTCACTATTGCCCCTTAGGTCTCTACTCTTGAAAAATTACTTTTTCAAATAATTATTTGTAGTGTCTTTAAAACTGAGCTTGGCTTTCTTATTTTCTAGCACAATCTGGGTTTAGTTTATTTTTTTCTCTCTCTCTTTTGAAGAGGGATGGAAACTAAATAAAGCAAAGCTTGGGCATTGTTTCAAGACCTGAGAAAGACTACAATTTCCCCACAAGGAATAGATTTTAAGCTCAACAGCACATCTGGGTAGAGGTTTTATATACTCAGTGGTCAGATCTGTAATCAGCCTGTTTATTCTAGAGCAAGACTGATGAGATGCAATTGACTGCAGTAAGTCTTATATGAAGGTGTATTAACTCTAGTATAAAGTTGTGTTCATTTTACATCAGTGTAGGAAATTGGCTGTTTGTTTTCCCCTCCCCTTTCCACTAATGCAGACCAGAAACTTCTAGATGTAATGCTTCCATAACAGGAGGATAGCTGTAGTGTTTTTTCCTGTTGTAAGCCACATAGTGAGCAAAACTATTGACAAAAGACTCAACTCATCTCCTCCTCCTGCTCCTTTCACCTTCAAACAGTAGCCTAAAATCTGCACCATTAAATGCATCTTTGGGTTTAGCCTGTTTCTCCCTGCTCACTCCCTCTCTCCCTTTCTCTTGCTCCCTATTGCCATCCCCACTTTCCCCCATGCTGGATATTTGCTAGTCCAGCTTTCCTCTTGGCTGGCAGGTTTGCCGTGTTATTCACGAAGGATGCCAGACCTTAGCCCTCAATGGTGGGAAAGGACAAGCACTTGTGCACTCTCCTCTTCTTCCATAGTCCTCCAGCCTTTATGTTTGAATTGGGTGACACAAAACAAGAGCGTTCAGAGATGCTAAATTGTTCAACAAAAGATTAGCCTGCAATGTAGCTTGGCTATTGTAGAGGGCTCTTATGCAGTACAATACTCTGGCTTACCACAGAATGGCTTGCATTTTCTTTGCAAAAGCCGGGTTCCTGTGTTTAAAAAGGTTGCAACTTGAGCTATTTGGTAAAAGTGGAGCTCACAGAATTCAAGGCGGAAAGTTATGATTAATGAATGGCAAGGGAAAGCCTTACCTGATATACTAGAGATTTAATTAGAGATTTTGCTGTTAGATGCAGGAGCATTTCACACTGGATTAGTTGCTGGGAGAAGTGGACTTCTTTCTCCTTCTAGGCTAAATTGTTTAAATTCTACACCCTTCACTTCATTTGTTTGCTTCTGCTGGATTTTCACTAATGGAGGGCCTCTTTCATTGTATTTGTGCTTTCAATCCTTTCAGTCATTCAGTTTGCATTCCATATTTTTGTGTTTGTGTAACACATTCATAAATAACATTACATGCTGCAAGATTCTGGCAAATTAACAAACTTTTTTTTTCTTTCCTTTTTTGAACTAACACTTTGGTTGTGGAATGTAGAACTCTCTAATCCAAAAGGTAAAAAAAACAACACAAAATTGCATGCTGAGTTTATTCATTAAATAGGAAAAAATGAATGTTATATTAGCATGCTTGCTTGAATATTTAATGAAAGTATATTATCTGTCTTGTTTTCTGTTTTTAGTACTCAACACGCTTTCTGATTGTAACTGTTTATATCTTAAAATTTTCAGGTATTTCTTTGCTGTTTTGGCAATTTTAACTATCTTGGGCGCTTTGAATGGATTGGTACTGCTTCCTGTTCTCCTTTCCCTATTTGGACCATATCCTGAGGTCAGTATTACGGTTGTCAGAAATTGTTTTTCCCCTGAGGTTTTATTATAATGACACATATTTTGTACTTTTACCATTTTAAATTATATTGCTTTATAATATTTGGAACTTTGAGACATAATTCAAAATCCAAAACTTAATTCATTTTACAGATCTAACTTTTGTGATGTAGAAAAATTGATTCTGAAAGAGAACTTTTGTCAACAATTTGTGATTGGATATCAGAAATATTATTTTATGGCCCAGCTATTGCTATCTTCCATTTGTGTGCCCCTTTTTCAAAAACAGAACACTGGAAAGAGGGTGGAAAGACAATTAATACAAAATTTAACAAAGCATAAAAATACATCTATTAAAGTCCTCTATACATCATAGTTAGTGTCCCCAATTGATTGCTGTTAATCAGGGTCGACTTCATTCCAGCACTTGCAGCTACTTCTTAGGAGGTTTGTTGCTGCCATCTTCACATTTTTTTCCTTTCTTCTGAAACATTTTTTGGGGGCAAGAGAAGCACAGATGATGACATCAAGTTTGATCGGTTGCAGGCCCAGAAGACAGCTGCTGGGATACCAGCATGCCTGGTTGAAAAGTAATGTACTGCATGCAGTATCCATAGAGGTGTTTCAGGTAGCATTCTTCTAAACACAAATTATGTACTTAAACCAGGTACTTGAAACAGCAGACTTTTTAAAAAGCGTGTATGCATGGAAGAATCACCATTCTAATTAATTCTTAGGTTTTTTAAAGCTCTGATAACTATTTTTGAAACTATCGTGTCTCATTCCCATTCATCCTTTCATAACACCAACAGAACTTTTCCCCTCAAATCCTATTTTTTCAGAATTTTTCCATAAATTTTTACTGTTCATTATAATGTTATAGTGAAGATCCCAATCTCTGAATTCCTTTTTTCATACTTAACCAGAATTACTATATGGTAGAAATTCATATTTTTGACACATATTTTAGCCCTTTTTTCATAACTGAACCTACACCTTTACTGTCATACATGTATTCATTGGCTCCAGTCTAAAAATGAGACCACTTTCATTCAGATTATTTCCTCTTTGTTTCATAGACATCTTCCTTCCTTCTTTTCTTTCCCTCGCTCCCCCTCCCTCACTGTTTTTTTACATTCCAAAACACACATGCCAAATGGATCCATAGACACTCTTTAACTTCCTTTTATGGCTTTATTCAGTTGAGGCTTTTACATAGCGATTCATCCCCTATTAGTGGCAAAGACAGTTTGGGTCAATTCTGGTAAATGTTGACCAAATGCCACAAGTGCAATCAGTGGCCAAGCATACTTATACCACTCTATTAATTTAGGAACCTAAACTGCTGATTATTGTCCAGATTACCATATTGTTGGCATCTGACCAATTAGCAGGTTCATACGGTATAATGCTGAGAGACTATGAAAATTAGTGAATGATGGGAGAAAAGGAAATAAGGGAAAGCAACAAGAGTGAAGGTAGAAAAAATGTCGGGAGAGAACAAGTCCTGTATGAAAAAGTATTAGAAGACAGATCAGCTGATCTTTCAGTGGACTGAATAGGAGTTGAATGTAAAGATGTATGTTGTGGAAGATACTTCAGAATTATGCTACAGAATGTCACAGAAGCGTGTGGGGTTACAATAATTGGAACCCGTTTACTTCATAACAGCAACCCATGTATTGTGCAGTAACACAATTTAAATTACAGTGTGTCAAATCTGGCTCCTGCACTGTTCATCAAGGATTATTAAGTGGAAAATGACACTCGACACAATTTATCTGTAGTTCTTCAAAGACTGATCGTGGGTATTTCTCCAAGCTTAAGAATATGCCTGAGGCTTTTATTGATCTACTACTAAGAGCTTTAAAAATGTTACCTTCAGGTTTCTCCAGCTGATGGAAGGAGAAGACTACCTACCCCTTCTTCTGAACCTCCCCCAAGCATTGTGAGGTTTGCTGTTCCACCGACTCATGGTCAAAATGGCTCAGATACATCTGATTCTGAATACAGTTCTCAGACAACAGTATCAGGAATCAGTGAGGAACTACATCAATATGAGGGCCCTCAGAGAACTGGGGCCCCAGTCCATCAAGTCATTGTTGAAGCAACTGAAAGTCCAGTGTTTGCCAAATCCACGGTGAGTAACTGAAATCCCATTTTGGTATTTAATTTATTGTACCACTGATCCCATATATTTATTGTTAAAAATAATCCTGAAGTAGGGAATCAATTTATTTCAGGAAAGAATACTTATGATAGAGTAAAATAGAAAATGATCACAATTAAAAATACTAAATTATAAATCTTTAAACAAGGGACATTGTTAGGTAACACCTGTTTATAAATTTCATGTGACTATAAGTGGTACAAAAAACAGTAATTGATTGTAAGTGAAGGAGATGATTAATGACCAAAGCATGTGTTCGTAATCTCATCTCCAGAACACAAAAAATGGTAATAAATACAAAATCTACTTTCATCTGTCCTTTAGTTGTATTTTTACTGTACTTATCACAAAATTCAACTGAATAAAGGAAAGAAAGTGAAGTGTTAGAATAGTCCAGTGCTAAATGAATGGTTTAATTTGTATAATTTCTTCTGATACAGAGATTTGAGTACGCAAGTGGGTTGGCCTAGTTTGGTTGAGATAATTTCTAAGTAAAAAATCGACTTTTGCCAGGTTCTCTTAAGTAGCCTTTGCATGTAAGGGGGCAGGAACAAAAATAAAAAAAATCTAGCTGGATATAAGTTGACACAAGTGATGAATATTTATCAAAGTGTTTTTTCCAAACCGTGTCCAATTCATATTTATCTTTGAACAAGCTAAACTAGGAAGTAAAAAGGGATTCTTTTCTTCTGCTTTGCTTCCAGTGCTGCTTCTGAGATGAAGAATAGGTAATTAGAGCCATTACAATAAGAAGTAGAATCCGGGGCATCCATGGTGGTGAGGGAGAAATCAAAAGGATCAAAATAGCAGGCGTGACAGGGCAATTGAAGGCCCACCCGTTTACATGAGAACAACATACATTAAAAAGGAGTTGGGTTGTCTGGCTGTGCCATTTTGATATTACTGACCCCACCTGTGGATGCCCTGAGTAGAGATACCCTTTTAGATCAAATGTGTTTAATTTAAAAGGATTCTGTATTCTACATGCTTAAAAAAAATCACTCATCAGTTAAATGTGCCATCTCATTAAAGCTACTTGAACTCTATCACTTGCCAAAAAATCAAGTGTTTGCTTATGGAGCCACACGAGAAAATGTTTCCATTCCACTTTTTTTGCAAAAGGAGAAACTGTACTTAAGCGGATTAATGAGAACACACTTGAACACAGGTCTGCAACCTGCGGCTCCGGAGCTGCATGCGGCTCTTTCAGCTGTCTCCTGCGGCTCCCAGTCCTCTGCCATGTGCAGTCCAAAAAAAAAAAAAAAAGTGGGACTAAAAAAGTTCAACCAATCAATTCAAATATGCAGGGTAGGTGCATATCTTGCCTTGGCTCCACTCTTCAGTCAAACCCTGTTCTGCGCATGTGCTCATGTACGCACATGCGCACACTTGAATAAAGTTTTGGAAAGTAATTCCGTGGATGTATGCACGAACTTTTGTTTCACTGCGATGGTGCCCTTTATTGCTTGTTATGAAGTAAAAGGGCTACTATAGAGCAAGAATGCACCCAGGCTTCTAAGTAACTTTGTCAGATTTGCTGTGGCAAAGCACATTTAATTAATGCAACAATAACTATTTCATGAACCAGATAAAAGCGTTTGGTTCACAATATTGCTCAAAGGTTTCCCTGCCTTTTTTCCCCCCTCCCAGGTGATCCAACCAGAATCAAGCTATTATCCATCAAGCCCAAAGGTACACTCTAATCAAGACCCTGGAATCCAACAAACATGGCATAAGAGCAAGAAGTTGAAAAGAGAACCAAGGGAAAGACTTCAACCACCCCCTTACCGGCCACGTAGAGATGCCTTTGAAACTTTTACTAAAGGGCATTCCTGTTCTAGTAACAGGGATTGCTCTGGTCAGAGAACTCGTTCTCAGAACATCAGAAATCCAGCCTTCACTGCCACAGGCTCTTCTGTGCCATCATGTTGCCAGCCTATCACTACTGTGACTGCCTCAGCTTCAGTTACTGTAGCTGTACATCCTGCTGGGCACAGCCACAATCCTCATGGAGGAAGCTTTCCAGCCTATGAGAGACACCATGAAGCTGAGCATGGACAATTTGAGGATCCTCACGTGCCATTTAATGTCCGGTGTGAGAGGAGGAACTCTAAAATAGAAATCATAGAACTGCAAGATGTTGAATGTGAAGAAAGGACTCATGGCGAGGGCTCAAATTAAGGTAACACTTTCCATCCCCAGTGGGTAGCATTACTCACACCATCTGCCAGCATGCATGCACTTCTTACCCATCTCTTGGCATTGAGCCATGGTGGCGCAATGGTTAGAATGCAGTATTGCAGGCTAATTCAGCTCACCTGCCAGGAGTTCAGTCCTCACTGGCTCAAGGTTGACCCAGCCTTCCATCCTTCTAAGGTTGGTAAAATGAGGACCCAGATTATTAGGAGAGATATGCGGACACTGTAAAACATTTAGAAAGTGCTATAAAGCACTGTGAAGCAATTTATAAAGCTAAGTGCTATTGCTGTTGTTATAGCCTCCTGTAGCTTTAAGCAATTTCTTATTGTATTAAGGAATTTCTAAAATACAGGGGAACATGCAAATGAGAAGGGCAACTATATGAATTCAAAAAACCAAAAGGGGCTTGAGTCTAGACCAGGGGTGGTGAACCTATGGCACGCGTGCCACAGGTGGCACGCAGAGCTGTCTCTGTGGAGACGCACACTATAGCCGGGCTTCTCCCCCTCCCCCTCTCCATGCATGCGCAGTCCAGGAACAGCTGCAAGAGCTGGGCGGGGTCAGGGAACTTATAAAAGGAGCAGTTTGGGCGGGAGAGTGAGTGAACGGCCTTTGGAAGCAACCAGTGGTGGGTTTACAATCATTTTAACAACCAGTTTTCTGCTTTGCCTTTCCTCTGTCTTTGTTGGGCTGGGCTGCTCGGTGGGTTGACTGGGGAGGGGGCAGGAGGTGGGAGTCGTCAGGTCCCAGCTGGGGGAAGGTGGGGTCTGTGTGTGGGGGGGCGGGAGAGCCGGGACACCTCTGCGGAGAAAAGCCAAGCTGCCCCGCCCACCAGCTGAGCCTCTCATCCACACTGCATCACATAGGATTGCATAAAAGGGGCACCGGGAAGGGGGCTGGGGGAATCCGCAGGGGGGAATCAGAGCCACCATCTCCCTTCCGCAGTGCAGACCCATCGCCCTGGGCAGAGACGGCCCCGGGACGGCTGGAAAAGAGCCCTCATCTGGTGCGTGCCCTGTCTACACAGTGGCTCTGATGGGGGCGGTGGCTGTTGCTCCTCCTCCTGCTCTGAGCCTCTTGACCAGCCAACCACACAGGGAAGCAGGAGGTGGCGGTGGTGATGCCTGCATTGCCAAGCCCGGCTGGCCGCAGATGTGGAAGCGAAGCAGTGCCACCATCCTCGTGCTGGTGGGGGCAGCGGTGGGGGAAGGTGACTGTGGCACACGCCCTCCCCTCCCCGCTGGCACCCGACATCGTCCCGCATGCATGGCCTGGAAGCGCACATGGCACAATGTACGGCAACAGCAGCAAAGGATGGCCACATGCCAGATCCTGCCTTCCCCCGCCACTACCAGTGTGAGGATGGTCAGCAGAGCTTCGCTTCTGGATCTGCTCCTGACACTATCAGCCCCTGCACACAGAGGCCAGCGAGCAGCATGCTGGCTGTCCAGCATAGTGGCATACTAGCCACAGAGCCCCATCGGCGCGGGCAGAAACGGCTCCAGGACAGCCGGAAGAAAGCCCTTGCCTGGCCTGGGTGCATCCACTTGACGGATATGATGGGGGTGGCTTCTGCTGTTCCGACCAGTCAACCATGCAGGGAAGCAGGAGGAGTGAGGGGCAGCTGGGGGTCTGGAGCTGCCTCAGCTGCTCGCTAGCAGCCCGACGAGGCAGCAGATTCACGCACCCGCTGCCCCTCCTGCTTCCCTGCCTAGCTGACCGGTCAGAGCCGCAGCAGAAGCCACCCACGTCAGATCTTTCGAGTGGATGCACCCAGGCCAGGCAACTTTCCGCCTGCGTCTTTCTCATTCTCAGGTCTCTTACCTGTGTGTTGTCTGCACCCCACCCCCAATTGCTCTACGCTTCGCAGCCCAGGGAGTGAGATTCACACATACCCCACCTCGGGGCCCCGCTCTTCTGCCTGGCGCTGCTCACTGGCCTCTGTGTGCAGGGGCTGATAGTGTCAGGGGTTGATACTGTTAGGCAGCAGGTCCAGAAGCGAAGCTCTGCCAACCATCCTCGCACTGGTGGGGGCAGTGGTGGTGGGAAGGCAGGATCTGGCTTGCGGCCATCCTTTACCGCTGCTGCCGTACATTGTCCCATGTGCTCCTCCGGGCCATGCATGCGGGATGATGTGGGGTGGCAGCGGGGAGGGGAAGGGCGTGTGCCACAGTCACCTTCCCCCGCCGCTGCAAGGATGGCAGCACAGCTTCACTTCCAGATCTGCGGCCAACCGGGCTTGGCGATGCAGGCATTACCACCGGTGTGGTTGGCCGGTCAAGAGGCTCAGAGCAGGTTGAGGAGCAACAGCCACAGCCCCCGTCAGAGCCACCGTGTAGACGGGACCCCACCAGGTGAGGGCTCCTTTCCAGCCATCCCAGGACTGTCTCCGCCCACACCAATGGGGCTGCCATGATGCAGGAGGCTGTGGCTGCTGACGGACACCGTCGGCCCCCATGCACTCACTGGCCTCTGTGCATGGTGGGGGGCGATGGTGTCAGGCAACAGCTGCTCCAGCCCCTGCCTCGCCTCGCCTCACCTCACCCTGCAGGACAAGCCTCCAACCCACCGCCCCATCCGCCAGAGACCCCCTGGATCTCCCCCAGCCCTGTCTGGCCCCCACAGGCATCCCTCTCCACGAGCATCGAGGTGGCCACACCCACCATGGCCATGCCCACCCAGTCGGCCGTGACCACTGTGGCCACGCCCACCCAGTTGGCCACGCCCACCCGGCGATGAATAAATTGGTTTTGGGTTGCGATTTGGGCACTCGGTCTCTAAAAGATTTGCCACCACTGGTCTAGACTCAAATTTAAGGGCTCTATACTGGGACAATATCTTAGTTTTCTGGGTTCACTTGATGGCAGCCAGGGTGGATTAAGAAGGAAAAAGCTGCTTGCCTTTGCTGTGATTTAGCTAACCCAGTTTGAACGTGCTGATAAATTAGTTGAAAAGAAGAGAAACAAGCAAATATTTTCTATTTCCCCTTTAATGTTACACTGGAGGGGTGAGGGGAAATCTGTGAGTGAAGCCTGAAGCACATAGTCCTGGCTCAGCATACTGGGACTCCTGAAGGAAGTTATGGAATATAGGATGGCAGTACAATATGGGGAAAAAATACAATTTCATTATTTTAATAAGGGAATGACTAAACAACAGAGGTGGTTAAATTGCTTTTCTTGGAATTTTCTATGTCCATATTAAAGCACTCAGAAAAGTCCAGAGTCATATATATAACTTGTGTTTTACACACACATACGGAGTCTTGTGACTTTTAATTGCAGTCTTGCTGAATGGCTTTGGCTGAGATGATTTATTTATCTTTGCTGAACTTTAAGCGAAGAGGGGGGCTCCTTTTTTGTCTTTATTTGTACAGGGAAATAACTGAAGCAAAGAAAGAGGCCAAAGATGGGAGACCTCGTCTTTCCAGAAACGCTTGAAGAGAAACACGAGTTACGGGGGAAAAGGACAATGCTGCACCAGGACAAATATTCCCCTTTACTGTAATCTATTGTAAAATTTTGTGAATGATTTCTATAAATATTTAAAAGATGTACACATCTGTAATATACGAGAGAAACTGTAAAGTAGTATAATCTGGAGTTGTGTTAAACTCCTGTTTAACAGAGTGGGGACTGTTGTTTGTACTCTGTGCTTACTGTATTTTGAATTTCTATGCCACCATTAAGCTTACACTAGTCATAAATTTCAGCATGTTGCTGCTGCTTAAAAATTGTATGATTTACATGTATAATTCTATGCAAATATTGATAATGTATTAGGAGATTTTTCTGTAAAGTTTCATAAATATATATATATTTGTGTGTGTGTGAGAGAGAGGGTGTGTTAAACTATTTTAAAATTTTCATATCACAGCCCTGTGGTAGTATGGAATACTTCTGTTAACTTTCAAACACGCTATGCGTGATAATGTTTCTTTTCTGTTTTTTCCTTAATGAGCAGATATGAAGAGCAGTGTGTTTAACGCTAATGACTGAAGTAGGCATAGCTGTGTGGTTTGTGTACTGTAACTGTTGTGTGGAGAACAGATTATTGTGAACTTCTAACATATGCCCTGCTGAAATGAATGTAGCACTGAAAGTATGTGACTTACCTATAACTCTCATATCTAACTAATGGCTCACGTGTAAGAGCTTTGGCCAGAAAATTATCTGTTGTATAATCCCTTTTGCCTTTAATAACCTACCAATGCTGGCTAAGGCTACAGATTTCTACTTTTCAGTTCAATCGGCATTAGTGCAAGTTTCCATGTGTGAGCAAGTGTTTGTAAGATTGCAATCAGTCAATAATAATTGATAATAAAATTTCACATCCAATCTAAATAGCTGGCTGATTGTGTGACAAACCACCAATAATAATAATAATGGAGCTTAGCAATAATATCACCATCAAAAAAAGGAAGAGTGGAATGCTTGGGAGCCAGCATTTGTAGGTTCTAGTCTTCTGAAGTATTGTATTTGGGTGTGAGCAAACTACAGAAACTGCCTCTGTTGATCTGTACCATGGCTATATCTCCAGTGAGAATAAAATAGCCTCTTGTCCTCACTGCATCATCCCACCTACTCAAAGCAGAATTTAAGAAAGAGATGCTGGAAGCTAAATGGTGAAAGGTTTGGTGTGTTTTAGAACTGCACTTGATCATCATGATCACATATGGTCATGGCTACAATATGCAATATGTAACACAATTGACATAGTTGATCTTTTCTGTCCCTAGCATTTTATGAAACGTTCAACTTAGTCAAAGAATATTTCTATTCAGGTTATCAGATCTGAAAAGCATCCCTTTTAATATTGTCTTCTCCAAGCTGGCAACCTTGGTGTGTTGTACTATATAGGCCTTTTAATCAGGAAGATACCACGGTGAGAAACACTGTCTTAATAGATCTGAAGTATTGATAATTTAGATATTTAAATAATGAATAGTATTTTTCAAATTTGTTATACTGGGATGTGTAATAATGAAAAGTTGCCAAATTAGGCTTAGCCCAACAAGAAAAGTAAGATGGTTCATTTAACACTATTTTTTTTAATGGCTTTCATTTCTTAGAGTGAAAGAGTAACAAGTGTATAAAAGAAAATATGGTAAAATAGGAAGGAAGGTCAGCAATCAAGTAAGAAAGGCAAAGCCTTGAAATGGTACCAGAAGATGTAAGCTATACAAGTTATTAATACATGCCATGTGTTCCATATAAAGCTACGTGAACTTGAAGGTCTTCATCAAAATTTATTAAAAGTTTTATTCCTTCATTAAATGTTCTTAAAGTTTTCAATTTTAAACACTTTCTGCATTTCAAACAAAAATCTTTTTTTTTTAACTTATGTAACTTACATGAACAGCACAGAGTCAGCATGGCTTCCCTACTGTCTTTGTTAACATTTTCCATCTTAGTTTGACATAGTAACAGAGGCTGAAAATCTTTTTCACTGCTGTGTCCTGATCTCACAAAAAGAGAATTCCTGTGTTTCTTCCACATGTTGCATGAGCTGCCCTTACATCAGCGTATCCACCAGAGAATTCTCCTTTTCAACAAAACTCTTGAGAAGCACGAGAGATAACATGCAAACAGATCTCCTACATATAATTTGAGTTAAAGCAGGAATTATATATTTAAGCGATTTTACATCAATGTAATATCTAAATTCAGCTTGACTTAATTTTAGTAAGAAGCAGTGTTGTACAGACAAACCTTGGTGGCCCATATTGTGTGGGCCTGATATGACTATTTCAGTAATTAATCTCCCTATTTAATCACTGAATAGAATGATACCTGTCTTTTGCTCACAGCTTCTCATTTCTTCCTGTAGTACATTAACCAGTATGGTCCTTACAGCTCCAACATTAGTAATACATTGAGGCAAAGTGGTTGTGGACATCTGTCTAAACTTTCTCAAGAGCAGCTGGGTATTTCATTGTCTCAGTGGTACGAAAAGGCAGGAAATCTCACCCTATAGGTTTATTTCGCCACAGAAGCATCTAAATATGCAAATCTTGGTAAAATTAGATTATTAAAAAGAATGAAACAATCTTGCAAAGTTGGTACCAATTGTAAGCTGTATTTTCTGTCAGGTACTGGTGACTCAGAAGTTATGATGGTTAGTTGCTTCCTATTATTTTTTAAGAAAGGGAGAAAATGAACAAGAATGTAGTTTCCAGTAGTCCTCAGTGTGTGTGTGTGTGTGTGTCAGAGATATTTTTGCTTTTTTGTGGGATTGCCTACTCCTTGGCGCATAGTATAGACCTTTTTCTCTTGTCACATTGGCAAAAGGAGATTTCAGTGATCAGCTCTTCTATGTTTTTAAATGGTAAATTGTTGATATTTATATTTTTGTATCATAAGAATGTTTTCTTACAGTATTTGTCAAGCCAGTTTATAACAAACAAAATGCAGGGATTTTATTTCTATTGGAAACACTATTACAGTTATGTTTTTACTTTTTAATTGAAATTTTTATTTGTATAGAATGTTTACTAATGTTAAATAGCAAGAGAGTATATAACAGTTACATTAAGAGCTCATTCAGTAGTTTTTTTAGAGTGAGAAGTCGAAAGGAAAAAAATATTCAGACTGGTTCTCATTGCCTGTTTTTAGCAGGAATGGGCTTGTATTTCAGTTACAAAGATAAAAGTATGCCATATAATTTATTTATATGAAAATTTATTTTTGTAGTGTACATAGTAGTCCTCAATTTTTTTGACAGAATTATATTTTTAAAAGAGTTTATATGTGACATTTGATACCATTATGTTTTGGAACAATGCTGAGACATAAAATACAATGCACACTTTTCATGATACCCCATTTGCAAACAAAATCAAGGTCAACAGTATTAAGGAGAGTGGAATATTGCATGTCATTCTGAACTGTTTTAGGATTACCATTTTGTGATCTAGCGTGGTTCTCAAATTTTAAATCATAAATGAAAATTTGTACAAACTCTCTAAACCTTAATGTTCAAACACTGATAGAAATTCTAACATGAATAAAAATATTATAACTTATTGTTTACGTATTTGTTTGTGGAACATTTATTAAAAATGGTGGCTTGCATCTTCTTTGATTCATACAGGCTTAAGTGAAACAATATTCTGGACAACCTTTTTAAACATGGTAATGACCTTCATTGTTTAACATGAAATGTTTATGGTGGGATTTTAAAGACCTGCATAGAGGCCATCTCAAAGTTGCAACAAATCTTTGGTGTGCAGCCACAGTTCTATAATTCTGGCAGATTGTGGACTGAGACTCCTTTACTGCCCAGACAATAAAGGGAGTTCTTCATTGAATTCTCAAGAACCAGATCTAATGGATTAGCAGTGTTAATCGGCTACAACAAGCAATAGTCTTGTGGTATCTTGAAGCAGGGGTGGGCAGCCTTTCAGGACCAAGAACTGAGCCTAAGATATTGAAGAGGCTAAGGACCACATCTAATGTGTGAGTAGAACAGGATTTGGGATAACTCTGAAGGTCTTGTTTGCTTTTTAACTATGAAATACCTATATGATACCTTATTTTTTTCATTTGTTCCACATTTCAAAATGGGAAGCAATTATCTTGTCAGTTTTCAGATCATCAAAGGCTGCAAAAGGGGTTTCAACTTGCCCACCCCTATCTTAAAACAGATATATCCCATGATAATCCATCACTGGGAATTTCATTTGTTCAGGTTGATTTTATCCTATATCTATCAAAGCATAGTGCATAAAAATGTGTATTAGATGTAAACATTTTTGCCTTCAATATTAGGCAGGGTTGGGTCCTCAACAGAATGCCCATGGCAACCTCTCTTGGTGTTGTCTTGGCTCCCTGCCCCATCACCTGTGGGATTTGGACAACTTCAGTAAGCATTCTACAAATTGACATATTGAAAAAGCCCCCACAAAAATACAAAACGAGAAGGGACACAACAAATTAGGTTATCAACAAGGTTACAGGTAGTATGGAGGAAGTCATGGGAATGACCTGGTAAAAGCAAAGTAGACAGGAACACTAGACTTATGGTGATCTGTAACAGACATTTTTCCCCTCATGGATGTAGTTTCCCAGATTGGATTGTTCAAAGTTCACTCAGTATTTATCTGGAAACCACTTTTCCCATTTATGTTTCATATCTTTTACCCTATTCAATATTACTCTGGTCTCTGTTAAACCTACCTACGATTCTTATTTCCTTTAACTTTTTTTTTAAAAAAATCATATTTTTTATTCAGGGAACAACAACATTTGTGTAAGACTAAACTAAACAAGTAGCTAAGTTCTTTGACATAATGTAAGTGGCCACTCCAGAGTGTCCCTCATTGAGAATCTACAGTGCCCTAATCATACAAGGAGGTGTGCTTAGCTGCAATACAAGTAAGTGATACCTCAGAGGAGAATCTGAAACAGAGGCTGATTATAACTGAAGTATCACATTCACGCCATACTTTAATTGCTTTTAAGAACAAAAATAGGCCTATAATGCAAAGAATAAAGTCCTGGTCTAAATAAACTTAGTGGAACAATATGTGTGTCAGGAACTGTGGCATAAGGGCCTTTGAAATACTTTCCCCATTCTAAATTTTCACAGTTGAGTCCAGTCCACAAAAGTTCTGGGGAAAACCCTGTATACTCTGTTTATAAAAGTTGAAAGGTAAAAGGCAGATATAGTATTGCCAACAATGACAAAAATGAAGAAAAATGTTAATGTTTACAGCAATAGCAAGAAAAAAAAACTACAAGGAAAAACTACAAGGGAGACCTTGTGTCCGCGGGAGGCCACCGTTCCCCAGATAGTCGGGTGTGAGTCTCTCTTTTTGAGATGCGGCCCTGGTGCGCAGTTGGGCTTGCTGCTGGTGTACCTTTCGCCTAGTCACATAGCAGCAGCCCTGCCTTAGCTTCTCGATGTCCTCTCTGGGGTGGTGATTGAGTTCCCGAAACTTATAGTTTTGGGGGACTTCAATCTACCATCGCTGGGAGGATCATCTGAGTTGGCTCGGGAGTTCATGGCTTCCATGACGGCCATGGACCTGACGCAAGTAATTTCGGGACCGACTCATGAGGGAGGCCACACTCTTGACTTAGTTTTCTTATCTGGACGGTGGTTAGATGATCTTGGTGGGGGCTCCCCAATTGTTATGCCCCTGTCATGGACCGATCATCATCTCCTGCGGCTGGTCTTCCATTTTGCCACCCCCCGCCGTGGGTGTGTGGAACCAATCAAATGGTACGGCCCCAGATGCTTAATGGATCCCCAGAGGTTCCAGGCGGCGCTGGGGTCCCCACCTGCCTCCCTTGCTCACAGCTCGGCAGACGCCTTAGTGGAAGCCTGGGAAAGGGCAGCCACTGAGGCTCTTGACCGAGTTGTACCCCTGCGGCCCCTGACCCGGTGCAGATCCCGTCGAGCTCCATGGTTCTCCGCGGAGCTCCGGGAGATGAAGCGTCGGAGACAGGGCCTAGAGAGCGGTTGGAGATCCAGCCGATCCGAATCCGACCGATTGCGACTAAGAACCTATACTAGGTCTTATCTCGCTGCGATAAGGGAGGCGAGGTCTAACCACTTCGCCACCCTTATCGCGTCCGCAGATAATCGCCCGGCCGCCCTGTTTAGGGTGACTCGCTCCCTCCTGAATCAGGAGGTGAGGGAGGAACCCTTGCAGGGTCGTGCCGAGGAGTTTAACCAGCATCTGTCGGACAAAATCGCTCGGATTCGGACCGGTCTGGACTCTGACTGGGCAGAGTCTGTCGAGCAGGACACGGGCGGTCTTGTCAATATCACCTGGGAGGAGTTTGATTCTGTGACTCCGGAGGAAGTGGACAGGATCATGGGGAGGCTGAGCACCACCACATGTTTATTGGACCCGTGCCCTTCCTGGCTGGTCTATGCAGCCCGGGAGAGGACACGCAGCTGGTTCCAGGCAGTTATATCGGCTTCTCTGAGCGAGGGTAGCTTCCCCGCCGTCTTGAAAGAGGCGGTGGTGAGGCCTCTCCTCAAGAAGCCTGCCTTGGACCCAGCTGTATTGAACAACTTTCGTCCTGTCTCCAACCTTCGCTTCCTTGCGAAGGTTGTTGAGAGTGTGGTGGCGCATCAGCTCCCTCTGGTCCTGGATGAAGCGGATTATCTAGACCCGTACCAATCGGGTTTCAGGCCCGGGTACAGCACGGAGACAGCATTGGTCGCGCTGGTGAATGATCTCTGGAGGGCTCGGGACAGGGGGCATTCCTCTGTTCTGGTCCTATTAGACCTCTCAGCGGCTTTCGATACCATCGACCATGTTATCTTGCTGCGGCGTCTCAGGGGATTGGGAGTGGGAGGCATGGTTTTACAGTGGTTCTCCTCCTATCTCCAGGGACGCTCGCAGTCGGTGTTGGCAGGAGGGCAGAGGTCGACCGCGAGGTCTCTCATTTGTGGAGTTCCTCAGGGGTCGGTCCTCTCGCCTCTCCTGTTCAACATCTATATGAAACCGCTGGGTGAGATCATTCGTGGTTTTGGAGTTGGGTATCATCAGTATGCTGATGATACCCAGCTTTTCCTTTCGACCCCAAACCACCCCAGTGATGCCCTCAACGCGATGTCCCGTTGCCTGGAGGCGGTTCGGGTCTGGATGGGGAGGAACAGACTTCAACTCAACCCCGACAAGACCGAGTGGCTTTGCATACCTTCATCCCGGGTTTATTCGGACATTCCACCTCTCGCTATGGGGGGCGAACTATTACCCCCCGTAGATAGGGCTCGCAACTTGGGAGTCCTCCTAGATTCACGGCTTACCCTGGAAGACCACATAGGAGCTGTGACTAGGGGGGCTTTCGCCCAGGTTCGCCTGGTGCGCCAGTTGCGGCCCTATCTAAGCCGGGATGATCTATGCACGGTCACTCATGCGCTCGTGACCTCTCGACTAGACTACTGCAACGCTCTCTACATGGGGCTGCCCTTGAGGACCACCCGGAAGCTCCAGCTGGTACAGAATGCAGCCGCGAGAGTTGTGTTGGGAGTCTCCCGATACTCCCACGTTACACCTCTGCTCCGCGAGCTGCATTGGTTACCGGTTGCCTTCCGGGTGAGATTCAAGGTACTAGTAATGGTATTCAAAGCCCTACATGGCAGGGGTCCGGAGTACCTGAGGGAACACCTGCTGCCGGCATCGACTTCCCTCCGCCCTGTGCGTTCCCACAGAGAGGGCCTCCTCAGGGTGCCACCGGTCAGAGAATGTTGACTGGTGGCCCCCAGGGGGAGATCCTTCTCTGTGGGCGCCCCGGAGCTATGGAATCAGCTACCGGTTGAGCTCCGGACGGCGCCCGACCTTCACTCCTTTCGCCGCGAGCTAAAAACATACTTTTTTGAACAAGCTGGCCTGGCCGGATGAAGGGATTGGGGGGGGGTTTGTTATGGTTATTTTATTGGGTTTTAAAGATGTATTTTAGTATGTGGGCATTTATTTAATCTTGTTTTAACTTTTATAATCTGTATTTTTATTCTTGCCCTGTTCACCGCCCTGAGTCCTTCGGGAGAAGGGCGGTATAGAAATAGTATCAAATAAATAAATAAATAAATAAATAATTTTATAGACTTCAACAGACTTTCTGAACAGCAGTTTCACCATCTGAGGTAATTCATTTCAATCTGTAATGATATAATTATATCAATGACATGAATGGTGCCATTGCATCATTTGTATGACATCACAAATATGATATAAAATGCCATAATGATCAACTCTTATATTCAACATAGCGTTTGTAAAGAATAAACCCTCGACTGATGCATCAAAATGAGATTATGCTATAATTAACTACCGGTAATTTTTTTCTTCTGGTCTACTTTTTGGGGGCCTTTTTGCTAAATTAAGGTAATTAATTACATATACGTATAAGTACACGTTTTCTCTGCAAAAAAGTTATCTGAATTAATATCACCAACTAGAATTAAGAATTGAACCATTTTTTCTTAAGAGACAATAGGAAGCAAATATATATTAAGCTATGTTGATGAGTGTAGTTGTAGTTAAGGGGTTGTACTTTGTTTTAAGCTTTTACTTGTTTTACTTTCATTTTTTTACTTATATCCTTAATCTTTTCCTAATTTAAGGCCTCTCTCCTATTCTCTAGTTTGGCCAAAGATACAATCAATCTGGAATGACCAAGAATTTATGTAGTTTCTTAATATAAAGAGGGATAAAATGACAATATCCTTTCTTAAGCGCTAGATTCATTGATTTATCATCAGTATTTCTTTTCCTGTCATGAGAATTTTTACCCAGTATTTGAAATATTATAGCCTAAAAAAATGGGAACGAGCCATTTGGAGCTAGCCAGTTTTAAACTAGTAGAGTTTTGTCAAGGCAAAATGCACTGAAGTAAAATAACTCTCTCCAGAAAACCAATGAGACAAATTTGTTGCCTGTGTAAAAATGTCCATTAGTTTCTGCTCTGTTCCACGTATAATATTAAATAGATATTGAAAGGCACCATAAATATCTATTGTTTTGTAATGCAGCTGATGGGCTTCTCACTGCTTTGTTAAGTGGAGAACATTTAAGACTGATAATTTAATTTAATTTAATTTAATAACATTTATATACCGCCCTTCTCCCTGAGGACTCAGGGCGGTTCACAGGGCAGAATAAAATAGCGAATACAAACATTAAAATAAGATTAAACAAATTGCCCTAGTTAAAAACAATATAAATACAACACTAAAAACCCCCAGAAAAGTTAAAAAACGAAAAATAAAATAACCCCAACACTCCCCCTCAGGCTAGGCCGGCTTGTACAAACAGAAATGTCTTGAGATCGCGACGAAAGGAGCGAAGATCGGGCGCCATCCGGAGCTCAACCGGTAGCTGATTCCACAGCTCCGGAGCGCCCACAGAGAAGGATCTCCCCCTGGGGGCCACCAATCGGCATTCTCTGATCGGTGGCACCCTGAGGAGGCCCTCTCTGTGGGAACGCACAGGGCGCAGGGAGCTTGATGCCGGCAGCAGATGTTCCCTGAGGTACTCCGGCCCCATGCCATGGAGTGCTTTAAATACCGTTACCAGTACCTTGAATCTCACCCGGAAGACAACTGGCAACCAATGCAGCTCACGGAGCAGAGGCGTAACGTGGGAGTATCGGGAGGCTCCCAACACCACTCTCGCGGCTGCATTCTGTACCAGTTGGAGCTTCCGAGTAGTCCTCAAGGGCAGCCCCATGTAGAGAGCGTTGCAGTAGTCCAGACGAGAGGACACGAGCGCATGAGTGACCGTGCATAAATCGTCCCGGCTAAGATAGGGCCGCAACTGACGCACCAGGCGAACCTGTGCGAAGGCCCCCCTAG
Organism: Vipera berus; assembly: GCF_964194415.1. Taxonomy (NCBI): domain Eukaryota; kingdom Metazoa; phylum Chordata; class Lepidosauria; order Squamata; family Viperidae; genus Vipera; species Vipera berus. The sequence continues at coordinate 63,341,725 of NC_138203.1, forward strand.
TCACGGCTCCTATATGGTCTTCCAAAGTGAGCCGTGAATCTAGGAGGACCCCCAAGTTGCGAGCCCTATCTACGGGGGGTAATAGTTCACCCCCCATAACTAGAGGTGGAATGTCCGAATAAACCCGGGACGAAGGTATGCAAAGCCACTCAGTCTTGTCGGGGTTGAGTTGGAGTCTGTTCCTCCCCATCCAGACCCGAACCGCCTCCAGGCAACGGGACATCACGTTGAGGGCATCACTGGGGTGGTTTGGGGTCGAAAAGAAAAGTTGGGTATCATCAGCGTACTGATGATACCCAACTCCAAAGCCACGAATGATCTCACCCAGCGGCTTCATGTAGATGTTGAACAGGAGAGGCGAGAGGACCGACCCCTGAGGAACTCCACAAATGAGAGACCTCGCGGTCGACCTCTGCCCCCCTGCCAACACCGACTGCGAACGTCCCAAGAGATAGGAGGAGAACCACTGTAAAACTGTGCCTCCCACTCCCAATCCCCTGAGACGCCGCAGCAAGATACCATGGTCGATGGTATCGAAAGCCGCCGAGAGGTCTAATAGGACTAGGACAGAGGAATGCCCCCTGTCCCGAGCCCTCCAGAGATCATTCACCAGCGCGACCAATGCCGTCTCCGTGCTGTACCCGGGCCTGAAACCCGATTGGTACGGGTCTAGATAATTTGACAGATGGAAAAAAATTAACTTTCTTTGCAAATTGCTACATCAGGAAAAATATTACAAAAATGGAATACAAAGGTTGTACACACTGCTGCACTGAAGTTAAGTTTATTTTTCTCACTTGATCTATGATGGTGAGGCACCATTCATTCTCTACAATAACATCAATTTTACATCTTACAGCCTGAATTTTGCGATGAGTTCTTTAAAACCTTTTTATAATTTTGATGGAACCACAGCCAATACCTGACTGCCAAATTAATGATTTGTTATGATTATCTTCAAGCATTAAGGCTACCTGGGGCATTGAATGTCCACAGAAGATATCTTGAAGGTAAGGGAAGTTGCCACCCAGGATATTAACATATCGAAATTGTCAGTCCACAAGTGGCCTCTTTGTTGGCATGTCACATACACCAAAGCAAATGAACCAATTTTGTGCTCCCCCCTATCTAGCCCACTCTGACCAGCAGTACCCAGCAGTAACATTGAGGCTGGGTCTGACTTCAGCCCTATTACCACTGCTGCCACTCAGCAAGGCTGCCTTGCACTGTTCACCCAGGTTTGAGACCTTTGGGAATACTATTGACTCCACAGCCCAGCACTCCCCATCTACTGCACGCCACTCACCTTCAGCAGTGTTCTCCTGCTAACAGGCTCCAGCAGCTCAATGGAGGCTGGTTCAAGACACACAAAGGCCTGTTTCTGAAGCAACTTCAGCCTCTGCAAACCACATGAGACATGCCTCATTCTTGTGTAATTTTTCAGAGGTTCTGGTGGCCTCACAGGAGCACTTTATGATGTGTGGACTTCAATTCCTAGAATTTCCCAGCAACACATTAGGAGTTGAAGTCCACTCGTTTTAAAGTTGCCAAGTTTGAAATACAGTGAGCTAAACTATGGCTAGGCAACTCCACCTCCCCACTGTAAAAAAAAACACTTGCCCAGCTGGTCTAAATATTTCTAGTGGGATTGCTACATACAGTCCACTGTAGGCAGTGGGCACTTCTTTGCAATGTCCCTCCATGCTTCCTTAGGGTTTACATTATATTCTCTGCCTCCTTGCACTTAAGGTGCTAAAATTACAGGATCCTTATTGCTCTGTTTTTGGCCAAACTGATTGTGGACGCTCATCTTGGGTGTGTTTGATCAGTTCTGTCAGTCAGATCCATACTTTCTGGATCAACGATAGGCAACCTCGGCTCTTTTATGACTCATGGACTTCAACTCCCAGAATTCCTGAGTCAGCTGACTCAGGAATTCTGGGAGTTGAAGTCCACGAGTCATAAAAGAGCCGAGGTTGCCTACCCCTCTTCTGGACCAACAGACATAATCTATTCATTAATAGTCACTCAGAGTCACTTGGATAGCGAAAGTCCGGTGTCTAAACCTGATAAACAAACGCTTTCAAGTTTGCTTCCCTGATCACAAAGGACCTAGCTCAAAACCTAATCTGTTCACCAGCCATGGCATCGCAACAGCAGGGTGGGGAAAATGGAAAAGAAAGTTAAAAAAAGCTAAAATAATTACGTTCTGTATCGTAGCCACGAGTTTCGCTACTCAGATTGTTTTTAAGATTCTATCTTTCGCAATTGGCAGGCTAAAATTTCGGACTGATATTGGACTGACGTCCAAACCACACAACTTTCCCGCCTTTTACTCAGCCTCCCCGCCTAACCTCCCAGGGGCGCTCAAGGGGTTAAGGCCGCGCACGGCGAGGAAATCCCACCTTCTGCGCTTTAGATTGGCTCAAGGAAGCCGCCGGGAGGAGCAACACCCTCACCCAGCGGCCATTGGCCGCACAGGCTGCCGTTTGGCGGCTTCTCCGCATCTCCTCCCGCAAAGAAGGTTTGAAAGTTGGGCGGGTGGCATCCTCGGTGAGTTGCGGGGGGAGCGGGAGCGTCTTCGCAGGGGCAGGAACAAAGCGGCTGCAGAGCCCTGGGCTGATATCTCGGTTGAGGCAAGAAGCAAGTTAAATATCGAAACAACGAAAGGACAAAAAAAAGGGAGCGGCGGTAAATACTGCCACGTATCCGGCTCCTCTGTGTACTGATTCAGAAGGGGAACCCCCCCCCACACACACACTTTGTTTAATGCAGGGGGTCTTCAAACTTGGCCCTTTTATGACTTGTGGACTTCAACTCCCAGAATTCCTCAGCCAGCATGGCTGGCTGAGGAATTCTGGGAGTTGAAGTCCACAAGTCATAAAAGGGCCAAGTTTGAAGACCCCTGGTTTAATGGAAAGGAAATGCGCGCGTGGAGCTGCGCTTTGCATTTCTTTGTGTTTCAGTAAAAGCTGCTTGGGTTGTAACATCCGTGTGTTTTCTGACTGGTTCGAGTAAATATTGATTGCCCACAATGCGATGTGCGTGAACCAAATGAATTGATGTGTCACTAACTCGGTTTCAACCTCTAGCGCCTGCCCAGCCTAGACGGATTTTTCCCCCCCTTGAACTTGAGCTCAGCGCCCCTCCTGAGTCGAGTTTCCCACCATTTGCCCCTCGCGGAATTGTTGGGAACCATTCGGACGTCTTCGCTCTCCTAGAATTCGCATTTCCCCCTCTAGTCTCTAGGTTTCCCTCCTTCCCCATTATGGTTGCAATTTCTCCTCTCCTAACACGGTGGGAAAACTTAATTCCACGCAGACTCGTGACGCAAAGGTTTCCACGCCGGTCTGTTCCCCCGCATTCTTCGGCGCTGACCTGAGCGTCAGCGGGCCTCGCAAAATAAGGAGCTCGTGAAGGGTCTCCAGCAGCCTTGTGTTATTTCCCCCAACGTGGAGTAGGATGGAAAACCGGGCTTGCATAGAAAGTGACAGGGGAAGAGGGTAGCTGTGATAGCGCATTTCCCTTTAAAAAAAACGGCGGGAAAACTCTTTGAGGCAAAAAAAAAAAGAATCGCAGATTTAGGCTAGATCAGGGGTAGGCAACCTGGGCTCTTTTATGACTCGTGGACTTCAACTCCCAGAATTCCTGAGCCAGCTTGGCTGGCTCAGGAATTCTGGGAGTTGAAGTCCACGAGTCATAAAAGAGCCGAGGTTGCCTACCCCTGGGCTAGATGAAGGACCTAGGAAAGGGCATAATTTGCCTGGCTATTTCTACTTCCGCTACCCTCCTCGACCCCCTCAGTCCAAATACCCTCGACTTCCTCCAGGGCAGAACTAGAAGGGAATTTTGCGCCTCTCGCGCAAGCGCTCTCCGCGAGGGGGGGGGAGCGTGGTAGAGAGCGCGCGGGAAAGAAACGACGCGGAGCTGTTTTCCCGCCAGCGGGCGAAATAAAGCGCGCTTCGCTCCCAGGAAAGAGCTGGTGCAAAGGCCCCTCGTAGCGTCTTTAGCAGGGCCCTTCCTGCTCACGCTACCCGCCAGGCTGTTGTTTTGGTAACCACGACGGGTGAGGTGGAACCATTGACCGTTCCTCTGCTAAGAGAAATGCTTTTATTTCTATGTCTTCGCCTGAAGTTGAATATCTTTAAGAGCGGAGAGAGACGCTAGTGGTCCCCATCCAGAAATCTTGGTGAGGGGAGTATATGTGTCAAAAAAGGCAAAAGGCAGTGGCCATCTTAATTATTCTGGCACCCCTCTTGTGAGCAATTTTGTGTTGCGATCCCACCAGGAGTCGGCAACCCCGGCTCTTTTATGACTCGTGGACTTCAACACCCAGAATTCCTGAGCCAGCTATGCTGGCTCAGGAATTCTGGGAGTTGAAGTCCACGAGTCATAAAAGAGCCGAGGTTGCCGACCCCTGCACTAAGCTCTCTAATGATTTTCTCTATGCCTGGATCTTTAAGTTGAATGATTCGATTTTGTTGCCTCTTGGATTTCCTCCAGTGACTCGCTGGAGTAGCATTAGGGCAGACATGTCAAACACAAGGCCCCGGGGGCCAGATCCGGCCCATGAAGTGGTTTCATGCAACCTGCGAAGCCATCCTGGAAACAGTGAGGGAATGGCCCCACTGCCTTGGCCCCTGCCCAGAGACCCTCCTCCTGCCAGAGACCCCCAGATCTGTCCCACTCCTGCCCAGGCCCCCATAGGCACCCTTGATGCGAACGATGTAGAGCTGGCCATGCCCACCCAGTAGACCAAGGGTCTTCAAACTTGGCCTTTTTAATGAATTGTGGACTTCAACTCCCAGAATTCCTCAGCCAGGCAAGCTGGCTGAGGAATTCTGGGAGTTGAAGTCCACAAGTCGTAAAAGGGCCAAGTTTGAAGACCCCTGCAGTAGACCATACACACTCTAGCCACGCCCACCCAGTAGGCCACGCCCACCCTGGCCATACCCACCCGGCCCCCTGAGGGCAACCGCAATGCTGATGCGGCCCTCAATGAAATTGACTTTGACACCCCTGCATTGGGGGATATGGGAAATAAAAAAGATTGTCCTTTCCCTGGGGGCCCCATCCTCCAGTTCTTAATGCTACTTCCTCATGCCAAATAAATACGAGGGGATGGTGATGATTTAAGAGGAAACAGCAGCCTTACATTTGGTGAAAATTGTTGCTGAACCACAGATGTACCAGTCCTTGGTAAGTATTGTCACATGGAGGAATTTGTTCAGCATCATACAGACCTGTTTAGCATCAACAACCAAGATTTAATCTCTTAAATTTTAACAGTGCCTTGAATGCAATGAACTGGAGTAAGAGATATAAGGGAATTTTATGAAGACTTTTAAAACCTTCATGTATTATATTCTTTATTAATATCTTCCCATTTTTGTAACAAACCAGGAAAGTGTGAGCCCAAAGTCTGTCCTTCTGTCCAGTTGTTTGATGGATGATTTTTATTGGTTTGATTAAATTTTTATGGATGGAAAGATGTTATTTATGCATACTGCTGCATTTTGGCTAGAAGTGGTTACATGTAATTGTAATCTTAGCATTATAACCCACTTAGAATTGTATGGAGTAGACAGTTTGTAAGAATAATTGAATAAATAAATGTTTTTTTTCTGGAGGAAAGGACAACATATCCCATATTGTAATTCTATGCACAATATAGCAGCAAATTGCTTAGCTTTGGAACCATGTAAAAGCAGTACTGTAAAGAAAAGTTGAGGGGAGGAGACAATGGCCATTTCTCCCCACTCATTCTTTTTTGATTTAAGTAACCTGCTCAAGGATGCTTTGAACAAATACGCTTCCTACTAAATCAGATAAATGCTTCATATTATATTTCCTAGCATTCTCTTCCCTATTGTGCAAACTGAAGTTTCTGGGCAGGTTGCAAATCAGATATATGTGTAATACCATGTATGAGGAAGCAATTACAATGCACTTGCTTGCATTGTTCAGCAGCTGCTATTGAGATATATTTCATGTTTGTGCTAATACTGTATATAATCCTTGTGGTTAATAACTATTGATGGTTGTAGTCTCCCTACAAGACATTCAACCAAGTTGGTTTTGTTTTGTTGCAAAGTAAGAGAAAGGCTGAAAATGGAGCATTTTCTTTTTCATCATCTCTGTAAGTGAAGATCAAGCCAACTAGTATCAGGAATAAGAGTGAGGTTTTGACCTCCTTATAGAATATCCAGGTTAGTTGATGAACTACAGCCAGGAAGAGCTAGGTTTAAAACTTCACTTTACGGTGCAGTTTATTGCTGAATTTTGAACCATCCTAACTTGCCAGAAATGTTGCCCCCATTAAAGACTGGTAGATGCTGTGCTATGGAATGAAATCCAAAATGTGAAAATTGGGAATGTTCGTGCATGGTATTTAAATGACAGCTATTTCTTTATATGAAGGAAAGTAATTAATCCTCAATTCAGAGCAAAGCAAGCAATACCCAAATTTAGAATGTATTGTCAGTCTTTAGGTGGGGATGCTGATTATGTCTTTTTAATAACAATCCGCTACAGATATCTGTAGGTAACATAATGAGAGGTGAATTTATCTGCTAGATTATTTATATTCTGCCTTTGCCCATGAATTCAAAGCAGTATACTTACTATTCCCTACAAAATTCTCTGACAATTTGTTTCAGCTGAGAGAGTGAGTGGCCCAAAGTCATCCAGCAAGTATCCATTTGCTATATTTCTCTCTATTGGCTTAGCTCTTTAATGAATAATTTCTAATTTTTCATTAACAGTTGTAGATTAAAGTCCTTTTATCTGATAGGCATTTTAACTGGAATTTGAGAATCTAAAAGTAACAGTGACCATAATATAACTACTTTTTGGACAAATGTTAACATCTTATTGGCAATTTATTTTCTGTAGGGGCTGCCCTAAGCTTGCATTTCCCCCTCTGGTTTTAGTTATTTACAGATGATCTGTCACTGCCATCTCTTGGATGGAAATAGATTTGCTAAACAAATACTTTCATTTTGGCCTTCTTGTGGAATGGCATTTATACAAAATCCTGAAAATTTAATATGATTCTTTGTAGTATCCACAAATGACTAAGATGTTCAGTGAACAATTATAATATGAAAATTAAATCACTTTTCATAAGGTAATATGTGATCTAACTTTAGATTTCACTGCTTCTCCATATTTTGCTATTGTATTTGTTGTAATATCTTTCATATAGCAATCTTAATTTCCTGGTATAAATGTAACTCTAATTCTTTGTTAAAGAATGTGATCTCTTAGTACTGTGTGAACATATCAGGCAAACAATCCAAGATAAAAGATCAAGTCAGACAAGATGGTGATTGCCTTTGATGGCATTAGTGCAGACATGTCAAACTCGCGACATTATGTGATGTCGCGCAACGTATCAGAACTTTTTCCCCATTGCCGGCAATGTGGTGGGCGCTGTTTCCTCATGACGCGTCCGGCCCATGGGCCAGCAGTTTGACAACCCTGCATTAGTGTGTTGCACCTAGACCAGATTATATGGAGACCCTTTCTCCAGAAGAGTAATATTTTTAGGCAAAATGCATTAAATAACATAGAATTTAACTACTATGAGCATTTTTAAATAAAATATTTATTAAAGATTATAATTGTAATAGTAAAAAACTAATACTAGAAGTGTAAAGTGTAAAATACTAACTAGAAGTGTAAAGTGTGAAGGAAAAGGAAAAAATTAGATGAAAAGAAAAAGACTACAATCAAGAGAAAAGAAATATATAAAGAAGTGGCTTTCAAACTTCAATACAATTATAAACAATTTAACTTTTCACCTCTTAATTTACAACCAATTATCTCTTCATTCCATCTGTTATCTATAAGGTAAGGTAAAGGTAAAGGTTCCCCCGCACATGTGTGCTAGTCATTTCCAATTAGGGGAAGCCGAAGAGCCAGCGCTTGTCCGAGGACGTCTCCGTGGTCATGTGGCCGGCATGACTAGATGCCTAAGGCGCACGGAACGCTGTTACCTTCCCACCATAGTGGTCCCTATTTTTCTACTTGCATTTTTACATGCTTTCGAACTGCTAGGTTGGCAGAAGCTGGGATGAGTAACAGGCGCTCACTCTGTTACGTGGCACTCGGGATTCGACCCGCCAAACTGCCGACCTTCTGATCGACAAGCTCAGCGTCCTAACCCACTGAGCCACCGCGTCCCTGTTATCTATAAACAAATCCATTAAAAAATCATCATTTCAGTCCTGGTGTCAGCAAAAACCCATTAAGGATTGCTAGAAACTTTAAATCCAAATATCGTTATTACAGTTTTCAACCAGCCTTTACAACAGAAAGGTTTAATAAAAAGAGATAGTTTTACACAACAACTGTTATTGGGGAAGGGAAAAATAATAGGACAATAAAAACAGATCCTTATAAGTGAGTGTAGGATTAGCATCACTTCAAAGATAATAAACATAAAATGTATCTGTATGGCCTTCCTGTTTGGAAATGATTGGGGCAATCATAGCACATCTTGGGGTACCATAGAAAGGAGACCGTATGAGAACATGGATGAGAGTTTCTACCTCTGAGTAGGGAATATCATGAAATTTTGTCTCCAATAGAATTGATGGAAGGGCACCAAATCAGACTCTGAAAAAGGCCAATACATATTTGCTTAGTGTTAAATTAACACCAAGATTCAAGCTTTAACAAACCACCTTTGTAAATTGAGTTCACTGTATTTATTATTTGTAATTCACTTTAGATTTTTAAAGCATCAACCAATTTCTTTTATCTGTCCAATAATCTTTTCCATATCATCTTATTGTCTATTATTGGATCCACTTTCAGTGTTAACTCTCTGTCTTGTTGGATGAAATTTGTTCCTCTTCTGTTGTTTCTGTTGACTTACCCAGTATTTCCAGACTCATTGTTCCGAAGGTATCTAATAGCTGAAAAGGAGTTAACACGAATTTCGAAATGTGATTAGAAAAGGAAATAGGTAAACTTAATATCCTTTTAACGATGCCGACCACAGTTTGAGCAAGATGGCTATTCTCTTGTCTTCTACTGCTTAAAACCCACTGGAGACCAATCTTGCAAGCTCCTTGTAAGGAGTGATTGTCCGGAGCACTTGAGGGCGATCTCCTTCCCTCCTTCTCCAATCTCCTTCCCTCCTTCTCCAGAGAAGTCGAAGAGCCAGTCTACTTACCAGGTCTTGGTTCTTTGCTGCTATTATTGGCTTTGCTTTTTGCAGAACTGTCTTCACGTTGCCATTTCTTGTTCTGGAAGTCCTTTTATCAACAATACCCTGAGCATATTGTGTGAAAGACACTTTGGTGCATTCACTGTACACGCTGATTCTGCTGATCATTGAGGAGCATTTTGAACTTTAATTATTTTTTTCTTCATCTTGGGATATTTAGAAACCAAGACATAGGCCCATGAAATAATTCTAGAGTTGGTACCTAATTGCCAGCTTTCATCATGGAATGGGATAATGCCATCCCATTCCACTCAGATAGATTATATATATTTTAAAACTTTGATTTTTTTACCTTTCTTGGTTTTTTCATTTCCATAAAAAAACTGCAATAAAATTTTTAGAGGAGTATTGCATGGAGAAACGTAAATGCTTTTCGCTTCCTTACTGCTTTTCATCCAAAATAGATGATTGAGGCCTGCTTTTTGTACTGAGCAGTACAAAATAATTAGAATTTTTTTTTTAAAAAAAATCTCACTTGTAATTGAAATATACAGGGGTTTATACATCAGAATGTAGACTGTGCCCTCTTAGGGCACATGGTATTGTTACATTTTAGTTTAAAGTTTTGCATTTTGATTTTTTTGGGGGTTGGGGAGAGGTTAAGAAGCTTCAACTGCCTTTGATAATAAGAGCATCTTCTGTATCTAAAGGAAGACTATACAGCATACAGTATTCCATACTTGGATATTTTTTTAGGCATGATGTGTTTCAAATTTTCAACTGTAAATTCAGAATTAGCATTTCTAGTAATTTTAAACATTTATTTGATCAATATATTAATGAAAGCACTATTTCATAAAAAATCAGTTTTGTTTCATTGGATTATATCTGTCTTAGCATTAGCAGAAATTATTTCCACTTGTGCAAAGTAAAATACTCAGCATTGAGGTGTATTATAATTATCTATGCTCTATTTAATAATATTCTAAAGATTACTCAGCTTTCAAGATAAGTCTCCCTGGAAAGTCTGGAACAAGGAATTACAGTGTGGAAAAAAAGAGTTTTTAAACTGGGGTTCCTGTTTTGCAAAATCATCATTAGATACATTCTTGATTTATTATTATTTTTAAATAAAGAAGTGATCATATTGATTAAGATTATAATTATTGGTATTAAATATAAAATTATGGATTGTTCTGTTTGGCAAATTCTTTTAATATTATTTGAAAGGAAATATGTAGTCTGTTCTTACGGTGTGATGCCATTTCCTCCCCTATGACTAATTGTCCACTTTGGAAAAAAATGCTCAGTGAATTCCTAGGGGTCTAGACTGGAATGTGAAGTCCAAAAACAGCTTAGTAGCAAACAATTTCTGTACTGTTGCCAAGAAAATTATATGAATATGTCCAAATAATCCAGGTGTTGAGTTTGACTAAAGATAATTTACTCAGAGAATACATTCTAAAATTTATCAGTTTAATATATTGGTTAAATGCTTCTGTTATCATTTTGTTTTATAACAAACATTTATAGATTTGGGTTGCAAAAATCCAGATAAAGGAAACCTAGCTCTTTGATATCTATTAGTTGTCTATCAGATTTTCTCAGCCCAGATCTGATATTTCTAAATATAGGGACCATAATTGATACTCATTGGTGGATTGCCTTTAAAACTAATAATATAAGTTACTGATGTAAATTGTAACTAAAGTGCTACAATTCAGGCACTAATCCAGAGAATTCACTCAATATAAATCCGTTCCATGTTAGACATGCTGCTTACTGAGTCTGAAGGATGTAACAAATACCTCATTGCTCTGCAGGGTTTCCTGCTTCTAAAACTAGAGAACAACAAGAATTTGCCTGGGAGGTTCCGAAGTAGGAGGAGCAGAGCTCTACTTTGTTCTCTCCCAGAAAGGCTAAAGGAGCTTGAGCAGAATGACAATTATCAAGAACACCTCAGTCACTAGTGGGCTCTATACAGTTGGAGGAAGAGGATATCCATATCTATAGCAGCAAAAATATTAATTAAGAAAACAGAAAATAAACTAGAAGGAGTAATTTTTCGCTTCAAAGGCATAGGTTACATGACCATTCCCATCCATAATTTATGCTAATAACTATTAAGAACTAATGTGCCAAGCAAACTTATACTGTGGGTCATTTTCCAACTGCTTTTATAGCATGAACAGAATCCTGTTGTTTCACCTTGAACATCGCTGAGTATTAAGTCAGAAGAATCTTTGCCAACTCATTTCCTTTTAAAAGAATCCTTTTTCAAGACATCAGTTTAGTCTTCTTACTTCCTCAAAATGCTTTCATTAAGGTTGTAGATTGTCCTGACTGGCTTTGTGTAAAATCTGCAAGATTTTAGTAAAAGTTGGGTCCCAAGATGCTACATGGCATTAGAGTAGACTCTGTATACAATTGGGAACGTTTACCTTTTAATTCCTACTCTTTAAAATAACAGATGACTTTCTAAAATGTTTCGTTATCTCAGTTACTCAAGGCACTTGAGTTATTTTTGTATCTTGGGGTGTATGTGTGAAACTGGTCTTAAAGCTCCTTAGTAGCCCAGATGCCTTCCATTCTTCGGTGCCACCAAAGTTAAATGCACATGGCGCCATTTCGATTTTAAAGTGTTCTGCCTAAATATTCCCTACCCAAAATGTTCTCATTTCCTTCCTTGGTTTCACTTAGTTTTGATAGTATAGACCTTTGCTAGCCTCTTGGAAAGGGATAGACTGATGTTTGAGTGGCATGCATAGTATGAGTGAAATCATTGTTTTTCTTGGCCTGTTGGGAAGTATGCAGGTATATTAAATATTTCAAATGAAATGGAAAAAAGGATTTGCTCATTAATTTTTTTGTTTCTGTAGTACCAAGATTTCATTCATTGTAAAAGCCTTTTAAGCCTTTTTCTTTTATTATTTTGTAAACTGAGAAACTACCATGCAGTAAATTGGCAGGCACAGCCCCCAGCTTTCACTGAAACCATGCAGGGCTCAATTATATTTGTTCACTAATCTGTTAAAAATTATCTCTTTATGGGTCATCTTATATTATCTTGATCTATGCAGAAATAGTAACATTACTTATGAATGTATATTTAACATCTGGGGATCTGACATTTGCAACATTGTGTTAAAGATGGGTGTACAACATTTATAAGAAATTACTCTGTCTTCATTAGTTATACCTGTGGGAAGTGGGAGAAAAAAGACTTAAGGGTGGAAGAAGCTATGAAAAATCTTTATGAAAAGTACTGCTGTCTTGCCAATCTTTAAACCCCGTGAGTATGTAATGAACTAGCATCATGTTTATAAGCTAACCAATATGCACTAAATGGTAATTCTTGGAATTATTATACCACCTTTGTGTAAAATGTCCAGCTGAATTGGTTAAAGAGTAGGGTGGGAACTTGGACTGTATTTCCTTGGAGAGAGTGGGGAGGGAGGAGGGAGGGAGGGAGAGAAGGAAAGATAGAAGGAAGGAGTTACCCCTTCTCTGCAAGAATTGTATTTAGTTTATGGTCAATATGCATATTACATGGACATTTATGATTCATTTTATTTTAAAAGCTTTTGGATTTGTGAATGCTGAGAATTAACAGTGTTTCTCTTATTCCAAACATGTGGTTTTTGGATGAAGTATTGCAGCTCAAGGATGTCCGTAGTTTAAAAGTTGAATCCTGACTGCAGTTGTTTCTTGCTGGGTATGGATTTTGCATGCCAGTGTATGTTTCCTTGATCATTGATAACAATTCTATTTTTCTGTTCTTGTCATAAAATATTTAGTAAACAAAAACAAAAGGACAAGTGCTAGTAAAGTGGTGCATTTTGATATATGGATTGCTTTTTATTCCCTCCCTCTTAGTTTTCACACACAAAGCCATTTCCTTTTAGAAACGACTATGGTAATGCATCTCATCATAAAAGCTGTACAAATTTTTAATTCAGTATCTCATAATGTAATAAGAGTTATTAATACTTGCTAAGAGAAAGGCTTTTTTCATTTGTTCCCCTCCTTTTTTTTTAAGATGACAGAATGGTTGAAGATAGTGGAGTCTCTAACTCAAGCATTGAGTTTTGGCTGAACAAGACTCTTGAGTGGGATCAGATCACCACTTTAGAATCTCAGCAAGATGTCTGCCTTCACTTGCCTGAATTACAGGAATTTCTCCTGCAGATTTATGGAGCTTTGAAACATATGGTAAGTGAATTAACTGAAAGAATGAACTGTTTTGAAGACTGTTACAGAAACATTCTGCACCCCACATTTTGACAAGATAAAAAGCTAACAGTAGCACAGAGCCTTGTAGTACTGACCTAATGTATTACTGGATCATAGAAGCAAATTGGAGAAACAGCCATAGGTAATGCAAACAGGAATGTGTTTCCTGTGTTCCTGATTTATTATGAAATGAGCCTTTTTTTTTCTTTTTTTTTGATTGGTTATATTCTCACATGAGAATTTCCTATTCAATGCAGCAAGCTTTTTAAAATACCTTAAAATAAACAAGCATTTAATTCTTATTCTCATGTCATATATTCCATTAGATACAGATCCTTAACTTATAAAATTATAAGTGATCTCTTAAACCTTGGAGTCTGCTGGCTTATTAACTTTATTGTTACTGCTTGCAAAATGTTTTCAGATCACCATTGTGTGATCACAAATAAATATCTAGTTTGCTGCTGCTATTTTGCTTCTTTATTATTAGGTTGCAATAATTTGTAGAAGACAAATTGCAATTAATTAGGGTATTGTTATATGCTGTGTGCACTAAAATATATTTTGTTGATAATAAGCAGTTAGCCTATAAAATTAGTGTAAATAGGAAAGTATTTTTGATAAAATGACAAGTGGCAGATTAGCTACTGAAAAAATTATTTTGTTAGCAATTGCCTATATTTCTGAGGACATAACTTTTTCCCTTGAAATTTTCTAATCGTACTGAATTACTTATAAAACTGGGCTTCAGATGGGCCTTCTGTATTTGACTCCACAGTGTCTAGGGATTGTTCCAAATGTGGATCAAATCTGAAGAATTTATTGTAGTGAGAAGTGATTATTATCTTTGCTGTTACTTGCATATTATCTTGGTTTGCTACCATTTTAAAAGCCATTTTAATATTAGTCATTAAAATTACAAAAAAGAGAAGATGGAAATGCCTAATTATATAAGAATGTTTATTAATTGCATCATGTTTTACTTTAATAGCAAAGCTTCTGTCCATTTGGTTAATTTTTCTTTAGGTTTTTGTAGGTATAGGGCCTGTTAAATTTCAGTTGCAATTTATGTTAAATGTAGCAAGTAGTAATTGAAATATTAAAATTTCTTTATACTGTGGTTGGGACTCAGTCCTTCACATAATGTATAAAATTATGTAAGCAGTATGACATTTTCAATAATTTGTTTTTATTTATTACTCTTATCTTGTAAGTTAAGAGAAAACAACAAAATATTTTTCTTAGTATATTTGTGTGTATTTTTTTCATTTTCCCCCCTCTCTGAAGGAGATAGACTGTTTCTAATTCTGATATATAAAATAAGTAAATAATAAATAATTATTTTGAACTTCTATAAAAGCATTGTGTTGATCCACAAAAAGTTGAACTGGCTGGAAAGACGTTAAAATACTTTAAATCTCAATTTACAACTTTAATGTTTTCTTTTTGCTGTCTTGATTTCTATTTTTCAATTGTATCTCTGTAAGAACAATTGAATAGACTAGTGGTGTAGTGACTATAGTATGTAAGACAGTAGTGTGAACAGTTGTGATTGCTTGTGCATAGCTCTAGGTGTAAGGTGTAAGTGAGGAGTAGTTGGTCTGGTGGTCTGGGAATCAGGCCTAAGGTTTGTTTAGGTTTACCCAATGGGAGTGGGAAAAGTCCTGTGGAGACCCAAGGACAGGTAGCAGAGGGGGTGGGGGAGGACTAGGGCAGTAGGCCTGTGCTAGGCCTCCAAGGGCTGCCCACCCCCGCATCCTGTGTTCCACCTAATGACCTGCATGTTTGTTTAATAATTTATTGGGGGGAGCCGGGATGGGGGGGATTGCTAAATGAGATGTTTCACTTAACAGCCATTATGACATGTGACCGTCGTGGACAGTCACTATGTTTTGGCATCCACTAATTTCAAAACTAAGCATTCTCTTTAATTTTAGAACTCGACAACTGCAGTCCAAAAATTTCCATTAATTGGTCAGTTATTGGGAAGACTCTGTTGGAATCCTTTTGTCATTGGATATGGTGAGTGTTTATAACTTGTTTTGTTAAAGTACTTTCAATGTAAGTATCAGACAGTGGTCCATCAAGCATAAAACCATATACATTCATTGGCATCAAGTTTAGAGACAAGGATTTTGTAATGAAAACAACAGTTGCCCAAAATAATGAAAAAATAATTTGTCAAAAGGCCTTGGGAAAAAAAAGCAAAATCCATTTTAAAATGGATAATAACGAATGTTTATAGAATCCAAATTTTTATAAGAGCAGATTTATATACAGGTACTCCTTGAGTTACAATGGAAATTGGGACTGGAACTTGTATCGTTAAGCAATGCGTGCCTGACCAGGTCTTTTGCCAAGACAGCTGCTGACTCTGCAAGGCTGTCTTGCGGACAACCAGGCTAGTGGGAGCAAGAAGATGGTAAAGGTCAGTTGGGCACGCAAAGCGCAGGGCAATAGGGGCTACAGAGTGCAGGGAACCAAAAGAGCAGAAATGAGGGGGAAATTTGAGTAGAATAGAATAGAAGAATAGAATAGAATAGAATAGAATAGAATAGAATAGAATAGAATAGAATAGAATAGAATAGAATAGAATAGAATAGGACCTTGGAGGTCTTCTAGTCCAGCCCCCTACTCGAGCAGGAGGACCTATACCATCTCAGACAAGTGACTGTCTAGCCTCTTCTTAAAAATCTCCATTGATGGAGCGCCCATGATTTCTGGAGGCAAGCTGTTCCACTGGTTAATTGTCCTCACTGTCAGGAAGTTTCTCCCTAATTCCAGGTTGCTTCTCTCTTTGATCAATTTCCAACCATTGTTTCTTGTCCTGTCCTCTGATGTTTTGGAGAATAGGTGGGTGGGGGAGATGAAGCATCCCTGCAGTCATGTGGGCAGGTTACCAAGCATGCAAATTTTGATCGCAAGGGGGGCTGCAGTGGCTGTAACTTCGGGATTTTTTTCAGACTCAACATAACTTTAAACAGTCACTGAACAAATGGTCATAACTCGAAGGCTTCTTGCAATTTTTAGGTCATCTTCTGCAGTTGGTAATATAGTACTGATGTAAACAAGCAGGACTGGTAACAAAAATGGTCCTACTTTAACACTTGCTATATCATCGTGAAGAAACCGTGCACATCAAAATCCTTTCACATACGATACCATTGTAAGCAAACAGTATCTAATACAGCAAAATTGTCTTAGGATTTAAATGGTTAATTAATACATATAGAGTTTTAACATACAGTTTTACAGGGTTTTTTTATAGTGTGACAAGTTTTGAATGATTGAATTTGGACTCTTTATTAACAGAACGGTGATAATTAAAAGTTTCAATACACCAACCTTTGAGTACTTTTGTCATACCAGCTTTTCTTTCATTGCTGTCAGTAGCAGGGAAAATGGAGGAGTAAAATGGTGGCTCTAAATTTCATTTTATTGGGAGAGTGCAGTCAATAGTGGTTGAGGGGAGCAGGGCTGCATGCATTTCCCCTAAAATAGTCTTCTCTAACAAACATTTTGCTTTGACAGCTGCTTATTTATCAGGCAAAAATTAATATAAAGATTCTTAGGGGACCTGTTTGTTTTGATGAAGGTAATTATTTATGAGGAAAGAGATATTTAGGGTTAGTTTTTATGTTAGAAAAATAAAACAGTGCACAAATTTGAATTTAATGTCATAAAACTGTTCTATGTATATAAATACATTTTATGATAAAACTATCAATAAAATAAGTTGCAAAAAATAAGGTGGCTTGATTCAGAACAAGCTAGCCAGATTGAAACTGATCAGATTTAAGTTTGTCACAATTAACTAGGTTCATATTGAATCAGCAAGACAATCAATTAAACCCATCTCCAAATACATTAAAATATGTCTTATATTAAGAGAAGGAAGAATGAAACAGTCTATATAAATGAATTGAATGAGAATGCAATAGAAGAAAAATAACCATAAAGATTTACTTTGTCCTTGTTTTTTTGTTTTTGTTTATTAAAATGAGCAAAAGAGTCTTCTTGTCCTGCTTTGATTTTTTTTAAAAAAATAACCTTATTTGGATTGGTACCACAGATGAATGCCAGAAGATTCTGATGTGCTGCTTATGTTGTCTATACACTGGTGAACCACAGAACCCTCTGGAATTGAAGGCCAACAGCTGGATACAAGTAAGCAAATGAATCCTCCCCTCAGCTGCTTTACATTAACTTAATTATTTAAAGGTGCAGCATCTACAGCATATAGACACTGTGTCATTTTTGAAAACCACTCTAGAGACATACTAGATTCACATTGTATTGAAATGTATTCTCCTTTAATTAAAGTACAAACTCTGCTGTCTCTCATTTTGAACATTAAAAAAGATGTGGTGTTTAGAACCAAAATAATTTTAATGGCCCTTAATTGAATGGAGCCTAGATTCTGGCAGCTTTAAGTAAAGAACAAAGTCCACAAATCAGCAAGCAAGAGAGTGCTATAAAAGCAAACTTTCAATTAGGGGGAAAAATAAGGCAATCTGGATAGAAGCCCTTGTTTGTTTTGAAAACAATTTATATATGCTCTATAATTTTGCTTTTATTTTTGTTTAATCTTTCTAGCCTTGGGAGAAGCTAATTGTATCCAAATTTTATTCACAGACAGCTAAAGAAAACACTTGTGCGCAACATAATTTTTTTTAGTGAGTTCTGAATTAAATTAATCTGCAATTGCTTGAATTTTACGTTGCACAGTCTTTCATGTAAAATCTGATGGCACTTTTTTCCTAAATAACCCCCTCTCTTAATTTACTTGAACCATTTTTAAAAGAAAAACCTGCCTGATCAATTTATTCCATCATTAAGTAAAAAAAATAAGCTTATATACAGAAACTTTCTTTTTTAAAATATAGTTTATTAATTTTTTAACATAATCACAGTATTTGGTAAACAGCGTGCTGTCTGGGTTTATATTTACAAACAATAACAGTCTCTATAATTCTGTAATCCATATAGTAGCTTTCCTTGATTTTCTCTTCTTCCAATAATATTCTCATTTATTAACCTTAAATTAGTACATTTCTTAGTATTTAATAGATAACAATAGATATAACAATTTTTATCTATTTTAATAGATAATATTTTTCTAGTATTTCTACTAGTAACAACCCCACATCAGTGTGAAGCGTCTTTTCTAATTAATCATCTTAATCACCTTAACATAGATCCGGTTTTTAAAGTTCTTTTTTACAGGTGAAACTCAAAAAATTAGAATATCGTGCAAAAGTTCATTTATTTCAGTAATGCAACTTAAAAGGGGAAACTAATGTATGAGATAGACTCATTACATGCAAAGCATGATTTGTCATAATTGTGATGATTATGGCATACAGCTCATGAAAACCCCAAATCCACAATATCAGAAAATTAGAATATTACATGCAATCAATAAAACAAGGAGTGTACATAAAACAATATCGGACCTCTGAAAAGTATAAGCATGCATATGTACTCAGTACTTGGTTTGGGCCCCTTTTGCAGCAATTACTGCCTCAATGCGGCCTGGCATGGAAGCTATCAGCCTGTGGCACTGCTGAGGTTTTATGGAAGACCAGGATGCTTCAATTGCGGCCTTCAGCTCTTCTGCATTGTTCGGTCTCATGTCTCTCATCTTTCTCTTGGCAATGCCCCATAGATTATGGGGTTCAGGTCAGGCGAGTTTGCTGGCCAATCAAGCACAGTAATCCCACGGTCATTGAACCAGGTTTTGGTGCTTTTGGCAGTGTGGGCAGGTGCCAAGTCCTGCTGGAAAATGAAGTCAGCATCCCCATAAAGCTCGTCTGCGGAAGGAAGCATGAAGTGCTCCAAAATCTCCTGGTAGATGGCTGCGTTGACCCTGGACTTAATGAAGCACAGTGGACCAACACCAGCAGATGACATGGCTCCCCAAATCAACACAGACTGTGGAAACTTCACACTGGACTTCAAGCATCTTGCAGTGTGTGCCTCTCCATTTTTCCTCCAGACTCTGGGTCCTTGGTTTCCAAATGAGATGCAAAAGTTGCTCTCATCAGAAAAGAGGACTTTGGACCACTGAGCAACAGACCAGGTCTGTTTTTCTTTAGCCCAGGTAAGACGCTTCTGACGTTGTTGTTCAGGAGCGGCTTGACAAGAGGAATACGACATTTGAAGCCCATGTCCAGGATCCGTCTGTGTGTGGTGGCTCTTGATGCACTGACTCCAGCCTCAGTCCACTCCTTGTGAAAGTCCCCAACACTTTTGAATGGCCTTTTCCTGACAATCCTCTCCAGGCTGTGGTCATCTCTGCTGCTTGTGCACCTTTTTCTTCCACACTTTTCCCTTCCACATAACTTTCTATTAATGTGCTTTGATACAGCACTTTGGGAACATCCAACTTCTTTTGCAATTACCTTTTGAGGCTTTCCCTCCTTATGGACGGTGTCAATGATGGTTTTCTGCACAACTGTCAGGTCAGCAGTCTTCCCCATGATTGTGATTCCTACTGAACCAGACTGAGAGACCATTTAAAGGCTCAGGAACCCTTTGCAGGTGTTATGGCTTAATTAGCTGATTAGAGTGGGACAGTTTGAGCCTAGAATATTGCACCTTTTCACAATATTCTAATTTTCTGAGATTGTGGATTTGGGGTTTTCATGAGCTGTAAGCCATAATCATCACAATTATGACAAATCACGGCTTGAACTATCTTGCTTTGCATGTAATGAGTCTATCTCATATATTAGTTTCCCCTTTTAAGTTGCATTACTGAAATAAATGGACTTTTGCACGATATTCTAATTTTTCAAGTTTTACCTGTAAATTTATTTTCCCCACAATGTTCAAAAACATTTTTACATGTTAAGATTAAGTATATAAGTCTTTTTCCTCATACAAGCCATCCCAACAATTTTCCATTTCTCATATCATAAAACAAAAAAGAAGAAAAAAAGAAGGAAATAATATACTACTTGAAAAACCTGTCCCTCTTAAGCTAAAATACATTTATGTCCAAAAAATTTTCTATTCTTTTTTACCATATAAACAAATATTTAATCTTTAAGTACTCAGTCTAATAAATTCCATCCACAGCTAATATTTTACAACTATTCAAAACATTCTTATTAATTGAAATTTTCTCAAAATACATTACATTTGAGTATCTAAAACATTTCCCTCATATAAATCATCCTAACATTTTTATATTTCTCATATCATAAACAAAAATACTATGTTACTTAAGGAGCCTATCCCTCTTAAACTAAAATTCATTTATATCCATAATTTTATTTCTTTAACCATATTCAAACAGGTGCTTAATCTTTGAATATTCCATCTGATAAGTCCCACCATCTAATTTCTTAATTCTAACTTTAGCCTCCCCCCCAAAAATATCTTTCCTAATCAATGCTCCGCTGCACCAAAAGGTCTACCCATAGTTTGGTAGATATTTTTGTAAGTACAAGAGACGAGTCAAGTAAGGTGTTTTTATGGGAATATTTTGCCCCTTCGTATTCCTTGAAAATCTTTTTCTTTCTTTCTCTCTTAGTTTCTCTTATCATTTTTTGTCTCTCAAATTCTCGTTCTCCTGACAGCTCTGTAATCCATTTTGTTGAATCTTTTTTCTTGTCCTTAGACTTAGCAATCTTGAAGTATAAGTTGTCTTTCCCATGTCCAATATTTCCTGCAGGTTTTTCTCCACCTAGGTTAAATCATAGTTCCTTCCATTGTTGAATTCCATCTTTAGATCTCTTTCCTCTGGTTTATGTTGAGTTGCCTGCTTTACTTGATCACTCTTATTTTTATTTTCTGAGAGTGTTTTTTTTGTTGTATAGTTAAATTGAAGATGTGTTCATTTAAATTTTCAAAGTTATTTTTAATTTCTTCATGGTTTGAAATCATTGTCATTTATATTAGTTGTAACATAGCATATACATTTCCTCCTGGAAAGTATTTGTTTTTTCTTGGTATGTTTTTTCTGCAGATCTCTGATGTTCCATGATAGCCAAAAATCAAAATTTTCCTTTCTCTGCAAACAGCTTTAGAGTCACAGTTCAATAAGTCTTTATAATTCAGGAAGGTCAATTTTTTCCTAAGTTTTATGGTTCTTGTACATAGCCCAAAATGTTTTCTTTTCTTTCTTTGTTTAGTTAATGCGTTGAAGGTCAGAAAAACAAGTTATCTTTTCCTGGGCTTGCCAGTTCCTGTATTAGAGCAGCTATAATTGTATATTTTCATCCACCACTAGATGTTAGCACCAGTTCGTTTTTCAGTTTTCAAAACAGGCAATTGCCTTGTTTTTATCAATAATCTTTTGCCAAGAAAGTCTTAACTAATTCCACCAATTTCACACTTATCCAGATTTAAGTCTTATATTCATTTCATTTCAGTATTTCTGTCCCCCATAAAAATTTAATTCGCCACTTCCATCTGTGTGAGGGTGGAGCAAAAATCCCCCTCCTCTCACTTTTGGAGGATTTTTGCTTCTTGGTTTTTTTTTTCTTCCAGGAAATCAATTATCAAGTAGAAGAGACAGAATCGGTATTCTTACCCAGTTCCAAACCCGTTATTTACAATCAAGCTTAACCTAGTGCTTTTTGGCTTCGGCTGCTTGTAGCTTGGGCTAGACTGGAGTAAAGCTAACCTTGCTTTTGTTGGTTTCTGGAGGGCTTTTCCCAAAAGACCGGATCAACTGCCGTCTCTCTGTGGTTGGCGGGGCTTCCCTCCTTCTTTGTCGCCTCTCTGGGGCGACTATAGGCCCATTTAGGGTCCCCAAACAGAAAGAATGAGCTGTAGGATGCGGAGCACCGTGATCCCTTGGCTACTTGCGCTACTGTGCAAAACCGGAAGGCTGAAACATTTTCTATTTAGACAACTAGGTGCATCCTTTATAATTATATACTCTGGGGTTTGTGATGGAATAGTAGTTCATTTTGAGGAATAATACTAAAAATACATGAAGTTGAGCCTCTTAATGCAGGTTCTATTGCAGACATGTCAAACTCGCGATGTCACATGACGTGCGACGTATCAGAGCTTTTTCTCCATTGCCGGCAATGGGGTGGGCACGGTTTCCTGGTGACGCGTCCGGCCCCTGTATTGAGATAGTTATCGAAATTGAGGTCTGC
This sequence comes from Vipera berus, assembly GCF_964194415.1. NCBI lineage: Eukaryota > Metazoa > Chordata > Lepidosauria > Squamata > Viperidae > Vipera > Vipera berus. The sequence continues at coordinate 63,364,255 of NC_138203.1, forward strand.
TTTGAATTATGAAAACCTGGTTTAATAATTGATAGTAAACTGTTGCAGCTTCATTCCTTCTCATGAGCTATGAAACTAAACAAGTTTCTATTAAGCATAGTTTGCATCACATTCTTTCATTTGTGTATAGCATAACATGTGACTCCATTTCATTAAATCATGGTTTAGTTTCACACAATAACAACATTTGAAGTGCTCTTTGCTTAGTGAATACAGGTAGTCCTTGTTTAGTTAGCACCTGTGCAATAGCTGTTCAAAGTTGCAACTGATCCTTGAAGTTACAGCTGTTGTAGTGTCCTGCAATAATGTTGTTGCCATTTGCGATCTTCCTTGCCAGCTTTCCAAAAGCAAAATGACTGGAAAAACCAGCAGGGAAAATCATAAGTTGCTGTGGTAAGCTTCCCTCCAACCTTCCTGCACACCTTGCCATGCCTTCCCTGAGTCTTTCTTTGCTTGCACAGACCCATGGCCTCCCTGCACTTGGAGGCACTTGGACTGACCCCAGGCCTCCCTGTGCTTGTGTGGACCTGTGCCCTCCTTTCTTCAGCCTCCCTGCACTCATGCGCCACACCATGGAACCTCCCTCTGCCAATTTACGTGCAACCTTCATAGAGCTTCCCAGGGACTCCCTTGCCCTCCTGTGGCACCACTGCACCTTTTACCTGGGACTCTTGCTGCTTCTTGCTTAATGACTTGTCCATCTTGGGAATTCAACTGCAACCGAGACTGTCTAGATTGTTGTCGCTAAACAATGCAGTCCCATGGGATACTTGACAATCACATTGCTTAATCCCAGTCCTAATTGCTTTCTTGACCTGAGGACCACCTGAATGGTTTCTAACCAAGACTTCACTTTGCTCTGAACCTGTATGAAAACATTATCACTAAATTGAGCAAGTATTCGGAGGCAGTGCAGATTATTGCGGGGGATTTTAATCACACAGATCTGAAGCTGGTATTCCCAAAATTTCATCAGCACATTAAGTGTGCAACGAGGGGAAGAAATACTCTTGACAAAGTGTATACAAACATTAGACGGGCATATGAGGTTAAGCCTTTGGCACACCTTGGTGGATCGGATCATGTGTCCCTGCTTTTGACACCAGTATACACACCCCTTAGGAAACAAGTCCTGATACAAACACGGACTGTTACGGTGTGGTCTGAGGGAGCCCTTCAGCAGCTGCAGGACTGTTTCCAGGAGACTGATTGGAATGTGTTTGATCATCAAGACCTGGAAATTTATACATCAACAGTCTTGGACTACATTAGATTCTGCACAGCAAATGTTACTGGGGAAAAGCATGTAAAGATGTATCCGAATAGGAAGCCCTGGATGACAGGGGAAGTCCGGCGATTGTTGAAGGCCAGGAACTCTGCTTTTAGAACTGGAGATCGGGTATTGTATGGTATAGAAAGGGCGAATTTGAAGAGGGGTATTGTTGTGATTCAGGGTCAGCCTGTGGGTTCGGCAGATGGGTCGGATGATTCAGAGGAGGAGGAGGAGGAGGGGTTTGGAGAGCCTGCAGAGGACAGTTCTGAGTTTTCGCAGAGCTCTCAGCCAGGCCCCTCCCATCTGGTTACTACGCAGACCCAGCTGTGTGAGCCTGACAGCGTGGATGAAGATGACCCACAGCTGGCCCTGTTCAAGGACGCCCGACGCAGGAGGCAGTCAATCAGGAGTAAACAGAGGAAGGCAATGGGGCACCTCGGAAGGAGGCAGAGAGAAGCCACGCCTTGAACTGTTTAAAATGGGAATGTGTGGGAGGGCTGGTTTGCTGAAGGCAACCGTTTGAATAGCTCCTGTTTTAGTGGTTCGTGTTTTGTTTTGCTCAGTTTGCTCTGTTTTGGATCTGTTTTGTGTAAATAAATTTGGCGGGCTTCCAGCCTTTTGCCTTTTGTAAAGGGGTTGTCCCTGCCTTTTCTGCAGGGCCGGTAGTAGGCTGGAACAGAACAGTTTGCCTTCAGCCTCCCACCCCCTTAATATTATTATGGAGCAGGTACGTGCTGAGAATGCCCAGCTCGTCCAGCAACTCGCTTTGTTGGCAGTTCAGGTGGGTCAACTGCAAGCTCAGGTCCATGCTGCACCCCCACCATCACCACCACCCAGGAGAAAATGCCAAGTTGCGATGCCGGATAAATTTAATGGCACTCCAGAACTGTTTCCTGCTTTCCTGGGACAATGCCAGCTCTTTATCAGTGTGAGAGCAGCTGATTTCCCCACTGACCAGGATAAGGTGGGGTTTGTGTTAAGCCTTCTTTCGGGTGATGCAGCTCGTTGGGGCACGCCTCTGCTGGCTCAACCATTGTTGGACAACTTTGTGGGGTTTTGTGATCATATGCGTCTGATGTATGAGGACCCTATAAAGACGCAGACTGCTACTCATCGCCTGAAAGCTCTGAGGCAGGGTCAACGCCCCCTACAGGGCTATATCAGCGATTTTCGGCTGCTTAGCCAGGATTCTGCCTGGAATGAGGCTGCGCTTGTGGATGCCTTCCAGGATGGATTGTTGGAGGAGATGTTGGATGAGCTGGCCCTGTTCTGAACCAGCCCTCCTCTGGCCTTGTAAAGGCAAACCCCTATTTAGAAAGAAGAGACTGGAGAGCGTCCAAGGCTAAAAGGCATCCGCCAAGATTTATTACGCAGTTAACAAAAACACTAGAGCTTGTCTTCTCAAGCGGAAAAGTTGCTTTCAGCAACCAGCCCCTCCCCAAACACTCCTTTTATAGAGAGCTCAGGGCGTGGTCTCCCTGTGCCTCCTCCCGAGGAGTCCCACATTCTTTCTTTGTTTGTTCCTGCTCGACTGCCTCCTGCGTCGGGCGTCCTTGAACAGGGCCAGCTGTGGGTCATCATCTTCCGCACTATCGGGCTCACGCAGCTGAGAAGAGGGCCCCGGCTGGGAACTCTGCCAAGCCTCCACGCCATCATCAACCGGTTCGTCTCCCACACGGTCCTCCTCCCCCTCATCTGAGTCATCCGACACATCTGAGCCGGCTGCCGAAACCACAGGCTGGCCCTGAGTCACAACACTATCCCGCACCGCAGGGCCCTTCCCCCGGGTCTGCCGATCCGGATGCGGTCGGGATGGGAACTGTTCGTGAAACGCAGTCACCAACGCAGGGGCATGAACGGCGGTCGCGTCTTCCCATGTGAAGTCCTCCGGCCCGTACCCTTTCCACTCGATCAGGTACTGGAAGCGACCTTTCAGCCAGCGGGAATCCCTGATGCTGGCGACCTCGTACTCGGGGGTGCTGCCTCCATCACGAGTTCCTGATGGGGGAGGTTCCGCTTGGCGAAGTGGACAGGCCGGTTGTTCGAGGACCAACAAGGACCGATGGAAGACGGGGTGCACGCGCAGGGAACGTGGCAGAGTTAAACGATAGGCGACCGGATTGATGACGGCCTCGACTGGGAACGGTCCAAGGTAACGGTGGTCCAGCTTCCTCGCCGGCCGAGTGGATGGTAGGTTCCTGGTGGACAGCCAGACCCGATCCCCCACCGATAGTGGAGGCGTATCCCTTCTCGACCGATCGGCGAACCTCTTGTAGTCGGCCTTGGCCTTCTCCAGCTGCCGTCGCACCAACCGATGGATCGCCTGTAACTCCGCCATAAATTCGTTCGCTGCCGGCTCCGATGAGTCCACGGGAGAAAGGGGGAAAAACCGGGGGTGATAACCCACGTTGGCCAAGAACGGTGTCATCTGCGTGGAGGTGTGCTGCGAGTTGTTAAAGGCAAACTCGGCTATGGCCAAATAGTCCACCCAATTGTCCTGCTGCAGGTTAACGTAGCAGCGCAGATACTGCTCTAAGATGCCGATGACCTTCTCGGTACCCCCGTCGGTCTGAGGATGATGCGCGGACGAGAGGCAAACCTTAATGTCCAACGCCCGCATTAACTCCTGCCAGAAGCGGGCTGTAAACTGGGCCCCCCTATCGGAGACGACTCTATCGGGAAGGCCATGCAGCCGGAACACCTGTTGGATGAACATGCGACTAGTGGCGCGAGCTGACGGTAAGCCGCGACAGGGGATGAAGTGCGCCATCTTGGTCAACATGTCCACCACCACAAACACTGTCGTGAAGCCGGAGGATGGGGGTAGATCCGTCAGAAAGTCCATGGACACAGCCCCCCAGGGTCTCTTGGGTGTTGGCAAGGGCTGCAGTAAACCAGGCGGGGCCCCTGTCGCTGACTTGGCCTGCCTGCAAGGAATGCAGGAGGTGACATAAGACTGGACATCGTGTCGGACTCGGGGCCACCAGAAGGTACGGGAGACCAGGTTCAGAGTCTTGAACAGGCCAAAATGCCCCGCAGCCGGGTTATCATGACACTGGCTGAGGACGAGTCCCCTGAGTGGCCCTCCTGGAACATAGAGCCGGTCACGATAATACAGGAGTCCATCCGCGACCGACCAAGGCGAATCTGGCCCCACCTCTTCCTTCCGCTGAGCCACCCACGCCTCCTGCTGCTGCGCCTCCCGGATCCGAGCCCGTATATCCACCGGCTCCCGCACCGCAGCAAAAGACTCGACGGGGATCACTGTCCTGGGCGGAAGCTTGTCTTCCGCTCGGGTGTATTCGGGCTTTCTGGACAGAGCATCCGCTCTCTGGTTGTGCCCGCTTGGTATGTACCGCACCCGAAAGTCAAACCTCGCAAAGAAGAGGGACCACCGGATCTGGCGTTGATTCAAATTCCGAGCGGTCTGCAGGCTTTCCAGATTCTTGTGGTCCGTCCGGACCTCGATCTGATGCCGCGCCCCCTCCAGATGATGCCTCGAACGCCGCCTTGATGGCCAGCAGCTCCTTCTCCCAGATGGTATAGTTGCGCTCCGAGGGGTTCAATTTCCGAGAGTGATACGCGCAAGGGAAAAGGGTACCGCTGGGCGTCGTTGCCTGGAGTAACACGGCCCCAATGGCAATGTCGGAGGCGTCCGCCTCCACGACAAACGGCCGTTGCGGGTCGGGATGTTTCAAGATGGGCTCCTTCATGAAGGCGTCCTTCAAAGCCTGGAACGCCTGTTGTTCGGGGGCGTTCCACTGGAACCGAGTCTTCTTCTGCAGGAGCCGGGTGAGGGGGGCTGTCAAGGCAGCAAAGCCAGGGATGAATGTCCGATAGTAGTTGGCAAATCCAAGGAGTCGCTGAACGTCCTTCACGCGACGCGGGGGTTGCCAACTCTGCAACGACTCGACTTTACTCGACTCCATGGCGATGCCCTCAGGAGAAATGCGGTGACCCAGGAAATCGATGGTCACCTGGTAGAACTGGCACTTCTCCAACTTGGCAAACAGCCGATGTTCCCGGAGGCGCTGCAGGACCTGACGGAGATGCTGATGATGCGCTTCACGCGACGGGGAGTAAATCAGGATGTCGTCCAGGTAAATCACGACAAACTGGTCCAACAGATCCCGAAAGATATCGTTCATAAAATGCTGAAACACAGCGGGGGCGTTGGTCAGGCCAAACGGCATCACCGTGTACTCGAAATGTCCATAGCGAGTACCAAACGCCGTCTTCCACTCATCACCCGGCCGAACCCTGACGAGGTTGTAAGCTCCACGCAGGTCCAGTTTCGTGAAGATCTTAGCCTCCCGGAGTCGGTCCAAGAGCTCGGGGATGAGGGGCAGCGGGTAGCGGTTACGCACCGTGATGGCGTTGAGTTTCCGGTAGTCACAGCAAAGCCGTAACTCGCCCGACTTCTTTTTGACGAAGAGCACGGGCGCAGACACTGGCGAGGACGAGGGCCGGATGAAACCACGAGCCAAATTCTTTGTCAGGAAGTCCCGCAATGCAGCCAACTCGGGCTCCGACATGGAGTACAAACGCCCCACTGGGAGAGGCGCATCAGGGACTAGATCAATGGAACAGTCATAGGGCCTGTGCGGGGGTAATTGGTCCGCCTCTGACTCGCTGAACACATCAGCAAAGTCGGACAGTTCGGGAGGCAAGGAAACCCCTGAGGAACCCTCCACCTGGCCGGCACAGATATGGCGGGTGTGGTCCACGCACTGCAAACTTGGGAAGGTGACCAAGTTCTGAGACCAATAGATCTGTGGATCATGCGCCCGGAGCCACGCCAGTCCCAAGACCACGGGGAAGTGCAGATCCGAAGTGACGTAAAACTGAATGGCCTCCACATGGGTACTGATGGCCATACACACGGGTTGCGTGGCGGCCGTAATAGGCCCGGACAGGAGCACTCGACCATCGATGGTCTCCACAAGCATGGGCGGATCCACTGGACACTGGGGAACAGCCCATTTGGCCACAAAGGCCGAATCCATAAAGTTAGTGGTAGCCCCAGAGTCAATTAAGGCATGGACCGGAATCCCCTCTGGCTTGCCAGGAAGGATCAGTCGTGCCTCCAGAATCAAATGCCGTGGAGGTTCACAGGCACCGTCGGAACGGCGTCGCTCGGCGTGGTCGTTGTGGGTCGCCCGATCTTTCACACCGTCTAGATCGGGCTCGGGCCGTTTCCCGATAGCAAAGCAGGGGACTTTCTCGGGGCAGGCTTGGTCACTGACGCCCGCTGACGCTTCTTCGGGCAAGAAGCAGCCAAATGTCCAGGGTCCCCACAGTAAAAACACAACCCCTCCGATCGTCGTCTGTCCATTTCCGTCACCGATAGACGGGACCTGGCGGCACCCAGCTCCATTGGCTCCTCCCTCTGGACTGGGGGCTCACGCACAACAGGGGCGGCAGGGGTCTGTGGGGTGGCACGGCGACTCTTACGCTGCTGCAGCCGGGCATCGATCCGCAGACAAAGATGGATCAGCCCATTCAGGTCTGAGGGAATGTCCACGCGGGCCAGCTCATCCAACATCTCCTCTGACAAGCCATCCTGAAAGGCATCCACGAGCGCAGCCTCATTCCAGGCGGAATCCTGGCTAAGCAGCCGGAAATCGCTGATATAGGCCTGTAGAGGGCGCTGACCCTGCCTCAAAGCTTTCAGGCGTCGGGTGGCAGTCTGCGCCTTAATCGGGTCCTCGTACATGAGGCGCATATGGTCACAAAACCCCCCAAAGTTATCCAACAAAGGGCTAGGCTGTGCCAACAGAGGCGTGCCCCAACGAGCTGCATCTCCCGACAGAAGGCTCAACATGAATCCCACCTTATCTCGGTCAGTGGGGAAATCAGCTGCTCTCACGCTGATATAAAGCTGGCATTGTCCCAGGAAGGCAGGAAACAGTTCTGGTTTACCAGCAAATTTATCCGGCATAGCTATCTGACATTTCCTCCTGGGTGGGGGTGCAGCATGTACCTGAGCTTGCAGTTGTGCCACCTGAGCTGCCAGCAAAGTGAGTTGCTGGGTGAGCTGGGCATTCTCGGCAAGAAGCTGCTCCATCGTAGTAATAAGGGGTGGGTGGCTGAAAGCAAACTGTTCTGAACCAGCCCTCCTCTGGCCTTGTAAAGGCAAACCCCTATTTAGAAAGAAGAGACTGGAGAGCGTCCAAGGCTAAAAGGCATCCGCCAAGATTTATTACGCAGTTAACAAAAACACTAGAGCTTGTCTTCTCAAGCGGAAAAGTTGCTTTCAGCAACCAGCCCCTCCCCAAACACTCCTTTTATAGAGAGCTCAGGGCGTGGTCTCCCTGTGCCTCCTCCCGAGGAGTCCCACATTCTTTCTTTGTTTGTTCCTGCTCGACTGCCTCCTGCGTCGGGCGTCCTTGAACAGGGCCAGCTGTGGGTCATCATCTTCCGCACTATCGGGCTCACGCAGCTGAGAAGAGGGCCCCGGCTGGGAACTCTGCCAAGCCTCCACGCCATCATCAACCGGTTCGTCTCCCACACGGTCCTCCTCCCCCTCATCTGAGTCATCCGACACATCTGAGCCGGCTGCCGAAACCACAGGCTGGCCCTGAGTCACAACAGGCCCGTGTGGATATTCCCTCAGACCTGAATGGGCTGATCCATCTCTGCCTCCACACAGTTGACACCATTCTTGGTTTTTCCCCCCTTTCTCCCGTGGACTCACCGGAGCCGGCAGTGAACGACTACATGGGAGAGTTACAGGCGATCCATCGATTGATGCGACGTCAGTTAGAGAAGGCCAAGGCCGATTACAAAAGGTTTGCTGATCGGTCAAGGCGGGATACACCTCCACTATCGGTGGGAGATCGGGTCAGGTTGTCCACCAGGAACCTACCGTCAACACGGCCGGTGAGAAAGTTAGATCACCGATATTTAGGACCGTTCCCAATCGAGGCTGTCATCAATCCGGTCACCTATCGCTTAACTCTGCCACGTTCCCTGCGCGTGCATCCAGTCTTTCATCGGTCTCTGTTGGTCCCCGAGCAACCAGCCTGTCCACTCTGCCGAGCGGAACCTCCCCCATCAGGACATCGTGATGGAGACAGCACCCCCGAGTACGAGGTCGCCAGCATCAGGGACTCCCCTTGGCTGAAAGGTTGTTTCCAGTACCTGATTGAATGGAAAGGCTACGGCCCAGAGGAGTTCACCTGGGAGGACGCGACCACCGTTCATGCCCCTGCTTTGGTGTCCGCTTTTCATGAACAATTTCCATCCCGACCGCATCTGGATTGGCAGACCCGGGGGAAGGGCCCTGCGGTGCGGGATAGTGTTGTGATTCAGGATCAGTCTGTGGGGTCGGCAGTTGGGTCGGATGATTCAGAGGAGGAGGAGGAGGAGGGGTTTGGAGAGCCTGCAGAGGACAGTTCTGAGGCTTCGCAGAGCTCTCAGCCAGGCCCCTCCCATCTGGTTACTACGCAGACCCAGCTGTGTGAGCCTGACAGCGTGGATGAAGATGACCCACAGCTGGCCCTGTTCAAGGACGCCTGACACAGGAGGCAGTCAATCAGGAGTAAACAGAGGAAGGCAATGGGGCACCTCGGAAGGAGGCAGAGAGAAGCCACGCCTTGAACTGTTTAAAAGGGGAATGTGTGGGAGGGCTGGTTTGCTGAAGGCAACCGTTTGAATAGCTCCTGTTTTAGTGGTTCGTATTTTGTTTTGCTCAGTTTGCTCTGTTTTGGATCTGCTTTGTGTAAATAAATTTGGCGGGCTTACTTCCAGCCTTTTGCCTTTTGTAAAGGGGTTGTCCCTGCCTTTTCTGCAGGGCCAGTAGTAGGCTGGAACAGAACAGGTATTAGGAAGGCAAAAGCTGTGTATAGAGGAAAAATTGAGGATCATCTGAGAAATCATGATACTAGACAAGAGTGACAGGGGGTCCAGTACCTGACTGGCCACAAATCTAGTAGTCTATCAGTTGTAGAGAGTAGTGCTTCTCTGGTGGAGGAGCTGAATACCTTCTTTGCCCGATTTGAGGTGACACCAGCAGTGGCTCCAGCAGTGCTGCCAGAGTTATCATCGTTACTTCGTAAAGGAAACGTTGTTAGAGTGGAAGAGGGAGAAGTGAGGCAAATATTAAAGGAGATAAATATGAGAAAGGCCATGGGCCCTGATGGAGTGGCTGGTAGGTTGCTGAGAATCTGCTCAGAACAACTGTCAGAAATCTTTATGAAGATTTTTAATCGGTCTCTGGCCCAAGCCACTGTTCCACCTTGTCTGAAATCCTCTACTATTGTACCTCTGCCAAAAAAATCTAATATAGATAGTTTGAACAATTTCCGTCCTGTGGCGCTTACACCTGTCATAATGAAATGCTTTGAAAAATTGGTGCCGAATCGTATCATGGCTTGTTAGCCTGTTGGATTTGACTCTTGTCAATTTGCATATAAGGGAAAGAGATCCACAGAGGATGCGGTGGCCATGGCCTTACACGCTGTCCTGACTCATTTGGAGAAACAAGGGAACTATGTGAGATTGCTATTTGTAGATTTTAGTTCTGCATTTAATACTATTCTTCCGCATAGACTAGTGCCCAAATTATTAGATCTGGGGCTCCCGCCATGCTTATGCAGGTGGATATTAGATTTTCTATCAGATCGTTCCCAACGGGTGAGGATGGGTTCTCACATCTCTGCGGATCTCAGTATAAATATGGGGACGCCGCAGGGGTGTGTGTTGAGCCCGCTTTTGTACACACTCTACACATACGACTGTGTTCCCTATTACCCCAGCAATAAGATCATTAAGTTTGCAGACGACACAACGGTGGTTGGTCTGATTACTGCTGGGGAAGGGGAGTCAGCTTATAGGAAGGAGGTTGAGTTGCTGACGGAGTGGTGTAGGGAAAATAATTTATTCCTCAATTTTTAAAAAAAACCAAAAGAGATTATTGTGGACTTTAGGAAATGCAAATCGAACATTCATCCACTTATTATTGAAGGGAATTGTGTGGAACAGGTCAGGTGTTTCGATTTCTGGGAATGGAGTTAAGAGATGATCTGACATGGGGAGCAAACACCAAAGTTGTGATGAAGAGAGCACAGCAGAGGTTATACTTCTTGAGAATTCTCAGGAAGCATAGTCTCTCAAAGGACCTGTTGTTGGCATTCTACCACTGTACCATAGAGAGCGTGTTAACCTATGGTCTGTGTGTGTGGTTTGGGAGTTGTACAGTAAGGGAAAAAAACAATGCTGTCCAGGGTCGTAAGGACTGCGTAGAGAATAATTGGTTGTACTCTTCCTACTTTAGATCAAATCTATGCCTCCAGGTGTTATAAGAAAGCTGTGGAGATTGTGCAGGATTGCACACACCCCGGAAATGATCTCTTTCAGCTTCTGCCTTCTAGAAGGAGGTATAGGGTCATAAAGACCAGGACCAGCCGCTTGAGAAATAGTTTTTATCCAAAAGCGGTTTTGTCTGAATGTAGCAGAATGCAGTTTCTGAGAGAACTTCTGTATTTAGTTTTTAGAGTGTTAGAGTGTTTCTAGGGGTTAAATGTGCATATGTGGGGTGGGGTGGTATGTTGATATGTATTTTGTTGTTTTTTGTTGGTTTCTGTGGGGTTGATGTGGATTTCTTCAATTTCATTGTTCTGTATGGGACAATGACAAAGAGTATCGTATCGTATCGTATGAAAGGGTTGGGAGGGGTTGTTTCTGGGGCGAGGGCATCCGGTTAGTCCTCCAAGAAACAGAGACAGCATTAAATTTTTAGGGACTAAGGAATATCTGTACCATTTTTATGATGGTTATTCCTTCATTAACTTTCCTTTTCAGTTCCAACTGGACTTTTTCATTTGCCACAATTTGCAAACACAGTCGTTGTATTGAAAAGCCATTATTATCAACAATTTTCAAATAATGTAGGATTCAGAAACATACATTAAATCTTTGTGTGTAAGTCAAGACTTCTTTCTGCATGCTAACTAAATCAACATACTAAAGTAATAGCCATTACTTTGTAATTATGACAGTAAGCTTTGGGCTTTTACATTTTTTTCTCCTTAAGCGTCATTATGAGAGGGGTTTGAAAATGTTCACTTTCATTTTACATTGATGTGTGACCCAACAAAGAGAAAGATGTGGATTATCCTTTCCAGTAGCAAATTGCAAATTTTTCAGATAGTGATGAAATAGTTGGGAGATCTTACTCTGACATTAGTTAGGAAATAAAGCGTAAGCATATTTTTTTCTCCCATGCACTTGCATCATTTTTAATAATAGAGAAAGTGAACCAGCTATCCTGGAATTGATCTTAACCAATAGGGTACGCTTACTGGCTAAAGTAAAAGTAATGTGGACATAAGGGGAAAGAGACTATGTAATGTTGGAATTCTTGATTGTAATCAGAGCTGAGGCTGACTGTAGTCAAATATACTGTGTACACTGCACTTCAAGAAAACCCATTTTAATAAAACTTAGAACATTGATAAAAATAAAACTTAGAACATTGATAAAAATATTCCATGTCAGGAAAAAGTCATTGGGAAAGAACTCAGGGTGGGTGGGAGTTCCTAAAGGAAAAAGCTACTGAAAGCACAGTAGCAAATAATTCCGAAGGGAGGGGAGAATAGCAGTCAGCAATATAGTTACACAAAATATTAGGTAAGTTATGAAAATAAAAAGTTGGACAGTTACATTTTAGTATGTTCTTTTAATTGTAAGTTTTAATTGTAAACTCTTTCAAGAAAGTTTTTTAAGTGGGAAGCTTTTTTTTTTTTTTTTTTGAAAAGTGAACAAATTACCCAAAACATACATATAGCCTAGAAATTATTCCAGAAAGGTTAATGCTCAGGTTAAACTGAGACTGGCAAAGAGTGAAAAGAGCTGTTTTGGATATGTTCTAAATAAAGAAGCAATACGAGAACTGCTCAGTGAAGATGTCATATAGCTCAGGGGTCCCCAACCTATGGTCTGCGGCCCAGGATCGAGCTGCGGGCTCTTAGCCAGTGGGCCGTGGAAATGGCTGGCCGGTTTACACACGCATGGGTGCACATTTCCCCCACTCATGCTAGCGCCCATGGCTACGTTTGCGCATGTGTGCGGGCACGAACGGGGATGCTAGCGTGGGGTGGCTGTCTGCAGCCCGTTTGCGCATGTGCTACTAGCCCGGGTGGTTTGTGCGGCCCATTCGCGCATGCACAAATGGGGCTGCTAGTGCTGCACCAGTGTGTGTAGCCCCATGCGTATGCAATTTTGAAGCAGCTCTCCTTCCCTCTGGTCCTCAAGCTCAGAAAGGTTGGAGACCTCTGATATAGCTAATCGGTCTCAAGGAAAGTGTGGGATTTTTAAACTACTATTTTTAATTACATCCTCTTTGAGAAGAGGGTATACATTCTATCAGGCAGCTGCTGTAAACATCAGGATGATGGAATAGGATTAAAGTTTAGATTTATAGAAACATGGTCAGGGAATACTTGGCTCAGGTTTAAATCTCTTGTGCCAGATGAGTCCTGAAGATAGTTGCTAACGATCTGGCCAACTGTCTATATTCTCTTCGAGAAATCCTGGAGAGTAGCTAAAGTGCCAAACAGTGAAAAGGACAAAACTTGTCTCTGTCTTAAAAAACGGGAAAAGGGAAGATCAAAATCTATTGTACTATTGACACCTGGGATGACCTGAATTGCAGAGAACATCCTAGAGCTATTTTAATATCTCAGGGGTTGCCACAAAGAAGAGGGAGTCATGCTATTCTTCAAAGCACCTTAAGGCAGGACAAGAAGCAACAGATGGAAACTAATCAAGGAGCGAAGCAACCTAGAACTAAGAAGAAATTTCCTGACATTTAGAAAAACAAACCATTGGAATAGCTTGCCTCCAGAAGTTGTGAATGCTCCAAAACTGGAAATTTTTAAGAAAAGTTTGAATAATCATTTCTCTGAAATGGTATAGGGTTTCCTGCCTGAACCTCCATGGTCCCTTCCAACTCTGTTGTTCTGTTCTATTCTATTCTATTCTATTCTATTCTATTCTATTCTATTCTATTCTATTCTATTCTATTCTATTCTATTCTATTATTCTATTCTATTCTATTCTATTCTGAGTTTTATAAACAGTGTACAGGTAGGTTGTGATTAGTGTGAGAATATAATGCATTCTGATAATTGGGCCTCCTCCACAATCACATGACAGAACTTCAGAAACTTAGCAGTACAGCTGGAAATACTGCCATTCTCACTGTCCCATGTTCATGTGACTGCATTTTACAGTGGTTTTGCTAAAAACTGACACTTCCAGTTTTAGGCAAAGTCACACCCATATTAAATCTTTGGTTCACTTAATGACTGCTGCATTCACTTAATGATGACCACCACAAAATGTCATCAGATTGGGTTGGTCACATTTTATGACCATCATGATGTAATAGGCAGGTTCCATTATGGTCGTATGTCGAGGATTACCTGAAGTTGTTAAATGTCTGGTAGCAAGAATATCTTCAGAAAGGTATTCCCTGTTCATTTAAGTAGCCAAAGTATCTTCCCTCTGAGAAAATAGGCATTTACAGTTTTTTAGATCAATGCTGGGATCAGTACCTGGACTTGGAAGCCAATGCAGATATTTCAGTATTGGATCATATAATCCCTGTATCTTGCACCAGTCAGTAGCTAGCCATTGCATCTTGCACAATTTGCAATTTTCATAGCGCACAGCAGTAATCAAAGTGGGTTGTAACAAAAGTATGGATAATTTTTGCTAAGTCCAGCTAACGCAGGAAGAAAAGCAGCTAACACATTAGCTATCATTGTGAAAAAGTGCCCTTTTCAATCCAATGACAAGTGGAGCTCCAAGACCACATCCCAAGTACAAACCTGTTGCTTTGGGAGGAGTACAATCGCATTCTGAGCAAGTTTCAGCTTAATTCAGAATCCGTTTTTTTTCTCTTACAAATATCCATTGGGTCTGGGTTTAATTTCAATATGTTGTCCGTCACTCAAGCCCAATATCAAGCATATTAATCAGGTATACCAAGAGTATTACTGTTTCATTAGAATGATAAGGTAAAGAGCAACAGAAAAGGTTGTTATCTGCAGACAGATGGCACAGCTCCAAAGCTCCAAATGACTATTCCCTTATGGTTGCATACAGATTAGATAATATAGGAGACAAGATATAAACGTGAAGGACATAAGAAATCTGTGACCCACGGTAGTTATCTAACAGTAGTCCCTTAGCACCCCCTTCTGGACATAACGTGACAGGGAGGACCTGCACCACAGCAAAATAATGCCCCCAAGCCCTTTTCAAGGCAAGCTATAAAAATACCCATTGGGTCAACGTTACTGAAATCTACTGAGAGGCCTAGGTGAAGAGAAAGGTCTACATTTCCCCACCGGCTTCCATCAAGGTGACTAAAGCCATTCTATTTCATTTCCTGAATGAATACCAATTGACATGGATTCAGAAAATCAATTCCATCCTGAAATTCTATGGCCAAAACTTTCTAAGTCACCTTGCTCAATGGAATATTTCAGAGTAGCCTAAATTTAGAAAAGTCTTTTAGGTCAGGGGGAAGACTTTGAAAGCATTTATAACTTTCCTGAAGACACATGCTCAATCACATAAAACAGGGCTTTTCAACCTCTTCACCCATTATACCACTTTTAGGATAAGGCACTCTCCGAGTACCACCAGTCGCCCAGCAAGGTGTCAAAAACGTGACCAAAAATATATATATGATAAAGTACAGGTAGTCCTTGACTTACAACATTTCGCTTAGTGACTGTTCGAAGTTACGACGGCACTGAAAAAAATGACTTATGACCATTTTTCACACTTATGACTGTTGCAGCATCCCCAGGGTCATGTGATTTACATTCAAATGCTTGGCAACTGATTCATACTTATGATGGTCAGTGTCCCAGAATCTTGTGATCACCTTTTGCAACTTTTTGACAAGCGAAGTCAATGGCTGGGGGAAGCAGCTCATCACTCAGGTTGCAGGGTGCCTGTGTGGGAGGAATCCATGGAGGGGGGGTGGGACTGGGGTGGGTGCCCTCCTTCCCTCCCTCTCCCATTGTCCTTTCCTTCCTTTCTTACCTCCTTTGTCCCTTCCTTCCTTCCCTTCCATCTCCCCTCCCTCCTCCCCTTCCCTCCTCCCTCCCTTCTCTGGGAGCTTGAGGTTGCTAAGTGAGGCCAGTAAATACTTGCTGCAAGGAAAGCAATGGGACGGCGCAGCAGAGGGAATTGGCGTTTCTCCGTGTGTGCTGATCAGCGCGTGCTGAGAAATGCCGGATCTCGAGTCTTCGTCCCAACTGCTTGCCTTGCTGCAAGGAAAGCAATTGGGACGCGCAGCAGAGGGAATCGGTGTTTCTCAGCACATGGTGATCAACCAGAAAGCAAGCTGAAACAAAGAGGGAGGCTGTCAGGAGCACAAGATCAGTGTGGGCTGAGAAACGCCGATCTCGTGCTCCTGGCAATCTCCCTCGATTTCCACATGTGAAGGTCAGGGCTGGCCTTACGGAGTCGCCAGAGCTCCCGTGGGCTGGGAGGATGCATACACAGGGCCGCTGATCAGCTGACGACTCTGTACCACCAGCCCCAACCTCTGCCGACAGGCTCCAGTTGGCAGAGGTTGGGGTCAGCTGTACAGAGTCACCAACAGTGGAGGGGGGAGGGAGTCAGGTGGGCACATTTTCCCCTCCACATTCTGATGGCTTCGCCTACCTTGGTGCGGATCAGAAAAAAACATGGGCCTTGATTCCCACCTGCTACTGCGGGATGAGTCCTGGGGAATCATTGCCGCTTTGCTTTCCCCTCCATAAAGAACATCGGGAAGAGAAGAGGGAGGAGGAAAAGAAAATGAACACCTACCTGGCGAGGATGTCTCTGTCCCCTTCAGTCTCAGGCTTGCTTCTGGGGAAAGGTTGCTGACAATGAGTCCAAGGGGATGGCGCGGCCTCACTCTGCGCTCTTCGCCTGCAGGCTGCCAGCAAGCAGCATGTTTTCCAGTAGCAAATGAGCTGGTAAGGAATGGGGGGGAGAGGCGAGGGAGAGGAAGGCAACGTCGTGTACCACCAGCCAGGTGCTCGCGTACCACCGGTTGAAAAGCCCTGACATAAAATACCTCCCTTAACCGTGGGGCCAGACTGAGCCTATTTGTTTAATTAGGCTCAATTAAGCAAGTAGTGGCCTTCATTTCTGCACACATACTCATCCACAATCTTAAAATCTATAAGCTGAAAAATATAAACCTGGCAAGCAACTGAGTCCAAATCAAAGGAAATTGTGATGAATCAAATCATACGGGGGTACTGCTAGTTCCAGTTTCTCTTGCCCGGTATCATGATCAATGAGGTGAATATGGCACAGCATCACCAGTTTGTTTGGTGCAAACACAACAGAGTTAGAGAAGTGATACCTCCATACACTGCTATAGAGGAAGATCTCAAATGGATCTGAAGAACAGCCCCATTCTGTGTCTAAAGTGATTTGTTGTGAAAGTTTCTGTAACTACTGTATATGCTATCCATTTGTCCATTATTTTCAGCCATTTAATGAACTGAGAATTCTGCTAGAACCTTAGAGCATCAACTGCCGGGGCCATTTCTGTTCTCTACAGATCATTCAGACTTTTAACACTACAGGTGGTCTGACACTTACTACTTATTGTTTAATGACTGTTCAAAGTTACTATAACCTTGAAAAGGATGCTTTACAGCTTCTAAAGCACTTCTGTAAAATATTTCCCCCACAGTTGCATAACCACATTTCGGGTTCTTGGCAGCTCAAATTTACAACCAGTTGCAGCATCCTGTAGTCACATGCCCATTGCTTGTGAGTTTTTGGGATTCACTAATCATCTGTGTGATGATTACTCGATTCCCCTAGTACCTTTAGAAAATTACCTATATCCAAAGCTATCCTGTTCTGGACAATGTTAGATGGTCTTCCATCTGTGCAAGGTTTGCAGCAGCTGTCAATCTAAAACAGACCAGGGAATTATTTGTCCATGACTACAGAGTTGCCTTTCCACTCTCAGGTCACCGTCACCAGAAGAATAGAACACAGATTCCATATGTATATGGTTGACATGACAGACATAAAACTGAGCCATTCCTGACTGGGTAGTCTTGGCCATATATGTTGGAATTTCTTTCCCTGGCCTACTGCAGCCTGCACTATTTCTTTAGACAGACCCAAGAGAAATGACTGTCCCCTTATTAATGAGGCATATGGTGCAAATTGGAAAGCAATTCTGCTTCCATAACACACTCCCTCCAAAGTGTTCAAGTTACCACCTTCTACTGTGTGGCACTTGCATATTATTCTGTCTAGAGGGCCACTCAACTCAAGCAGATTTTCAAGAGATACAGAGGAGTCTGATTCTAGAAAAAGTGTCATAATTCTTTTACTGAAGTTTGCATCTGCCTGCATGCAGTGAAATTATATGTTGAAGTTACTGAAATTTTATAATTCCATTTTACCTTGAATTTGAAAACTAAATAACTAAAAACTGGTGCATACTTTTAAAACCATACTTTCTAAGTAGTCTTGGAAGAACTACAAAAATTAGTCCATGTTCATTTGTTGATCTACTTGCCAGTTTTAGTGAAGAAAGATAAAGTATTTGAAGGTTACTAACCTGTGAAATCAACCATAACCTGGTAAAACCACTCTGTTAATGAAAATGACATAATTTCCACATTAATCACCATATCGTCTACCTTGAATGAATACTTGGCATCATGCAATATGAGTTGTGCTGTTTTTCAGAGAACTGAAACTTTTTAAAACTAATTTATGTTATGGTTTTCAAAGGAAAGAAAATCCGCTATAACACTAATCCACTAATTCTTTTCAGTACTTTTCATTTATAGTTCTAGTGGCTGGAATTTATTTAGAAATACCAATTTTTATTTTGCTAACATTGAATCAAATCTATTTAGAAAGTGTAAATCACTTTCTAATTTTTAACTATATCCCTTTAAAGTTATATTTTAAAAAATATAAAGGCAATTCATGTATCAAAACATCATTAAACCCACGCCTGGTAATAGAAAATATCAAAGAAGAACCATGAAGATTCGAATGTCTGCCTCAATAAAATGACGTTTACAGTCTAGTGAAATGACAGAACTAGTACAATTCTATAGATAAGGTGATTTACCTCATGCAAGGCCTATTAAGTGAGTGCAGCCGAATAACTATGCATAGAGCTCTAAATGAACTTTTATCTCAATTACATTTACCTACTTTACTGATAGGATAGTTGTGATTTGAGTGATGGTCTCACTGTTATTGGGGAAAATTTTAATAAGTTATTTAATGTATTTTACTAATATTTTTGGGGGGGAGAGGCTCTGCTCAGCATGTGTTGGGGTAAGAACAAATGGACACCTAGACATTTGTGAAACCAAAGTTGAACATACTATACAAGTTAATAATTTTATGCATATCAAGTGGGAATGGATTGCAGAAATAATTTTATTGTAGGAATAGAAAAATTTTCATATAATTTGTTTTCAAAATTCAGTATCATCAATTTCCTATAAAGCTAACACTAGCAATGAAAATTATTAAAAGTAAAGCAAAATGCTAAATGATGTTGAATTATACTTACACTTCTCCCCTTTCAGCTAGCCAGGAAACCAGGTTTCATTGGTAAAATTTTATCAATATCTCTTCTTGAAATAAAAGCCATTTCTTATTATTTGCTAGCAGTCATGTCATACTCATCTGGAAGTACCTACTGTATCATTTGGTTTTGCCTTTCTAAGAACTGTCTCTTAGTAGTTATTCCAGCTAGTCAATAAATGTTTAGGTAACTAAATAAAAATTAAATGCTGAAATGTTCCCCCTAGTATTTTCTTTTACCCGTTTCTTTCTCATCCCATTTTCCTTTATATATTTCTTATATGGTTTGAAGCCTGAGGCAGAAAATACACTGTTTTACTATTTTTAAATACATTTTTGTTATAAATACCATTTGCCATAAATGTTGGATTTTTTTTTGTTTTTATAAGAAATTAAATACAGAGTTTCTAGTTCTATAGCAAAATGTGGACACATACGTACAGACACACCATCATACAGGCAAAAAAAGAATGTTCAGTTCCTTCCAGGTTGGACGGTGTAGATTGAATAGCTGCAGCACATGAAAGTGATTAAAAGAGGACTGCAAATATAATAACGACAACATGGAGCAGACTACACTATTCAATATTGGAATGCCAGGTTCACTTTAATCACAGTGCTTCCCATAAAGTGGGTGGTCACAGTATGCAGAGAATTGTCTGGAATACTTTCTGGAATACAGATTGCAACAGTATAGAAGAAGACAAAGTTCCAAAGATCTCCTAAGGTTGTTTTTTTTTAAGTGTGTTTCACCTTAACTTATTTAGGCTCCTCAATTTTGCCAGTAGCTTTTGTAGAAGATAGACTTGGGGAAGGAAATGAAGATTTTTGAAATAAACCATTTACTGTCAGTTAGCTCTTTCTTCAATCATAAAGGAGGGCTGCTGAAAATTTTTTAATAAGTAATTACTTTTGCCCTTGCAACATTAGCAATTTATTTTTAGTAAGATCTATAGAATGGTACATGTTTTGTCTTACTGTTTAAAATCTTTTTATTTAAATACTAAAGTGCAATGAATCTAACGATCAGTCTCTGATTTAAATATTAAGGAACTTGTTTTGGTTTTACTCTGAAGCTTCATTTAATTAGTTTAGAAAACATTCTAACATTGGTGGGAGGGGATAAAAATGCATGGTTTTACTATGTGTGTGTATGAGAGAAAAAAGAGTATGTAGTGTGTGTACAATCATTGATTTGATTTCAGAATAGTAATACTGTGCAGACCACAGTGATGTGCTAATGTAATGACAAACATTTTAGAATAGGGCTGTCAGCTGTGAAAATTCACTGAAGGTCTTTGGTCCAATCATATCTCTGCTCAGTTTACCTGCAGGCTTGTTGAGGGATAAATTTTGCGGAGAGACTGAGCTCCTGAAGAAATATGGTCTATAAATCTATAAAATAGAATGAATAAATCAATTACATCTGGTGGCTAATATCCAGCAGCAGCAGCTGTTGATAGGTTTGCCTGATTTTGTTCCTAAATCATTGAATATTTTTTGTCCAAAACAAAATAAAAATCCTGAAATTAAGGGGACTGGAATGGAACCAAATCTGATCAAATGGAAGCCTTATCTCTTAAAAATCTAAATAATTGCTCATGAGGTCACTTCAGCTGAATGTTGCTTCATTCATATGTCTGGCTTCAAAAACTTTTAAATTGCATCCGGACTACAAACCTATGAAATTGTAATTGGCAGAAAGCCATCCTTTCTGTCTCTTCCACAAATTACTGCTTAAATTAAGAAAACCTACACCATGGTTTTGTCTCTTAAGTATAGGATGAAGAAGTAAAATAAGAAAGAAGAAAAGAGAGAAAGAAGATGGATGACACACTCCACTATTCAGTCTCAGTTGTTCAGCATCAAATGCAGCCCTACTTTTACAGAAATTGGAAAAAATATTGTTTCTTGATATTTGGGTTGTGGGAAACAGTGGGGTTCAGAACAAGCTGCTTATCAGAAATCTAAATAGGATTCAAAACAAACTCCTCATTAAAAAATCTGACCATGGAAGGAAAAACAATACAGAAAAGTAGTAAAGTTACTTTGTTAGCACAACTGAAACTTTGAATGGTCGGAAAACAGAGCAGTTGTTAGGCAAGGACTGCATGTAGGCTAATCAAAAGATGACAAGGAAGTGACTTACTTCCAACACCTTTTGATCCAGGAAAGGATGCAATTTGATTGGCTGAAAGCTCTCCTATTCATATCCTCTATCTCAGGCATGACAAACTGCCAGCCCGTGGGCCGGATGCATCATGCCGAAACCGCCCCCACTCCATTGCCGGCAATGGGGAAAAAGTCGCAATATGTCGCGCGACGTCATTCAGCGTCAGCCTGTGATACCGGCAACTGAGTCTGATGATTCTGAAGAGGAGGAGGAGGAGGGGTTTGGAGAGCCTTTGGTGTCAGAGGGAGGCTCTGATGCACTGCAGGACTCTCAGCCTGGCCCCTCCCATCATGTTCCTCATCAGACTTAGCTGTGTGAGCACGAGGTATTGGACGTAGATGATTCACAGCTGGATCTATTAAGGGATGCTAGGAGCAGGAGGCAATCCAGCAGAGTAGAACAGAGAAAGGCCATGAGGCAACTCGGTGAGAGGAGAAGGCAATGAGAAGCCACGCCTTGGGACTGCTGATAAAAGGGGAAGGTGTGGGAGGTGCTGGTTGCTGAAGGCAACCGTTTGAAGATCTTCTGCTAGAGTCCTGGTCTGTTATTCCTCTTTAACTCTTGTTTGAGCTTTCGGTTTAACTCTTGTTTGAACTTTTTGATTTCTTTGTAAATAAATTTGGTTGGGTTTTTCCAGCCTGTTGACTATAAAAAGGGGTTGTCCCTGACATTCAAACAGGGCCGGTCGTAGGCTGGAACAGAAGAACACATTGCGAGTTTGACATGCCTGCTCTATCTGCTGCTTTAGCAGGAGCCTTTTTATTGTGTAGATGCTGCATTGGGTGAAGAACAGTGCCATCCAGAACAATAGATAGAACATCCATTAAGTCATGCAACATCCATGCATATTATCTTTCATTTTATGACATCTTGCCCTTTATATAAATGCAGCTCATGCCTGATAGGAACATTCTGCTCAAAAACGTTAAATGAATTTCAGACAATCTGGTTTAATTTTTTCCATTTACCTGACTAAAAAAACCTCCCACTTTCAACTGGAAAGAAAGTAAAGAAAAAAGAAGAAAAGCTGCTTTTGAGGAGAGAGGCTCCACCCTGGGAAATACAAGAAATCCCTGATTTACATCTTTAGAGTTCTGAACAGCACACAATAACGAGTATTTATGGATCATAGACATACCCTTACTCAGCAAAACAACAACTTTTTACGCTTGAAATGCTAAAGGGATAAAAGAGCCATAGGAAACAAGTCAAACCAACAACTTCAAACATGGCTTTGAAGCTAAATGCTCCATGGACTGCACCAACAGTTCACAAGAGCTCATGCACACACATTTAACAATATAATGCCTTTTATGCGTGTGTGAATTTTGAATGACCTCTGAAATCACCGTAAGCAAGAAGATGCTGGAGTACAGGGCATAGAGTACAGTTATGAATAAATTATGACACCAGCATAAAAAACTCTTTTAAGAGCCAATTACTCTTTATTTCTAAAATGCACTCAGTTAAAAATCACAGAACCAACCAGACCCAACAAGCTATCAGCAGATGTTTTTGTGGAAAGGGTAATAATAATTGAACTATTTTGATGATGTCTTACTGAATTTGTGTGCACTTTGCACGCTCTTCTATTCTGTTGATTGCGTAGCTGGTGTCTTTGAAGATGAAGACATCATCTACAGAATGCACGTGCGTGCACACACTAAATCTCAGCAGAAACCAACATTACATGTACATTCACCGATGTAGCGAACAAAAGCAGCATGTTCACTCCAAATACTTGCAGGTAGTCCTCAACGTGCGACGACTCATTCAGTAATCATTCAAAATTGTGACGACACTGAATGAGGGGCATCTTTCCCGTCAATTTTCCACAAGTAAAATCAAACAGGAAGGCAGCGGGAAAGATCAAAAGTTGCTCCTGTAAGTTACTTTGCTGCTTTTTCTCCCAAGCAGCCCCATTACAGAGTATGAGATCCTGGGGAAATATTCCTTAGCAAATGTCCCATGAACAGCCATACTCCATAATGTGCACCCGCCTGCAGCCCCCATTGACCCACTTGCAGCCTGTGTTGGCTTGCATGCCTATGGCCCTTGCCAGGCCACCCATGACCCATGCCAGCCAGCCTGCCTATGGACCCCAGCACTGGCTGCACTTCCTAATGCTTCTGCAGCATGCTCACACATAACTCCTACATTCCCTATCTGAGACCCCTACATCTTCCTGCTTAACAGGATGGCAACTAGGATAGCTGGGATTGTTGTCGCTAAGTGATAAAATCACATGATGTCACCTTTATGACCACATTGCTTAGAGATGGCAATCACGGTTCCAGTTGCAGGACTACCTGTACATCATGTATATGAGATTAAGCAAAGGAGTGATATTACCTCCAGCATTCCACCTGTACTGCATGACTGGGTGAGTTCTTACCCCAGCTCCTGCCAACCTAAAGTCTGAAAGCATGCAAATGCAAGTAGATAAATAGGTACCACTTTGACCAGAAGGTAACTGTTTCATGTGTGCCTTATTTATATTATTTATATTTAACATAAATAAACACCATTTTCCCCTACTGGATAATGGGTTTTGCTATAGAATTAACAGACTCTTGATTTTATCTGTTTATCAGATTTGTACATTGTCATTTAACTTTTTGTCACTACGATGTTCATTCAGTCTTGTTTTAAAAATCCAAACCACATTTAAAAATTGTGCCAGTTTTGACATGTATGCCGCTAGGTGGCAGTAAAACAACTATTCTGTAGAAAATATATACTTAATTTTCAAGTACATCTATGAAGTATCTAACCTGCCCAACTAATATTCCACAAAAATATAATAAGCAAGAGTTGAATGTTGCTCTTTTCCCACTTTTATTAATGTTTTTCTTTTGTACGGTATCTTTTTTTAAAAAAAAATCTCTACTTTTATTCTTTACACCAAAAGAGTACCGGTATATTAGTCTGAATCACTGAATCAGTTCAAGGCAGGTTTATTACTGAATGTATTTGGGCTGGTTTCTTTCAGTAGATTCCTGTATTCTATTAAGTCAAACATGCCTTTTCATATTTTAGATATTGAAGTCACATTATTGTTGCTATAACATGATGTATCCTTTCCCCATTTTCATATAAGATAAAAAAATTGGTGGAATATATTTTAATTATTTCCTCTGTTGACATGTTCCTTTTAGAACTCATTGTGCCATCTGCTGTCATTTTGTGGACTGGGAAATCATGGTACTGATATTAATAAGTTTATTTCGACTCTTGGCTTCACCTCAGTAGATTACTACTCTAAAGTCATTGAAAATGTGAGTATTTTGTATAAGTTGTCAATTCGGCAAAGTGAATCTTCATTTACCCCTGATTTTGACACATGTAGAGAATAGCTAATATCTTCCTCCAAGTTGTCAGGCATCTACAGTATTGTTAGTTGTCACTAATTCTCATGAATAACCTAAAATACTTGTCCCTACCAGTTTACGAAATGGAGGAATGTGGCTGCTTTGACTTACAGCATAAAAGATCAGCCAGAAGTTCCTATCTAGCAAAGAGCTGATTTGCTAAATATGATTGATAATAGCTGTCTCTTTGTAAAGAATATAATGGGAATGATTGTAGAGCAAGTTCTTTATTTCCATTCCAGTTTTTCTTGCCTAGAGGGTAATTTCTGTGGCCAAAATGAGAAACCCAAGACAAAGCAATGGATGGAGCTAGAATGAAAACTAAATTGGATTTAACATGTTTTTAAACCATGCACAATTCTTCTATTTTCTGTACATAGTTAGCTTTTTATTATACTTGTTTACTGGTGAACCAATTAAATGTGTAAATGCTGAAGTTTAATATAGTCCATCATATTAAATATACTCCATTATTACTTGATTAATAGTCATATTAATAATGAAATTAGAACGCTGAGCCTGTTGATCAGAAGGTCGGCAGTTTGGCGGGTCGAATCCCGAGTGCCGCGTAACAGAGTGAGCGCCTGTTTCTCGTCCCAGCTTCTGCCAACCTAGCAGTTCGAAAGCACGTAAAAATGCAAGTAGAAAAATAGGGACCACACCGGTGGGAAGGTAACAGCGTTCCGTGCGCCTTTGGCGTCTAGTCATGCCGGCCACATGACCACGGAGACGTCCTCGGACAAGCGCTGGCTCTTCGGCTTTGAAACGGAGATGAGCACCGGCCCCTAGAGTCGGAAACGACTAGCACGCATGTGCGGGGGAACCTTTACCTTTTTTATACCTCTAGGACTAAAGACAAAAACTTGGAATGGATGTCTTTATAGGACATTGTTAGAACTAGAATTTAAACAGAGAAAGCAAAAAGTAACTTTCATTCTTAGAAGGAAAAGCTATTTTGAATTGTTTTTTTGACATAAAGTAAATTTGGAGAAATTATTTTCTCATCTTTCAGGCCTCAACAAATAGATTATTCATTCACCTGGAAGCACAAATATAACAGGGAGAAAATATCACTGATGTAATCATTACTGGATGATTTTTGATATTATTTTAAGTTGATAATTACATTTATTTAACAGATAGTCTCATCGTTAGTGATGGAACTCAGCAGAACCCAAGTTAATGGATTTAATGGTCAACAAACGTAGGTATTAATATTAATAGAACTTTGTATAAGTAACTAGTGCAAATAAAGTTCTATGGAAAGATACGTAAGACTGAAACTTATTAAAATTACATAGACATATTCCAAACTATGCATAAGCATGGTTTTATTTATTTATAGAAATGATACATGTTACAAATAATATAAAAACAGCTCAAAGAAAGTCCTCAAATTGCTTTGTGGTCCTAATTTTTCACCAATTTTAACATTGAAAGGGCAGATAAAGTTGTCATCTGTTGGACTTTCTCTTCAGGTGGGTGGTTGTTGTTTTTTAATGCAGTAGTGCCTATGATAGTTTTTTGACAGGAAAGACATCTATGGTGGTAGCAAAAAAGATCAAGATGTGGTTGCAGTCCATAGGCTGAAACCCTAACCCTTTTCTACAAGCATTGACTGCCATATTAATTCTTCCCCCTCTTCACAGACACTAATGTTAAATACTTATTTTTAAAATAATATTAATATTAATGTTGAGTTTTTTGTCAGCTAAAAATTGAAGTTTTCAGCAACTATAATCAAGTGGTTTGCGGGGTGGGGGGTGCCTTGGAGACTTGGGTTGTCATGTTTGTCATATAGAAATACCTAATGCCTCCAGATATATTGGACTAACATTCTTAATTCTCCCCCCCCCTATTATGAATGTTTCTAGTTACAGCAGGAAAAGAATGAAGTTTAGAGCTCACTACTAAAAAAAAACTTTTTTGCAGTCACGAAGCAGCCTAAGTGAATATTGAAAACTAAATTGACACTATCAAGCTAAGTAGGAAAGGAAACAGCATTTTGGCTAAAAGACTATTAAATAAAAAAAATACTGGGATGCTTGCTCAGGCTACACATGTATGACAAAACAGAAAAGAGATTAAAATAAGCAATACTATAAAAATACTGATAGATAAAAAAATAAAATCATCCAAAAGGGATTTCAGGATTATAAATTTCTCTTACAGACTTTTGTCATACACAGTAGCTGACATGGCATGTACACACCAAAGTATAAAAAAAGAAGTTAAAAAGTAACCAATGGTTAATGCTGAGCCTAAGCCAAATTTGGCTCTCTATCCTCAGGCAAGTTCATTTGTTTTAGTTAGTCTGCCTGATTTTACACACTGCCACACAAAATCTGGCAGCCTTGTGAAGAGCTTAGTACATAGGCACGTTATGTGCTGTAAGTTTGCCATTTTATAAATAGAACTTCTTGACAATGTGTATTTAATGAACAATTTAATATATTTTGTTAAATTAAATTTATATACTGCCCAGCTCCCAGTGAAAAGTTTCCTCATCTATGTAAGAGGTCTAATTTTGTTTCTACAGCATCTCTTGTCGAGTAACATCCATGTCTCTTCTCTGTGTACCTCTTATAACTCTGCCTGATGTAAAACCACTGATTGAAGCACTCCTTAACTATCATGATCATGGACCACAAGAAGTGCTTCACTCTCAGTTTTTAGAAGCAGTGAATGAGGCTATACTACGGTAAGTAGGCTCCAAAATAAGAACCTTTTCTTTTTTTTTTTTTTATTGAAAAGTTTTAAAATACAGTTTTCCCTTAAGAAACCCCCCTTCCCCCTCCCTGCTCCCCCCCTACCTCCCCCCAACCTCCCTCCCTCCCCCCCTCCCTCCACCCTCCCCCACCCCCCCCCCCCGACTTCCCAGAGCTAAATACAAGGTATATACATATAAAAAGGCAACCATAGACAACCATATACTAACAACTATAAGTTCTAAAATCCATCACTCTCTAACTTATATAGGATAAGACACACCTTAACAATATTAAATATATATAAAAAACTAGAATAAAAAAAACGAAAAAAAAAACGAAAGAAGACTTATTCGAATGCTACATAAAACTTCTTAACCCTATACTTGTTCTGGATAAACTCAATCCATTTTCTCCATTCCATAATATAGCGTTCTTGCGAATGATCTTTCAAATAAGCCGAGATCTTCGCCATCTCTGCCAGGTCGGAAACCTTTAAAGTCCACTCTTCTATGGTCGGCAGTTCCTCTTTCTTCCAATATTGGCCTATCAAAAGTCTTGCCGCCGTAATTAAGTTCAACATCAGCTTGGTGTCCACAACTGTAGCGTCTGCAATGAACCTTTTCTTGTCTACTAACAAAAATGCTAATTCAGTAACCCTATTTGTTGAAAATTAATTTTATATATCTGTGCTGGACTAAGAATTTATTAGGGTCTATTAACAGTTTATGGATAGGTTCTCAGACATGGGTTTTCATAAACTATCTTGATTATTCCCTCATTTGATGAGCTTTTGGGCATTCTGCATAATTGATGCAAATGTTGGAAATCTGTTTCTACAGATGGATTTCATTTTGTAAATTGAGAAAGAATGTGTTTTATTTGTAAAATAACTCGTTTACCACTGCTATGATGTTTTTTGTAATGATGATTCAGATGATACTTTTGAAAAATGTTAGCCTAACATAAAACATTAAGTCTTATCCATATATTCAGTAGAGATAAATGCCTTTTGGCCACGTATAGAAATATGATGAAAGTGTTTTCTTTTTCCAGGAAAGAGTAGTAATCTCTACATCACAATACAATAAATAGCAAATTCACATTTTATTTTAGATTTTGTTCAGAATTAAATGGAGCTATTGTTTTGCACACCCATATTTTAAAGGAAGTCTTCTTCAATCTAGGATATTTCAGTGTGTTAAACTAAATGTAGCATTACCACCAGCCAGCGTGATCAGTGACTCCACTGCCTGGGGATGAGGGAAACAATTATCAAATATGTTTGGAGGACACCATGAGCTACTGCTCTAAAGTGATCAGTTCCTTCTGCTGTTTCTCTTCTACAACCTTTCTGTTTGGTTAATAGGATGTACTGGAAGAAAAGGACAGAGTCTCTAATGGGGATGCCTGCAAGCAAAAGTCAATGGGAAAGCCAGATTCATTTAACAACCATGTTACAATTGTTCTCGACTTACAACTACAATTGAGCCCCCAATTTCTGTTGCTAAGTGAGACAGTTGAGTGAGAGAGACAGTGAGTTTTGCCCCATTTTATGACCTACCTTATTATAGTTGTTGAGTGAGTCACCGCAATTGTTAAGTTAGTAACCCGGCTGTTAAGTGAATCTTGCTTCCCCATTGACTTTGCTTATCAGAAGTTCACAAAAGATGATCACAGGACTCTGGGACACTGCAACCGTCATAAATATGAACCAGTTGCCAAGCGTCTGAATTTTGATCACTTGACCACAAGTTGTAAGTCAAGAACTTATATATATATACTTGTTGACTTAGAACCCAAATGTGTGCTTTGCATAACATTTCATACCTGTTGTGACTCAGGGCCAGCCTGTGGTTTCGGCAGCCGGCTCAGATGTGTCGGATGACTCAGATGAGGGGGAGGAGGACCGTGTGGGAGACGAACCGGTTGATGATGGCGTGGAGGCTTGGCAGAGTTCCCAGCCGGGGCCCTCTTCTCAGCTGCGTGAGCCCGATAGTGCGGAAGATGATGACCCACAGCTGGCCCTGTTCAAGGACGCCCGACGCAGGAGGCAGTCGAGCAGGAACAAACAAAGAAAGAATGTGGGACTCCTCGGGAGGAGGCACAGGGAGACCACGCCCTGAGCTCTCTATAAAAGGAGTGTTTGGGGAGGGGCTGGTTGCTGAAAGCAACTTTTCCGCTTGAGAAGACAAGCTCTAGTGTTTTTGTTAACTGCGTAATTAAATCTTGGCAGATGCCTTTTAGCCTTGGACGCTCTCCAGTCTCTTCTTTCTGAATAGGGGTTTGCCTTACTCAAGGCCAGAAGAGGGCTGGTTCAGAACAGTTTGCTTTCAGCCCCCCACCCCTTATTACTACGATGGAGCAGCTTCTTGCCGAGAATGCCCAGCTCACCCAGCAACTCACTTTGCTGGCAGCTCAGGTGGCACAACTGCAAGCTCAGGTACATGCTGCACCCCCACCCAGGAGGAAATGTCAGATAGCTATGCCGGATAAATTTGCTGGTAAACCAGAACTGTTTCC
Source organism: Vipera berus (assembly GCF_964194415.1). Lineage (NCBI taxonomy): Eukaryota > Metazoa > Chordata > Lepidosauria > Squamata > Viperidae > Vipera > Vipera berus. The sequence continues at coordinate 63,393,904 of NC_138203.1, forward strand.
TGCCTTCCTGGGACAATGCCAGCTTTATATCAGCGTGAGAGCAGCTGATTTCCCCACTGACCGAGATAAGGTGGGATTCATGTTGAGCCTTCTGTCGGGAGATGCAGCTCGTTGGGGCACGCCTCTGTTGGCACAGCCTAGCCCTTTGTTGGATAACTTTGGGGGGTTTTGTGACCATATGCGCCTCATGTACGAGGACCCGATTAAGGCGCACACTGCCACCCGACGCCTGAAAGCTTTGAGGCAGGGTCAGCACCCTCTACAGGCCTATATCAGCGATTTCCGGCTGCTTAGCCAGGATTCCGCCTGGAATGAGGCTGCGCTCGTGGATGCCTTTCAGGATGGCTTGTCAGAGGAGATGTTGGATGAGCTGGCCCGCGTGGACATTCCCTCAGACCTGAATGGGCTGATCCATCTTTGTCTGCGGATCGATGCCCGGCTGCAGCAGCGTAAGAGTCGCCGTGCCACCCCACAGACCCCTGCCGCCCCTGTTGTGCGTGAGCCCCCAGTCCAGAGGGAGGAGCCAATGGAGCTGGGTGCCGCCAGGTCCCGTCTATCGGTGACGGAAATGGACAGACGACGATCGGAGGGGTTGTGTTTTTACTGTGGGGACCCTGGACATTTGGCTGCTTCTTGCCCGAAGAAGCGTCAGCGGGCGTCAGTGACCAAGCCTGCCCCGAGAAAGTCCCCTGCTTTGCTATCGGGAAACGGCCCGAGCCCGATCTAGACGGTGTGATAGATCGGGCGACCCACAACGACCACGCCGAGCGACGCCGTTCCGACGGTGCCTGTGAACCTCCACGGCATTTGATTCTGGAGGCACGACTGATCCTTCCTGGCAAGCCAGAGGGGATTCCGGTCCATGCCTTAATTGACTCTGGGGCTACCACTAACTTTATGGATTCGGCCTTTGTGGCCAAATGGGCTGTTCCCCAGTGTCCAGTGGATCCGCCCATGCTTGTGGAGACCATCGATGGTCGAGTGCTCCTGTCCGGGCCTATTACGGCCGCCACGCAACCCGTGTGTATGGCCATCAGTACCCATGTGGAGGCCATTCAGTTTTACGTCACTTCGGATCTGCACTTCCCCGTGGTCTTGGGACTGGCGTGGCTCCGGGCGCATGATCCACAGATCTATTGGTCTCAGAACTTGGTCACCTTCCCAAGTTTGCAGTGCGTGGACCACACCCGCCATATCTGTGCCGGCCAGGTGGAGGGTTCCTCAGGGGTTTCCTTGCCTCCCGAACTGTCCGACTTTGCTGATGTGTTCAGCGAGTCAGAGGCGGACCAATTACCCCCGCACAGGCCCTATGACTGTTCCATTGATCTAGTCCCTGATGCGCCTCTCCCAGTGGGGCGTTTGTACTCCATGTCGGAGCCCGAGTTGGCTGCATTGCGGGACTTCCTGACAAAGAATTTGGCTCGTGGTTTCATCCGGCCCTCGTCCTCGCCAGTGTCTGCGCCCGTGCTCTTCGTCAAAAAGAAGTCGGGCGAGTTACGGCTTTGCTGTGACTACCGGAAACTCAACGCCATCACGGTGCGTAACCGCTACCCGCTGCCCCTCATCCCCGAGCTCTTGGACCGACTCCGGGAGGCTAAGATCTTCACGAAACTGGACCTGCGTGGAGCTTACAACCTCGTCAGGGTTCGGCCGGGTGATGAGTGGAAGACGGCGTTTGGTACTCGCTATGGACATTTCGAGTACACGGTGATGCCGTTTGGCCTGACCAACGCCCCCGCTGTGTTTCAGCATTTTATGAACGATATCTTTCGGGATCTGTTGGACCAGTTTGTCGTGATTTACCTGGACGACATCCTGATTTACTCCCCGTCGCGTGAAGCGCATCATCAGCATCTCCGTCAGGTCCTGCAGCGCCTCCGGGAACATCGGCTGTTTGCCAAGTTGGAGAAGTGCCAGTTCTACCAGGTGACCATCGATTTCCTGGGTCACCGCATTTCTCCTGAGGGCATCGCCATGGAGCCGAGTAAAGTCGAGTCGTTGCAGAGTTGGCAACCCCCGCGTCGCGTGAAGGACGTTCAGCGACTCCTTGGATTTGCCAACTACTATCGGACATTCATCCCTGGCTTTGCTGCCTTGACAGCCCCCCTCACCCGGCTCCTGCAGAAGAAGACTCAGTTCCAGTGGAACGCCCCCGAACAACAGGCGTTCCAGGCTTTGAAGGACGCCTTCATGAAGGAGCCCATCTTGAAACATCCCGACCCGCAACGGCCGTTTGTCGTGGAGGCGGACGCCTCCGACATTGCCATTGGGGCCGTGTTACTCCAGGCAACGACGCCCAGCGGTACCCTTTTCCCTTGCGCGTATCACTCTCGGAAATTGAACCCCTCGGAGCGCAACTATACCATCTGGGAGAAGGAGCTGCTGGCCATCAAGGCGGCGTTCGAGGCTTGGAGGCATCATCTGGAGGGGGCGCGGCATCAGATCGAGGTCCGGACGGACCACAAGAATCTGGAAAGCCTGCAGACCGCTCGGAATTTGAATCAACGCCAGATCCGGTGGTCCCTCTTCTTTGCGAGGTTTGACTTCCGGGTGCGGTACATACCAAGCGGGCACAACCAGAGAGCGGATGCTCTGTCCAGAAAGCCCGAATACACCCGAGCGGAAGACAAGCTTCCGCCCAGGACAGTGATCCCCGTCGAGTCTTTTGCTGCGGTGCGGGAGCCGGTGGATATACGGGCTCGGATCCGGGAGGCGCAGCAGCAGGAGGCGTGGGTGGCTCAGCGGAAGGAAGAGGTGGGGCCAGATTCGCCTTGGTCGGTCGCGGATGGACTCCTGTATTATCGTGACCGGCTCTATGTTCCAGGAGGGCCACTCAGGGGACTCGTCCTCAGCCAGTGTCATGATAACCCGGCTGCGGGGCATTTTGGCCTGTTCAAGACTCTGAACCTGGTCTCCCGTACCTTCTGGTGGCCCCGAGTCCGACACGATGTCCAGTCTTATGTCACCTCCTGCATTCCTTGCAGGCAGGCCAAGTCAGCGACAGGGGCCCCGCCTGGTTTACTGCAGCCCTTGCCAACACCCAAGAGACCCTGGGGGGCTGTGTCCATGGACTTTCTGACGGATCTACCCCCATCCTCCGGCTTCACGACAGTGTTTGTGGTGGTGGACATGTTGACCAAGATGGCGCACTTCATCCCCTGTCGCGGCTTACCGTCAGCTCGCGCCACTAGTCGCATGTTCATCCAACAGGTGTTCCGGCTGCATGGCCTTCCCGATAGAGTCGTCTCCGATAGGGGGGCCCAGTTTACAGCCCGCTTCTGGCAGGAGTTGATGCGGGCGTTGGACATTAAGGTTTGCCTCTCGTCCGCGCATCATCCTCAGACCGACGGGGGTACCGAGAAGGTCATCGGCATCTTAGAGCAGTATCTGCGCTGCTACGTTAACCTGCAGCAGGACAATTGGGTGGACTATTTGGCCATAGCCGAGTTTGCCTTTAACAACTCGCAGCACACCTCCACGCAGATGACACCGTTCTTGGCCAACGTGGGTTATCACCCCCGGTTTTTCCCCCTTTCTCCCGTGGACTCATCGGAGCCGGCAGCGAACGGATTTATGGCGGAGTTACAGGCGATCCATCGGTTGGTGCGACGGCAACTGGAGAAGGCCAAGGCCGACTACAAGAGGTTCGCCGATCGGTCGAGAAGGGATACGCCTCCACTATCGGTGGGGGATCGGGTCTGGCTGTCCACCAGGAACCTACCATCCACTCGGCCGGCGAGGAAGCTGGACCACCGTTACCTTGGACCGTTCCCAGTCGAGGCCGTCATCAATCCGGCCGCCTATCGTTTAACTCTGCCACGTTCCCTGCGCGTGCACCCCGTCTTCCATCGGTCCTTGTTGGTCCCCGAACAACCGGCCTGTCCACTTCGCCAAGCGGAACCTCCCCCATCAGGAACTCGTGATGGAGGCAGCACCCCCGAGTACGAGGTCGCCAGCATCCGGGATTCCCGCTGGCTGAAAGGTCGCTTCCAGTACCTGATCGAGTGGAAAGGGTACGGGCCGGAGGACTTCACATGGGAAGACGCGACCGCCGTTCATGCCCCTGCGTTGGTGACTGCGTTTCACGAACAGTTCCCATCCCGACCGCATCTGGATCGGCAGACCCGGGGGAAGGGCCCTGCGGTGCGGGATAGTGTTGTGACTCAGGGCCAGCCTGTGGTTTCGGCAGCCGGCTCAGATGTGTCGGATGACTCAGATGAGGGGGAGGAGGACCGTGTGGGAGACGAACCGGTTGATGATGGCGTGGAGGCTTGGCAGAGTTCCCAGCCGGGGCCCTCTTCTCAGCTGCGTGAGCCCGATAGTGCGGAAGATGATGACCCACAGCTGGCCCTGTTCAAGGACGCCCGACGCAGGAGGCAGTCGAGCAGGAACAAACAAAGAAAGAATGTGGGACTCCTCGGGAGGAGGCACAGGGAGACCACGCCCTGAGCTCTCTATAAAAGGAGTGTTTGGGGAGGGGCTGGTTGCTGAAAGCAACTTTTCCGCTTGAGAAGACAAGCTCTAGTGTTTTTGTTAACTGCGTAATTAAATCTTGGCAGATGCCTTTTAGCCTTGGACGCTCTCCAGTCTCTTCTTTCTGAATAGGGGTTTGCCTTACTCAAGGCCAGAAGAGGGCTGGTTCAGAACAATACCTTGAAAGGGATTACTGTAGCATGATGGTTATGTACATATGTATATTATCTTTTGCGAAAGTGTAGCATGCACACAGTAGATTGTATACCATGCTAAATTGGGGGAAATCAAAACCCTAAATATGGAGAAATAAACTGTACCCAATACAGGTGGTCCTTGACTTACAACAGTTCATTTAGTGATTGTTCAAAGTTACAACAGCACTGAATGACCGTTTTTCACAGTTACGACCTTTGCAGCATCCCCATAATCATGGGGTCAGAATTCAGATGCTTGGCAATTGGTTCATATTTATGACCGTTGCTCTGTCCCAAGGTCATGTGATCATCTTTTGTGAGCTAACGAGCAAAGTCAATGGGGAAACCAGATTCACTTAACAACTGTGGCAAAAAAGGTCATAAAATAGCGCAAAACTCACTTAACAAATCGTGATCATAAGTCGAGGACTACCTGTAGTAATATAGAGGAAGGGAAAACAAAGGTGACTTTGCCAGACAATGAGCAGGAAAAGGTCATGGGGGAAAAAACTAGGAGTTTGCAGTAGTTACTCAAGTTTTAATAGTGTAATATTAATTCTGTAGAGAAAGAATGGATAGATTTTGGAGCATTGGTGTTTCTTTTATTCCATAGTAAAAAAAATGCAGAGGACTTATGTCTGGCCATACTTTGATTTATTTACCAAGCAAAGTTTCCATTGTACTAATTGCTTAGCTCTTTGATATGAATTTCATCTTTGTTTTGAAATGCTGAGAAACAAACTGTGCCATTATTTTCTTAAAAAATGATATTTTCAAAGGTGATTAAAGTAGGGTGATGGGAAGTCCAATGGCTGCATAAATTGTATTCAAAAGCACCATATCCTCCCAATTTGGAATGAAGTTTAGAAATATCACTTGTAGCAAGGGACACTAAAAGAGCATTTCTCTTTGAAAATAGATAAAAATAGGGAGAAAGGCAAGAATTGCACAACACTTCAGTGAAATATATACAGAAATATCCACTCCTTTTTTAATACAGGAAAAATATCTCCTTATCTGAAACTGCTGTTCTGCAGCTATGGCTTCGTCACCTTCCTAGTCTAGAGAAGGCAATACTACAAAATATTGGACAATTAATATCCAATCAATCAGGGTCAATGGAAGAGATGGCATGTGTGATAAAAGATTCTTTATTGGTGAGTATAGTCTGCTGTAAGTATTGGAAACTCAACACATGTGGGCTCCAGAGCAGCAGCCCCCAACCTTTTGGGAACCAGAGTCCGGTTCCATGGAGAGAGGTTTTTCCACGCACCTGAGGGGCCGTGGTTTCGCATGCATCCCACAGATGGGGCTTTGCTTCTTTGCACAGACTGGTTTCTGGCATGTCGCAGCCCGGTGCCAGTCCACGGACCGGGGGTTGGGGACCCCTGCCCTAGAGCACCTACCACCTCTCCAGTCAATGCAGCAGTCTCCCATTATTATAACTTCAACTTCCTTGTGTTCAAAAGGCACTGAAGTATTTCACAGATTCACAAGTACTCTTATCTTTAGGTGCAAACCATCCAGACATTTGCATCTCCTCTCCAGTTTTGTTGACCAATTTACATAAACTCTAGTGAGCCGTGCTATTGAACATTATGGCAATTTTATTGTTGGTAAAGATGTCAGGATACAATTCTCAATTGATTCTTATTACAGTTCTTAAGAACCAAATGTCATTGTAAGTAAATCTTACAATAAACTTTAGCAGAAAGGAAAATTCAAATTCTGACTGGCTAATTCTAGAATTTAGTAGATTTGGAGAGGCAGACACCCAAATCCAGTTCATCCAATTAAAGGAAAACATGAAAAGGAGAATGGATTGGAAGTAAGGAATCCCTTATACTTTCTCAGGAAATTGATCTCCACCTTCTTTCCCTTCTAGTTCCTTTCCAATTTCCTACTACCCCTCCCCCCCAAAAAAGTAAATAGAGGAAGACAGAGATTAATCATGTTGTTTTTTTCTTATCAAGATTACTCTTGCTAACAGTTTAATAAACAGTTAAGTTGCCAAATCCTCTTTTACTTGAGTGCCCAAAATGTACCATATGTGCTAAGCCAATCATAAAACTTCCTTGGGAGAAAAAACACAATTCTGTATGCAGTGTAAATAGCATTATAAACAAAAGAACCTTATAACATCAAAGCAACTAGATTATCCTAAGCTCAGGTAGCTTTTCCATTCTCCCTTAGTCCCTATATACATATTTGAAGAATGAGGCTTATAAAAAAAATTCTAAGTATTAAACATCAGGATTTGTCTCTTATATCTGGTGGCAGTCTACAGGAGGGAAGGACACATTTTAAAATAAAATTTCATTGTATAACTAAAGCAGTGAATGTGATAAATTGTTGTAAACATGTCCAGAAATACAGAATAAAGGGTTTTGAAAAGTTTCTGTATTCTAAAATGAGAAACTGACATTATGTGTTGCTATATGGTTGCTGTATGATAAGTTTAACAGTTGAATTAATTTTACATAGGTATTTGTACATGTAATATATCCTTTCTTGTTAATTAGTTGGGAAGTTATTACTTTTAACTTTTTAATGACTATAATATATCTAGGATTTGCTTTTCACTGTTGAATCACTAATGTGTTTTCTTTTTGCTTTTCATTTTAACAAATAATGTAAAACAAACAGCAAAGCTTATAATTGAAGTTAAAATGATTTAATAGAAAACATGACTAAGTCAATAGTTGATACTATGTAAATGTTTTAGAATGTATCTTCATTAAGTTGCTATATAAGTGATATAGCAAATGTTATTCCTTTCTGTTTTACAAGATGTCACACTGAACTGTATTTCAAAGCAACAACTTTTCAAATCTATTCTTGGTAATGAAACATTGCTAAGTTTTATTATGGAAGGAATATAATACGCAACATTTTTAAGCTAGGATTCTACATGTAATTAAAGTGTGATGGTCTAGTAACTTCTGGTTTATACTGTGTGCTCCTCTTATGTTTCCATCCTTTTGGAAAGAGTGAAACTGATAATGAAAATTCTCTAGTTACCACAAATTGCAAAAACTAATGGTAAGTTTCACATCTATTGCACATAGAACAACTAACTTATAAATATTAATTTTCCTTTGAGGAGTTCGTCACACTAAATCTTTCAAATGATTGACAGTGGACACAAAATAGTTGTTTATTCACTTTATATTGTGTAAATATCTTTTGCCAACAACTAGGGAAAGGATGCGATTTTGTGTGTGATGTTGTCAGTGAACAGTTAATTTGATCTGTCAGCCATTCACACAGATTCCTATTCATAAGTATCATACCTATAACTGAATTGGAACTTCAAAAAAATGTTCTTCTAAACCCACAGTTCTTTTTTGTATGATTCTGTTGGGTAAACCTAATGGTCATGTTTTGTAGCTACTAGGCTGACTTAGGAATAACAACTCTTAGGCCCACAAATGTAGATAATAACTACTGAGTTAGTTTTTAGCTTGATTTCTCAGTTACTTTCTGACTTTTAAGTACAAAAGGGCTATGTCTGGTTCACCAAACACTGTTATCTCCTGTTCCTAAGGTTTGAGAAAAATTTAAGATTTAAAAATTGCAACTTGAGAGAAAAAAACTGACAAATATGAATTGTACCATCTTTGGAATTCTTTACTGATATTATTATTATTGTGAATCAATTAGTGAATGATTAGTCAATTAGAGATGAAGCAATAGTTGTAATAAAGGCTGCAATGTGAAGAAAAGGCTAGGCTCTGAGCTCATTTGCCAGTAGCTACTTTCTGCTGAAGAGTAAGAAAATAGGAAGAACTCTTTCCTGATACCAGAATAACAAAATAATAGAATAACAGAGTTGGAAGGAACCTTGGAGGACTTCTAGTCCAATCCCCTGTAGCATTTCAGACAAATGGTTGTCCAATCTCTTCTTTAAAAACTCAAAACTTCTGGAGGCAAATTGTTCCACAGATTAATTGTTCAAACTGTCAGGAAATTTCTTCTTAGTTCTAGGTTGCTTCTCTCTTTGGTTAGTTTCCATCCATTGCTTCTTGTCCTGCCTTTAGGTGCTTTGGAGAATGCATTGACTTTGCTTGTCAGAAAATTGCAAAAGGTGGACTTCTGGTTTGCATCATGATATCACAGCTGAAGGAAAGCGGGGCTCTGCTTCCCATGGCTGATTTCACCTTGCCAGGGGGCTCTAAATGGGCCTAAAGTCTCCATGGAGGGGACCCTTGTAGATCACAGAAAGATGATTTAATAATAATTTAATAATTTGATTTCTATACCGCCCTTCTCCCGAAGGACTCAGGGCGGTGACAGGGCAATACACAATAAAGATCAAATACAAAAATTAAAAAACCATTAAACATCATGCCCATAAAATCAATACATATTAAGTTAAAAACTAATTTTAAAAACCCAACCCCATCCCGTCAGACCAGGCCAGCTTGTTCGAAAAAGAATGTTTTAAGATCGCGCCGGAAGGAGCGAAGGTCGGGGGCCGTCCGGAGCTCAACCGGTAAGCGGTTCCAGAGGTCTGGTCAATCCATTTCATCCAAGGAAAGCCCTCCAAACTGGCAGGGGAAAGGCTAGCTGCACTTCTATGGCTAGCCTAAGCCATTGACAACCAAATAAAGAAAACACCAGCATTAACAGCATTTTAAACAACATGCGTGGTACTGTATGAGATTATTAATTCTCTCTCTACTACTTTGATATTTGACTCCTGGGTAAGACAAACTCCCATAAAGCAAGAAATCCCCAAGCGAGGAAGGGGAGTTTTGCTCCCCCCTTCCAGAGGAAAAAAAAGCAGTGGGTGAATCTTTTAGGGGGGGGTGAGAAGAATATAATGCCAAAGTGGAAGTTCTACAAGACAGAGTGTTGACAAATTGCAGAACTGAGAAATCTGTTAAGGGTTTTCTCTTTGGAAAGAATATTGGGGTGAAATTCAAGAAACTTTAAAGCGAAAATAATGGGTTTATTTTTAAGTGTTGAGAAATGGATATCTGAGGACATCTAGTGGTGACATAGAGGTACAGCATTAAGCTTATTGCTGCTAGAACAGAGGTCCCCAATCTTTTGGTCACCAGGGACCATTTCCATGGAGAAAGGTTTTCCCACAGACTGGAGAGTGTGTGGTTTTGCATGCTGCCTGCATCCCGTGGATGGGGCTTTGCTTGTTTCTGCAGACCAGTTACTGGCATGCTGCGGCCCGGTACTGGTACCAGGGATTGGGATCCCTTGGCTAGAACATTTGGCACAATGCCTAGATACAGATAAACTCTCAGCTTCTTTGACCTTCAGCTAAGCTTTCAGTTCAATAGAGAAAAATATTATGGACTACTCTCTACTTGGTGGAAGATATAACTGTTTTGAAACTTGCTGACTATTCTGGACTACAAATATTGACTGAATCTTAACTCTTGACTTTCCGCTTCTTGGTTATTCTTTTTTACTGGGGGGAGACTAAAGGATTGACTTTAAGATGGTTGGACATTGTGGATTACAAACATTGGATTGAATCTTTGGATTCCTGGACAGAAGAATTGTGACAAAATACCCTTGGTTAATGATAGACCTATATTGTGGAACTTATTGGATTACAAAGGCTACACATAAAGACTATAAGAACTATATGAGATGATTTTAAACCTAAATTTAATTTTAAGTTGTGTATTATGCGTTGATTATAAGATTGGTCATATCAAACAAGACTAACACTTGGGAAATATAAATAGAAGGAGGGAACAAAAGGGAATGCTCCACATTTAGCCAAAAGTGGTAAAAAACCACCCCAAGTGTCTGCCTCTGAAGCCCACAATATGGCACATCAGAGACAAAGAACTAATAATTTCCATAAAGAAATACAACCTATATTGCAATCAATTCAAGAGACAATTGAGTTATATAGAGAAGATTCAAGAAGAAACCATGAAGAGACTAAAGAGAACATGAATAAGATAAATGAGCAAGTTCTTAAGTTAAAATCTAAACTAGGGAATCCCCAGAAAATGACTACAAAGAAAGAACAAGGAACCCAGAAAATAAGAGGACAGATTGGGAAAAAATGATCCAAAGACAGAGGAAATAAAGGAAGGAAACTATAGACTGACATAGACAAAGAAAAATACTGAAGACCCAGAGATAATATCAGACATGGAAAGAACACACCATCTCTCAAGACCTCAGAATATACTTGAAGATAAGGAAGAAGATTGTATAGAACAGACTATAGAGCCGTCGGAAGAAGCGTTAAAAACTGGGAAACAAGAAATGAAAATTGAAGCTGAGGGAGGAAGAAAGTGGGTGCTTCTCAATGAATACGACTGGATTGAACTCCCCCTCAGAAATACCTTACTCAAATGGCTTTTCCTATCACAAAGAGCACCCGTAAAAATTGAGGAAAAATGCTCTGATGATTTAAATACATGGCTTTGGAAGTCTATCTGGCAAAGAAAGAAAGCTAGAGATAGACTAAAGAAAATAGAGGACTTGATCGATTGGTTGGGGCCTCATATTACCAAACAGGTGTTTGAATATGGCTAGAAACAGATAACTTAGATATTAAAAGACTATATTTAGAAAGATATGATTTATACGCGGTGGCTCAGTGGGCTAGGACGCTGAGCTTGTTGATCAGAAGGTCAGCAGTTTGGCGGGTCGAATGTTACTCGTCCCAGCTTCTGCCAACCTAGCAGTTCGAAAGCACGTAAAAATGCAAGTAGAAAAATAGGGACCACTACGGTGGGAAGGTAACAGCGTTCCGTGCACCTTTGGCGTCTAGTCATGCCGGCCACATGACCACGGAGACGTCCTAGGACAAGCGCTGGCTCTTCGGCTTTGAAACAGAGATGAGCACCGGCCCCTAGAGTCAGAAACAACTAGCATGCATGTGCGGGGGAACCTTTACCTTTATACTTAGAATGATGTATTTTTCTATGAGATGGGATAACAGGATGGTTTTTAATAAGGGAAGCTTTTACTAACCTCAGTGTAACTACTGTTGAGAAAATCGTAATGTATAAAGATATTTTGAACACTGAAGGGAAAACAAAATGGAAATGAGCTGGGAAAACAGGTTATTGATCTAATAAGGTGACTAATTACAAATAAAATTGAGTTACAAATTGGATAGAAAAGATGTTATAATTTAGAAACAATGTCAGTAGATACAATATTAGAAAAATATGATGAATAAACATATTTAATGTATTTATGTTATATGTATTAATAGTAGAAAGAATTGTATGTTTGGTCTTTGAAAATTGAAGAAACATCACTTGAAGAGATTTAAGAAAATATCAGAATGTGCAGAAACTTAAGAGCGATATTGAAGAACAAAGAAAAGATATAGAATAATTTTAATATATATTGTTGACTAAAAATGAACCCAGACAACACATTGTTTATTAAGCACTTATGATTTGTAAAAATTATAAAATCAATGAAATTTTATATAAAAAAAAGAAAATTGCAAAAGGTGATCACAAGACCCTGGGACATTCCAATTGTCATAAATATGAGTCAGTCGCTAAGCATCCGAATTCTGATTACGTGATCATGGGGATGCTCCAACGGATGTAAGTCTGAAATCCAGTCATAAGTCACTTTTTCCGGTGTTATAACTTTCAATAGTCACTAAATGAACTATTGTAAATTGAGGATTACCTTGTACCACAGTTACTGCAATGGCAATAGTTCTGCTATTCAGAGTTATATACAGAAACATTTGCCACTTGGCTAGTCAATGAACTTGGCCATTTTTTCCCTTCTAAATTCCTGTTTCTGGAGTAGAATTGGACGTAATGCTATTATTTCTTCACAAAGGATACTTGGAGATAGGCACAAAATCCTGTATTCGGTAGCTAATTATATCCCAGCTGATCACGGGCATTTCTCTTGGCTATTTGCTTGTACCTACAGTACATAAAAAGTAAAGGTGCTCTTTAGTCTTGATATTATTAAAAAGTTACCATTTTTCTACTATTATTTTTTTACTTCCCATTCTAGCTAGCGACTCAGATTTTCCCAGGTGGTCCTATATCTAAATAAAAGGAAGGCAGCCCTCTTCAACTTCTGAGATCAGCCAAAGTCGGTGGAGTGCAAATAAGATTGGAAACTGACAAAAACCAATAAAACAAAACCCCTCAGATTTTGATGGGCTTAAGTCACTTTAAATACAGTAAGATTTTCTTTGTTCAGTTCCTTGTTGGCTGCTTTTGAACTATAGTCCACTGATCCACTCTATATTGCTAAGGCAATTTTCTGCCTTCAGTTTAGCCTATAAACATTCAGGATAATATTCTTAGCGAAAGTCTTTAGTCTTTTTTTTTTTGTTAGAGCCTAAATGGCAGCAAGGCTTAAGTTCTTTTAAAGGAATGTTATAAAATGCCAAAACTGCATGAGAAAACTTCAGTTAATCACATATAGAATTGCTAGATTCAAGTTCTAAAGCATATCAGATTTGCAGAGCATGTAAATTGTAAAATTATTCAGAGACAGCTCCCAGATAATTATTAAATCACTAAGTTTGGTTCTGCTCAGACACTCAGAACAATGCTTTAATTACACAGGAACAGTTAAGTAGCTTATTTCCAGAAACAGTAATTTATTTTAAAATGTCCAGTGAGTTTCATATCTAAATAGGATTTCAATTGCCATTTCTTTTGGTGTTGCAATTACTTGGGTTGTTTTTTTTACTCATTGTGTTGAATTCCTGAATTCTTTTATTTATTTTTTTTAACAAATGCTACTCTTCTTGCAACAAAACATTAAAAAGGAGGACAATTAGCATTGTTAGGAAAGCCTTGAAGACTGTGGTAAATAAAATTGCATACTTAATGACCTGAAAATCAAATCACCTCTCTTCTTCTTTTTACATATATGTGTAACAGAGCAATTTGTAGAATGAATACTTTTTGACTTAAGTATATCCATCTATCTACAGTACTTTGAAACGATAAAAAATTTGAAATGGCTTTTAAAAAATCCTCATAAGTTTTGCATACAAATATAAGGAAAATGGCCATGAATTCCTATGAACACTAGGTGGCACAGTTTAATATGACAAACAGAATAGTCTGGTAGAAAAAGACACAAAAAGATGCCATCTAGTCCTTTCAGTATGATAGTGGCAGTTAAGAAATGAACCAAATTTTTAGAATAAGGGTGCTCTTCTGATATTATGCATTACAATATGAAAAATATATCTAGGAAACCTATAATTTTATCTATTATTCACTAGAAGTATTTTCTAGAGAAACATGAAAAGTTTTTATCTTACATCCAAAACAACATTATCTTAAAACTCTAATCATTTTTAATAAAACCCTTACAGGAAACTAAATATTAGCAGCACCAACCAGGTGGATTATTTGTTGTAAATATGACTATCTTCAAGTTGACATTTGGCAGCCATCATTAAGTTAAAACTATTCTCCTTTGTGCAAAAAGAGACATTCATCCTCTCCCTGTATGGATGAAGTGATAAATTCTTCTATTTCTGCACATTTTATCCTTCCACATTTTTCTACACTTTGAGTCACATGGAAAAGGAGCACTTTATTTCGGAAGAAGATGAGAAATAAAGGACAGAGTTGCTCTCTATATGATTCCATGAGAAAGGAAGTGAAGTGCTTTGTCAGGAAAGGGAGGGATTTTGGTGGAACATATTTTTAGGAAAAAAGAATGAGGTAATAAAAAAGACAAACTGGGATTTTACTTGCAAAGTTGGGATTTCTCTCTCATTTTCTAGATCTTTATGCTTTTCTACTATTAGTTTTAGCTTAGTTACAGTTTTCGCAGCTTCAAAAGGGGGTTTTCAGTACTGAAGTAAAAATAATAACAAAACTTTTCTTCAAAAGTAATTATAACATAAAACCAATGAGATTTGACTCATAAAATGTGGATTAAGTGAGGAAACTGTAAAAAATACTTGTAATGTGAATACTAGAAAAAGATTTTACAGAAAATGTGATAAATTTAGTTTTGACTCTTCTGCTTTAGATTGTTCTGTGAGGTACAAGATAGCAGTTAGGTAATTGATAATGCTGTAAAAGAAGAAAATAACATGAAGCAATGGAATCTCTTCCATGTAAATTTGGCAACCTATCCTAAAAATTAATTCATAATACAAAATATTAAATTAGGAATCTCATTTTTATAGTAGATAAAATACTGGAATTAAGCTAAGAAAACATGGGATCAGGTACTCACCAAATATGAGGAGCCTAATAATGTTTTAGAGAACAGTGATATTGGTTTCATAATAACATCTCCATTTAAAACTAGTCTCTCCTAAAAAAATAAAAAATGGAAATTGCTGGGGCAGTACACGTCTAATGAAGCTTGCCCCTCCAAAGGTGATCTTGGACCACTTGCTAATTTTGTTTAGCCTTACAACACTAGAAGAAGGAAACTATGGGTTATCTTAAGTTCAACTTTGCAAAGTCTTGTTTAGTCTCTTGCTGAACAGAGTAGAGCAGACCATGTGTGCAGTCTCTGCCTCCCATGTCTTTGTATATATATCCTCTCAACCCTTTACTTTGCCACACTGACCAAGGAAGTTCAAAAGGTTCTTTTCCATAAATGTACTTGAACGCACTTAGAAACTTCCTATAGACATTGTTGCTGAACATGGTGATTAGGGATTTTAACACCTCATCATGATTAATTTTCATCCAGTTTCTCTACTTTTTTAGAAAAGTATCTGAACAAAACTACTTTCTTTGTATATCCATTAACATTATACTCTTGCTTAACAATGGCGACTGTGACTGCCAGAACTGCTATTCCTAAACAACACCGTCACATGACATTGTGCTTTACAACCACATCACTTGGTGACAACAATTCTGTCCCGATTTCCTTCGTAAGCCAAGAACTACCTGTAGATAATTTTTCTTTTAAAAAAATGATAGTTCCTTTGTCATAAATAATTGTTTTATTGCAGCAAGTGACAGGCAAGCACCCACCTCTCCCTCAATATTTGTTATGTAGCTTGGATGGCAGGTCTCAATCTGCATGGATTTCAATCCCATTTAGGTTTATAGCCCAGAGTTTCCCAATGTTTCCGGCTTTGCAGATGGGGGGAGGGGCAGGGGATGCTTTGTGCAAACGGCACGTGCAGCTTTTTTACACGCAGCTCATTCAAATGGAGCGCCCACGCTGCGTGCACAAGTGATACGGGCACTCGCTGGCAGCTTCCACAGCCTAATTGCAAACCTCTCTCATCCCACTAGTGAGCCATTGCCCACAGGTTGGGGACCCCTGTTATAGCCCTAGCATTAAAAAAAGGAAATGGTTTGTTCTAATTTCTCACTTTTTCTGTGAACTTGGCATCGTGTTCTGTTCTAGTGGAACACAAAACATTGACATCCTTGAATGTCTTATTCAATTGAAGCGTAGTTCATAATAAAATGAACATTTTGAATGGGATAATTTTGTTCTAAACACATTTCTCATTTTCTATGTGTGTACTTAGTAAAATATATTTGATTATTATTACTGCCAGCTTCATTGGCCTTTTAAAGTCACAATTTGGGAGGAAAAATACTTTTTGGTGGTAAGATTAAACTAACCTGATAATTCATTTTTCTTCTTATTGTTGAAAACATGACTTTTTCCCCCTGCAAGATTCTAAATTACTCAATTTGTTTTGCAGCATCAAGCTGCATGTCATCCAGCTGTCTTCAGAACTATTGATGAAATTTTCAAGTAAGTTTGCATGTAATTTATATGGGAGGAAGAACTATTTAAAATGTTTCAATCATATGCAGTTGTTTGAATATGATAGATACATATTTGATAGAATGAATTATTACATGTCAAGATTTGTATATATGTGTGGATGTATAGGTATACGGATATGGGGATCTTTAATATATCTTAACCAGGGGTCATTACTTTCCACATGATAGCTTCAGAACTTTTTTGATGAATTTTTGCAATGGTTCTTTTTCACAAAAGTGCTTCAGATTCTTTAACACTGTTTTTGGGATTGACTTTACCTTATATTCTGCTATTACTTAAATAAAAATGCAATGTAAACAATTGAATTTAATTGCACCAGAGTGGCCTTGTTTCATTCAGAAACTAAGCAGGATCTGACCTGATAGGACTTAGATGGAAAACTAAGAGTTGAAGACTAGACTGGATTATTTTAAACATAATCCACCCCCAAAGGGAGTGACAGACAACTTCACAATATTTCAGAGAAAATTGCATTGGTGTCTGTCTGATCTTGTTGGAATCAAACTGTATGCAAAGGTGAATATATATTATTTATAATTAAAATCTGAATCTGAAACAATTGACTAATTTCTATAGCGCAAAGAAAAGTTGCTTTTAGTTATTTATCTCTGTGGAAATTAGATTAGGTATACAAATAATATTAATATAATAATAATAATAATAATAATAATAATAATAATAATATAATAATAATAATAATAATAATAATAATAATAATAATAAGAAGAAGAAGAAGAAGAAGAAGAAGAAGAAGAAGAAGAACTAGTTGGAAGGGACCTTGGATGATGATGATGATGATAATAAGAATAAGAATAAGAATAAGAATTAATAAGTTGGAAGGGACCTTGGAGGTCATCTAGTCCAACCCCCTGCTAAGGCAGGAAACCCTATACCATTTCAGACAAATGGCTGTCCAGTCTCTTCTTAAAAACTTCCAGTGTTGGAGCATTCACCACTTCTGGAGGCAGGTTGTTCCACTGGTTAGTTGTTCTAACTGTCAGCTGAAGGGAGCTGATTTATTAGCAAGGACTTTCATAATCCCATTCCCTAGATTATTTTGATGGAATGCTCTTCCTTTGCAATTAATTTAAGTGGTTAAGGCACCTCTTATTGATCATTAGACTCTTTGACTCTTAAACTCTCAGCCTGAATGAGTGGATTAGAAGCAGATCACCTTCTGAGCAAAGGTACACCATATAGAATGTTGATAGCAGCCATTTTGGGGAACTGGGGATTAGAAATGCAAACTCTTGTTCAGTAAATATGAAGATTTCTACTCTTCCCCCTCCCTCTGTTATATTCACTTAATGGTTACTTCCACTAGAACCAGTCCTTTTCTTTTCCCAAGCATTCAAAGTTACAGAATTGGAAAGACTGGTAAATTAGTGAGGCTGGTAAAACAGTTTATCCAGTACCTTCATCGTTTCTATATGAAATTGCTGATGGGATTTGTGGAGCTGCACATCAAAAACATACTTATTGACTCATTAAATAATTATATTTCCAATTTCCAAAGCCAGCAGTGTATCTAAAATATTAGGGATTAAGGAAAATGAAAGATTATTGTAACAATGCACAGGAATGTTTTCTATTGCCGTTTTCACTATTAGTTTAATTTTACAAACATATTCTGGTGTGAGATTTTGTAACTAAGAAACTTAACTGGGTACTTCAGTTATAGTAGATATAGTAGATCATATGGTTTGCAGTTGAAAAACAATGTTCCAACATCATCAGAAGGATTTGTTCTAACGGCAGTAACAGACAGGTGTTTAATATAGTCATATTCAAGGACAAGCAAAATGAAGTTGGGGTTTTCTTCACTTCTCAAGCGGTTTAAAAGCTAGATGAGTTAAGCCCAAAGCTTGAGGCATGGGAAGAATGTTCTTGTTTGGGTATTTTTTTTGCCTCCCTCTCAATTAGCGACTGTTGTGATTGGCATACTCATAATCTGACCTGTCGTAATTAAACTTTTCACTGCTCAGGAATGCACTGCTGGAAACTGCTGGAGCTCAAGAAATAATGATTGTAATGCAGGTGTTTACACAGTGCTTTGTTAAAGCTTACCATGAGAATAATAAGCAGGTTAGTCAAGTTTCTTTCTCATTATTTTTTAAAAATGAAACGCTTCAAAATTTAGGGCAAAAGAATCATTTTGAAGTTTAGATCAGTGGACAAGTATAACAACCCAAATAATACCTTTAGATTGCAGTAAATGGTTGGTAACGTCCATTTCAGAATTTTAAATGATATCAAATTTAAATTGGACACAAAGCCAATAAATATTTTTCAATCTACATGTTACTTAGCTAACATCAATATTCACTGCAATATTTCATTGCAGTTGTAATTGAGCATGGTGTGGAAACTTTAGATGCATCTTTATAACTTATAGAAAATCTTACTGGTCCATCATCTAGGGCAGGGATGTCAAACTGCCGGCCTGTGGGCCAGGAAACCGTGCCCACCCCATTGTTGTCAATGGGGAAAAAGCTCTGATATGTCACGCGACATCATATGACATCGCGAGTTTGACATGTCTGATCTAGGATAAAACACAGCTATCTGTTTTAATATGAAGTAAGATGTTAAATTTTTTTGCATTCAGATGACCTTTTCTGTTCCTTGGATTTATATAATGAATAACTAAAACACGTCATTGGTTTATAGCTAACCTCATTTGGCATTTCCTCTGGTTTGTATTACTCTCTATAATAACTTTACAAGTGCTCCTTTTTGCTTTAGTCAGTTAAAGTAGTTGTGAAAATTTTAAGTTTGGGCCACACAAATACTTTAATGTTTCTCTGCTCAAAAAATTTTTTTAGTAAATGCTCCAGTGGTTTTTCCATTTTGTGAGGGAGATCAATTGATCAGTGGTTATTCATGTTGCAAATGATGCAGTAATTAATTCTAATTAGCATTGTAATTAAATCTCTTTTTTAGTTCCAAAGGGTATGAATTAGGAGTAAAATTGTAGCTGTCTAAGTTAATATGTATAGGTGCCACACCCATTAAATTTGCTTATAGGGTAGCAGCAAATTTTGCTGCCTTGGCATGAATGGGGTGGCTGGGTGGAGAACTTAAACTTAATTCGTCTCAATCCTGCCAAGACTGAGTGGCTGTGCATATCGGCATCTCGGGCTAACCAAACTATTCCACCTTTAACGATGGGGGGTGAGGTGTTACCCCCCGTTGATAGGGTCACAACTTGGGCATCTTCCTGGACTCACGGCTCAATTTTGAAGATCATATAGGAGCCGTGACCAGGGGGGGCTTTTGCCCAGGTTCGCCTGGTGTGCCAGTTGCGACCCTACCTGGACCGAGATGCCCTACGCACAGTCACTCATGCGCTCGTGACCTCCCGTTTAGACTACTGCAACGCTCTCTACATGGGGCTGCCCTTGAGGACCACTCGGAGGCTTCAACTGGTGCAGAATGCAGCCGCGCGAGTTGTAATGGGGGTTTCCCGATACTCCCATGTAACACCTCTACTCCGCGAGCTGCATTGGCTTCCGGTTGCCCTCCGGGTGAGATTCAAGGTGCTGGTGATGACCTATAAAGCCCTGAATGGCTTGGGTCCGGGATATTTGAGGGAACACCTGCTGCCAGCATCAAGTTCCTTTCGTCCAGTGCGCTCACACAGGGAGGGTCTTCTCAGGGTGCCGCCAGTAAAAGATTGCCGGCGGATAACACCCAGGGGGAGGGCCTTCTCTGTGGGTGCGCCTGCCCTCTGGAACCAGCTGCCCGTGGAGCTCAGGACTGCCCCTGACCTGCGTTCATTCCGCCGGGACCTGAAGACTTGGCTCTTTGAGCTCTCCGGCCCAGGCTGAGAATTTTTAACTGGGGTTTTTATTTTCAGGGATAATTTAATCTTTTTAATTGTCTTTTAACTTTTGTATTTTGTATTGGTGTGATTTTAAAATGCCCTGTAAACCGCCCTGAGTCCTTCGGGAAAGGGCGGTATATAAATCTAATAAAATTAAAATTTAATTAAATTAATTAAATTAATTCCACACCCTTTAAATAGCCAGAAGCCAACTGTGTTAATCACTTTGTTATTTATGTGCTTCATTGTTAAGTTGTTTTTAATATGTTAAATATTAATAATTATGTTTTGGCATTTTATTTACGGAATTTTTTACTTTTACTGTTACAATTTAGGGAAAAATTGAGATTGGTATGGTATGCAGGCAGACAGGAATGCTTTCTGGCTTTTTGTTTACGCTTTAGTCCTGAACAAACTGAGTTCTGTCCATCTCCATGGTATGGGTCAGTGATGGCAAAACTATGATGTATATCAAAGATGACATGTCATGAACATTTTGGGTGACACATCCGTGCTCACAAACACCTGATAACAACTATTCTCAAAAGCATGCCTTTAAAACCCCCCCTCCCCCTCCCTTCTCCCCCTCCCTTCTTTGAGGCCTTCATTAAGAATGAAGGCCTCAAAGAGCCTCAGGTAGGGGCTGTCAACAGAAAGAGAACACCGCCTGAATGAAGATAAGCAGCACACAAAAGATCCTGGGGAACGCTAGGCCACAGAGACAATTGCCTTTCCCCAAGGCTTGCGTGCCTTGGGGAATAGTGCAAAACAGCCTTTTTGAGTGGCAGTAGTGGTGCCTAGGACTGAAGTCAAGGCCTGGGCTCCATTTCAGGCCCAGCCTTGGTGCTGCTGCCAAGTGCTGTTGTTCAGAGTGTCCTAGATTGGCGGGGAGGGAATAGAGAATTATTTCTCTTTTGTTCAAAGATGTTTGTCTGTGACACACCAGTTAGGCATCTTCTGAATTTTTGACATGCTAAACCCAAAAGGTTCGCCATCCTTGATATAGTACTGCACAAATATTTGCCATTCCTAAACTATGAATAAACTATTAGCATGTGCCTTAAAAGCATAACATAAGTTTCCTAATACATTTAGAGCAAGAGATCATTTATGCAATCATGGGTATCCATGAGGAGAGACATGTGGAAAAGTGACAATACACAGGTCACGGTTATGCATATGATGTAATTATATCATTTGCATCATGACATGACTGGTCCAATCACTTAATTTGCATTATTTGTGTGATAGCTTGATGATGCACATGGCTTTTACCAGCTCCTTAATATGTATTATCTTATATTTTAATATTTACTAAGCATATTTGCTTGCAGGATTATCATTTGGTACAATCAAGACAGAATGAATGAAAATAAAATATTTTTTTGCTGATATAGGCTAAGATGTCTGTGTCTATAATTCCCCCCCCCCCAGTGTTGATTTGTTTCCTCCCATCAGGTATTGAATACGGTAAATTGTCCTTTCTGATAATCAATGATAAAGGATGAAGCTTTCTTAATCTTCTTAAAAGCCATTTATGAAATGAATTCTTTAAGTAATATGTGTGTTAAAGAATTTTTTTAGCTTTTGCTGCCTTACAAGCATCTTCAGTGAAATAGTAATTCCTTCACAACTTTCATTTAACAAAAAAACTTTTATGATTTCTTATCTTGATTTACATATGTTACAGAATAAGGAAGTATAATTTATTCATCCAATCATGTACTTCTCTGTATTTCCAGACAATGAGTCATATGTATCATTGTGCTTTCATTTACCCTAATTTGGGAAATATTTGAAGTGGGATTTCTAAACAATTATTGCTGTTTCCTCCCCATTCCCTATTGCAGAATTATTTTTTATTAATCAGGTAGTTCACATGGATTCCAATGGTTGTATTGAAAATTGTGAGCTTTGATATCTTTTGTTTCTCATGAAATGAATACTGATGCATTAAAGTAGCTTTCCCCAACCATGGTGAGCTTCAGTTACTGAATGTAGACTTTATAACCCAAATCATGCAGAAAGACTGCTTGAAAGAAGCTTTTTTAAAAAAATTCCATTTATATCCCGCCCTTCTCCGAAGACTCAGGGCGGCTTACAAGCTTAGCAGTAGCCTTCATTCTATGTATATGCCTGCTTATTAGGGCTTTCACACACACCCCAAGCGGCATTATTACAAAGTCAGCTTAATTGCCCCCAACAATCTGGGTCCTCATTTTACCTACCTCGGAAAGATGGAAGGCTGAGTCAACCTTGAGCCTGGTGGGATGCGAACCTGCACTAATTGCAGGCAGCTGGTGTTACTTAAGGAGGCATTAGCCCACTGCTCCACCAAGGCTCTTAAGCTGCATAGTAAAATAGGCTTTTGATAACCATGCCACTACATATCTCTAGAAAGCCTTTTTTTTCCATCACAGAATGGCCAATTATACAGTCTCTTCTAAATAACCTATTTCCGTGCATGTATTTTAAGTACAGAAAGCAGTTTTTAGCTTTAGATGCATATCTTCTCTTATGGCAGATTTTAAAGATTCTCATAAATTGGTTTAGGTCCTTGATAACTGGAATTAAAAATAGTAATAATTTCATTTCAGCATAAATTTCCACTGAAGGCCTATTTTCCTCATAATCCACACTCACTTGTGATAGCTTTCCTTAAAGCTCCTTCAGGTAAGCTCACTTACATTTTTTTCATGTTACTCATTAATATGAGTTCAGGAAGCATCAAGCATGCTTAATACTGGTGTTCACATTTCTCTTTAGATTTGCCTGGTAATAGTCTATATCAGCATTTAGACCACCTTGCTGGAATGCTCAAAACAACAGTAGAAGTCAAGTGCTCTGAGTAAGTAGCAGTGGACTTGCTTTCCTTTCTACTTTTTTAAAGATTGTCTTAGCTTGTGAGCGATCCTTTTTTGTAATTTGCTACCATGTATGGGAAACAAAGTTATTTTCAATGCATGGTTTTCATTAGTGTAAAATTAGCACTATTGTATATTACTATTCCCATCGATCTTCAAATTAAAAAAAACTTCACTAGTCTTAATAGTTTCAGTTTGGAGCCTTCTGAGAACTTAAGTCATATTCCAATACAGTAGTACCTTGGTATTCAACTGCTTTGAAACTCATCGAATTTGGTACTCAGCCCATTTTGACATTAAAACTTTGTCCTGGTACTTGTTTGGTACACAACACACAAGCTAGAATTGTCAATGTTGGCTGCCTTGTGACTCACTACATTATTCCTTACAGGAAAAATGTATGTAGTACTCATTGTTTTTGGTACTCATCGTGCCTCCTGGAACCAATTAATGATGTGTGCCAAGGTACCACTGTAAATAGAAAGGCTGATACGCATGTTGGTGTTATTCCAGGTCTTTGGATGAAGCCTTCAACAACTGGCTTTTGTTGATTCACTTTGGAGAATGGGCTGATCTTGCAGCGAAGCAGTTGCTGTTGTCACAAGCAGAGTCCTCTAATTTGTTGTGGCTTTTGGTATTTTACTATACTCCAAACAACGTGAATCAGCAGAGAACTCAAATAATGGTAAGTTCTATCTATGGTAATAAATGTTTTGAAAAGCAAAGATGTTTTTGCGACAATGCTTGCAAAACAGCTCAGAAATCATTGCTAAAGATTCATCATTAGCTTTATTTTATAGGCTAGAACAGTCTTCAGGAATAAAAAATAAGAGTGGCTTAAAGATTGGATGAATGAGAATGAGATGCTTAACAATGAATGAATGAACCTTTATTGTCAAAGTACAACCATGTATACATTGAGATTGGCTGAGCCTCCCTTCGTGCCCCCACCCCCCAACTTACAGTGACACAAACCCTCCATCTTATTACACCATGTGAACTAATTGCGCAACACACCAGCCTCGCAAGTCAATTATGCATAAAATTTATAAAAATTATTTCCCGTTCAAAAGCCTAACAGCCCATGGATAAAAGCTGTTTTTCAGCCTGTTGGTATGGCTGGCTATACTCCTATATCTCCTACCCGATGGTAGGAGAGTAAAGAGATACCGTCCAGGGTGTGAGTCATCCCTGAGAATTTTCCTCACTCTTCTAAGGCAGCGAGCCCTGGCGATGTCATCCAGTGGTGTCGGGACAGCCCATAATGTCTTGTGCTGTGCTCACCACCCTCTGTAATACTTTCCTATCCGCGGCTGTCAAACCAGCATACCAAACCACAATACCATACGAGATGACGCTCTCTATAGTAGACTGGTAAAAGAAGGTCATAAGCCATTGTTCTACCCTGTTCTTCCGCAAGACCCTGAGAAAGTGAAGTCTCTGTTGGGCCTTTCTGGCCACCTGGGTTGTATTAACTTTCCAGGTCAGATCTTCGCAGAGGTAGACTCCCAGAAATTTAAAGGAGGAAACTCTCTCCACACAGTCCTCCCCGATGTAAAGTGGGGCAGGTTCCTCCTTTTTCCTCCGGAAGTCTAGCACCATCTCTAACAAAGTATCCATAGTCCCTTGGCATGTGTTAAGATCTATGAAGATTTGTATTCAGCCAACTATATTCTCTGACAGATCTTCTAAATTATTTAGTGAGAAAGTTTTATAGCTTTTGAGAGTCTCACTGTGTGACTTTGAGTATTAGTAATAAGAGGGTAGTTCTGTAATGATTACTAATGGAGAAAGTAGGTTAACCTTATATATCTTATGTTCCTTTCAAATTTAATATTAATCTTATGATAAAGGAACTACTGGCTCTTTCTGTATTCCTATTTGACTTATTGCCAAATACTTTTTAATGTAAAGATGTAGGGGTGCTATTATTTTAGTGATATTATTGAATTTTATCCTACCCCTTAAGATGGCTTACTTTAAAAAAAGTGAAATGTCATTTAGTTCAGATAATCTAGGGCAGGAGTAGGCAACCTCGGCTCTTAAAAGTCATAAAAGAGCCGAGGTTGCCTACCCCTGGTCTAGGGGTTGCAAGGGCAAATGGGACCAGAACTGTTGTTACTAAACGATCCATTTGTAAAGTGCCACATAAGATGACCACATCATTTGGTAATGGCAATCCCAATTATTATCATAACCCCAAGACAATGCAGGTTATTTAAGTGAGGATCTCATGTGACCGTGACATGGGAAGAAAGAGGAGTCCTAGAGAAGCATATCAGCAGGTAAGGGGGGTCAGGTGGGGAAGGTGGATGTTAGGGAGTACAGATGGGTAAGAATTGCCACCTCACTGAGAAGAAAAGGGAAAGGCAAACATCCTCTGCATGCCACTCCTGGGTGGGACAGTCCTCCCACTGAGTAGCAATGTGGGGATGTTTTGTGGTGCTTCCCCTGCACATGGCTGAATGCCTGGTGGTTACTCGGTCAAAGGCTTCTTGCCTGGCAAGTTATCTGGAGGAGAAAGGGCAGCTAGTTGGTGAGCGCAGCAGAGGGGAGGAAGCAAAGAAGATGACAAAGATGGGAGGGGGCATTGTAAATGCAAGTTGGCCAGTATTTTGATCACATGATCACAGGGATGCTGCAATGGTCAGACGTTTGAGGACCAGTTGTAAATCCATGTTTTTCAGCACCTTCGTAATGTTGATCAGTCATTGAACAAATCGATATAACTCAAGGACTACTTGTCCTGCATCCTACTATACAACTGAAACACTGGTCTAAAGCAGCGTATTTGTCTTTGCTTTCTTTCTCTCTCCTAAGTTCTTATTAAAACACTCTCATTAGTTTTGTCTCTTTCACATTTCTCAAGAGAGCTGACAATTGGGTGGTCCATTGGCTCAAGGCCAGAGAACAGTTAAGTTGCTATGAGCAATTTTCAGGTGATCTATGTAGTGATGACAATTGAACATTCCAATTGCTTCTCGCTTACACAACACATTACTATTTATCCTTTGATTGTGCTTCTATGCCATCTATGCTTAATATACATTAGAATATGTATAGAAAAGTCTCCTTGAATGGGAGCAGCTTTACTGAAATATAGTATCAAATATATAATTGCAAAAGAGGTATTACTAATAACAGAATCTAAGGTGGTCTTTGGCTGGTAGAAAATAGCACAACAGATGGCACCACAAAATATTTGTGATTTCTATAAATGCTAATTGTCATTTCCTTTACTTTCCAAGTCCTTTTTCATTAAATTGTTATCAAGCTTCTGTTTGCACCTTTAATTTCTGTAGCTACTCATATCCTAATTTAACATTCTACAGTAAATAGTTTCCATCCCACACTTCTTTTTCTATAGTTGCAACACAGATGCCTAAGAAATTAAGGATAAAAGGGTTTTCCCCCCCCCAAAAAAAAGTCTGCAGCAATTTCCACAAAGAAAAGGAAATATTTAATTCTTGACAACAGAATGAAACTGCCACCATGAGAAGCTTTATAGAAAATTAAGTTTAGAAATGAAATTCTGTGTAAATTACTCGATATGGAAATTATTCAGCTAAAAGTTAGATTTGTAAATACTTGTATTATCTGAGTACTTTGTATCAAGAATTTCAGATAATTGGCTTTTATAGCAAGGCTACTTTTTGTTAGTGTAAGGACACAACAATTCTATTTAAATGTCACACAAAAGTAAATTTCAGAAAATTTACCTTTGAAAGAAGCGAGATAAATTGCCACTGTTTTTTATGATCTGCCTGCTTGCTTTTGGTTGTTTCATGGTGTTTTCTATATAACATTTTATAGATAAAATAAATAATATATATTCCATCTTCAATACCGTTGTTAATTCTTGTCCTGTCAATTAATGTTGGTCTTTCATGCCCCATTTGGAGAATGTGGGCCAGGATTATCAGGGAACTAAAATTTATGTATGTATTTAAGCCTTTCTCTTCTATGTTTCTATAAACACTGGTGTTATGAATAATTGGTGTGATAATTGAGTTAACCATGATCATTTCTGAGCAACATGGTTGTATTCTATCCTGTTTAGTGGATTGGGATAAAGCAGATATTCAACAAGGCTGATCCATGGCTTTGGTCTTGCTGCCAGGTCTAAACGCATTTTTCAAGAGTGAATCTAGCCATGAATCTTGCTGTTGTTTTTTTTTACATCCTTCAGAAGTTCAAGAAACCAGTGCTAGCTACTTCCTTGTTCTGGCTTCCCTTGAATAATATTATTTCTTGAGAAAAGTAGGTCACAAAAATGCACTATAACCTCTAGGTTGCCTAGCTGGCTTGCATGCTTAAGGCAGGACTAGAACACATGGCCTGGTTTTTAGTCTGGTGCCTTAACCACTGTACCAAGCTAGCTCTCATAGGTCGGTTAAGCTGCCTTTTGAACTTTGGTTTTGCCTGTTTTGATTGTCGTTTTTATTTTACAAATGTTATTATTGTGTTTTTATGTTATGAGTTACCAAGAATCTGTATTGGATAGTAGCAAGGATAACTATGTTATATATGTAAATATTTGACTTTGGGCACATCTCATGCAATACTATGTAGTGACTGACAATAGAAAAGGAGTGCATTGTTTGTTTAAAAATAATGAGATAAAAGATATTTAAACAGGATATTATATATATATGTGTGTGTGTAAATAGAAGTGAATAAGGAAATCACTTGCTTAAAATTAAAGGCCAGCAGGCAGGAAATTTGCATATTGCTTTTTATTTCTTTTCCATCCCTGACATGCCTTTAATGTAGTAAATATTTCAAGTTCTATGTGGCCAATAATTTCCTTTAATGCACAGACAATCAAATTCTGCTTCCATTTTGGCTCCAGAAACTGTTTGTTCTGGCTGCTTGAAGAGGTGAAAAGGAGGGGAGGGAAACTTTTGACAATAATAGGAGGAGGAAGCCAAACACTTGAATTCCTATCAGAATTTTTTATCAGAAGAAGTCAAATTGCATGGAGTTTAATTGATTTGTAGTTGTAGTATTATGTTGAGCCCTCAAATAACCTTCTGTTATTTCCCCCACAATATAACAATCTACCTTTATTCTGCTCTGTGGATTTTACCACTTCCTTTTATTTACACACACGGGTCAAATTCTGGATCACGGCCTGCAGTGCTTTAGTTTTTCAAGACTAAAGAGACAATTTTAAAAAATCTTTTGTATCTTTCCTCTTCTGGCCCATGGTCTCCTTCCCTTCTCCACTCTCATTACTTCCCATTATCGGCCTACGAATCCAGTCTGTACTTTGCTGCAAATTTCATAAAATGAATATGACTTTTATTCTTCAGCTAACCCTTGATTCCTTCCAATTGTTGTCAACAGGTAGAAGCTAGATCTGTATGTGACTATCTGACAAGCCTCTCAAGGATGCCAACCATTTCTGTTGCAGACCTACAAACTCTATTCAGCAGCAAAACCAGTGTAAATCATCCTGCAGCTAAACATATTTTTATGCATCTGATTATCAGCTTTGTACTATTTACTCCTAACGGACACACCGTAGCCAGGGAATTGATTACATATGTAAGTTTTTTTTTCCTAATAGCAGAATATTACAATTCCTGTACTGAAAAAACATAGTCATTTATATGTTTCAATTTTTCCACATGGTACTTCGTTGGTGTGTTTGGCTATACCTCCCATCACTCAAGATAGTAATCGTAGATCAGAAATGGGAATTGTAATCTGGTCTAGTAATTTTAAACAATTAACTGGTTTTGACTATAGGGACAACACTTACGTTTTTTTCAACCTTCATTGGGTTTAATTTAATAAGGTCCTGTGCTTAGGCATGTTTTGCTGCTGCTCAGCTCTTGAAAATATTTAGCAGAAGATCCTCTTTGCGGAGTAATTTTGGTTCCCTCATTGGGCAGAGCAGAAACTAGTCAGCAACAAACACCTCTTCAGAAATCACTAATATACCCATTTTGAGTTCTTAATGAATGAGCTTTTAGAATTTTTTTGCTTTCTCTTTTGGCCTGTGAATATCTGTGAACTATCTAGCATGCTAGAGAGCAGAAAAATGTTTGTCTGTGCCATAAGGTAATATTCTAATTTTAAATTTATTTTTTCCCCTCAACTTCTTTCAGATTCTAGCTAGAGGTGGTGAAATCCCAGAGGTTATTGGACTTCTTACCCGTATCTCAAATACAGCTAGCCAACTTGGAGTGAAATATCAATGCTCTGTAAAGCTAGCAAATGATCTGCTCCAGGAATTCCGATGTGGTGCTTAGTACTTATTTAGAATTATGGAATAGAAGGAGAGAAAGTAGCTGTTTTCAAATGGGCATTTTCTGAAAGAGATTGGAAGACAAGACTGTCATTTACAAACTGTACAATAATGATGTTCATGTAGTTTTTCTGCATTTGCAGTTCAAAGTTACTCAAAAGTGCATTGTAAAGCTGTTCTTTTTTCTTTACTTTGAGAAAATGTTTAAAATAGTGGCATGCTTTATTGATGCAATCATTTACAAGCATCTTATTTCTGCTATACCACTTTGTGGCATCTAAGCCCCGTTACAAGCACATGATTATTAGTGATTCCTTTTGAACTAAATTTTTCCATTAGATCAGTGACCAAACACCTACTTGTGTTTCTTCTAACTTGTTTTCTTCAACAGGAAGCAAATATCATATTTTGTTAAAGTGGCATTAGTCAGCAAATGTATTTTCCTTTCCTGGGGCTACATGGACCATAGACCTTTCCTGAGCTGCAGACATGGAACACTGCCAAGGAAAGATTTGTGCAATTTTAAAAATTGATTTTTTTAAAAAAATTCCTCCTTTCATAGCAGAACTAACAAGCTGCTATTAAAAGTTTGTACTTAACAAGGATGTCTCCCAATTTGCAACTTAAGAATCTAAATCTCATAAATAAAAGACTTGTTTGGAAATCTCTGACAAGAGAGATTTTTATACTGCACAAGAAGAACATACTTCCTGTAAACCAGGGGTGTCAAACTGCGCGTCATCCGGAAACTGCACCCACCCCATTGCCGGTAATACCAAAACCGTCCCGATAGGTTGCGCAACATCACTTGACATCGCGAGTTTGGCATGTCGGCTGTAAGCTATGCATTTGGATTTTTAGAAGTTTCCTTTAAGGCTTCTAATTTAAATCTCCTCCTACGTAGGAATAGTGGGATTCTTATGCCAGCATGCTTTTTGAGGGATAGGATGAGTTCCCAAAACAAGGAGAAAAATCCCATAAACATTAAACTACGATAAATGATTAACATGAGATACATCAGGGTTTGATTGCCGAGTATATACAAACTGGCTCTTCTGACCCCTGCACTATGTAATTGGTGTTTTTGAAGTATGATGTTCTGGATCTCTAATTTATATAAAACCTTAATGTTTTCTATTCTGGTGACTAGCCATTTAAACCTAAGAAAAATTAATTTTTCATACTACTATATGAAATACAGGGCTTTCTCTGCCCCTTAAAACTATGTAATACGTTTGCCAAATTAGAATCTGCTCCTCCCACTCCTGAAAATAAATTATGTGACTGTTACAGAACTGCATGTGTTCAGAATTCTACAGTTAATCCTCAACCATTCAAAATTAAGATGGCACTGGAACGATCCTTTGAACTGAACGATTGTTGCCCTGTCCCCACGGTCTCGTATTTAAAATTCAGGCACTTGGCAACCAGCATGTATTTAACAACAGTTGTAGCATCCCACGGTCACACGATTGCCATCTGCAATCTCCCAGCTGGCTTCAGGCAAACAAAGGTCAATAGGGGAAACCAGATTTGCTTAACGACCATCTGATTCACTTTACAACCACGGGGGGGGGGAGGGAAAGTTTGTATAATTGGGTGTGACTCAGTTAACAAACACATTGCTTAACAGCCAAGACTCCCGACTCAAATATGGTTGTAAGTCAAGGACTGCTTGTAGCGTATTCCAACATCATCTTCTAAATCTAAAGGAGATCATTCATTTCAAAGTAGTGATTATAACAGTCTTTTTTCCCCCTTCCATTTTAGAAAATACTATTTCTTGCAATAATACTTGTGATGCTTTCCTGTATCAGTAATGGACCCAAGGTGCATTTTTGGATTGCCGTTTTATGGAAAGTTATAAAAACAGCCTGTTAGGAGGTAGCTCAGTTACTCCTAACGCAGAACCACATATACATATAGTGCTGTTTCCCATCAAGCTGCCTAATGCTTGAAAATTTGACACCTCTCCTCCTCCCCTTTTTAAAGGCATGTTCATAGTTGCAATTTAAATGATATCTTAACATTGATTCTGGGAATTTGCACCGGGGTGGTCCATTTAATACCAAATGCCAGAAGAGTTTCCCTTGCTTTTTCTGGCTGTATTCCTTCAACCGACCGTCTGAGTCTATAAAAGGTGTTAAAAGCCCTTTGAACTGCTTTCTAAAGGGCTTAGGTATACTCAAACTGACTAGGCCCTTTGCATGGCCAGCGTTCTACAGACACCGCAACTCTGACTGAAGTCTTGCATCCCTGTTGCCATCCTGCCAACCCACAAGCAACCTGACCAACTTTCAATTGGCAAGCAGCAAATCCTTCAGTAGTTGATTTCTCCCTAGACTATCATTTTGTTTTAAGCAATAAAGTATTGAGAGGAAAAAAAATGTTTTAGAAACTGCTAATGGTTTGACTTTTCCACATTAATCCTCTCATTATTAATCATATTTCTCTTTAATTGGCTAGTGAAAAAAATAATGGCCAGACTCATATTAGCCTACTTTGGATACATGAAGACCTACCTCTCTGGAGAATGCTTTCAATACTGGAAAAGGTGTGTGTGTGTGGGGGGGGAGAACCAGCAGCAAAATGGATGGACTGAGTTACAGTGGCAATGAGTACATTGTTGGAAAACCTGAAGCCCCAAATTAGGGACAGATTGTCATTGGGGAAAATTTATATATATAGAAGTTGATACTAGCTCCATAAACCCATTCATCAGACTGCCTTGGGCTCCTTATGGGAGGATGAACACTACAGAAATAAAATCATTACCACAGCATGAGAAGAATGAGAGAAAAACTTAACAGCTGCACTTTTATATGTTCCTGCATTTGGATTAAGAATGTGGGCATTGTCACACATATTCCATGCATTAGGTTGGATACAAAAGCACTAAAGACTATTGTTTAATACTTTATATACTCTTCAGGTTATATAGACTTATTTTTATATCAAACAAAAGCCAACTTGAATTCTTATTCAGAACTCAAAACATGGCACATAATGGAATTAAAATACCAAATAAAAGGAAGAAGATGTCACTGGCATTCAGTTAATCTTTTCTAAACTTAAAAGGTACATTAACTGATCTTGTGATCGTCAAAGAATTGTTACTTTGTACTCAACGCTACTGAATGTATGTCTGATATCTTTGGCATTAAAGGATTAATTAGCAATATCCAAACAAGTCAACAGAGGTCTCTTTCTTTTTACATGGGAGAGCTGTGATGGAAGTGGATGTACATTTAACAGAAATGTTTGAATGTAAAATTGACATATACAAAAGCCAAATATTTCTTCTGGATGTGGATTGTTATTTGTACTTCATGGGTTTGTTACTAATACAGCACATGCTATCCACAGCCGTTATGGAGTTATGTAGTGTTCTACATTTGACAAAACAATCACATTAATATAGTTTAAATCACAAAGCAATTGCTCCCTTTGTAGTGTTTTACTTTCTGAATTCCCTTAGTCAGCCTGTTATCTTTCACAATGGCGTAACAAAATGACTTGCTTTTCCTTCATTATCCTTTGCAAAAGGATAATGTGAAATAGAGCACAACTTCTTTCAAAGAATCATTCCGATCCTTTCTTGAATACATCAAAAGGTCTACAGTAAGAGCCATTGCTGTAGCTCAGTAAGAGGCCATGCTGGCTCCAGATGTCTGCAGAGCTGAATCCAGGACTGCCAGCAGTTTAATTCAGCTTATTAAAATTTAGAAACATTAGTTTGGTTTGAAAGGCAAAAAGGGGGTAAATAGGGTTACTCTGACTGGATACATGCATGAGTAAGAGTGTGTCTCCCCTCTTAGCTAACAAGGGCATGGCTGCAGATTTTTAACTCATTAGTACATCCACTGACATTTGAAAACAGCGCATGTATACACACAGAGATATGTCTCAAGCAAAAAACAACTATCACAATGTTTACATAATCAGTTTATTTACAAAATATGTTTTACAAAGAAGGGAGTGATACAAATTCAGATTATTGAGGTTGTACCATTGCTTTGAATGAAACGTAGTCAGCGTTGGGCACAGGAGAGCAGTACAATAACAAATCACAGTAATACTTTAATTAAGCAAAACACATTAAGTTCAATTTAAATTAGCATATAATATTCTCTTGACTGAAGGGTTTAGCTCTTTGTATATTTCTTTTTCTCTTTTTGGCCTTGGATCCACATGCATAATTGTATTTTACTATGAGGGAGATGAAGGACTTGTTCTTCCTGGTTTCTGTCACCTTCTAGAAAAAGACGTACTCTGCACAAAAAGTTTTTCAGCTGATTGTTTTAGCAGCAACATAATCCTCTCTTTGATGTCCAGAATCAAAGAAATTCTAATACCACCAGCATTTGGTAACAAATACAGCTAAAGCCTCTGCCTTTCCTGTAAGGGAAACAGTGGTAAGACGTATTATTCTATCACAGCGAAGCAATGCTTTTTTTAAAAAAAAATGCAGGAAAAGAGTAATAAATGGGATGGCTATTCTTTACAACCCCACTTCTTCAGATGGCATCTCTGCCACTCTAATTTTTCTTGAATGCAGACAGTGGGAAAGAATTGCAGCATTGGTAATTTGATGTTCTCTGACTATCAGGTTTCCTGTCAGCTTCTGTGCAATTTGAGAAGGCAGGAGGCTGTGGTGTTCCATAACAGAAGGGAAAAAATCACACCAGAATGGTGTAAGGAACGTCTAACTATGCAATTATCACAGTTGTTTTCTTCAAATATATATATCCTAGACACAACAACAAGAAAGTTCATAGCTATTCTTTCTGAAAACATTGGGAGAATAAAGCATTCAAGAGATTACTCATTGTGTTTGTTGCTTGAGTTAAGAATTCCTTTACGCAATCTACAAATACTTAATCATTGTGTATTCTGCAGGATTGTGGCTGGGTAGCCCACATAAAGATTTGTGCTTCCCATCAAAATATCAGTCTCTGCTAGCTTTGAAATAAACATTAGTTTTCACCGGCATCTGTGTATTCAGAAAATATTTTTTTGGGTGTGTGTGTGTGTGTTTTGCTTTGGTTTTTGCTTTAGGGCTCGACTCCTGTTCCTGCTGAACTGAGCCAGTATATAAAATCAGAACTGATATCAGCTCAGTAGGCACCGGAGGACGGGTCCATCAACAGCCAGGAACAGCAACTGCTGCATGGGGCAGCTCCCATACCAACAAAAAGAAAAGAGCATTTATTAGAAACAATAGCAATTTGTCCAGTTGATTAAACTTGCAACCTGAATGCTTAAATGCTAAGTTTGTTTTAAAGGCAAATATGTAAAATGCTACAGGATGGGCTGATACACTATGTTAGTATCTAGGTGCTAAGCAAACAAAGTATAACAAACTTTTTTTAAAGCAGCTGGTTACTTCTCTACTGTAACTAAAACCTGGATTTCCCCCACCCCCATAAGGTTTTTTTCCCATTCTTGGTAGAAAGAAGCACACAGGGATTGGGTAGCATCTTCATTGTTTATAATCTGCATTCTGTGAAAATACTTGCTATGATACAATCGCTGCAGGATCAATCAGGTCTCGGAAATTTTAGGCAAGTCTTGGATCTCAACTTCTCTTCAGGTGCAGAACTTAGCCACTGTGAACAAAGAGGAAATCAATCACTGTTCACCAATCAGCTAAGCTCTGCACCTCACTAGAGAGGTCTCCATCGAAATATAGTTAAAAAGTAGTTGATGTTCTTCAATAGCTTCTCTGTGTATCTTAAGAGGAGGGTAGCAGGTTCCAAGAAGCTGAATGAGACCATCATGAATTAAGCCACAGAAGGTAATGTCATAGTTATGTGGTAATCCCTGGCAATGTGATTTTAATCTTAAATCACAAATCAGCATGCCAGGAACCCAAACAACCAAAACAGGAATGGAATCTGTACAAACTGTCAGCTGTAATAAGAACTTTATCCGAGAACTGGAGATTTGAAAACAACTTTCACATTTATTTCATTCACCTGTTAGAATACAGTAGTGCTGCAGATCAGCTCTAGAAACAATTAGAATGGTGTACAAGTAAATTAACTATCTTTAATGAAGATCGTGAAATTATTCTAGAGTAATATGATGGCTCACTTAAGCACACAATGAACCATTTAAAACAGCGGTCCCCAATCTCTGCAACTTGGCCTGGCGGGGGGGAGAGGGAAACTGGGCCATGCAAGGGGTGGTCTGGGGGCATGCACACACCTCAACTTGTGCGAGTGGTGGACTGGCACACATGCATGCAAGCGCAGCTTGACTTAAGCAAGTTGAGCTGCACACGTGCGGGTACACCGGCCCGCTTGCGCAAGTTGAGCTGCACACGCTTGTGTGCCGGTCTGCTGCTCACACAGCCCAGTTGCAAATAGGCCACAGCCTGGTAGTGGGCCCTGGCCCAGGGGTTGGGGACCCCTGATTTAAAACATACTCCTATCCCTTTAAAGAACAACAACCAAAAAAAGCTTCCAAAGTATTAAACTGCAAGATGTTATGTCAGTTCCTTTCATTCTACAGTATGTGGAATAAGAAGCTTAAGAGTTACAGATTTACAAGACAGGTCACAGAATTGATGCCACATGTCTCCTAAAGAAGATTTATGGAAGCAATTTCATAATCCTGGAAGTTCCATTTTACATATATTAAACTTTCATACCTGAGAGATCCCCAATTTGCACCTACAGAATACAGGTCTGGAGGGGATGCTTCAAGTACTCCAATTAATTACTCCATATCTGCATTATAAAATTACATTCCAAAACGCCTAAATGGATGAGGGAAGTATTTTATAACTAAATTTGCCTTACAACTACCGAAGTTATTCATTATATCTGTTAAGCATTTGGAACTAGTTTTCGATGTACAAAGCATGATATTTAATCAAAGCTAAGTCATTTGTGGTTGTTAGTTTTTTTCTAAGATGTTCATACCCCCTTAAAGCTGGCATTAGAACCATTAAACTTCATGTTTTATGAAATTAAAAAGGATGGAGTAAAAAGTTGGCATACTGCAAAATTCAAAAATGTCTATGTATGTATTTCAGAAGATTTTGTAGTAGACTGTGCTCTCTAGCAAAGATTGAGGAAAGAACTAAACGTTTTTATAAATCAACCTAGTCCATACAGAAGCTTTTCATATACTTACATAAGTTCCATATGAACTGTTGTTGCAACCTCTTGCAAATAACAGATACATAGGTAGTTGGAATTATCTTTTTTCTTGAAAAGATTGGTCAATTCAGGAAAAAAAAGTAAGCATTTGCTCACTGATAAAACAAGGATAATTTAAGGAATTTTTTTCTTCAATACTGTAAGAATTACATCAAAAGTCTTGTTAACTATTCAAGGTTATACCACTATTTTAAATGGTTTGATACAATAATTTGATAAAAAATAACCTTTTCATTCATTTATAAGCCTTTGTGGTACAGCTGCTGTCCTTTGAAAGTGCCCAACTAAATTATCTGGGGGGAGGAGGGGAAATCACCTTGTCAGATAACATTTCTGCCACTACTTTAGCTGTGGATGCATCCATCTGGTCACGAATTGTAGCAAAAGTTTTATAGGCAATTTCTTGTTGTTTTGCATCCTCATTCAACATTAATTCTCCATAGAGGTAGACACCCATTGCCTGTAAGAGGAAGAAAGTCATCCTACAGCATATATAATTTTGTGATGTTTTCAAATAATGTAAGACCGTTATAATTTTTTCTATTAAAATTACCTGTAAGAATTTAGCGTAATGCAACCAGTCATTTCTTCTTAAACCCAAGCAAAACTGAAATGTAATTATCTCTAAGAAAAACCCAAGTGAACAAGTGAGTTTCTGCTTGAACAATGGGAATTTACTTTCACCTTGACTATGACCTAAATGTTTTAGGAGCATCCATTTATTTTGCATGTCAAAGTTCCAAACTATTCCAAAGTATCATGGCATTTCAGAAGTATAACTGCGTAGTAAGGCAACAGGATATTCAATATTTCATGAAAATCCCCATATATCATTTATCGATGAAATCTTAATTGATGGAATAATTCCTTGAAATTTTTTTAGAGACACGACATTTATTAAAAGGCATAACCTAATATTGCAGGGAGCAAATGCAATGCATCAGATAGACATGAAACAAAAATTAATTGACCTCAATGCAAGAGACAATTTCATCCTGGTGAAAGCAATGGGAATTTAAGTCAATTATGACCAGTTAATTTTACAGTTTTGGCAAGATTTAATTGTGATAGCGTTCAACTAATTTAGGGCTCCACAGAATAATGGGTCGACTTTTTTCATCCATACTGAATAGAGATGATTCTGATATCTGAACCACTGAGAAAACCTCACACATTTTAAAGAAAGACAACTTCCAAAGTTGAAGAACAACAAATTAGACAATAGAAGAAAGACACAAATTTTGTTCACTCTTCTCAGTGGTACTGTTACCATTTGTAACCAAAGTACTGGGGGGGGGGAAGGGTGTCTACATATCTTCCTCAGTGCCGGTGGTGATAGGAAGAAAAATCCTAATCATCTCCCACACACAAGTGTAGACTCACCTTTTTCCTCCCTCCCCATAACTGATTTTAAAAACTACACAAGAGCCACAAGTTCTACATTATTTTGACCTGGATCCTAAGAAAATGAAGAATTGGAGAAAAGAAAGTAAAATATCGAAACATAGACTACAACAGTTTTGGAGACAAAAAGCAATGGATAGTTACCAAACTCACCATCACAGTACTTAATAATTATGACAGATTATTAGATAATAGTCTACTACTTAACAACCTTCAGAACTACACATGAAACCTGTTTTATCAGGAAGAAAACTTTCTCAGGAGAGATAGCCTAGGTGGGTAATCTTCTTTCCAGTGTAATTTGCCTTTCATTTTCCATAGTGATAGACTTTTAAAAATCTGGGATTGTATGACAACTTTGTACACTTAGACAACCTACACCATTTTTGACAATTCATTTTGTTCTCTTTGTGTTTGAAATAATATGCTTCCCTTTACACAATAAGGAGACCTTTGTTTGTATTATTTACCATAGAAGCTTAGCTTCACTTTAAATCAGGTGCACAGTGGTTTCTGAAACTGAAGATACGTATTAGCAAAATCTATTATTATTTTGCTATTTTTGTTATGTTAGTATTTTTTACAAACAGGAAGAAAGAAGAAGAAAGAAAAATGAGAGAATCTAAAATTTATCTCCTTTCTGTTATGCATTTATTGCTAAACCATGCAAACTTCTCTCATGGAGGGGAACTCTGCATTAAAGTAGAAATAAACCAGCATACAGGATTTAAATTGAATGGATATTATCATCTCTATCTGTCACTTACTGCCAAAATGAATTGTGAAATCCATCACTAAAAATTCCAAATCTGATTTGATTATTTCACCACTATTTTCCATAGCTCAAGTTTAGTCTACATTGGAAATTCTGTTATCTTAAATATTAACTGGTCATATTGGCATTTGGTTCAGACTTTTGAAGAAGCAAATAATCTTTCCAGACAGGAACAAAAAGACACTGGCTTGATTTCAAATGGTATCATTCCAGAGTTTGCATACTTTTTTTCTCAGAAGACTCATAAAAAAAAACAGCTATGGATAGACTTTGTCAGCAAAAAGCAGGGGGGAAAAGCAATAATCTTCACACACACTTTTTAAAAAATGCACAATTGTTTATCTTGCACTTTAATACAGATACTGTAAGTGGTCTAATTATTTGAAGAGTATATAATATCGGAAGTGCTGATGCCACACTTTGTTTTAATTTGTATTTTCCTGCATAAATTAATATTCCCTCTGACAATGGGCACCGGTGACAGAATAAAAGCTGAAGAAAATTCAACGGGGGCTAGGAGCTTTCAGAGGGTGAACTTCCACTCTGAGGTTGGACATCTCCTCCAGAGCAACAGATCCAATTTCAATGAAGCTCCTACTATGCAATGTGAACACCACAGTGAAGAACTTGTAGTCAAATTTTAACAAATCTGAACAAAAAGCAGGATTTATATTGGTTCCACCTTTGAAAGATCATTTCCAATGTATCTGTGTTGTGTAGTTTATGTAGCATTTGGCAATACAACAAGGGTGCCTAAACAACACTGACCTGATCTTCCTTGAGGAATTTCTCAACATCAGCATATCCTGCCACATACTTGTGCTTAACAATCAGCTCACACCATCGATGTCGAACCTTTAGTAAGAGAGAAAAAAATATGAAAATTTTTAAACACTCATTAAAATGTGGCTGTGACATTTAAATTAACTCAAGTTGTTTTTTTTAAAAGACACCCCCCTCAGAAAAAACTCTTCCATTTTAACACTAGATTCTCAATATTAACCAGGCATGCTAACAATGCAACATGGCTCCGTTGTAATAAAAAAATGGAAGTCTAAAACAACCAGTGTTACAATATCAAATAATTAAAGGTAAAACCAATTTTTCAAACAAATTCAGTTTTTAATAGCATATTTCATCCTGAAAATCTTTTTTATTGATAAAGCACCTAAAATTATTTATTTATTCCAAACCAATGCTCAGAGTAAAGCAAAATATGTGAAGTTATACCCAAGGACATGCTAAAAATGGCAACTCCTCTTACAGTGCTCAGATTTAAACCAGAATTCATTAGAATTTTGGGGGAAAAGAGATAATGCTGGTAGTTCTTTGTGCCGCTGAGAATGACAAAAACTAAGGGCTCTCTATCGAGTCTTTGTTTAGCATTACATGTAAATTGGGATTCTTGGCTTTAGAGGAATGTATATAAGGAATGTATATAATCCCCAAAATTGCTGGGGAGTTGTGCCACAGAACTTTTTCACATGGATCCAGCTTGGGAACTGCTTTCCCATGCTAAAAGCAAGAGTGTGTATGAACTTGAATTAGCGGAGCCTATCATGTGAATCTCTCCATAAAAGAAATCCCTGTCCCAGAGATTACTTTCATTCATTCATATTCACACAGTCCTGCGGTATAGAGGAACTTTTTTTTAGCTAGAGCCATCTTCCCTCACTCTCCCCAGAACAGAAGCTGAGGCAGAAAATTGTTAAACAGTCTGAAGAATCAAGGCAAGGAGGTGATGTCGTTATCCTTAATTCATGCCCGGAAATTCTTTCCCAAGTGGTATTGTTCTCTCTGTCTCTTTCAAAGGTCTAGGAGGTTTTTGGGCCTCTGTGGGGAAAAACCCACCGATGGAAACCATAGCAAAAACTCAGCAGGTAAGCCAAGATTTTACTATCATCTCCATCATCTTGTCAGCTATAATGAACTACTTGCTTCAACACAGGTTTTACTGACTGAACAAATACGGAAGAAAAAAACATGTTTTTTGCCAAGTTGCTGATGTCAAGAGAGGCTATCAACTATCCTCCCCTCCCATCCCAGTGCTTCCTCTCTCTATTCTATGGCAACAGAAGGACTAGAAATGCAAAGGGCCAGCATGCTGCACAACTCACAACATCTCATGTCTCAATAGCAAATTAATCAGTAGCTACAAAGGATCAAATCCTAATAATTTAGTAGGATGTGGTAAAATAGGCAGAACAGTTCCCATTTATTTGTTTGTGGGGTCTTTATGTATTTAGGCACGCTCTATACCAGGGGTGTCAAACTCAATTTCATTGAGGGCCACATCAGCATTGCGGTTGCCCTCAGGGGGCTGGGTGGGTGTGGCCTGGGTGGGTGTGGCCTACTGGGTGGGCGTGGCTAGTGTGTATGGCCTACTGGGTGGGCATGGCCAGCTCTACATCGTTCGCATCAAGGGTGCCTATGGGGGCCTGGGCAGGAGTGGGACAGATCTGAGGGTCTCTGGCAGAAGGAGGGTCTCTGGGCCAGGGCCAAGGCAGTGGGGGCCGTTCCCTCACTGTTTCCAGGATGGCTTTGCGGGCCGCATGAAACCAGTTCGCGGGCCACATCTGGCCCCCGGGCCTTGTGTTTGACATGTCTGCTCTATACAGTAATGGAATTAAGATTAAACTATACAACAAACCAAAAAAAGTAATATACTCACTGCTTTGCTGTTTAATCTTAGTGATTATTAGAATATAAGCAACTGTGGAATAAAATGATTCATTTTGCAGAATAGCCCTCTTTCCACATGATACAGTTCAAACCTGATCAACCACCTCAAAATTGGTGCCAAATCTCTTTCATGCTTCCCATTTCTCAAATTAACAACTTGTAAACTCACCCAATTTGGACTTGAGCTTTGGCTGCACCAGAAGAATTTGCCAAAGCAGGGACATGAGCTAATTTCTTATTTCCAAAAGTGGTTCAAAATTTGGGTTTGATTATCTATATATGCTTATACACATTTACCTGAGAATAAGCTACTCAACCTCAATGGATTACAATAAAAAAACTGAACCTGGTTTGGCATACTGTTTAGATATAATGTGTATCACAGTTTATCAAACTAGACTATTATCCGTTTAGAGAAACATGGAAAGAAGCAACAAGTCCATAAGAATATTTTCTTAATTTTCCTGGTCTGGAGGATGAAAAAAAACACCCTACTTCAGAATACAGTCTTTTTTTTTAAATTTAAAATTAAATCACCAAAATCAATGGCCTTTAGGGGTTCTAAGCTCATGTTCAGGATGAAAATCAGAGCATTTAATTAATCTTCCACTTGGAAAAAAATGTGTTGTAAACTTATTGTAACAAATCAACAAAATCAGCATTTTGACTACTTTGATAATTTCTCCTTAAAGTAATTATTCCAACAGACCACTTATATGTTTGAGAACCGGCTTATGCATAAATAAGAAAATATAAGAAAATGGTTTAGTCAGCGACTTGCAAATACAATCTAAAAGACAAGTAATTCAGAACATATGCTTTATTCAAAACAAAAAAACCCTATTACTTTGGTCTTTAGAAAGAGTCCACCAACTTCAGGGAGTTAATGGCTGTTTTTAATTTTAAAGATGTCAGGAAAAAAATAATTTTGAATTATAAATTATTTCACATTATAATACAAAAGAAAGAAAAGATCCTATACAATATATTACTATAACTTCAGAGGCTTTCAGATTCTTACAGCTTCATAAATTTATTCAAACCAGAATAAAACTCAGCCGCCAAGAACAGATTCATTCACATATTCAAACAGCATATATACTTCCTGTTATTTCTAGGTAAGGAAATTATACATAGAAAAAATACGTACTGATACGCTTTTGCTAGTTTTATTCCTGTAGTATCAAAACAAAAACAAAAACCTCACAATCACAGAAATTACTTCTCATGATACATAAGATAAACCTTGATGTTATTAGGAGGGTACTTAAGGAAGTTATAACCCCTCTTGATATCTGCAAGGATGAAGAACAATTTACTTAATAAACATCAAGCATTTTGCAAAGTAAACATTATTACTTCTGCTTAAAATGAAAGAGCTAAAGAAATGATTAGAGACATTAACATTTAGATCAAAGATTAGGCTATCCTGTAATTAAGAATTCACATAATAATAGT
Source organism: Vipera berus (assembly GCF_964194415.1). Lineage (NCBI taxonomy): Eukaryota > Metazoa > Chordata > Lepidosauria > Squamata > Viperidae > Vipera > Vipera berus. The sequence continues at coordinate 63,436,735 of NC_138203.1, forward strand.
TTCCAGACTATCAGATGCACAATAATACCACAACCATTAAAATAACCCTGATTTCAACTCCCATAACCAGCTGTATTACAATAAATGTTCACATGCTACCGAGCACATGTTGCAGAGAGGGCTTCATCTGCTTCCCATCTTGCACACTGCTCAACATAACACACATTGTCCCCTTACGTAAACATGTTAACCCCTGAAAAAATGGCTGGCTCATGCTTATAGATAAGATCCCCTGTTCACCCCCAAGCTTTCCAGCTAAAAGGTTTCATTTCTGGGAGTAGAATAATATCGATCTGAACCCCCAACCTTTGGACTACTCTGAGTCAACAAAGTTCTGCAACATATCAAAAGCAGCTAATTTATTTGGTGTAGAAGTAACTAGGAATGCAGCATTTTAGATTCAAAGGGAAATGATGGTTAAAAATATCTGGGGGTAGAGGAGGGCACATGGAGCACCTGGGATCAACTCCTTAAACCAACTATTTTCTTATCCAAGGATCACAGGGCTGCCATCTGTAATTGAAATATGATCCTGGGTAAAAGCATCTTTGATTTAAAAAGCGTTGCCTATAGACCTTTGGCAATCCTTACAATCCTTTTCCTTTGAAACAAAACTGCTGGATATCCATGAATTGCTGCAACTTTTGAGGGCAGATGTATCGTTTTCTAAACTGGCGTTCTCCTGCTTAGCTGTAGTTTAAGAGTGCATACATGTATCTGCATGGTCCATAGAAAGAAAAAGGGAGAGAGAAATATGTATTCTCCACAATTAGTGATCACACTGTAAAAGGTCATTCTGGGTAGTGAGAGGGGTGGTATATAAATTTACCAAGTAAATAAATAAATAATAGAAATGATGAATTCCCAATAGAGCGTTATGTAGCCAGGCTTGACCAGTTGGATAATAGTTATTAAGGACAAACAAAACCTACTCTGAAGTCAGCTTGGAAAGAAAGAGGAATACCATTGATCCATTCTGCTTATATCCATTGGATAAGATTGCCAAGAAATCAAATTTTTGCCCATTCCAGGTCGAGATATTTGTAGTTATACAATTGTGGTTAAATACAGGTAGGAGTTCTCTTTAAGATACTGCTCACCCATCTCCAACTAATCAACTATAACCAGTCACATTTGGGTGAGCCATCATTGGCTTGGGTTCCTTTGTTCTACATCAGGGCTAGGCAACCTCGGCTCTTTTATGACTCATGGACTTCAACGCCCAGAATTCCTGAGCCAGCTGGCTCAGGAATTCTGGGAGTTGAAGTCCATGAGTCATAAAAGAGCCGAGGTTGCCTACCCCTGTTCTACATCATCAAAAAAAAATTTGGGGTGGGGAAAGAATTTTAATACAGGAGCAAACTTCAAAAACAAGAGTGTAATTAATTAGGAGACTAGTATATCCACCGAATACCCTTTCCCCACTTTGAATTGAGACAATTTGCTCAGTTTAAATGATGCAAATACAACCGTTTCAATTCTGTATAATCAATTATATTCTTGTTCTTATATTCTTGTTTTTCTCCATGATGAACTATCCCTAACAATATTCTCATCACCACTGTGAGTTTATAGACTGCTGCTGGTTGTCGTCTTCCCGTCGTCCTTTCTCAGCATTAGAGCCTTCTCCAGAGAATTAGTTGTTCACAGAATGTGACCAATTGTAGATAATTTGAGATTCTTCATTTATGGTTTGAACAACTCTGGGCTGATTTGTTCAAAAGAGCCATTTGTTTATTTTCTTGGCTGTCCAACACCAATTCTCCAATACCAAAAGTTCCAAAGTGTCAATAGTCTTCCTAGTCTGCTTCTCCAAAGCCCAACATCTGCTTCCATACTGTCACAGAGAATACCATGGTTTGCATGATTCTGATCTTTGCAGGTATAGACACATCATGGTTTTCTTCAACTTTCCGTATTGACTTTTGGAGGGAATTCTGCTTTTATAATTCTGTTCTATGCATTTACACCATTCATCACCATAACCTCAGTACCTTTATAAGCCCCTTCTTTTCATAAACTATTTCTGAGAGCAGGTATAACATTTACCATTAGAATACAAAGAAAATAGGACAGCCAGTTAAGTACAGGGAGGCCAAAATTATGCCAGTCTTCCAGACTGCTGTGTATATGTATCAGCTTATTACTAAGGACTGCTTCTTAACTGATTCCTGCATTGTGACGCAAAGTGAATGCTTTAGAAAAATGCCTGCTGTGGAGTTTTTTTAGCATGTTCAAAGCCAGAGGAGACAAATTAGTCTAAATCATAACTCTGGATGCTTATTTAGGCACACCTAAAATGAAGCACCATACAGCTTATTGTGCTGGGGAAGTGTTAAGTACATTTTTGACCTTCCAATGCGAAAAATGAATTATAGTACAAACAAAAATAAATCAGTGCTTCACAGTACAGTTTCCCAACTCCAAGATGAGTATCATATTGACATAAGATTATGTTACAGTGTTTGAAATCACACCCCAGGCTAACCTTCTACTTCCATTAAAGGAACAACTATATAGCTCATAGAAGGATGTAGGCTAGTATCTTACCTCAACAGCTAAACTTCATTTACAGGATATCAGCAGTCTACATTGAAAGCTGTATACTCTCCCCTTATTTATTCAACTTATATGCCAAATACATTTTAAGGGAAGATGGATTGGAACGAGATTACCATGGTTTTAAAACCGGGGGCGGGGGAGGATAGATCAATAACTTGTGCTACACTGATAACACTACTCCGACAGGCAAAAAAGCAAAGGATTGGCAAACTCTAGTAATCAAAACCAAGGAGCATAGAGAAAAAAATGGGACGCAATTAAATAAGGTAACAATAACAACAACACTCAGCCTTAAAAATGACAATAAAGATATTGTGGTGATAGATAGCTTATGCCTTTTAGGATCAACCCTTAAAGCAGCTGGCTCAGGAATTCTGGGAGTTGAACTCCACAAGTCATAAAAGAGCCAAGGTTGCCTACCCCTGCCTTAAAGGAACCAGCAGTTAGAAACCAGCAGCCCGGATAGCCTTATAAAACGTACTGAAATGTCATGAAGTTATCTATACCTACAAAGATCAAAATCATGTAAGTGATTCTGATGGAATCTATAGAAGCAAAAGTTGGATCTTGAAGAGACAGAAATATTAATACCGTACTTTGGAGATTGGTGTGGAGAAGACTCCTTAGAATGTCACGGACAGCCAAGAAAACAAATTACACTCCTTCTGAAATATCCAATGTTGGATTTGGACAGAAGATTTCAGATGAAAAACTCCCCAGTTCTAGCAGCTAAAAGACATTATGCAGGTGTTCCATTCCCCACCCCCACCCCTTATATCCATGTTTTTAATAAAGGAAGAAAAAGAAGGAAGCTGCATTAGAAATACACAAGCAGTTTCGCCTGGAAATTATTATTTGCAGTCCTTCCAATAATATTTTTGGAATGCTTCAAGGTAAAGCACCCCCAAATTTGGAATAACATCATTTACAATTTGACAGTTTGAATTCTATATTTATTATATGTAAGAGTTATTAGGGCACTTATCTACTCTATAGATAAGATGAGGAAATGATTATCTATGGCAGAGGTCTTCAAACTTGGCCCTTTTATGACTTGTGGACTTCAACTCCCAGAATTCCTCAGCCAGGCACGCTGGCTGAGGAATTCTGGGAGTTGAAGTCCACATGTCATAAAAGGGCCAAGTTTGAAGACCTCTGATCTATGGGGTAGGCAACCTCTGCTCTATTATGACTCTTGGACTTCATCTCCCAGAATTCCTGAGCCAGCTTACCCTTGAATACAGAAACATAACTGTGGATAAGCCGAAATTTGTTTGTTTATTTGTTTTTTGCTTCCCATCAGGAATTCACAATTGCCATATACAGTAATGCATTCTTTTCTCCTTTTTTAACACTCAAAATAATCGAGCGAAGTAGGGGAGGGAGGGAGAGAGAGAATATGACTGATCCACAGCTTCTCTGATGTGCAATCCTTCTTAGATGCTATATATATAGTCACACAGTTTTTAAAATAAAGTGAAATTTTAAGACAGACATAACTTGGGTGAAAAAGAAAATAATTTAGCCATGACTTTGTCCTGAAAAGGTGTGGGGAAATTTTTTTTCCTAAACAAATGCTGTGTGGTAGCAAACTTGCTGAAGGATTAAGCAGAACAGATGAGACACTGCCCAATTCAAAAGCTGGTAAACAGAAATACCACTTTGCGGTAAACATGTTCTCTGATGCCTGCCAGACTTTTCATGGTCTGGGAGATGGATAGAAGTTATCTTCTCTGTTAAGAAGCTCAAGAGTTCTCTATAGTTTACAGCAATGTAACTCTGGCATGTGAAATATGATTTCACAGTTTCGTTTGCTTCTGTACTACAACAGAACAGTTGTATAAGTGCTATTAGGTATCACTGTATATTATGCCATAGCTTGCACTGCTCACATTTTCTGCAAAAGCAGTTTGCTTATATTCTGCCTCCTTTTTTCTCCCCTGATCTCCCCGGTATTCGTTCTAAAAGCCTTGATCCAAAGTGTGTCTTAAGCTGCTGGAAACAGAATAATGTCATGAAATAAATTTCTATCTTCTCCAAGAATTGCTTCAAATGGAGCCAATCAGGAATATATACAGGAAGGGCACAACAGCTAATTTGAGAGCTAATTTTTATTACAGGTAAAATTGACTGAAGAGCCACAGGAAGCAGGATGATTTTAATAGAAATTTAAACGTTTGCAAATATTTCAGCAGATCGATTCTAACTCTGGTTTCTCATTTCTAAATGGAAATAATTATATCTAAGCTCTCCAAATAATTTTGAAAATAAGACAATAATTCTTTATCCAGAAACAGTTTCGAGTGAGCTCATACCACGTGCAACTGCTGCAGGAAGCATGGCTGGTGAATAAATGAGGCAGCTCCATTTCAGTGTGGTTTTCAATCCTGAACTCTTCTGGATAAAGTAAAAGCACATTATTTAGGGTAGCGTCAGTTTTTGCTGCTATTCTCAGTTCATGGCTTACAGTGTTTGAGCTGATGCACACTTTGTATTCTTAATTTTGCTAGTATTATTCAGATTTGTTGTTTTAAAGGCCTAATTCCATTTCTACATGTATGTCTGTGTGCATACTAGTTTGGGGACTTTGGGGGCAGAAAAACAGTTTATACATTGTGATAAAAGCAATAAAATGATTATCCACTGGTAGGAAAAAAAAGTGAATTCCTGAAATAATAAAACTTAAACGGCAACTCCAAAATCAGTTTAAAATACACTGCTGGCCAGTGTATTAAACTGGAATTATAGACACCATGAGGAACATCCAATCTCTTCACTTCCTGATCTGCTTTTTGACTAGCCAGAACCAGGTGAAGCCTTTTGGATTAAGTTAACTTTCTTTGCCTTTATCAATTCTTCACAGACATTGGGCCCCAGTTGAGAATTAGATTGAGATGGACTGATAGAAACTCGTCTTCCCCAGTTTGAGGTCTTTCAAAGATGGGCGTGCTAACTTGGAATTTTGGGGAATTCCAAATTCCAGGAACTTTGGTAGGACAGTAAGTTGAATAATAACAACAATACAGGTAGTCCTCAACTTACAACAGTTTACATAGTGACTATTCAAAGTACAACTGCAGTGAAAAAAGTGATTTATGGCAGTTTTTCACACCTATGACTTTTGCAGCATCCCCATCTGAATTTGACCAAAATTCAGGTGCTTGGCAATTGACTCATATTTATGGCTTTTGCAATGTCCCAGGGTCATGGGATCCCCTTTTTGCAATCTTCTGACAAGCAAAGTCAATGGGGAAGCCAGATTCACTTAACAATCATGTTACTAACTTAACAACTGTAATGATTCACTTAACTGTGGCAAGAAAGGTTGTAAAACTCACTTAACAAATGTCTCACTTAGCAACATAAATTTTGGGCTCAATTCTGGTTGTAAATCAAGGGCTTACTGTAATAGCAAATCATATTTATGAATCTATAAAATTGATGGAACATGTTTTGTTTACCATTTGAACTTGCAATTCTGTCTGACAACTATGATGATGTCAACAACAATTGTACACCAGATTTATATCCTTTTTTGTTGGCAGGAACATGCCCTCAGCAAAGATCTGCTCAGGGCATTTTTGCTGATGGCAACATGGATAATGATTTTTGCCAATTTCTCCTTTTTCTAACTGGATTAGATGGCTCAGATGGAGAAATTAAGTGAAATAAAGCTGCTGTTTTCAGCAGGAGCCAAATTCTCTTGTAACATTTAGCTTATATTGACATAATCTATGTGAAATATTTAAGTATTCCCATCCCTCCCTAGAAGATCAAGCAGAGTTCTTTAATATCATTACTACTGAATTTATCAATGTCTGACGTAGGGACATGTGACAAGCAAAACTATCTTCTTCCACTAAGTTCATTAATTCCCTTGAAAAAGCAGCATTACCTGGCCTTCAAAAGAATTTCAACCCAGGCCCCAAACTACTACTAATTATCAAATAACACAAACTGGCTCAAATAGGAATAAGTGAAAAAAGGTTTGAGCAAGGGATTTCTTAGTTTGTAATTTGGTCATGTCATTCATCCAATGCTGACTTACCTGTACAGGCTACAATAGCCACATAAGCAAAAGCAACACAATACATACCAAGTATGTATCAAAATAATTTTTATATAATTTATCTATCAAATTTATATGTTGCCCATCTCCCTGATAAAAGTGACTTTGGGTGGTGTCACATTCTGCTCTCCTGTCTACACCCTATTTAGCACTCCTACTGTGCTTATATAGCAGATTTTATTTTTTATTCTTTTAATCCCAGCATTAAGATGAGAGCTTTGATGTTCAGTTTTGCCTTCCAGTTGTCTATACTCTGTATTTTATGGGTTCTATACTCTTCTATTGTATGGCAGTGAAAGCTGGACCATAAGAAAGGCTGAGCGCCAAAGAATTGAAGCCTTTGAACTATGGTGCTGGAGAAGACTCCTGCGAGTCCCTTGGACTGCAAGGCGATCAAACCGGTCAGTCCTAGAGGAGATCAATCCTGACTGCTCTTTAGAAGGCCAGATCCTGAAGCTAAAACTCAAATACTTTGGCCACCTAATGAGAAGGAAGGATTCACTGGAGAAGAGCCTAATGCTGGGAAAGATTGAGGGCAATAGAAGAAGGGGACGACAGAGAATGAGGTGGCTGGATGGAGTCACTGAAGCAGTAGGTGTGAGCTTAAATGGACTCCAGAAGATGGTAGAGGACAGGAAGGCCTGGAGGAACATTGTCCATAGGGTCGCGATGGGTCGGACACGACTTCGCAACTAACAACAACAACAACAACAAATACTCTTCTATACTCTTTACTCTGTTGGACAGACCTTTTGCAAAAAAAGCAGCAAATTATAACAGGAGGCTAAGTTTTTGTAAATAATGTCCATATTTTCTTCTATGACTGCTGGACATGAAGTGTCAAGAAATAAATAAGAGATCTACAACTAGCAACAAAAGCAGGAAAATTAACCAGTGATCAATTCTTTGGAAGGAAAAACAAGAGGGACTATGACATATTTTAATGTTCTTTGAGAATAAGAGCTGAAGCTTGATTTCACTGATTCCTGACAGTGAAACCCTAATTTGGGGAGGCGGGGGGATAAGTGAAATTAGAAATACAGAAGATGCCTTCTGTACCTATCAGTGAAATAACTAGATAAGTTCTTGCAATTAAGCCTGTCTGAAGTGGGATCTTCTATAGATCAAACAAGGGCTCCCTTCAGTAAGCTACAGCTTATCCTTAGCCTCTCATGATTTTGGTCAGTGGCTCCAATTCACTGGGGAATCCCACTTCTTGTGAAAACTGTCACGGAGTCATTGCTGCCTTTTGATACAGAATTGACTTTGGAGGCCCAGGTTCTTCATACTATTCCCCAACATACTGAAGAATTGTAATGAAGTTATTTGAAGTTTTAATACCTGTCAGTTTTCCAATTCTACACCCATTTATTAAGATCACTGGAATGGTAAATAAGCCTAGACAAGATTGTGTACATACACACACACATGATTTCTCAATCTCTAACCTTGTCAAATTGAACACAAGAAAACAGGTTTTTTTATAACAACTGGAGCACTACCCTAATGTTTCTTCAAAGGTTTCACAAAATTTTATATAGCTTATAAATCTCTTTTGTTTTTCCTTGTTTTTTTTCCTTGATTGTGCTTTTAAGTATCTTTTTTTTAAAAAAGTGGATAGAAAAATCCTGTTTATAATTACCCAGAAGTGAGTCTCTGAGTTAGTCTAAATATATACAGAGTTAAATTATTACACTCTTTGCTTCTATTTTATTGTCCATAGTAAGGCAAGATTATAATAGCATTCATTCTAATTACTCTAATATATAAACTTATACTGTGTGGTTTATAACTAGATTAAAATTGTTTTCAAAAACAACTAAATAATATATTTCAATTTTATTTTAATCTCCAGCTCACCCTGTTGGTCAAGGAGCTGCTGAAAGACAGTTATTAAATTTTTCTGACTCCCAATATCTAGATAAATCTAATATCTTGCAAGGTCTGCTGGTGAAAACATTGTTTTGAGAATAATTTTCCAGGAAACAATAGAGCTCAGCCTTAATCTTGTCCTTCCACTTAAAATGAATCTTAGAAAATGTAGAGCAAAATAGTCAGGTGCTCTCTGGTAATTCCCTGTTTGTCCCTTAGAGAAAATTGTGGAACCTACATGAAAGGATGTTTCATTTCATTTTTAATACAGTAGAAGAACTTATCTCCAAAATTCATTGTATATATTCTACAAAGTATAGAATTTCAAACCTGTTCTAATTCTCTCATTGAGACTGTCCAAAAATATAGTATACATGGCAACCATTTGAATCCTTCCTCCTTGTTGCTATCAATACAGCATAAGACATCCCATGCAAAGAAAATGCATATTGAAAACCAGTGCATACACAAGCCTTTTGCACAATGAAAGGCACATTCAAAGGCAATCCTCTTCAGCTGTAACCAAAAAAACTTAGGCAAGAAAAACCAAATGTACAGGTACAGATTAGGTGAAACTTGGCTCAATAGCAGTAACTGCAAGAGGGATCTTGGAGTGCTAGTGGACAATCACTTAAATATGAGCCAGCAACTACCAACAGAGGGATAGAATCAAGATTACATGAAATGTTAGTACTGCTATATAATGCCTTAATAAGACACACTTGGAATACTGCATCCAGTTTTTGTAAAAAATGTTGAGACTCTAGAAAGAGTGCAGAAAAGAGCAACAAAGATGGTTAGGGGACTGGAGGCTAAAGCATATGAAGAACCGTTGCATGAATTGGGTATGTCTAGTCTAGTGAAAAGAAGGACTAGGGTTGACATGATAAGCAGTATACCAGTATTTGAGGGGCTGCCATAAAGAAAAGGGAGCCAACCCATTTTCCAAAGCACTAAAAGGCAAGACAAGAAGCAATGGATGGAAACTAACTAAGGAGATGTTTACTCAGAAGAAAAGGCCACTGTACTTACTTCTGCTAAGCAAGATTGCAGTCTTTATAACTAGATATGTGATGACATCATACTGTTAACCTTCCCAGGTAAATCAGACAGGAAACATGACCAGATGAGCTAATTTTACTTTATCATTAGCAAAATATTGAAAGTACAGATTTCCCACCATCTCATTTACATCCCGAGAAACAAGGAAGCATCCCTGATGAACCTCTTTTTTATGTCCTCTATTGTCTGACAGATCAAGGAGAGGAGGTAAATCCCCTCCTTGTGGGATTTAATGTGTTTTGAGCTACAGAAACTTCCTTGTTTAGGCAGACAAGAGTATGCACCACAACATTCCCTTTTGAGGACTGTAGGTGCTTGTTATCCAGTAGCTGTAGAAACTGTAACAGTAATGTTATGTCAGTTGCCTTTCTTAAAGGCTAGAGTGAAGCCCTTGATTTCACCTTGCAAGATGAAGCTGAAGTAATATACCGGTATCTCCCACAGAGATTGTGGCTTTCCTTCAACACACACATACGCACGCAGACACATACCCAAGTACATTTGGAACAATTTATGCCAGGAGAGAATGAAAATCAGTTTAGTGTAAAAATTCACATAGGTCTTGGTGTCCTGGCACGTAACCACAACACAGGCGACACAGCTTTGATGCTACCTTCTCAGTTATTTCTCTTCCAGATATAGAGGTCCTGACATTTCTTTGGTATTTGTATGTGATTAAAATATACCCTAAATATAACTTAATTTCTATAAATAGCAAAGTGTGTTTCAAGGCCAATTAAAAATAAATCTGGCCTTTAGGACATGTATAAACAACAAATACATTAAAGCTGAAATAAACATTACCTATTATCTTAAATATCTCCTTGGATGAAGGAGACAATTTTCAATTGTGGAGTTTTCAATTTTATGTACTGACCTATGAAAAGCTTCAATCAACATTGCAGTAACTATTAAAAGATATTACAACTGCAGCAAACTAAAATCTGCCTTTGTCTTAATTTTGTTTCACATATAATTCTATTTATGGGAAAAAATCTAGTGCAGATGCTTCCTTTTGTTATTATACAAAACAAAAATCACATTCTGAAAGGAGGCTTGTAGTAAATGAAGAGTAGCTACTACTTGCATAAGTACAGTAATGCTAAAACATTAAGATGTTTTAAGAAAAGATTGGATAACCAATTGTCTGACATTGTATAGGGTTTCCTGCTTGAGCAGAGGGCTGGACTAGAAGACCTCCAAGATCCCTTCCAACTCTGTAATTCGGTGAGTTTTGTGGTAAAAGAGTCTCCTTTCAGCCTTATCCACTTCTATTCTTCCTCCAAATGACCACAAGGAAGACCCAAGGGGCTTTTCCAAAGGCAACTGGGCTTTGTTTTTTCTTGAAGACACTTCGTTTCTTATCCAAGAAGCAGTTCTGAAGAAGCTTCTTGGATGAGAAGCGAAAACACCTTCAAGGAAAAACGAAGTCCACTTGTGTTTGGAAAAGCATCTTTGGGACAACCATGACCTGGATGACTGAGAATCCCCATAGACATCCACAAAGAAGAGTTCTGAATTGTTCTCCTTCACTTGGATTACCTACAGTTTCCTTATTATCTGAATGCAGACAAACTATGCTTCATTTCATTTGGGATTGGTAGTTATATCGAAGGCTAAATCCAATGTAGGATTCAGATGAAACATTAGCTGCAATTCACTCAAACCAGGATCTTTGCTTAAAAGGGAAGAGGGATGTGAAGCTTGTAGTGCTATTTTTTTATAGAATGTTTCCGTAAGGTGTTCTATAAGCACTTTATACAACAGTTTAAGAATTATAATAAAAAAATGTATGCTTATCATCTAAAAAACAATTAACAAGGCAGAAAGCTTCCAAATCTATTCATAGACTCACAAATGAGCAAATATGTTGCCCTGAATATTAATGCCGATGTCTGGGATTCTGGAATCCTTAATATTTGAAGATTACCTGCTTGAGGGACTTTGATTTGATTTATAGCCCTTCTTCATATCTCACTTGACAGTGTCACTCGGACAAGGATCGCCATCAAAGACTTCAAGAGCCTAATCTTTAAATAGTAAATGAAGAATAGCTACTACTTGTACAATTTACCAAGTACCTGGCAGGGGGCAAACCCTTTCCAATACGGAATTTGTCTGGAAAATTCCCAAGCATCCATGAGATATTTAACTTTATCCTTTTTAAATTTTATTTTGTTTTAACTGCTTCCTATTGGAGCACAGCACTTATCTGGTTTTTATGTTTTTAATTGTACACAGCCAAGAGTCGCTCTGTGAGTGAGATGGGTGGTCTCTAAATCTGATATATAATTAAACATAAAATAAATAAATAAAAGTTCAGAATAATCCTATTCCTAGATAATGTTTTTATAGTCTATTTTGAATTAAGTTAAGCTTCTGGATCATTTTAAAGACAGGCCCTGTAAATGATTTAGTTCCCATAAACACTTGCACAGTTTTTAGACTGCTTTGAAAATGTGTTTAGCTGCTATCTGTACTGCCTTTGGCTGTGATTTCTCTTTCTTTTTGGTTAGCCAGCAGAAGTTATTATGGTGGCCGGTGGGGTTGATTTTCTTAATTGTAATCTATCTTTTCTTCCTTCCCTTTCCTTTCTTAATTATAAACTACCCAGAAGTTGTATGGGTTGAATGGACAGGTATCAATTAATAAATGACTGATTGTACATTATGTGATTGTTTAAGATCTGTTTTTGAATGGAACTCGGAATGAAAAGAAGCATTTTACTTTTTTTCCCATAAACTTCCAATGAAATATATCTTGAGTACAATTTAGTTGAATATAAACAAAAAGCAGTTTTACTCACAAATATAAACAGGTACACAGTTAGTAAAAAGAAAACGAATCCACAATAAGGCATATATCATTTCCAGATGTGTGTATTTTTCAAACGCAAAGACACAGTGGAGAGATGTGACTTGGCTGTACTAACCAAACTATGCAAGCATACATGTACACACATGCTTTGTTAAAAACAAATGTTTATTAAAAACATAGCCTGTAAAACTGAAACTAGTCAATGCAACTCATGCTCTACCTGTATTGCCTTCGGGACAAATTTAAATTTTTAAAATTGATTTTAAAACAACAACAACAACAGAATAATCCTGCATCCAACAGAATACAATTGCTCCATGCTATTGGCTTAGTTTGTGAGCTCCCTGTGTCTATAACTGGATTACCTCTGCATCCTGCTCACGCAGGTGATAGGTTTTCTGCAAGTATTCCAACATTTTTGAACAGAATGTCCTCTTCTGCAGGAGACTCTCCAGAAGTAAGACCAGCTGGTCCGGGGAAAGCTAAAAGAAAATAAATAGCTTGTGAGATAAAATTATAACGTTTTTGTAATTCAAATAAAAGAGGATAGCCAGTGACTAGCCTCAGATAACCTATGAAATTATACCATGTGCTTGTAATATATAAAAACAATGTGCGAGTTCATTAGGAACACTCTTGTGTCATTATTCTAAGAAATTCCTTTATCAAAATGAAGTGAGAGGTTGTTCATTTGTCCAATTCTTACTTAAGTAAGATTAAACCTATACGAAATATATGGAATATTGCAAAATATAACACATTATGTAATTTTCATAGAAAATTATCGGAAGCACAAATTATACTGCATCACTTCCTGGAGATCTTAATATATATATATAGGATTAAATAAAAACAAAACAGAAATACAAATTTATCCAACTTTCTCTTTCAAAATTGAAATAGCAACAATATCATTTGCATGCACACATGCATCCCTATCTCCATATATTCATCTATCCATCTACCCCTTTTAGTGCAATTCTAAGCATACTTATTCAGAGGTAAATTCCCTATGATCAGTGGGTTTAAGTTTCAATTAAGAGTATAAATAATTCTAGTTTACTGCACGCACAATAGAAGAAAATGAGGGATTTAATTGCAGGGAAAATGAACAGAGAAAAATTACAAAACCACCATTGCAACAAGTTCTTAAGTGCTACATTTATTCTGCTTTCTTTATATGAAAAAAATATTGAAAATAAGGTCAAGGGACAGGAAATAAACCATTTGAATGGGAGGTTTGGTGTTCTAAAAAGCAGTATGTGGTTTCTTGTGTAGCCAATGTTTTCATTCCACAAAAAGAAAAGATAATTCTGTGCATAAAATTTCTAGCTTACAGATCCAACATAACCAAATAATGGAAGATCAGGACAGAACTGCTCCAAAATGAAGGACAGTTGGAGAAGACATACTGCAATTATCTGTATGTTTATAGTTACCTATAACATCTCCAAGAGTATAGATTACTGGATTCTATAATCTCTAAGGATATCTAACCATTTTGTAGGCCTGTATTACTATTCTCCCTCCCATCTTTTCTATTACCTATTCCTATTGATATCTTACAACTATCACTTTGTTGGCTGTATCATATGAATTATGATTGTATCTTATTTTTTATGATTTATCACTTTTTTGCTTGTATGAGCACCGAGAGCTTATGCACCAGAGACAAATTCCTTGTGAATCCAATCACACTTGGCCAACAAAGAATATTGTATTGTATTGTATGGTATGGTATTGTATTCCATTCCATTCCATTCCATTCCATTCCATTCTGTAAATCAAAATAGAGTCATTTTAAAAGGTGTTCTTGTTGTCAGTTGCGAAGTCATGTCCAACCCATCGCGACATGGACAACGTTCCTCCAGGCCTTCCTGTCCTCTACCATCTTCTGGAGTCCATTAAGGCTCACGCCTACTGCTTCAGTGACTCCATCCAGCCTCCTTATACTCTGTCGTCCCCTTCTTCTCTTGCCCTCAACCTTTCCCAGCATTAGGCTCTTCTCCAGTGAGTCATTCCTTCTTATTAGGTGGCCAAAGTATTTGACTTTAAACTTCAGGATCTGGCCTTCTAAAGAGCAGTCAGGGTTGATCTCCTCTAGGACTGACCGGTTTGATCGCATTCCAGTCCAAGGGACTCGCAGGAGTCTTCTCCAGTACCATAGTTCAAAGGCTTCAATTCTTTGGCGCTCAGGCTTTCTTATGGTCCAACTTCACAGCCATACATTGCAACTGGGAAGACCATAGCCTTGACTATACGCACTTTTGTTGGCAGGGTGATGTCTCTGCTTTTTTAGTGTGCTGTCTAGATTTGCCATGGCTTTCCTCCCCAGGAGCAAGCATCTTTTAATTTCTTGGCTGCAGTCCCTGTCTACGGTGATCTTGGAGCCCAGGAAAATAAAATCTGTCACTACCTCCATTTCTTCCCCATTTATTTGCCAGGAATTGAGAGGGCCAGATACCATGATCTTGGTTTTCTTCATGTTGAGTTTCAAGCCAACTTTTGCACTCTCCTTCTTCACCCACAACAAGAGGCTCTTCACTTTCTGCCATTAGAGTGGTATCACCTGCATATCTTAGGTTGTTGATATTTCTCCCGGCAATCTTAATTCCAACTTTAGATTCATCTAGCCCTGCCTTTCTCATGATGTGCTCTGCATATAAGTTAAACAGGCAGGGCGACAGTATACAGCCTTGCCGGACTCCTTTCCAAATTTTGAACCAATCAGTGGTTCCATGTCCAGTTCTCACTGTTTCTCAAGAGACAAGTAAAATGATCTGGTACTCTTAAGAACTTGCCACAGTTTGTTGTGATCCACACAATCAAATGCTTTAGCATAGTCAATGAAGCAGAAGTAGATGTTTTTTTTGGAACTCCCTAGCTTTCTCCATGATCCAGCGTATATTGGCAATTTGATCTCTAGTTTTTCTGTCTCTTTGAAACCCTGTCTGTACTTCTGGTAGTTCTCGATCCACATACTGCTGGAATCTAGCTTGTAGGATTTTAAGCATAACTTTACTAGCATGTGAAATGAGTGCAATGGTGCGACAGTTTGAACATTCTTTGGCACTGTCTTTGTTTCGAATTGGAATGTAAACTGATCTTTTCCAATCCTGTGGCCACTGTTGAGTTTTCAAATTTGCTGGCAAATTGAGCGTAGCACTTTTACTGCATTGTCTTTTAAGATTTTGAATAGTTCAGCTGGAATACTGTCACCTCCACTAGCTTTGTTATTGCTCAGCTTTTCTAAGGCCCACTTCACATTCTAGGATGTCTGGCTTGAGGTCAGTGACCACCTCATCATGGTTATCAGGGACGTTAAGTTCATTCTTGTATAGTTCTTCTGTGTAATTTTGCCACCTCCTCTTAATCTCTTCTGCCTCTGTTAGGTCCCTGCCATTTTGGTCCTTTATCATGCCCATTTTTGCATGAAACGTTCCCTTCATCTCTCCAATTTTCTTGAAGAGATCTCTGGTCCTTCCTATTCTATTGTTTTCTTCTATTTCTTTGCACTGTTCATTTAAGAAGGCATTCTTATCTCTTCTAGCTATTCTGTGGAATTCTGCATTCAATTGGGCGTATCTTTCTTTTTCTCCCTTGCCTTTCGCTTCCCTCCTTTCCTCAGCTATTTGCAAAGCTTCCTCAGAGAGCCATTTTGCTTTCTTGCATTTCTTTTTCTCTGGGATGGTTTTAGTTGCTACCTCTTGGACAATGTTGCGAACCTCCATCCATAGTTCTTCAGGCACTCTGTCTATCAGATCTAATTCCTTAAATGTATTTGTCACCTCTACTGTATATTCATCAGGGATATTATTTAGTTCATACCTCAGTGGCCTAGTGCTTTTCCCTACTTTCTTCAGTTTAAGCCTAAACTTTGCAACGAGAAGCTCATGGTCTGAGCCACAGTCAGCTCCTGGTCTTGTTTTCACTGACTGTATAGAGCTTCTCCATCTTTGGCTGCATATCACATAGTCAATCTGATTGCTGTGTTGACCGTCTGATGATGTCCATGTGTAGAGCCGTCTCTTGGGTTGTTGGAAAAGAGTGTTTGCTATCACTATCATATTCTCTTGAGAAAATTCTATCATTCTGTGCCCTGCTTCATTTTGTAGTCCAAGGCCAAACTTGCCTGTTATTCCGGTTATCTTTTGGCTTCCTACTTTAGCATTCCAATCCCCCATGATGATAAGGACATCAATTTTTGGTGTTAGTTCTATAAGGTGCTGTAGGGCTTCATAGAACCGATCAATTTCATCCTCTTCAGCACCGGTGGTTGGAGCATAGACTTGGGCTACTGTGATATTGAATGGTTTGCCTTGGATTCAAACTGAGATCATTCTGTCATTTTGGGGATTGTGTCCCAGTATTGCTTTTCCTATTCTTTTATTGATTATGAAGGCTACTCCATTTCTTCTGAGGGATTCTTGCCCGCAGTAGTATACATGATGGTCATCTGAATTAAATTCATTCCTGTCCATTTTAGTTCGCTGATTCCTAAGATGTCGATGTTCAGTCTTGTCATCTCTTGTTTGACCACGTCCAGCTTGCCTTGACTCATGGATCTTACATTCCAGGTTCCTATGGAGAACCTTTAAAAGGTATCATATATTAAAACTGGGAGAAAAGATTGTTTGCTTCTCTATTACTCTAGGAGAAGGTATCAAACCTTGGCAATTCTGGGAGATGAATTCCACAGGTCTTAAAGTTGCCAAGGTTGGAC
Source organism: Vipera berus (assembly GCF_964194415.1). NCBI lineage: Eukaryota > Metazoa > Chordata > Lepidosauria > Squamata > Viperidae > Vipera > Vipera berus. The sequence continues at coordinate 63,453,840 of NC_138203.1, forward strand.
ACCCCTGTGCTAGGATATCCTACATTTCTTTATGATTTGTTTCCATTTACCAGGTTCATGCAATTAAAGCAATAGGTCATTATGCAAATTTATTTTTTTCAGTACTTACAGACTATGCAGAGTTATCCCTCTTAATGCAATCTGTGACATTACCATTTAATCAATAAGGCACAAAAATGATACAATCATAAGATGGACAATATCCATCTTGCATATAGTTAAAGCTACAACTTAAGCACATTTACCCAAGTTCCAGTGAAGATTAGTGAAATTTATCAGTGGGCTTGTGACAGAAACGGGTAGCTTTTTAGAAAAATTGGTACTTTGAATATAAAATCTTAAATGTAGCAGTAAGAAAACAAACCAATTAGCATTCTGGAACCCATACTCTAGATGTGCAGATTTCAACTGCAGAACGTTTATGATGGCAAGGGAAATATAAGACTTGAATTTACATGTTTGGTTCGTATTTAGATTGAGGAATACAGTTTTAAACAACTGTGTCTGCTCAATTTCATTTATATAATACAATTGTTTGTGGGGCTGTTTAAAGTGAAATAGTGGGGTGCTTTTGGAAAATCACTGTCTACTTCTGAAAATAAATCAAAGTTCAAGTGTTGCATAATGTTATTTTATAAATATTTCTTCTTTCTCCATAGAAACTGCTGCCATTTACCAGACTTAAAAATTGACTTGTGGTTTCCTTTGAAATGTACCTTTGGCATTGACTTTATACGTTAACTGTACAAGGAACTATTGTTTAAAATTTCATCAGTGTTCTGAGTTTGGCCAAGTTAAGCAAAGAAATGTAGAAACAAGGTAACCACACGACCTCAGTTTACCTCTGTGAAATTCATATCATTACGCGTTATGCCATTGAAATTTTGAGATTTTGAAAAATTATTAAAAAGCAACCAAAATGATAGGACAAAGTAAGAATCTTCCACTTATTACTTCTGCCATTCATCTCCAATCCTGAATTTTATATTTAAGAGCAAACGATACTAGGGAGAAATTAGAAAATATGAACATATAAAATGTGCATTTCTCATGTATGAACTAAACGTATATGCATATGTGAAATGTACTGTATATGCAAAATATACCCTTTCTATTTGATTTTTAAATGGTATTTTTAAAACTTTTAATCAGTTGAAGAAGTAGAATTTAATAGAGGATAAACGTGGACTTGTTCCATACACGACTCATGATGTATTTATGACCACCTCAAGATATTCTCTCATACCGTTTATGCCATGAGTGAATTTTGTGCCCTTCAGATAGAATGCATACATTAAGTTCTAACTATGTTGTCTATAATTCATTCTTTAGCTCAAAACAATATAAATAATATTAAAAATGTACAAACTTAAAATATGTTTTGATTGGTGATTAGCTTTTTTCAGCTGCATTCTCCTTTCACTGACGTGTATCTATGTCAGCAGTCTTCAACCTTTCAGACTCCACAGGCTGGCGGTGGTGGGAGGGGGAGAGGAAATGGTTTCACGTGTGTGCCCGCAGCTTGCACGGCCCGGTTCCCAAAGGGCCAGGAGCCAGTACCGGGCTGTATACCAGGGGCTGGGGACCCCTGATCTATATGATTACATGATTCTCTCCATGATAGTTTGTTGATTAATTTGCAAGACTTTCAATTATTTGAACTCTTTGTGTGATGTTTTCTAGTTCATGATTAGCAAATCCATGCTGATTCTTTTCTACTAAATCCATGCTACAATTACTACAACTAGCTTATATGACTCTTCCTTATAGCTTATAACAATAAACAGTTAGGACTGATATTTGGGCAGAATATCACCATTTTGAAATAATGCACTTTAGAGTACTCCCATAAGAGATAACACAAATTACTGCTGCAACTCTAAGTGGGATCATTTAATTTCTAACGGGATCTGGTTGAATTTCAAAGCAACTGAAAGCAGTGGGGCAGTCTACCAAAACTAAAAGGGATGGCAATTTAGGTGACAATATCTGGATTGCAAAAACTATGAAAACACTAGAGGGCAGCAGAAATATTACAGAAAGCTGCTTTGCTGCCCTCTAATGCTCATCCAGGGATGCGGTGGCTCAGTGGGTTAGGACACTGAGCTTGTCGATCAGAAGGTCGGCAGTTTGGCGGGTCGAATCCCGAGTGCCGCGTAACAGAGTGAGTGCCTGTTACTCGTCCCAGCTTCTGCCAACCTAGCAGTTCGAAAGCACGTAAAAATGCAAGTAGAAAAATAGGGACCACTACGGTGGGAAGGTAACAGTGTTCCGTGCGCCTTTGGCGTCTAGTCATGCTGGCCACATGACCATGGAGACGTCCTTGGACAAGCGCTGGCTCTTCGGCTTTGAAACAGAGATGAGCACCGGCCCCTAGAGTTGGAAATGACTAGCACACATGTGCGGGGGAACCTTTTTTTACCTTTAATGCTCATCCAAATTTTTGCAGCCCTAGATGTACTATCCCTAATGGTAAACCAGCACACTTTAAGTAGACTTGTAAGTTTACAGGGGACAGTGTTACTGTACACAGGCTCCCAATCACTTTATTATATTTTCATTGATTTTTTTTTCTGACATGGATTCATCCAGATACTAATGAATGACCTGTGTAATGTGCTCCCACTCTATACAGTAATGTTAAAGCATAAGAATCTTTCAACCTCTTAAAGATTAATATACGGGTAGTCCTCGACATTACAACAAATCATTTAATGACCGTTCAAAGTTACAATGGTACTGAAAAAGTGATTTATGATCATTTTTCACACTTATGACCATTGCATTATTCCCACGGTCATGTGATCAAAATTCATAGCCTTGGCAACTGATTCATATTTATGGCAGTGGCCCAAGTCACCTTTTGCGCCCTTCTGACAAGCAAAGTCAATGGGCAAGCCAGATTCACTTAACAACCATGTTACTAACTTACCAACTGCAGGGATTCACTTCACAACTGTGACAAGAAAGGTTGTAAAATGGAACAAAACTCATTTAACAACTGTCTCACTTAGGATCAGAAATTTTGGGCTCAATTGTGATCGTAAATCGAGGACTATCTCTATGTAAAAGGTTAGGAAAAATATAGGCCTGCTGCACTGAATTGGATGTTTGTAAGAAATTTTCAGACCTCTGGCCAAGCAGCATAATACAAATTTAACAAACAAAGTGAGTTAAAGAGAAAAGAAAGATAAGTGATAAAAATATAGTAAACTCGGCTGGTAGGAAAAATTGCATCAGTGAGAGATACTGCCAAAGCAATAGAGGGCTTAAAAGCTAGCCTGAAAAAAATAATCGTTTTTCCCATGATTGTTTGTGCCAAATGTGTTTTAAGAGAGAGTACTAGAGAGAAGACATAAATTATTATGTTATGCTGAGCGGGCTGAAATAGTCTGCAATTTTCAAAGAACAGTTCCATATGCCAGCCAGAAAATCATATTCCTTGAAATGGTAAATTCTCGCAAGTGTCTCTGGTCTTTAAAGTTTAATAATTCTTTTAAGTGTAACAACTGAGGTTTTAAATCATTTTTACTGGGTTACCGATAACACACGCTGAACTGTACTGTGCTCTTCTGCGGGTTCACACATGTACACGTTTTTTGAAGTTTGCATTCCCGACTCTTTAACTTCCAAAATCCAGTTGGAAAAATGCAGTAAAGCCAAGTTTGAAAAAACAAGAAAAATACATTCCTAAAAATGCAACCAAATTAGAAAAGAACAATTGTTAACAATGCATTCTGACTAAGCAGCGTGTGGATAGTCCTAGCTCCCCCAGGATCTAAACAGGAACTAGATTTATACATCTACTTAGTAAGACAAATGCCTAATGCAGTCATTTTTTAAAGTGAACTGAAGTCTCCAACCGCCAACTCTTTGGAAAAAGTTTTGACAAAGCAAGTACAGGATTTGAGCAGCAACAAAAGCAAGCTCCTTTTTATCCCAATGCCAAACAAAATAGTCACAGGGAAAACCCTCTCTTATTGCATCCAAAGCTTCCTCACTGTTTTCTACAAGGTCACTGGCCTCTCCTCCCAGAAGACCACCCACCTTAAAAGAGACTATTTGTCAACCCTGCATTAGCATAATGACATAAATACCAGATCCTCAACTAATTCTGGAAAAAAAATGTCATTGAAACGTTTAACTACTGACCTTCCACCGCTATAAAAAATGTGACAGAGATATATGCACTTGAGCATCCAACAGCATGACGACTTGTGCCGCACCCCTAAGCCAGGACACAAATCATTAAGGAGTACAGCTGGTATTCTGAATATCCCATTTGCTACAGTCTGCACTTGAATGAATTCATTGAAAGCCTCCTCAAAGGGAAAAAGTGCCTGGACTCATGCGGCAACCAAGTGACGCTGGCGTGATTTCTATTATTACTCCATTATCACACTGGGACCTGTGCCTAAATGAGCATACTTCCTCCCTGATGCCATTTCCTTTTATCCTGGCTGTAGCCTAAAATTGGATCAATGGGAGTAATATGTATGATGTCATTTCATTTAGAGCTACTGCCTCCTTCTCCTCCTCCTCCTCTTTCTCCGGCACATACAGATGGATCAATTCTTCCCAAAAATGGTTAAGAAATGCATAGGGAGTTGATTCTCCCAGAAATGGGTTCTCCGCTATATCCGTCTATGTTATTACGGAAAGGAACTGTTTATGCTGATGGAAAACAGCAGTTGGGTGTGGGGGAGAGAAGGCTTGTTTTTTTGATCCACTACTGTGTGCTGGAGAATGCTGGCTAAAACTCAACACAAACAAGTCCCAAAACAGAATTAGAAAACTTGACCTTTGAATATTACAAAGAGATATCTTTTCTTTTCAGACATACAACAGATTCAAGCGCAGCCCTTCCCCCGTAAAAGAGCACAGTGTTTTACTCTCTCTGTAAAGGTTTTTACGAGATTTCCCGGAGTAAAGCAGAATGCCTTCCTATGCCTCTCTCAAAAAAAAAGTAGGGAAGGGAAAGAAGACAATCCACAGCTTTGGTATTGAATGGCTGCCTTTAAACAAAGCTTCCTTATTAAACACTGATAAGAAAGCTGTCAAATTAGTTCAAGAAACTGGCTTTATAGGGTCAGGGTATCTCTCGCAGCCTTGGAAAAATGGCCAAGAAAGGGAATTGTCAAGACTCTCTGGTCATAAACCCTTTGCTTTGTCAATTTGCCTTCAGGGTTTGTTTTCTACTGGCTGTAATTAAACTAAGACGTTCTTAGAACAATTGTTTCATCTGCCAAGGACAGAAATCAAGAAAAATTAAATATTACAATAAAATTCAAAGCGTTGTTTCTTATTTAACAGTAAACACATTTAGAAAGACCTTGTCAGGGTATAACTCAAATGATATTCCTCAATGCTGTTGTTTTTCCTCTGTACTCTGCACCCCACCCCACCCCCGTCTTTCTTTCTTTTCAAATAAATGCAAGCATTTCTCCTTCAGGGACAAACATACGTTTATTTTAACCAACATGTGAATTTAATAAAAACAGCCACAAAAACAGCTGTGAAAAAAAACAGAACAATATTCTGCAGCAAGAAGGTTCAACCATGGAAAAATGAACCAGGACTGAGTTAAGAGGCAGAACCATCTATGAAAATAAGTCTTCAGCTGATGAGCTGAGTGTCTATGCACACAGTCCGAATGAAAAGACAATGCTGTTTTAAGGCCAATAAGCCTAATCTATCCTTTATTATGAGGGCATGCAGCCTTTTCCATACAGGGTGACAAACTACCTGCTAAGCTCTCTCTTTCTCACATACAAACAAAATCAAACTTTTTTTTAAAAAAAAAAGAGAGGGTTAGGACCAAAAAAGAGAGAAATCTATATTGATATTGAACTGAATTTAAATACGAAAAATGTGATTTCTCATCATGAATATTTTCATTTCCTTTCTTTTTTTGTTGCCACAGAACAAAATGATCCCCAACTACTGTTTGGGGTGTAACATCTGGGGTGTAACACAGCTCTGGAGCAGCAGATCTTTCACCTTTGATTTATTTAGATTATCTCTCCTTTCTTCTCCATAGGTTTAGGTTTAGGTTTTAGGTTTTATTAAATTTTTATACCGCCCTTCTCCCGAAGGACTCAGGGCGGTGAACAGGGCATATCATAAAACTACAAAAATACAAAAGTTAAAAAAGAATTAAATTATTGCCCATAATAAAAACAATAGAAAATATATATAAATATTAAAACCCTAAATAACTCCCCATCAGGCCAGGCCAGCTTGTTCAAATAAATGGGTCTTTAACCCGTGCCGGAAGGAGCGGAGATCCGGTGCCATCCGGAGCTCAACCGGCAGCTGATTCCACAAAGCCGGAGCGCCCACAGAGAAGGCCCTCCCCCTGGGGGCCACCAGCCGACATTCTCTGACTGGAGGCACCCTGAGGAGGCCCTCTCTGTGGGAACGCACAGGGCGGAGGGGAGTCAACGCCGGCAGCAGGTGTATTTACTCTTGATTTCTGAGGTCTATGAATCTTGGGAGAACCTACTCAAGGCTAAATCCTCTCATTTGTTTGTTATTTAGTTAAAATATTTGTAATTTTCAAATAATTTTTATTCTATTTTAAATCTGGCTTAAAGAAGCTCCAACATCCAATTATTTTATGAGCTTTCCATTAATAATGGTTGATACTTTTAACCACTACTACAATTTTATGCTGAAAGTTGTTTTCAGGTAAATATTCTTCTGAATATTGTATCTAACTTCTAAATCTTGTTCGTGATGCTTTTTATGTGGGGAGAGGTCTTGAGTTGGCAGTCGGCAGTCTTTCAAGACTGCCTATTCAATCCACTTCTCAACATATAACCATTACACTGTTTTTCAGCACTACCAAATATGACTAAAGAAATAACTTTAAGAACCTCTGAAATATTTGTCCATAGAAACCTTAAATGTTTTCTAAAACTTTTAGCCTTTCTCATAGTTTAAATACCTGCCACGCAGATGGGAAAAAAGCAACAGGGGTTAAATGAGTATGTGCCTTCTGTTCAATGTTTACAGAATAATTTATATCAGCACTACATACACCATTATAGATTCAAACTGAAATCGCATCTTGGTGTGCAAAATATAACCAAAATGCTCCAGTATATGAAATTATGTCGCGATTTGAAATTCTGACTGCTATATTTTAAAAATCACAACACCCACTAAAAAAAAGCGGGTAGGGTTTCTGAATCAACCAGAAAATTTACTTCATATTCGTGAATGGGCCTTCTGGAACTCAAAAGAGAATTCTTAACATGACACAACAATTTTCTATAAATTCAGAGGCACAGCGGTATCACTGATGCTTAATAATAGTAGAAGTGCTATCAATCAGCTACAGGGTGATTGTATTGACATCAACAGTAAATACTGTTGGAAACAATGTAATTATTGTTGCCTGTAGTACAATGTTTCTTGATTTATAATTCATCATTCTTCTTTCCAACCATGTGCATATAACTCAAGAAGACAGACACTTCAGATATACAATTAGGATGATTTGCACCATAACAACTTTGGCTTTAAAATATTATGATTCTTTTTATTCTTGCTGAAAAGACTGACACAGAAACTACTAATATGCTCTGCCATTGCCTCTTACTTTCAGCATACTTAGCCCTCTAAGACAATAGCTAGAATGGAGCTGATTTGCATCTAGAAGACTAGAGACTGCAAGCAAAGTCAAGAAGTATGTAGAGAAGCTCAGTTAATTATCCTTTTATTTTAAAGAACTTTTATACAAATTATTATTATCAGAAAGGGAATTCTTTTCAGTTTATTTATTAATACATTCATCATGTTTTTTTAAAAATATGAGACATTGCTAGATGAAACTAAACCTTAACAAGTAGTAAAATAAAATGTAAAAAGTGAAAAAACAATTTGTTATAATTGAATTTCATTGAAAATGTCATCATCGTGCACAATCTGAGTTTAAACAATCACTGCTACAATTTGGCCCCAAATCCACAGAATTATTAACATGACTTTAGACTGATCAATGCACATTAAGAATGTATAAATTTTTCTGTACCATCAGAATTTAGGATTGACATTATAGTTTGTGGATAAAAACAATACTAATAATATGGAAAAGAAGCAAGAAGGAAAATTGATCGTTTTTTCAGACCTTTACTCCTCCTTTAACAATAGTGCTTAGTTTATAACATTGTTAACAAAGTAACATGTATGTTTTTTTAGTTTAATGTATTTTTTTAACAAAAAGTAATTTATAAATTCATTTTATACCTGTTTTTAAAGGAACAGCAATGCCAAACAATAGTATTTTATTTCAAAATAATGTCAGATTTAACACCCATATACAATATTCATTGATACAGATTAATTCAAACATTTGCTTCTAATTGGAGGAATACATTATTTAGATCTGAAATAGACAACAAGATCTGGTGTGGGCACCCCTCTGTACCTGTTGCTGCTCTTTAAAAAAACTGTGTCTTTTCCAATAGCCAATAGATTCAAGAACACATTTGTTTATAGGCCACGTGAATTTGAACTCATTTTCTCCTGAACTGCATAGTTATAACCAGAAGCTTAGAAAAGATGCAGTGTCTTAAGGAATAGCAATAGATACCCAACTAACCGGTGGAACAACCTGCCTCCAGAAGTGGTGAATGCTCCAACACTGGAAGTTTTTAAGAAGAGACTGGACAGCCATTTGTCTGAAATGGTATAGGGTTTCCTGCCTTAGCAGGGGGTTGGACTAGATGACCTCCAAGGTCCCTTCCAACTTATTAATTCTTATTCTTATTATTCTTATTATTATTATCATCATCATCCAAGGTCCCTTCCAACTTCTTCTTCTTCTTCTTCTTCTTCTTCTTCTTCTTCTTCTTCTTATTATTATTATTATTATTATTATTATTATTATTATTATTATTATTATTATTATTATTATTATTAACAACAATACCCCAGAGGAGGATTATTTTCTCTTTCTGGAGCAACCCTTTTCCTAATCTCATATTTATCTGTCATTGAGTTTATTTGTTCTATTGTTTAGTAAATAATATCCTATATCAATCCTAGAAAAGAGTAGAATTTCAAAACGGTGTCCTTCAGAGAACTCAAATTACAGTATCAGTTAATAATATGGCTTAAGCATATGGAAGATACTCAAAAATAGAGTTGTGTCTGCTGTGTTTCTTCTTTAATCTGACAACACATCATAGCCTTCAATACTTTCCTTATTTATATTAGCTAAGCTTCCTTCTAGGTTCTCTTATTTCCCAATAACCATTTCATATCAAATTTTTCTTGCTATATGTAGTTTCGATGATTAATACAGCCAAACCCTAGTTTTACTTCAAGGCCAGATATAAATTGCCAAGACATGATTTTTTGTTTTAATAACTGCTCAAATGTTCTTGCTAAAACACAGCTATGTTTAATTTGTGTTAGATATCCCTTTTGTGAAATTGTTTAGATTTATATTAAAGGAGTCAATATAGTTCCCTGAATAATTTCACACAGAGATGATCTGCGTGAAACTGAGGTAAATACAATGATGACACTGGATATTACTGATTTTGTGATTGTCAGAAAAAAAATAATATGCCCTGAAAAACTAGCCTCTCTACCAAAGGAGCAGAAATTGGCTAAAAGTTAATGTTTAAAAGGGGATAGTAGAATTCAGAAAAGTACTGTTAGTTTACTATCCATACCATATAAAATTGAAAAAGGCATGATTAAAAATAGAGTATAAAGCATAGAGAAGTACTAGTCTTAAGGGAGAAGACTCAATTAATGTCCATGAAGAGTAAGCATCTCATTCATCTTTTAGTGGTTCTTTAAAAGTGTCAACACTCATGTGGAAGAGTAATTCAGGCTGGTGATACTGGTTTTTTTTTTCCTCTTCTGGACTTTCAAAGGTTTTGTTCAATGGCCTACACAAAGCCTCCTAAACAAATTTAATAGTCCTGGGAAAAGAAGGAAAGCTCTCATATGAATCTGCAGCTGTGACATAAATTACTTTCCCTATTAAAGGAAGAAAGTCTCTCTTTTCTCAAGGAACCTGGAAATTATAGTTCCACTAAAGGGTTTAGGAAATATATCAGAATTCTGTTGAACGTTGAATATATCAGAAATTTGTCTGAATGTTTACAGTCAGTTTTGAAGTGTTTATACCAGAATTCACAGAAGCCTGTAGCAATGATCGTGCTTGCTGGGGATAATGATCCAAAATATTTAGAGGGGACCAGGTCACCGACTTCTCTTGTTCACACTCAAAAAAATGTGTACCCACAAAGAAGCCATGACAGCTTCAATATCAAGTAAGATCTTATTCTTTCCAGAAGCATCAGATTATGAATACTGCACTTTGAGGTCTTACAGTTTTGAATGACAATAGATTGGATGTGCATTAGAGTCCTTTTTCCCAGAAAATTGTCTCTTCAAAGTTAAGATTAGCAGAATGAAGTCAGCTAGGGTATACTCAATAAACATTTTAAAGATGTTGCTTTATCTCTTAGAGGCTGCACCGCCCACAGAGGCTTCAACACAAAAAGTTCCAGTTGTATGCAAAATATATTTCCAATAATGCTTCTAATGGAAAGAAGATCCACTTAAGGACAAATCTCAACTCCGCAATGCATTCTAAGTGCTTTGAAATGTCATAAATGATTAAACATACAAGATCTAACAAAGTGTTGAGCTAGCAAAATGGAAACCAGGTGGCTTCTAAGCAGGTTTGGTCAGGTAATAGGGCTTTGCCCCCCCCACCAGTCTGAGTATTCACAAAGAAACATTTCATCAGAACTTTACCCTTGAGCATAATAATTCCATTTTAGAGAAAATGGATAATCCTAAACCTTTAATGTCTGTCCTATATACATAGATTTTTATGTTGATTGCCCTGTATATCACAGGCTTTCTGTATTGGCGTAACCCTGTATTTAAAAAGAGACTGAGGGAAGAAAAGGATGTGGAAGAGTTTTCCTGTAGTCTGTGGAAAAGGATAGGCCTTCATTTTCCTTTTTAGGCAAACTAATGACATGTAAGTGAATCTGTATAACGATATTACAGTCTATTAAGACCGACTGGACAAATTATGTTGCCATAGATACCTTCAGAGATTTGGAAGAAACTTCTGCTTCTTCTGTTTTTCAGGGTTTAATAATTGATTCATAAACTTATTCCAGTATGAAATTTATTAGGCAAGAATGTGGTGATGTGTTTTTATTTTGTTTTTCAGGATTATAATGCAAAGATTTTTTTAATATACCGGTAATCAATTAAATTTCCATAGTTTAAAAATATTTCAAATGCTTAAAAGTTAAAAGCATGCAAAAAGCAAAGCCTATTTAATGGCAGCTACTGGATAGCACAAATCTCAAAAATACTTTTAAAAATACTGTTATAACATTATGTATGCCCTTTTTAATAAACCTTATGTTTTGTTTTTTAAAATAAATCCGTATCCCAAGAATACTTGCAGCACAAACCGAATAAAAACAAACAAAATTAGAAAGGTATGCATATAAAGTATGTGCTTTTCACTTGATGAACGGTTGGTTTAACTGGAAGAATTTTGATTCAAACTAAATTTCTTTCAGCCCAGTTTGAAAGGTGACCTGCAATTTTAATACATTTTCTTTAATCAATACACTTTTAATGCCTTCTGTGGGATTTAATACTGAAACTGGCTCCCATTATTTATGCAAGTTTATTTACTGTCTAAATATGTCTAAAAGTACGTCTACTTCATCCTTGACGAGTTTGATCTATCTCATGGCCATACTGAATGCAAGTTTATATATATATTCTTACATTTAATGGACAGATTTTTTAAAAAATACAAATGCAATGAACTGAGGATGGAAATAATTAGGGAGATGGCAGCATACAGAGAGAAAAAATGTATTTTCCGTCTTGCAGCATTTCTAAATAAAATTCTAGTTTGGGAGGTAATATTCTTTCCAAGCTAAGAAATTATAAAGAATGAGATTGAATGCTTTTACTTATTAACTACTTTCCAAATGATTTATGCTGTTTGTATGTTAAATTTCTACAGCTCAAATTAAATTTTATTCCTGGTTTTAGAGAAGCATAAAAATGGGATATCAATCTATCATCCCAGCTTTAATTCTCAGATAAGTTTTGTCATGGACCTATTATAAAACCAGATCACAGGATTGCTTGGAACTATAATTCAAGGCAAACATGTGATGTTAAAATGCGACAAAACTATGTTTAACTCTCCCTGACCAAACAGTGTGGCATTTCACTTAAAATTCATGAATATCTCTTCACTGTTATTTTCAATTTTTCAGAAAACAATCTAATACATAAAATTGTCCGAAAGTCTGTATTATCCCTTTCAGGATATTTTTGGAATTTCATAACCTTCAATTAACTCAGAAAATTCAACATAAAGAAGACAGAAGCATCAGAGTCCACGTTCCAAACTCAAACAGACAATAGGACCAATTAACTGCTAAGGATTCCTTATAAGAAAGTATTTAATTCTTTTCAAGATATCTTAAGATTTAACCCTCTTATCCTCTTTCATTATCCCATCATCATTACCCAATTCATTTGTGCAAATGCTAATGTAATCTAAATACAACTCTGAGGTTAATATTAGTTTAAAAGAGGAGCAAGGCAAATGCTCAACATATAGAAGCCATACAAACTGTACAGCAATACGCACTAAACCCCACATTTAATTAACCACAGTTTAATGGACTTCATATGCCAGGGCTACATTTTTCATTCTGACATCACCTGAAAGTAATGAATGCTATTAATGATCTTGGGCAAAAGATCCATTCTTCCTGAAATTATCTGGAAAGTATTCATTTCTGTTTATGTGTAGTAATGTCATCAGTTCACTTCCGTGTCTGCCCCTGATATTCAGGGAGACATGCCAGAATCCTGCATCTCTGACCACCTTTCTGCGTTTGAATGCAGAGGAGAGAGAAAAGGGACCTGCAGCTGAACTTTGTGTCTCTTTGGGTGCTGTCCATGTCTCCTCTATGCCATATTCTAAAGCTAATTTTTTTGTTCCTGGCGAGTCACCCTGGAAGCCCTGTGGCCCTGTTTCGTAATCCTTGGCCCACTGTTTCGGAGGTGGAGAAGGGAGGAGAGGAGGAAGAGGAGGAGGAGCCCAATTTCTCCATTATATCTCTTCACTGCCTGTGTACTCTTTGTCCCCTCGCCCAGTGATGGTTTCTACCCCATCAGCTCAGCCCTCCCCATCCCTGTTCTGCAGCACCCATTTCTTACCCAGCTCAATGAAGGCTTTAGCAAAGCCTCTGCACACATTCTCTGGTTTGTGTAAAGGCAACCTTCTTTCCACTTCGGCTTGCCACAAGCCGGAAAGAAAAGAACACAATTTTTTTCTTTCATCCTCTCTCTCCTTACATTTTTCCTTCTTTTTGTGCCCCAGTTTGAATTGATATTTGGTTTTAACCAATACCTTTACCACCGATATTCCATTAAATAATTGTTTTAATGTATCATTATTGATCTATGAATCGCTAAATTAAAAACAATGAATTTAAACTTTATTTGGATTCTTTTTGTAGAAGAAACATGTAAATTATGTAAAAAGAAAAATTAGTAATGATTGACGATGCCATTTATTTTCTATTTCAGCAATTTATTGGCTGTACAAAGCTGATACTAAATTATTGCGAAGTAATATATCTCAAATACAGTTCTAACGCTAATAAATTGATTGAAAATCATTCTTTTTATTTCCTTCAATATACTTTATTCCAAAGTGAAATATGAAATAAGAAGCAGAGCAGACAATGGACTGGATCCAACTGATGTAGATCAAAGGCTTTCTGATTCAGCAATAGATTACTTGAGAAATAGAGGATAGTAATTTTGTTGATTTCTCCCACCTCATACATTACTAGAAGTTAAGTCTACTGTAGAATAGAAGGAGAGATGATGATAATAGTTGTGGGAGGATGAATAAATTGGTTTAAACTCTACTTTGTTTTGAATTTGTCTCAATGGACACTCCTCACATGGGCCAAAACATACACTCAGCCGTAATCTCTAAAACCTTCTCAGGTCACCTGTTGTTCCAATAATTCCTTAACCTTTTGCAATAATATTGGTGTGGAATTTATCATTGCAGTTTACAGATTAAACATCAGACAATGCAATACGACATAAAACTTAGCACTTAGCAATTCAAATAGCACACATTCTGGATGTATTCCATGAAATATACACGAAAGATCATAATTATTGTTGGATTGGACAATAATGCAATAATAGTCAATAATATTGCATTTTAAAACTTAAAAATTATTCGTGATGCTAAACAATAAACATTACTTAAGGAGGAGGACTACACAAATGAATCATTATTCCTTAAAGTGTTATCTTTTATAAAATGATATCTCAATATATATGTTCATGTTTTAATAAAATCAATTCCAATTAATATAGTCTTTTCTTTGGTTATATATTTCATGTCAATCCTGCTCTGGAGAAAAATATGCTTATTTTGTACACAAATTAATATTTTAAATAGATTTCATAGCATGGATATTGAATCTGAATGTGGTTGTCAAAGAAAATAATGCAGAAGTATAACATCTACACTTAATTGCATATTTAGTTTAGCCTATTTTTGAAATTTGAATCTATTTCTTTGCATTATGTTGATTTATTTCCTAAGTGTTTATTGATTTTAGTACAAGTCCAATAATGCAAATATTTTAAATGCTAAATGTATAGTTAACTAATTCCAGTAATAACAATCAAGATAAAATTATTTAACTTTACATAATTATATGCATATTTATTTATTTATTTATTTATTTATTTGTTTTTATATACCGCCCTTCTCCTGAGGGACTCGGGGCGGTGTACAGAGCAAGGTAGGTATACAGTTAAACAGTAGTAAAAATAAATGAAACCCCAAGCGCTATCAGGCCAGGCCGGACTGCTGGAACAGGTAGGTTTTTAAGTCGCGCCGGAAGGTGCGAAGGTCGGGGGCCATCCTGATTTCGGTAGGCAAGCAGTTCCAGAGGGTTGGTGCACCCACTGAGAATGCCCTCCCCCTGGGGGCCACCAGTCGGCATTCTCTGACCGGTGGCACCCTGAGGAGGCCCTCTCTGTGGGAGCGCACAGGACGTAGGGGTGTTGACGCTGGCAGTAGGTGCTCCCGCAGGTAATCTGGACCCATGCCATGTAGGGCTTTGTATGTCATCACTAGCACCTTGAATTTCACTCGGAAGATGACTGGAAGCCAGTGCAGCTCATGGAGGAGAGGTGTGATATGGGAGTATCGGGAGGCCCCCAAAAGTGTGCGTGCAGCTGCACTCTGCACCAGCTGAAGCTTCCGAGTGGCTCTCAAGGGCAGCCCCATGTAGAGAGCGTTGCAGTAGTCAAGGCGAGAGGTCACAAGTGCATGGGTGACTGTACGTAAGGCATCCAGGTCCAGATAAGGTCGTAGTTGGCGCACCAGTCGAACCCGAGTGAAAGCCCCCCTGGTCACAGCTCCTATGTGATCTTCCAGGGATAGCTGTGAGTCTAGGAGGACACCCAGGTTGCGGGCCCTATCAACAGGGGGTAATAATTCACCCCCGATGTTAAGGGGTGGAATGCTCTGAGTATCCTGGCATGTCGGTATGTACAGCCATTCAGTCTTGTCTGGGTTGAGTTGAAGCCTGTTCCTCCCCATCCATTCCCGAACCGCTTCCAGGCAACGGGACATCACGTCGAGGGCATCACTGATGCTGTTTGGAGTTGAGATGAAAAGCTGGGTGTCATCAGCGTACTGATGGTACCCTACTCCAAAACCACGAATGATCTCACCTAGCGGTTTCACGTAGATGTTGAACAGGAGAGGCGAGAGGACCGACCCCTGAGGGACTCCACAAACGAGAGGCCTTGGAGTCGACCTCTGTCCCCCTGCCAACACCGACTGCGAGCGTCCCAGGAGAAAGGAGGAGAACCACCGCAGAACCGTGCCTCCCACTCCCAATCCCCTGAGGCGCCGCAGTAAGATACCATGGTCGATGGTATCGAAAGCCGCCGAAAGGTCTAATAAGACTAGGACAGAGGAATGGCCCCTGTCCCGGGCCCTCCAGAGATCATTTATCAGAGCGACCAATGCCGTCTCCGTGCTGTAGCCCGGCCTGAAGCCCGATTGGCACGGGTCTAGATAATTTGCTTCATCCAGGACCTGAGGAAGCTGATGCGCCACCACACTCTCAACAACCTTCGCAAGGAAGCGAAGGTTGGAGACCGGACGAAAGTTATTTAATGAAGCTGGGTCCAAGGTGGGCTTCTTGAGGAGAGGTCTCACCACCGCCTCCTTCAAGGCGGCGGGGAAGTGACCCTCACTCAGAGAAGCAGAGATGACCGCCTGAAACCAGCCTCGTGTCCCCTCTCGAGCTGCATAGGCCAGCCAGGAAGGGCACGGGTCCAGTAAGCATGTGGAGGAGCTTAACCTCCTCATAATCCTGTCCACTTCCTTTGGAGTCACAGGATCAAACTCCTCCCAGATGACGTCGACAGGACTGCCCATGTCCTGTTCCTCAGACTCTGCCCAGTTGGAGTCCAGGCCGGTTCGAATGCGAGCGATTTTATCCAACAGATATTGACCGAATTCCTCGGCTCGACCCTGTAAGGGTTCCTCCCTCACCTCTTGGTTCAGAAGGGAGCGAGTCACTCTGAACAGGGCAGCCGGGCGATTATCTGCGGACGCGATGAGGGTGGAGAAGTAATTGGATCTCGCCGCCCTTATCGCTGCGAGATAAGACCTGGTGTGGATTCTTAGTCGCAACCTATGTGTATAATTAGTTAGTAATATATTTGAATATTTACAGAGGATTGCAGAAATGTTAGATTATTTTTCATTGCTATTTAAATAGTTTCTATAATTTTGTATATTCTGCTCCAATATTTTTGTGTAACAATCTAAACCATACTGTGTTATATAAAATCAAATTAAATCCAGTCTAGCTCCAAAGGAACACCTTTTGAAAACTCAAGCTATTGCAATTAAATATTGATTCTTTGTAAAGTAAGGATTAAAGGGGGTAAAAATCTCAGTCAAAAACATTCTCTACCAGACTGCAAACCTTTCAGTTGAAGTTTGCAAGCTTTCAGGTTAGTGCTACATAATGGTATTCAACAATTTGAGTACCCATATACACTTCAGTTTATTGAATTAAAACATACATTGTCTAGCTCTTACTTCCCTGTACTTAGATTTTGAAAGTTAAAATAGATATTAGCTTGGACAGTTGTCAGACCATGTTTCTTATTTATGAAATGCCTAGAATCTTTTGTGCACATTGTTTTGGAATGAACAGGGCTTGATATGTTCTTTCCAAGCTTTTACATATCAATTGAGATTGGTAAAATGTGAGGTCATCCTCTTTTATTTTCTGATAGTGTTTTCAAATAAGGGGTTTGTCACAGAATAGTTAATTGTAATCCAAGCAGGATTATGAAAGAGTAAAAGCAGGTGTATAATATAGGGAAGTAAGAGCTAGAGAAAAATTAGCAAAATTGTCCACCTTCATATTTTTAATTGTTCTGTTAAAATTTGCTAGAAATTTGTTACTGAAAATGTGACCTTGTCATTATTAGAATTTCCATTCACATTGCAGAATCAGATTTATTTACTATATTTTGATTTTGCACTGAGAATTAAGGAAGGCAATATTGAATTTTAAAATTACATTTTTAAAAAAAAGAAATGTACACATAAAAACTGTTCTTTTATTTTCCTTTCAAAATAGACCTGAGACAAAAGAGGATCTATGAATGAAACTTAAAAGGCAAGTCACGTAAAATGTTAGAAGCAATTGTTCTATAAGCACAAGTTTTAAAAATATATTACTTACAAATAATTTTTCTTCCAGTCAGCTACAAAGTAATCGAAGACCACTTATGCTAGGAACATTTTCCTGCATTATGTTTTTCACCTGGTGGGAAGGTGGAGTTCCCTCCTTTACTACAAAGCTAATCCAACTGTTGTTCCACCCTTGAAATTACGGCATTTAGATCAGCAATTAAATTCTCTGTTCACCTTTTCCCTTACTAAAGCTTCATTTAGACACAATTCAGTAATTAAATTTAATTAGAGAACTTAATTGTAGCCTCTGAATAAATAAAACTCATCCGATTGGATTACACTTTCCAAAGACTGATATTCTAATCTCAAGAAAATTTTAAAAAGTGGGAGTTTCTTCCCATTCAGTTCCCAGAAAAATGGCCGCATATGAATATTTAGGTTTGTTCATTAAATCATTTAGATTTTTATCTATACCAGTCATGACCCCTCTTCCTTTTTTAACCTTAAATTACAGAAGCATCATGTGGTTTAGCATACCCAATGACTGTTTGACAATATATAATTTGAATTTCAATACTGCTATACAGGAATTCCCTGAAAACCCTGGGTGTGGTCCTTACATTATAAAATAGGTTTGGCAAATAAATGCATTGTATGCTATAAGCTTACAGTCTACAGGAATAACTGGAATCCAACACACTTGTTCTAATATTAGAACTTACAGTATATGCTAGTTAAATAAATCAAGGTGAATGTTTGCTTGAATAAGAATGAGATTTTTCAGACAGCACAGAGCTTTAAATTTGTTTTCTCTGTGTCATGAACACAATTCATATGGATAAAAATATCTTCTACTTCAAGTTGCATATTAAACTTTGTAACAAAAGTATTAAATTATATAGAATTTGGGTTAATCTAAACAGTTATATAGGTTTCCCAAAATGGAGTTAAAGATCCATTTCTCCCTCATTTGATTTGTTCGTGAATTACTTCAGAAAACTGAGGAAGTACTGAAGTTCCCAAAATATGTAAATGACTTTCAAAACACTCTCTAAATAAAATATACCACTGCTATGTAATTGTCCCTCATACAATCCGAACATGCAGCTATAAAATTCAAGAGGTCAGAATAGAATTAGATGAGGAAAAAGCAATAATACAATGTACCACACAGACCTATATTTATTCAAATTCATAATAATCAAATGAAAAAGGTCATCCAGAGATTTATTATGAATTTTGCTGTTTCTTTTCTTCAATCAGATAAAAGAAAGAAAGTACCGAATTCCTATCTGGAAGAGGACTGAAATAAGAACCAATAATTATAGTTTCAGCCAGATAGGACAAAGGTTTTTTTGGTGGTCTATAGCAGGGGTGTCAAACTACCGGTCCATGGGCCGGTTGCATCATGCGGAGGCCGCGCCCACCCCAGTTCCGGCAATGAAAAAAAAAAAGTTGTGATACATCGCAACACGTCACATGATGCGGTGAGTTTGACACCCATAGTCTATAGCATTTAACACTTTCTGGATGAAATCATACTTCCAGAATGTCTCCAGTGTTGGTGTATTGAGTCATTGTCAGTGAAGTCCAAAGAGTCTACCCACAGAGAGAGGCTGGTGGATCACATACAATTTCTCCTTGGCAGAGACCCTGCCCACATTCATGTGTGGTCTAAGAATCTCCTGTAGTCATGGGCTGACTGTTCCAGGAAAAATATATGAGACTGTAAAGATGGGACAATTTTGAATTTAAACATTAAAGTTATTGTGGGAAAATGAGTAATTCCATTAATTAAACCCTCAGGAAGACTAACTGAATTAAGACCCTATATATCTGACAATTATTTCTTATAGAAAGTATAAGAAAAATATAATTTTCTTAGAATTGGTAAAAAGGGGGGGTACGTCTATTTTTTATGGAAGTTCATTTACTGAAGGCTTCTCAATATATCAATACAAGTTTCATTCTGAAAAAAACTAGTATGTGGAAAAGAGTTAACAAACAACATTTCAACTTTTATTTTCATAAAATTAAATTAATTTTTATCTGTGGAACGGTTTCAAATCATGAGATATACTGTCAGTTTCTACAGACTTATTTGTTACTCAGGAGGAATTAGTCAAATGGAAACTAGGAGAATCAGATGTCCTGCTTTTGAAAATACAAATTAAAATTAAGCTCTCAGCTTGCTTTCTGAGGGAAAATATTCATTATCAAAGAAATATATATATATTTGTTGTGATCCTTATATCATTACCAAAAATTTTAAGGCCTGTGAAGATGCACATTAAGAAAGACCATAGTAAGCATATTTGTTCAGTGCATTCTCTTTGTGCCTGTTCTGTGTATAAAATGGAAAGCAAGGAACTTGCAAGCTTAACAACATGATAAAAAATGTATATTTCATTTGATAAGATAGGTTAATTTCTACATATTAGAAGAGGAAACCCATCTTTAGCTACTTTACACAAAGAAATTAATACATTTTGATTACATAATACAATATGTCAAGTGCATGCTATATTATGCTAATATAATATTTAGATCATTATGACAATTAACATGATTCATATAGAAAGTTGATGTTTTGCTTAAAATTGAACAGTATTGCTAGGAAATAATTTACTGCAGATAATCAAAATTAATTACATGGAATGGATTTTTTAAAAATACATTTCATTAAAAAAATAGAAATAAGTCAAACATTTTACTGGTTTTACTTGACACTGACATTTTTAAAGCATTTTACTCTACCTGCTTCGATCTTATAATGTATTTTTATTGTCCTGATAGTACTGTGGTTTTTTTTTCTTTCAATTAAAAGGAGTTACAATGTCCCTTATCTGACAAGCAATTCTTTTTACAGATCTATCCTGCAAATATTTAAGTTTGTTTTATCAGCTAGTATCTCACTGGAGAAGGAATAGGAAGACATCAAACAGTGTCACCAAAGGATTAATATGTTTTGGTTAAAAAAGGAAATGCATGATAACTTTTATTGTTTATTTTTATCATCATAGGCAGTTGAAATCTCTTCAGTAATCAGTTGAGAGCACTTAACTGCTCAGGTGTGTGTTTGTGTGTGTGTGTGTGTGTGTGTGTGTGTGTGTGTGTGACTGTACATTCCCAAACAATAATTTTAATATGCATCTTAAAATGCAAGCTGTATACATGATTTAGAAAAAAGATGATTCCTTGTTTTCATACAAAAACGTTAACAGCCCAAATGTACAGAGGTAACAGGTACAACTGCTGGAAAGCTCTGAGAAAAATTAGGAGCAAAAAGTAGCTGTTAAAATGTCAGCATCTTATTAAGTAACTTTGAAAGTTTGGGGACATAAGCTTTTGAATTCATAACCAAATACAAGCTCACAAGCTTGAAGATGATCAGACTCCAAACAGTTCAGAAAACCAAAATGATTTCTGCATTTATTTCCAGATTAAATCATGAAACATTTTATACTAAAAAAAATCAAAATCTGGAAAACTGGATGAGAATAAATTTCTGCTTCATATCCACAAATAGGCATAATCTCTAAATACATGATACACTGAGTTGGAAAAATGTAACCTTTAAATTTCACTATGCAAAAGTAGTTTTGCACTAAAAAGTTATGCATATGAAACGGTAGAGCAATCATAAAAAATAGTTCTGTGGGCTGATTATACATGAAAACGGAATTACTATATATCCTATTTCTTGATAATTGCTTTTAGATACGCAAGAGTCAGGGATTGCTGCTGGACTGTTGCCCCTAATCTAGCTATGGCACACAAAAATGACAACGAAATCCGCATACTCAACCATACAAGGTAAGCAAACCCCTCTAAAACATTCATTTCAAGTCAAGATGTCTACAACATGTGCAAAGGACGTTTCACTGCAGGCTTCTCATAATCAGATTTAAGCATGGTTTTGTTTCCAGTCAGGAAGCTAAAATTAGTTTAACTGTTCCTGAATGACAAACTAAAACATAAACATGTAGCTTCTCATTATTTCGGCTTCAATTGTCCTGTTTGTTACAAAACCAGGTTATACTGAGCAATTTTGTGCTTTATGTGCTATTATATAAGGAACTGATATATGATGCTATTACCCATGGCATTAGAAATTTAAAGTGATTATAAATGAATGTAATTTAAATCTGTATGCATATTGGATTTCTAGCCAAGAAAAGAAAGATTATCTATTTTGCTCCCAATTTCCAGAAAAGTATTCATTTTACCTAGAAAAAGAAACATTTTACTTGATTTTGAGAGATCATCTTTTTTCTTTTTGATGTAGTCATATAGACTTCATGTTTTGAAACTATACTTATAAAATTATCTGTACTTATACATGTATTTTCTATCTGCAATGTATACAGATAGTCCTTGACAGTTTAACAACTATTTGAAGTTGCAACAGCATTGAAAAAAGGATTTATGAGCGCTCCTCATTCTTACAACAGTTGCGGCAGCCTCACTGTGACGTGATCAAATTTCGGCACTCAGCAACCGTGTGTATTTATGACAGTTACGTCATGCAGGGTCACACAATCACCACTGCAACCTTTCCAGGTAGCTTCTGGGAAAGCCAGATTCACTTAATTGGGAGATTCAATTAACAAATGCAGTGATCGCTTAACTCTGACAAAAAAAAAGGTTATAAAATCAAGCCTGAGTCATTTAATAACCACCTTGCTGAGTAACAGAAATTCTGCTCTTCGTTGTGGTTTTAAGTAAGGAATACCTGAAAATTACCCAGAGTCTTCGGAGCATATCATATGGAAAACCTTAAAAATACAGGTAGTCTCCAAACTTATGACAGACCCTGAAAAAACTACTTACAACTTAGATTCCAAGTCTGATGTTTGCCTCCCGCCCAACAGTCACATGACCACACATTATGATGTTTTGCTGAAAACCAGCATTTACTTCTGGTCTCTGGTAAAAAAAACATAGCAAACAACTGTTCACTTAATGACTATAATGCTGGCTTTATGACCATGGCATTCGCTGCAAAAAAAAAAAGTAAAAAAAAATTAGATGTGGTCATGTGATAATCCGCTTTGGAACCATCAGGACTTATGATCAAAACTTTGTCATGTAGTTACAAGTTGAAGAATGCCTGTAAATAAATTGTAAATAAATATATAAAATATATAGGTATCATTAATTTACCCATATAAGAAGAATTGATGAAATATCAAAAGCATGTAGCAAGAATCAGCAGCATCACAAGCCGTACTTTTAAAAACCACGCAGAGACTTCAATAAAGAGTTGCAGAATCACAATGAAGGGCAGGAGCTACATGCACTCTTATAAGCACCAAATAGCTTAACCAATGAGGAATTCTTGATATTCATGCAATTCCAAATCACTGTTGCAAAAGCAACGAATGCACTTGGGGCCGGAAAGAGGGGAGAATACACAGTCTCAGTAGGAACAGGGCCAGGATAATACAGTGGTTGTATAAAAGAAATGCATCATCAAGAAAGATATCTGGGCTATGTGAATGAGTGACAGTTGTAAAAAACTTCGCATCTCAAATAATTGCCTTGGTTTGATTCAAACCAGGGCAATTACTTGAGATGAGAAGCTTTTTAATACAAAGTACAACTGTCACTATAACAATAATATAACAATATGTTATGTTATAACAATCAAACTGGATTTTGGAGCTGTTTCTTTTCTAACAAAGAATTATTTGCCAGATTTTGTCTTTAAGATATTGTTTCCTGATTCTTAAGAGAAGAACAGGGCAAGAGCAATTAGATAACATATATTAATATAATTGCTCATTCTCAGTGTGCAAAGTTCCCAAGTCCATAAGAAGGATCACATTTTTCCGTGTTAAGTTAACCTAACCACCTGCTTGCTTATGGCTTCACTGCTTTTTTCAGACTTTGATAATAGAAAGACTATTTAAATAAATCTGATGCAAACGCATGATGAAAAGTAGAGAATATTTTCCAGCTTTTTCCAAGAAAGAATGGGGGGGGGGGAGAGAAATTGTTCTGAGAGAAAATTGGCTGCAATCTACTGAAGAAAACGGCAGTTAAAAAAAAAGAAAATGTGTACCTGGGTCCGGGGTATTTGAGGGAACACCTGCTGCCGGCATCAAATGCCCTTCGCCCAGTGCGCTCCCACAGGGAGGGTCTGCTCAGGGTCCCACCGGTAAGAGATTGCCGGCGGGTGACACCCAGGGATAGGGCCTTCTCAGTGGGGGCGCCTGCCCTCTGGAACCAGCTGCCAGTGGAGCTGAGGACTGCCCCCGACCTCCGGTCATTCCGCCGGGGCCTGAAGACCTGGCTCTTTGAGCTCTCGGGCCCAGGCTGAGGAGTAATTTATTTTAATCGGGGTTTTAAATGCACAGGGTTAGTTTAATCTTTTTTAAATGGGTTTTAACTTTTGTATTGCTGGTTTTTTAACTCCCTGTAAACCGCCCTGAGTCCTCAGGGAAAGGGCGGTATATAAATGTAATAAAATAAAATAAATACATAAATACATAAATCACACCTCTAAAAATAACATGAAAAAGTTGAATTACTTAATGTTTGATACTATTAATGAAAAATAGTTTTAAAGCTGATCAGTTCCAAGTTTCAGTGTGTGTGTGTGTGTGTGTGTGTGTGTGTGTGTTATAGTAAATCTAGACATTTCTCCCTGTTTTGGAAGGTGGGGTTAGCATCTAATTTTCTTTTTTTTTGTTCAATATTTTATTAACTTTTTAAACTCACAAATCCTTAATATTTTATCAGCAACATATTGTCTGGCTTTCAATGTTTAGTTTACTAATACATGTTAAACTCCTTTCTCTCTAGCTCATTTTTTCTAGCCATTGATAAAATATATCCCATGTTCTAAAGCAGGGCTTTTCAACCAGTGGCACGGGTACCACCTGTGGTACAGTGGCACCTGGTAGGTGGTACACGACCATCCTAGAAAAGTGGTACCGGAGGAGGGGACTGGCAGCACCGCACAAGCCTGAGCAAGAGATGGCTGGAACTGCAGGGCTGACAGGGCTCAGCGGAAGTGCCAGGATCAACGCTTCTTCGGGGCTGCCAGAGCTCAGTGGAAGTGCCAGGATCAGCGCCAGGCTCTAGCTGTAGCTCGGCACTGATCCTGGCGCTTCTGCTGAGCCCAGAAGAAGCGCCAATCAGCTGGAATGTTGCAGCATCTCCAGGGTCTTGTGATTTACATTCAGATGCTTGGCAACTGATTCATATTTATGACGGTCACAGTGTCCCAGGGTCATGTGAAGTGACCAAAACCTGCTGCAACCACCCAGCAGACAGGGGGAATAAAAACCAAACACAAGTTTGAGTACTTGTTTCTTTTTCTCAACATGCCACCGATCGCATCGTGCCCTGGCCCCCTTAGCACCCACCCCCAGCCCCATGGAAGGCTAGAAGAAGCTCCCATCACAGCTTCTCTTATCTCTCCCATTCTTTTCCTCCCCAATGTCACAACTTGGGGCTGCAAAGAGTGGGATCCCCCTGCACGCACACACAAACAAACACATGCATAGGTCTGGGAGAGGTGAGCTGAGCTGAGAGCCACACAGAGAAGTTTCCTGCCCGGAGTATAGGGCAGCTTAAAAAAATAAACCTGCAAAGCACTCAGAACGCGGTCCCCAGGGATGCTCAGTCCCATGCACTCGTCACCTCCTCCTGTGCACATGGTTCCAGGACTGCCCCATGAATCTAAGGATGAGCACATTCTGGTTTTGATGGTAACTACGAGGTTGTAAATCAGCACCCAGTCGGCCTGGGCTCGCTTCTTCTCTTCCTGAGCTGTCAGCAGGGATGTAAACAGGGGTGCCAGGTGCTTACCACCTCCTCCTGTGTGTGTACCCAGGGGGTGGGGCATGGGCAGCCCCTCACTAGTCCTTTCCTGCCAAAACCTCCTTTTTTATATCCTTTCCTTTTTATATCCTTTTATATCCTTTCCTCTATCCCCCCTCCTTTTCCGTGCATCTCCAGCTGCATGCTGCTTTCAGAAGCGCCAATCAGCTGGAACCAGGTGTTGATCTGGGGCTTCTGCCGAGTCCCGACAGCCTTGCAGCTCCAGCTGTCTCTCCCCTGGGCTTGTGCAGCACTGCCACCGCTTCAGCTCATTCCTCCCCACCCACTACCACTTCTCTAGGACGGTCGCGTACTACCTGCCAGGTGCCCAATACCACCGGTGGTACGCATACCACTGGTTGAAAAGCCCTATTGTAGATAGCTGATATGCTTGGATTAATTTTGTCTTTCCCTCATTCCTTTTTTTTTCTTACGACTTCAAACTGCTTCTAACCTGGACATTTTCCAATTCATGGCACTGTGTCTATCTCTGTTATAGCTAAGATTCCCAATCAACATACAATTCCTGATCCCTCTGTGATTTTACCCAGAACACATGTAACGTTTGTGTATTTTTGTCCTTATGGTACGTAGTAAGTTTTAAAGTAAACCGGAATTCTGAAAGGTGTGGATTTCAGCACAAAAATGTATTCCTAGCTGGGAGAGAAGAATCAGGTGGGCTCATACAGAAATCAGGACCAAATAAATTACTTTATCATCTTTGGTGAACTGTACATATTAGCATACTTGCTCAAGCCCAGTGAATCAGAACCCCAAAGTCATGACTAATCAATTAACTTAATTAATGGCTTAATTAACAAAAATGTTTGCTTCCTATGGCTTAATGAATCACACTGGACATGATCACTGACAAACCCAGAAGTTTAGAAAAGGTTAAACAGTTCATGATGTCAAAAGAAAAATGGAACTACTCAGTTCAGCATATAAATAAGTAAAAAGGTGGGATAGGGGGGAAAATAGAAATCAAGAGGATGCTAAACAGTGAGGACGCTAACACTCTAAAATGTTAGATGAGCTAAGACAGTTTGGCTCAAGGGTAGATGCAAAGTCTGAAACTTAGCATAACAGAAGTGGGAACAGAATCAATACCAAGATAGATAAATGTTTTTAAGGCAAACCCCTCCCCGCAAAATTCATAAAAGTGTGCCCACTAGAAAATGTATCTAAACTTTATGTAGGTTTATAATTTTTAACTGCCATGCTCATCAGCTGTGAAAAGGGGAAACATAACAAGATTACAGTTCAGATTCTGACCCCTATACTCAATTCCTGTCTCTCCCATCTTACTCTACTTAGGTTACTTTCACTGCATTGTGATCACTTGCTTCTTACGCTAAGATCTATTAGATTCCCAGCTACAACATTTTCTATTTATTCTCCCAACGATCACATCTTTGTCAAAACTCAGATGGTGATTGCTATTGGTGTCCAAGAACAGACAAACAAGATCAAAGGAACTAAAAAAAAAGAGCCCTACTAGCCTGTTACAATTATGAAATGTATGACAGGATTGCTTTCTTGACAACTGTTTGCATCCAGTGAATGAGATATGCCAACATTAGATTTTTCCTTCTACAGATTACTGTCCACCATATCTAAAATATGTCATAGTTTAAAAAGAGTTATTACAAACATGTTGGCTCTTTGAGGAAATTTACAAGCTAAGTGGCAGAAATAGCTTATGGAAAAATGCAGGCAGTGTTCCTCTAAATTTTTCCAAGGTATTACGAAAATAAGCTAGTTTAAAATCTCTTAAAAATAAGTAAACGACTTTGTTAATTTAAATCCTTCTTTTCAATTAAAACAAATGAACACACCTCATTTTAGGTCAAGCGTTGGGTATATACAGGTAGTCCTCAACTTACAACCATCTTTTAAGTGACTGTTAGAAGTTACGACGCCACTGAAAAAAGTGACTTATGATCATTTTTCACACATTGCAGCATCCCCATGGTCACGTGATCAAAATTCAGATACTTGGCAACTGGCATGTATTTATGACGTTTGCAATGTCCCAAGGTCATGTGATCACCTTTTGTGACCTTCTGACAAGCAAAGTCAATGATGAAGCCAGGTTTACTTACAACAACTGCAGTGATTCACGTAATAACTGAGGCAAGAAAGGTCATAAAATGGCGGTAAACTCACTTAACTTAGCAATGGAAATTTTTGGCTTAATTGTGGTTGTAGGTCAAGGACTACCTGTAAATCCTATATCCTGAACAATGCCTTGTACACTTCAAAAGCATTTAGGATGTCATAAAAATGGGACAAGCTGTCTTCTGTAATGCCATCCTTCTCAGTTCTTGCTAATAAAAGGAATGCAACTGGCATTCAAAGAATTGCTTTTGTTAGACTTGATTTGCAGTGGCTTGATTTGTAGTGATTATGGTATTTGAAGAAGGCATTACATTTTTAAGCATCTGAGCCCCGGTGCTTTTGAAGCCCACATTACTCCCGATGGACCAGGAGAGTATTATGGACAAACTTGATATGACAATTGATGAAGCAATAATGAAAGCATTTGAAAATTCCATCTTTAATGTAGAAAATTAGTAAATATAGCAGGTTTCTTAACAAAGACGATGAGTGACAACAAGGTAGAGCAAGCTTAAGAAGATGAAAGGAAGGAAATCCCTAGGACCAGACAGGAAACTTTACCAAGCATTTTAAATATTTAGTAATACCTGGAAATTTGCTTCTAATGAGACAGAGGGTGCCAGATACATGTCAAGACAATACCCATTTTTAAGCACTTTGAAGAACATTTGGGAATATGGAAAATCTAAATGCGCCAGTTGAAAAATGGTATTGCAGAGGGAAAGAAGAAAAGGTAATTTTAGGTCAATGTTATAAATGATAATAGCTATCACTCAACTTGCTTTTAAAGCAATGAAAGGTACAGTTAAAGTTTCATTCAAGCATTAAATCTGTATACATGAAATTACTGGGCTTCTTTTTCTGTATGGCTTCTATTCACTTCTCCCTGAAAACAATTATTTATGAGCTTCCTTTGGGCCCAAAAGGATCATCAAGAAACTGAACATTCTGGAGTACTTGCAATATCAAAACAGAATTCAGTTAAATATAAAATTATATTCAATATTGTTTGAAAGTCTCCTTTTAAACAGATGCCACCACAGGAAAGTAACCTGTCCCATATTTCTGCCAGCTTTATCTCTCTCGCTGACACAATACTGACTGGAGATGACAAAATGGATCTTAAGGAATGGGGAATTTATGGGATCTGGCCACATGCCTTTTAGAATTTCAGAGCTAAGGTTAATAGTATAGATTTATTTGAATAGAAATAATGGGTTTATTCAGGCTCTTAAATATGCCATAATAAGTTTTTGCTTATCATGGTGGTTAGTAAACTATGGTTTATGCTGAGCACTGTATCAAGCACTATGCCTTGTTTAACAAACCATGATTTAAACAAACCAAAACTTGGTATATTGTGTGACACCATTCTGTACATAATGTATGCTGCTTCAGTATCTTTGTATAGTTTTTGCTCAGCTGTACATGATTTCAGTCAGACTAAATCTATTATACTCAGTGAATGCAAACCTATCTGTCTCATTCTTGATGAAGAAAACTTCAACTGGTGATTCTAGTAACTACAGCACGGTTCCCAATACATAGAAAATAAAATAAAGCAGAAACTTAAAATGGTCCCTGTCTCAGTCAAGAATGAGCTAAAAACTTATGTTTGTTCTGGACATTTTTCTCTGTATTAAAGGACTGTTTGGGTCTAAAATATTTTCACACAGAGCTTCATATCCTTGAAATACAATCTTCCAACACTGAGCCTCACTTCATGCCATTAGCAAACTGCTTATGGCTGGGCATTATGCTCTATGGGACTATTCTTCTCTCCTGAAGCCCACACATCTTAAGGTTGCCAAGGCTGAGAAACAGCCCTTTATGGTCACAATTCCCTGACAATACAATTTTCAGTCTTGTCTACTGTGCTAAACGTATAGACCACACGGGGGAAGGTTATTCTAGCATATCAGCATTTAAATTCTTTACACCCCGCAATCCATCTGGACTCAAGGTGGGTCCATAGGCAGTAAAACTTTGCTATTCATGAAATAACGTTAAGTGGGGGGGGGAAGGATTTGTAATAAATCAGTATTAAAACCACATGAATAACAACAGTTTTGATTGTCAGAACAAAAAGACTGTGGAACAGGCACATGGCACATCTTGTGAATAATTTTTTTTCTGGGGTGTTGAGTGAAATAAGTCAGATGGCCCAGCTGAGAAATAAGCAACACAAAAATAAATGGTGCTATCCCATATTGTACACTGGTGTTTGAGAAAAAGGCAACTGATTAAATGATAACAGCTTAACTACAGTTACATTTTAAACAGGAAGCTTTAGAAATGAAGAGAAACACAAGCTCAAGCAGCCTAAGCTACCTTATAATAGTTGATCAGGACAAACTTAAAACTAAGAGGTATGAAGTCATGTTGTTAAAACTATTCTCAAGGAGTGCTGCCAACTGACAAAAAAGACAAATGAAGGGGGGGAAAAACCCTCTCAGGACAAGTAATAATCCAGTTGCATTGGTACTCTGGAAATAAGCCACTACTGTGCCTTCTTCTGGCACACCAGCCAGTTATTACATTTAAACTGAATCAGTAATATAATGAAATAGGATCAGTCCTCAAAAAAAACACACACGTAATGTTAGCTATTCCATTGTCCAACCATAATTCTGCCTACTTTTCTTTATCCCTTTATACCAGGGGTAGGCAACCTTGGCTCTTTTATGACTCGTGGACTTCAAGGTGGCTCAGGAATTCTGGGAGTTGAAGTCCACGAGTCATAAAAGAGCCAAGGTTGCCTACCCCTGCTTTATACAAACCTAACTAATCTGAAAGTTACTAGGCTGTGAAGATTGCCTTCTGTCACTGAGCAATTATAGTTCTTTTAAGAACTCCTTATGTGACATCATCAGTGAAGGGGATCTGGAAAAGACAGACTTTGATTTATCACAGTTACACTATTGGATGCTGGTAAAGAATGCTGGGCCTACCTACAAGAAAGATTTACCTACAAGAAAGACAGTAAGTAAAAACTGCTGTCCTTTTGTTGAGCTTAACATTTTTACCAAAACAGAAATATAAGAAGTAAGATTTAGGTTTACTGATAGCTGCTTGCAAAATTTACTGAACGGGGGCGAGGTGAAGTGAATGGGAAAATGCTAATAAATCTGCTGAATTAATAGCACTGCAAATCACAACTTAGGAATTTTACAATTTGAACTGTGAAATAGCCAAGATGGAAGCAAATTTGGTCAATTGTCCAAAGACAACAGTGCAATTACAAAGGTTTAGCACTGATGTAGCAAGACAGGGCCTTGGTGCTGGGTCTGCAAGTGCCCTAAGAATCACTATAAGAGTGTTACTGGCTGAAGCATTCTAAATTGTTCTCCATTTATCTGAATCTAGGATAATAGATCACATACTGGTCTAAAACAATAAACTCACAAAATGCAAATAATAATAACAAAAAATACAAAGATCTGCAAACAGAAATAGAACTACCGTGGCAAAAAAAAGCCCTGGGTGCAAGCTATAGATGCCATAGATGCCTTGGGTGCCATCCAAAAACAAGTGGAACACCACTTGAACACCATAAGCATTGAATCACCACCAGTCAATTGCAAACGGCAGCTTTATGAAACAGCTTATGTTGTGTAGTGGGTTCTGGAGAGCAGGAAGGACGCCAGGCCGATGAGTACAACATAACAGCTCTTTATTTGGTGGAAGTGACTGTACTGGGGAATAGGGGCTAACTGCACTCTTATATATACCTGGCCAGTACCTGGCCAGGTACTCAACCAACCAATCGGATTGAACCTCTGTTTCCCGCTGAAAATGCTTTCCGCCAAAACAGTTACAGTTCAACGCCTCCTGGTGGTGACTCTTATACAAGCTTTAGGTGTTCCAATAAAGCCTAATACATAACAGCTTACATCCTGCAACAATATCTCTAACACTTTCAAACATCCATATCTGCCTATCCCAGGTTCTGGGGAAGGCTTTGATAGGCAGACAAAAATGTCAAATCCAATCTGGCTGACTCTGTGACAAACCATAATGGATTTCTGAAAATAACTGACAAAATCTTACTTACTCAAAAATAAGTTTCACTGTCTTCAGTCATTTTTCTTTTACAAATAGCTTTGCATAAGATCTTAGCTTCAATCACATAGCTATGTGCAAAATACTTTCAATATACCAACAGGGCAATCCTGTGCAGATCTTAGGGAAAGGGTGTCCAATCTTAGAAACTTTAAGACCTATGGACTTCAACTCTCAGAATTCCCTGAGGAATTCTGGGAGTTAAAGTCCACAAGTCTTAAAGTTGCCAAGGTTGGACACCCCCAGGTCTAAAGACATTTTCCATATTGCTTTTCCTATCTCAGGAAAGCTGTGAAAGGTATCCCTACGGTTTCAACAGACAAATTTATTCATCTTACATGTCAGATGTTGCTGCCAAGTGCTTTCATACGAGATGGGAATATAACTTGAGATATCCTTCTTTCTTGAAGTGCAGCATCTACACACTCCACAGTAAAGGAAATTAAGGGCCCATTCAAGCCTTCAAGACAACCTGACTGAGAAATAATGCAAGCCGTTTAATGTTTGAGCTTGCACAATGCATTAGCGATGTGCATCGGATGAAAGCCTTAGAAAACATTCCTCTTGGATATTTCATAACAAGACGTTTCAACTGACTATGCTTGCATGTTTCAACAAAGGCTTCAAATCTTCTGAGAGCTCTCCATGTGATACAAAGAATTTGGCAATAGCTAGTGGATCAGACAGACTAAAGGTAATATTTCAGATTCTTCTTCATCATCATCATCGAGTTAATCTATATTAATAAACTCATAATTTAAATTGCATTAAGTATGCATCTGACTACTTAGAAGCATATTTATAAAAACTAATTCTGGTGCTGTGGTTAGTAACTGTTAAGCTTCTTACATGTTGTTATTGTTACTTACGAGGGTGGGGTATCTTTGACTATAGCTGGTCTATATGTAATCAGGTTATTTTTGGTTTTGGCTGACTTGCAAGCCTACATTAGTGATCCCCAACATGAAGCTCAGAGAGGGGCAAAGAATTTGCAGACAGCTCCCTATTGCATCCCACTTGATACATTTCAAGAAACTTTAATTAAAAATAGTAATCAAAAGCAAAATACCACTCTCTAACAATACGTTTATGTTC